>NC_137436.1:19372500-20572500 GCF_964374335.1 Astatotilapia calliptera
TCTCACAAAGCAGAGACACGTTGCAACAGTAGCAGGCTAAAATGGACAAAATTCTTTCAGGGGAAGGGTGTAACACAATCCTGTGTCCACAGTTATACAATGAGTTGTGGTCCTTGACTTGTAAAAGTCAGATAATGTGACATGGAAAGACAGAACTACTACATAAGAGCAGGAGGTTTGTGCTTTGATTTTTAGGATCAGCTTCAGAACCTTTACGATCCCAAGTGATACTAATTTAAAGGACTACAGAAGAGTACAACGTACAGAATCATTCGATTTCTTATTTTTGCAAAGCAGATGGTATGCAGTTTTCATGTTTGTTGTCCAAAAGAGCTAAACATTCATTTGAGTATGAGCAGTTTATGTGCTTTTTCTCACTCAAACAAAAACAGCCCAGTGTGCTTTAATCTGCGTCAGGATTTATTGTATAATCTGGTTCACTTTTGTTCCATGGCCTGACTCATAAAAGTAAGGTATTACTATCGGTGGTTGCGCCGCTGTGTTGGCACATCTAACCTGTTCTAGTAATTGACTTGTGTTATTTTTAATGGGCCCATATGTTGTTCCTGCTGACTGTGGCACACAGGAACACATCAAACACAAACTGCACTGCTGCTGTTTGACACCTTGTCAAGATTTCCTCTGGATATTTCGTGTTGGTGTTGGTACCTTTTGTTTCTCTATATATCCACTTTTAATGCTGTTCAGAAAAGAACAAACCTGAAAAAAAGACCTCATATTCTGTGATGGGGCCTGACAAATGAACCATTTTAGTGCTATTAGGATCAGTGTGCTAGTGTGTCACTCAGTCTTTAAGTGATGTAGTTTATATAATTCAGTTAATACTTATAAAAAAGTCCTAACTAAATTAACCCTCCTGTTATGTTGGTTTCCAGGAACACCAATTATGCTCCTGGGTTAATTTGACCCGGGGCAAATTTACTCATCCAAAAGCGCCAGAAACACTGGCATTAATTATTTTACAATTTTCTTTTATGATTTTGATTTTTTCGTTTTCTGTAGTGATGCAGATGACATGTGTAATGTCATCTGCATCCACTGTTGTGGAAGCTAATGAGGTTCCTTATAAATAAACAAATAAACAAATGTGACATCTCTTCTGTTCTGGGTCAATCTAACCCGCAACATAACAGGAGGGTTAAATAGTAAGAGACAGCAGATTTATGAAAAAGCATAAATACCCACAACAGGTGGACCTATGTGAGTATATAATATCATAAATCATTATCATAAATGAAATCAGTATATCATTAATTTTCAAATTACAATGTTATTTTTAAAACTTACATCCAGAATTGGAAACTCTTTTGTCAAACACCTTGTTGGTAGTCTATGCAAAAGAAATTGAAATTACTTTAAAGCAACATTAATAGTCAATTCACACTGATTTAATCTGACTCAATGAGAGACAATCTGAAGATGGTTCAGACACTTACAGGAAGATTTATTTTTTATTTTTTTTAACAGATGTGTTGTGCTTAATTTCTGTGGTTATAAAATATGAAGAATGAATAATAAAATCCAACCTGATGGAGGAGCAGTTTAGGCCTGTTGCTTCTGTGGGAGAAAGTTGCAGGTTCAAATCAGTGAGGCCTCTGGGGCGTGTGCATGTTGTCCCTGCGTGAGCTCCATCTGGAAAATCCAGGTTCATCCCACATTTCAAAGACATGAATGTTAAGTAAACTGTTCATTTCAGATCTACTGTAGGGTGTGTTTCTCTCTCTGCGTTAGCCCCGTGATGGACTGGTAACCTATCTATTGTGTGTCCCACCTCACCAGCCCTCACATCAACCCGAATTGGATACGCAATTACAAAAGTGCATGGCTGGATCAAAAGCAATCAATGAAAAAGAGCTCCTTTGCCCTCTATTTTACTGTAAAAAATGTTATAAAAAGTTCAGAACTTTGAAACATGGAAGAAATGCCAGCTGACTCCATAAAGTGTCATATACTAAAGATCTAGTATTTTGTGTTTGATTGGACAGTGCATTATTTGACCTCGTGTTGCATTACAACCAAAGTTCAAATTCAAATTCAAATTTTATTTGTCACGTACACAGTCATACACAGTACGATATGCAGTGAAATGCTTGGACAACTGCTCGTGACCTAAAGAAAACAAAAAAGGAAAAGGCTATGAATAAGATAGGAAATAAATATGAAAAATTAAAAAGGGAAATAAATATGAAAAATTAAAAAGGGTAAATTTTACTAGGAAGGAATAAAATATAAATTAAGGTTAAAAAGGAAATTACGGAGCCACCCAGGGGACATGGGAGAAAAAAAAATTAGGGAGGAAAAAAAAAAATTAGGGAGGAAAAAAAAATTAAGACGGACTTTTGCGAGATCTCGCAAAAGTATTGCGAGATCTCGCAAAACTCCAACAATGGCGGCAGCTACTTAGTTGTAATATTACTCTTTCTGGGTCACAAAATACACTTTTAAGATATTTTGAGGCGTGAATGTAGTTGTGTAAACGTCAGATACCTGCTCGGTTTACAAGACATCACATATTTGCAAAAGTGCTCCGACGTTTTTGGAGATCTGACACCCACTGGCTCGAAGCTAACGGGAGGTCGAGACCTACTACAGCCGGGAGGAACACCGCTTTCCCGGCACATCGTGCCTCGACCTCCCGGTCGGCTTCGAGCTGGCGGCCTCCGAAGAATGCGGCTAAAACTTTTGCGAGATCTCGCAATACTTTTGCGAGATCTCGCAAAAGTCCGTCTTAATTTTTTTTTTCTCCCTAATTTTTTTTTCCTCTCTAATTTTTTTTTTTTTTTCCTCCCTAATTTTTTTTTCTCCCATGTCCCCTGGGGGGCTCCGTAGGAAATAACTGTACAACACAAATTAGAATGAAGGGTAAATTTAACTGGGAAAGAATAAGATAAAATATATAAATTAAAGTTGAAAATAAAATAACTGTACAACAAAATACACAATATAGAACTATATAAGAATGTATGAAGAAATATAAATAAATATATATACACAATAACAGCAGCTGTACAAGTATTAACTGGAAATGAAGAATATAATGTCCAGTGTTGTGCAATCCACATTATGTCTTCTGCAGTGCAAATATGCTTAAAGTGATTTAAGTGATGAAGTGAAAACAATGTCCAGAATGTCCAGTGTGTGTGTAAGAACTGCATGTGTGGGTCAGTACTGTGTGGTGGTGTGATTGAGAGACCGTATTGCCTGCGGGAAGAAGCTCCTCCTCAGTCTCAGTCAAGTTAAGACAGATTCAGCTTATGATGATCCACTCACTGCTAAATAGGACTGGCAGAATGAATTGCCTGTACTGCTCTCAGGCTAGCCTGAATGCAGTCTTAGAAGAGTATGCAGCTCTACTTTAAAATAATTTATACTTCAAAATAATCCCTATTTATGTTTTACACAGTTTGGGGGGCCTTGAGTTCAACCTCTGTTTGAATCAAGTCATTTAATCCCTCTGTTTTAAGCCCAACCTTCCACTGAAACCAGCTTTCTTCTGACTTCCTGTCTCTCGCAAATGGCTTTAAACAACATGTGGGTGGGGGAGAGCGCCTGAGATGATCTTTCTGGGAAAATCTGTTCTCACCAATATCATACATAGGCACAATGTGGAAAAAAAATCAGCCTGCTACATTGACCTCAATATTTAAAACATTGGCTCTGTGATCATCCACCACTGTCACAGTATATACTGTAACAGGATTTCTGGCTACACAACCCTTTCTACCCTGGTATCTAAACGGAAAGTTTATCAAACGTGTTACACGTCAGCTAAAATGTGCAGCGGTAAATTTCCATCATTTGTTTTGAAAGGAAACTTGTGAATCTCACAGAGGCTCATATGTCTGCTATCTTGTGACAGCAGTTGGTCTTTTTATCCAACTTCATTTCTAGCTGTGACCTGCTTTGTGTGAGAATATGAGTATTTGTTTGTGTACAAGCATGAGCATGCACCATCACCACCCTCTCATGTGACCCTGTCTGCAATCTGCTGACAGCTTCCTTGTTGTTTTGTTTATTTCACGTCGCCATGTATTTGTTCCATATGCATATGCATGAGCAAACGCGCGCGCACACACACAAATGCAATTTTCTGCAACTCCCCTGCACAAGCGATGACACATTCCCCTTTGAGTGCTATGGCTGCCGATTGGAAACTCAGACACACTCTCAGAAGTAAGCGTTCAAAGTCATTTCTGTTTGTAAACGCTGAAGGCGAATTGGCCACGGCTGCTTCTAAGACGCTGCGTGTCAAAGCTGTTGGAGGGCTGCGGAATAAGAAAGCAGTTTAATCGAAAGTCTAATCTCCATTCTTATTACCTCCTACTTCTCCTTCTGACTGTGTGTGTGTGTGTGTGTGTGTGTGTGTGTCACAGATACTCACAGCTCAGAGGGGTGTTCACACTCGTGCAGTCACTGGGCTTCCTCTTTTTCCAAATGAATTATTCATTTATTTAAAATTTATGCTATATGTTATTGTCATAATTATCATTGTTTTTATCATTACTTATAGCCTGAAATATTTTTCTGCACATGTCATTTTGTTTTGCACCATCTATGCTCTGTAGTCTGACAATACTTGTTTGATTTTATTTTTCAGTGGCAAGCTCATCTTTTTATCTGTTTCCATAATCTTTTACTTAAGGAACAGCATGAAAGGGTGTTGGCTACCTGTTACTAAATGCATTTAGATGGCTGTCAGAAAAGGAGGGTGTAGATGTCTTTGGATGTCTGCAAAGAAGTCCTTTTTAATAACTTGCTGTATGGGAGGTGGAATTGTGTGATACAAGACTTTAGAAAACTGTGCAGCAATAACTTGAAGTAAATGTTTTTTGTGTGACTTTCAGTTTCTCACATTGTTGTAGATGTTGTTCCACTCCTCTTTACGCTTCAGTTTATTGAGGTTTGTGTACATTTTTTTATGCACAGCTCGCCATCAGGCTGTGATCTGAACTTTTTTTTTTTTGACCATTTTAATGCTAAAGTATTTTGTTTTGACGGTCTTCAGTTGTAGATTTGCTGCTGTCCTTGGAACTACTGATCTGTTGCACGACTCAATTTTGGCCTAGCTTTAGCTGCTGAGATGAAGGCCTCACATCTGAATCTAGAATACTTTGATATATAAAAGGAGTTCATGGATGACTCATTGACTGCAAGGTACCCAGGACCTATGACTGCAAAACAAGCCCAAATCGTCACCCCCCCCCCCCCCCCCTTCACCACCACCACCACCACCACCATTTAGATTGATTAGGAGAAATGTTTCATCACTCATCCAAATGACTTCTTCAGTCTCAGCTAGACTGAAGAAGTCCTTTAGATGACTGACGAAATGTTTCTCTCACTGAAAACGTTACTTCCAGATGAACAGAACACTGATATTTGACACTGATGGTTTTGCCAATATGTTGCCTTTTGTTTTCACCAAACATGGTGCTGTGCATTATAGCCAAACATTTCCACTTTAGTCTGAGGTGTTCTACTCCAGTACTTGAGAGATACTTTCCTACTCCAACACAGCTGAATTAAAGGTTTGGATAAACCTCTTCAGCATGCCATCGAGTTCGGCAAAGGCCCGGTAACAAGCTGTTCATTTGATTCAGGTGTGTCGGAGCAAGGATGCATTGAAAAGCTGCAGGATAGTAGCTCTCGAGGACTGGAGTTGGACACCACTGCTTTGGAGCAACCATCAGATGCAATTTTGCAAACCCAAGCTGTGCAGCTGTGGTCCTTTATAGGTATTTTCACCTGTCAACCCTTCCAAAGAAGAAGTACTGTTATTAACTTAATATTAATATTTACAGGTTTTAATAGGACTATAGTGTCTGAGATGCAGGTCCTGTAGTTTCTCTGAGCATTGCACGGTCTAACCTTATCCAATCATTTAAATCACGGTTAAAAACCTATTTGTTTAATCTCGCTTTTCCTGCTTGTTAAAGGTGTTTTAATGTTTACTTACCATATGTACGAGAATATGCACAAGGGGGATTGTCAGGAAAGAGATGGCTATTTGGGAACACATCCCTTGTATTAATATTTTGAAAAACAAGTTACCGGTACATATTTGCATAACTTTTTATGTATATGTATAAGTACCGGTAATTATAAGTACGAAACATGTACTGTGCTTCATAAATGAGTAACAAATGTAGTGTATAACAATAACCTACAGCACACCAGAAAAATAGATTCGGCCAACCTTTTAGGCTCAGGTGCAGTGACACAGCTTTAACAAGAAGAAAAGTCAGTCATTCACCACCATCTTTCTCTTCTTCCTGTGCACTAAAACCACCAAAGTCCTCTTCTCCAGTGTCGGAAACGAACAGGCTCAGGATGGCTTCGTCATCCACTCTCCGCTTCTCTCCTTCGTTGTCGCTTTCAAAACCAAAGAAATCCTCGCTGTCAGTGTCGGAGTCGAACACCCTCTGCAGGGCCGTGGCGGTGTCCTCCTCTCCATCACGCAGCAGTCCAGCCCTTCGAAATCCGTTGGTGATTGTGGATGTTTTCACACTTCCCCACGCTGTCAGAATCCACTGGCAGACTTGGGCAAAACTTGCTCTTCACATGCGACCAGTTTTGGTGAATGATTTATCGCCGCTCGTCATGGTAAATGGCCTGTATTTATATAGCGCTTTACTAGTCCCTAAGGACCCCAAAGCGCTTTACATATCCAGTCATCCACCCATTCACACTCACATTCACACACTGGTGATGGCAAGCTACATTGTAGCCACAGCCACCCTGGGGCGCACTGACTGTCATCCACGTCTCCCACTGCACGGTTAGTGCTACGTTGAACACACGATTCACACTGATGTCGAGTGGCTGCAGGTGCTTCGTTGTGCCTCCAGGAATCACAGCTGGAATCGAGTTTGTGCTCTTAATGGCTGCTTTCACAGAATCTGTGATATGGGCCCTCATGCTGTCCAAAAAAAGCAACGCTTTCTTTGGCAAAATAATCCTCCAGGTCGCTTCCCATAGCACTCTTGCAGCCATTCCTTCATTACGCTTTCCACCATTCACCCTTTCTTGTTGACTTTAACAGAGATGTCGCTCGGGATCTCTTCTCTTGACATAGTCATCCACTTAAAAATCACCGTTGGTGGAAGTTTAAACCCTGACGCTGTGCAGCCCAGCACACAAGTGAAATTCGTTCTGTCATGGCCAGTGGTTCTCACAGTGATGGTTGATTCACCTTGCTTGTTGATTCACCTTGCTTGTTAACAGTCCTAGTGAGGGGCAGGTCAAACGTCAATGGCACTTCATCCATATTTATGATCTCGTCCAGTCCGACGGAATATTTGTTTATCTTTCTTTGTGTGAAATTGCGGAAGTTTTCTTATTTTCTCTGCATAGTCGGGAGGGAGTTGATGACACACAGTCGCCCGCGCCCTGATGGACAGTCCTTTTCATTTCATAAATCTGTGACACCAGGATGGCCCACCTCTGAAATTTTCTATCTTCATTTCGTTGGCGACTGTTTTGGCTTTTAGTCGGATCTGCACAGTTGAAACACCTCGCCCGTTTGCTCTCTGTGTGTTCACCCAGTCTTCAATACAGTCTTCAAGTTTGGGCCATCTGCTCTTATTTCCTCTGAAAGCTTTTTTTCGTCTTTTTGCACTGAGCCAGTTCATCACGCTGGTGTCTCCAACTTCTCACCATTGATTCGTTTATACCAAGGGTACGTGCAGCAGCTCTATTTTCCTTGCTAAGAGCCAAATCTACTGCCTTTAATTTGAAAGCTGCATCATATGCATTTCTTTTGTTTGCCATACTGAGGGTTTGTGAATGAAAGCTTCCTTTGCTCCTGTAATACTCCTCTTGCTCTTGCTTATCAAGTTTGTTTTTCACGCTGCTTTGTACAGCACTACGTTGCCTGGCGGACGGACATGTGCCCAGCATACCACTCTTATACCCTTGCACTCTTGTGTGTCTGATCACATGCCCTTCCGCCAGGCAACGTAGTGCAGTACAACTGCAGAACAACCAAAAAAAATCCTCTTACGATATCACAAAAATCATGGACAATCCATAGAAAAGCCGCACCTGACTAAAAGCCACAGGGTTCAAAGCTTGTGCAAAAACTAGCGGCTTATAGCCCGAAACTTACGGTAATTTTTATAATTGTAGAATGATGCTTCAGATCGTTTGGAAATGGCCTTAAAACCTTGACATTGTGGTAACACGCACCTGAATGGTCCAGACCAGCAAACTGCCAAAAGTTCTGCTTTTATAGATGTGCTCACATTTACTGATGATAGGTTAATCAAGTGCATTTGATTAGCAGCATTGAGCTGCTACATGCTCTCCTAATTCTTGCGGAAGCAGAACTTAATTTTTCAAAGGACTGCTCAGAGGCCTTGTGAAGATTTTCTTTTTCACATAACTGTAAGAGGTGTGATCAAAAGTTTTGCTTTATAAAAATCCTACCTAAATTAATTTTGGCTACTTCAGTGTGTTTCTTGTTCAAATCTGGGCAGCTTCCAGCATTCTGTCTACATGTGACTACTGGTTTTATTCTACGGATGGGGACAAATTGTTGACAGCTAAATCTGGTGAGAAGGATGTCTTGGTGAGGCCCACAAACGTTGTTTTTAAAGCACTGTGCACACAATGGCACAATTGCACATACTACAATATAGATTGTTTCTGACAAATTCTCATCCTTAGATGTCTCTGAATGTTACCGTAGAACTTTTCTTTAAGAGTTTGATTTTGGAAGAGTTTTTCATGCTCCACACATCTGTTAAAAAAGACAAGCACCTTACTCCTTTCTCCTTATGCAAAGTTAATTTGACACAGACGTTAATTCCTGCTTCCATATAAGCATGAGGTCTGTGGCGACATGCTACATGCTCATACGTACATGTAAGTGGTTATACAGGTATCTAAAGAGTAATCTAAAAATAACATCCCCTCTGGAAGAAGTCCAGAAACGTATATGTTTTAGGTATAAGCTGAAATAAAATAAACTTGGACATGAATACTGTTCACATCAGTTTTTCTCAGTGTTGTTTCATATAATGTGGAGAAAAACAGTGAGATTCCACAATAACTGTGATCCAGCTCTGATTGCACAGATATTGCTCAGCTTGCATGTAGTTTTTTCAAATCCATGGGAAAGTGCTTGGCTGTCTTTAGTTTGTTAGATGTTTGCATCTCTTTAACAGACACTTGTTTATCCCATCTCTGCCATTTGGCTCTAAATACACTGCGTAGAGTTTGTGTGTTGAAAGCTTTGCCCACAGTTTCCCGTGGGGCGAGTAGTGAGCGACACTTAGGTCCAACAGTGAGCTGAAGGCTGCACAGACTGTTGGGTCTCTATGGGATCAGAAACCTTTTTACACAAATGGAAATAATGCACGGGGAGCCTTTAGCTCAGTGTTTTATGTAGAGAACTAAATAGAATGTTCAGTATTTCTGGAAAATAATCTGACTGGAGGATTCATCGATGGGGATTTCAGGTCTGTGAGCCAAAGGGAAGAGAACAGGGTTCATGTGGACAAATACACTGCTTATGGCTGTGTGTTGGATGTAAAACACACAGTAACGCACATGAAATAGAAATAAACCTAACCCAATAAAACCTAAATGCTTTCACCATACGGTTAAATTAGAAAATCCTTTTACATAAATTTATAGCAACTATTTGCATTAATTATTTTGGGGTACTTAGAATAACTGGAAATGGCACAGCACCAAGTGGAAACATTTTGACTCACTACTCCTAACGGTAAAGTCGAACCACCTCAAGGAGAAGCTAATCTCTAACAGCAGATTAGCTCATTGCTTTTAGTGTTAAATTGTTCATGCTTTTCTTTTATATTACTTTAATATAAGTTATATCTGCATTCATTTTACTCTGTGTGAGATTTCAGATTTTTTAAGTGCTTACCTGCTAAAAGCCTATTTGCATCATAGCACTAATGTATGGCATGTATGGGGACTCTGCAGTCTTTCCACTACTAGTTGTGGAGATGCAGTTGAGGTCTGCTATTTCTCTGAGTCATGCAAGCTGAAAGCTCATGTAAAACTAAAGTAAAAGGTTTCATACACATGAAAAAGTATGCATTTAATTAGTACACATATAAAAAGTAAAATGAAATACTGGTAAGAATCTACACATTTGAACATTTTTGTATGCAAAGCTTTTTGCGTCAGTTTATCTTTGAGGTGAATGTACAAATTATGTAAGTTAGCTCACGCCATGTAGCAACTATAGCACACATCCTGCAAACACAGCGTGACTCCAAACAAGCTGGTAAACTCAGCAGGCATCTAATATGTAACGTGTGGAAACGGCAGCAACCGTTTCTTCACCGAAACATTTCTTTAGCCTCGTCATGTTGATCTCACACGCGCGCACACAGCAGTCGACACCTGCACAGATTGTTGTGAATGGTGGATGTGAAACATGTTTTGTGATTTCATGTTCCTTTTTCTTCTTTTTTTAATGCTGAGTTGAAAAAGGCTTTTCACCAGCTGGATGAGCTTTGGTGCCAACAAAGCTTCACAATTTTTCATTTAAACAATTATGTTTACACGTTACTCCACCAGTGTGTCCCAGACTTTAGTTATGAAACCACCTAATGGGAATCGGATGGGATACAGATGGACTTTTAAATCCTGTGAATGCATTTTAAAACATTTCTGTGCTGTTCCGCCTCTGTTGATACAGTATGTGCTGTAAGTACACAGTCTGACCCTGCGGTTTCACAGATATCAAAGTTTAGCAGGTTAAAGTTGTGAGAAGTGCTGCACAGGAGTACAGAGGCATGACATGAAAAGTATAAAGCATCAGGGTCAGCACTTGTGTTATATTTACATGCATACACACATACAGCTCAAACAGTGTGAATGTGATTTTTTTTTCATCTGTCGTTACTTTCATGCTGAGGACAATATAGCATCAACTAAAAGCTGCGACCAGTGGAGCACTGTGGTTCTACTCATTCTACTGAGCAACTTCTAATTCAGAGTAAAGTTCTATATAGTCAATGTGAAAAGACTGCCAAGTTGGAGCTTTCCCAATGAAAGCACAAAATGTGCATTTGGCGACTCAAAAGAGGAAAAAAAGTGACAGTGAAAAAAGCACAGGGGAGAGGTTAAGAGCTGATTGTCCTTTTTAGCTGAAAGCTATAAAAGCTTTCTGTGAAAAATGCTGTTAAACATTCGGTCAAAGTTCAGAATGGCTGAACACAGTCTTGGACGGACAGATCCACTAAAATGAGGTGGTTGCCCTAGACTGACTGGCTGCCTGGCAGCCACCAACCGAAATACTAATCAGCACTGGTTTCTGGGTAATAACACTTGTTTATATATCTAACTGAGATAACACACTGCACAAACATAGACATAAACATGAAGGACATTATTAAGAGAAGATTATGTCATACTTTACTAAATAAATGCTGTTGCACTGGTGTGGCAGCTAGAAAAATAATTAGTTTCAGTGGGCTGTATCTTTCCAGATGTTCATTCATATGTTACTGCACAGCAGATTGTCTCTGACTGAGTGCTGTTCAGCCAAAAAGAAGAAAATAACGTGCATCCTACATGAATCACAGCATCATATTCACATTTTAGTACAGTAAACCAGACTGGACAAAATACTGAACACAAGTTTATAAACCTATTTACACAGAGTGAGAAGTAAATAAATTCAAAACTATGGTGGTGGTGATTTACTGATGAGCACTAACAGCAGTAGTGAGTAAAATACATAAATAACATGGCTACAAATGAATCAGTAATTGTAATAAAGATATGCTTTGTACAGTCCTGTAGTCAATTATTCAAATATTTGAATAATTCAATATTCAAATCTTACATTCACTGCATTCACCTTCACCTGCCAAGTGTCTTCTCCATATTTTCTTTTTTTTTGTAATTTCATAATCAAAGATGTAATTTTATGCCCTACATTGATTGCAGAATATGCCCAATGAATTTTTCTCATATAACTGAATATAGCATCATAAAAGCCTATGATGTGGTCTCCTTCACATTGGGGTAGTGGTTAGCACTGTTGCTTCACAGCATGACAGTCCTGGGTTCAAATCCATTAGCTAGCAACCAGCTCTGGGGAGTTTGCACTTTCTGCCTGTGCATTCTCCTCTGGTGCTCCAGTTTTATTCCACCATCCAAAAATTGATTGGTAATTCTCAATGGGCCATAGGTGTAAATATGAGCTTGAATGGTAGTCTGTCTCTATGTGATAGATTGGTGAACTGTCCAGGTTGTACCTTAGCTTTTACCATATGAACACTGGGATACCTGAATAGGAAAAGTGGCTAAGAAGATCACTAGATGGATAGATATTAACATGTATATATTTGGAAGTGAAACACGCTAGAAAGTAACTGACTTTGCTTCTGAATCTTAACTAAACTTCAGTTTAAAAGTGGAGAAAGACAGCGTTCATTGGAATATGTTGGTCCTTTTAAGTGGAAACACTCACAGACATCACAGTGAGTACATAAAGTGTTCTCTGGCAACAATGCTATGACACACCTCCTATGGCAGTAGAGAGACCAGCCTCACTCCCACATCTTCATGTCAGAAAGGAATCTTTTCATATGTGTGAATGGGTGGATGACTGGATATGTAAAGCGCTTTGGGGTCCTTAGGGACTAGTAAAGCGCTATATAAATACAGGCCATTTACCATTTATATGACGTAGTAATCTTATGAAGTGGTTTATTTGAGTAGCTTTGACGTCCAAAACTAACTTATCAAAGACTGAAAACAAAGTAAAATAGCACAAAAAACAAAGCTTAAACACAAACTGACCTGGCTCCATTCAGAAATCAGCTCTTGTTCTTCAGCTGAAGGAGAGGACACAGCCGATGTCAGAGTGCTTTTGTTCTTACAGCATATGGCCTGTGTGTTTGTGAACAACTGCTCTTTCTCTTTTAATCATTCTGTTTCGACTGTTTGGCTTACTTTAATTTTTAACTATCTTCTAAGTTTTGGTGCGTGTGTGTGTGTGTGTGTGTGTGTGTGTGTGTGTGTGTGTGTGTGTGTGTGTGTGTGTGTGTGTGTGTGTTTTAAAAATAATAGCAGCTCTGCTGTCTCTTTGAGTTTAATTGTTTATAAAAATCATTTTATTTTGTACTGTTCTTCCCCTTTCTTTACTTTCCCCTTTCCACCAGACTTCCTGGGGAAAGTAATAGGGTTCAGTATTAGCACAATAAGGCATGTCGTGTGTGTTTCTGTAATGCCAATGGTTTCTCTCCGAATGGTTGTGTCTGACATACTTAAATTTGAGTGGTTTGCTTTTGAATGCAACTATGCAAATTTCAGCAAATACCATATACAAAAAATTGTCATATAAATAAACTAACCCAACCCAAGAATACTGCTAAAATATCCTAGGATTTCATAGTTTGAGATGCAAGATAACTTTCAAACACTTACAGATCCAAAGTCCCGCATTTTGAATGTGAATCGATTTCTGAAGCAGAGCTCAGTAAATACTTCCTGTTAAAGTGATGACACATACGCATGCAAGGCCTGCTCTGGATGCGTCTACAGTGATGCCATCCAATTATAGGCCAGAATCAATGGCCTTGTCATGTCTCTGCAAAAGGTTGCTTATGTGAGTACACAAGCGCGCACACATTCACATTCTCGCCGGCAGCGCAAGGTCAGGACCATCCATCAGGGTTCTGCATCAAGATCGTCCCTCTCACCTCTCACCAGCCTGACTTTTTAAATGCCTGTAGAAGCAAGGAGTGTTTCCTAACCCTTAAAGAGAGAAGTTGTGGCACTGAGACAAACATGCAGAAGAAAATGGTTAAAAACAGACACTAGGAGAGCAGAATGTGGAGAAGAGAGGTAAATAAATCAAGTCAAGGTTGTGGCCTTCCTGTCTGAAAATGACATGCTTCTGTAGTGTGAGGGGCAGAGGTGGAAAGTTTTAATGCGTGTGAGCTATGCGTCATTACTGCCCTAGACAGCAGAAACACTCCTACAGTGTAAATGTTGAGTATGTTTGGGAACAACAGAGGAGGTGAAAAGAGGTGGAAAGTGATGCTTTAAAATGCTTCTCCAGCTGTGTGTTGGGGAAAATGGAGCTAGCTGTCATTTGCATTTGTAGCTCAAGGACAAGAGTAGCATTAACCGAGCGTAAGAGATCACTCTGACGGCAAGCACACTTTTTTGTGTTACTGCACAAATGCACCTTCCACTGTCTCCATATAGCTCCTGATACTGGGATTTTGATTTCTAACCTTCCAAAGAACAAACCCTTTTAATCTATATAATCTTGTGGTTTCTGTTTGTTGTAGTAGGAGCTCTATAGGCCAATCATGTTATAGCAGGTTTGGATTACAGGTTAGTAAACAATGCACATACTGTACAGTAGAGAGCAAAAGGGGGATTGGAGTTGCTGAAATGGATTGTATAAAAATGGGCTTCTCTGTGATCATAAGTTATGTTTTTGTTAGGTAATTTTAAATGTATATGTATTCATGAATGGAAATGGGAATGTTTCTATTAAATGGTATGCCACCAGACTAGTCTGTGTTCCCAGAATCCTAAACTTAGTTCTCTTTCATTTAGTCCAGTTTATTATCTTTGAAAATCCAACAAAACAAGCAGACAAGCCCCCCCCCCCCAAGAAAAATAAAACACACACATACATAAGAAGAAAAATACATGTGTCCAAAGGTGACCATTCCTGATGACTCTATCCATAGTTCAATATCCATCGCATTGTCTCTTAAAAGGTTCATATTCGTATGCAGTCTTTTGTACCCAAAAGCACATTTTTCTAGAAGATCCTAACAAACTATTTTCACTGCAGACACAGTAGGGAAAGCATGGGTGTGCTCATAATAGCACAGTATCATTAAACGTTCCAGATGAAGCAAAATAACAAGAAGAAAATGATATATTTGTCGATATGTCAGCTTGTAGCTACTGCAGCTATACTGTCTTTATGTGGACAGATATGGCAAGTCATTAAAGGTTAAGCTATTCTCAAAACATTGTTGTAATTCTGCTGCCTGTCTGCTATGATGTCTCTATTGTTTAACTGTAAGAACTGACAGATGGTGTACACAGCTGGTGAGTGAATAATAAATATAAGCTTTACCTACTGCACATAATGTGTGGATAGCATTTCATAACCAATTTGGCAACTTGGTCAAGGAGATGAAAACATGAAGCTCCTATAGATCTATGTCTGAATCTATATATGTTTGAATAGTAACAGAAAGGCAAATGCTTAGTTGAGCATGCCAGTGGGATTGCATTAGTAAATGTGTGTCAAACACAAAAAGGAGAAAATTCAAAAACACTATTCTTGAAACATTCTCTTAATAAAGGCAATGTTTGATCTCGAGGATCTATTCCTTGTACGTGTCAAAGAGAAAAATGAGCACTGTCTCCAAAATCAAAATGTATTAGAAAACTTCAAGCAATGAATGAATCTGTAAAATGCATGTCATCAGTACTTTATTATCCCTGCAAGGTCAACTCCTGACAAGTAAAACATGTTTAAAGGCTTTACGGTAAGGTTGAACCAACTCAGAGCCCTTTGAAATCCTGAAGAGCCAACACCAACTAAAAACACGGAACCAGAAATGACTACCTGCAGTTATTTCTTAATCTTTACCAAGCGGCATCTGGTAAAGGCTCCAAAGACATTTGCTAAATGTTAGGAAATAATAGCTCGGAACCATTTAAATTGAATCCTGATCATGCTTTAATAGTATTTGCGCAGCACAAGGTGTCACCAGGCCATTCATCTGTCACAACCCCATACAGTCAATTCTCATGAAACTGATCCACCAAAACATGGGGCAACCAATCATTTCAGCTTGGAGGTCACCTAGAAAATCGTTACCAATAAAAGAGAAAACACTTATTGGGATTCTTCCTTCTGTCATGCAGAAAATATTTATGTCCCACATTTTCTACTAAAAGTGCCAGTTTGCGCTTTATTGAAACGAGACTAAAAGGTCATGGTATGCACAGTACGAAAGGAACAAACGTGCACTTTCTTTCTGCGTTTCTACGCAGGATCAGAGCTGAGAGGAGGAATAGGAGATCAAAAGAGATTAAGAGGAACAGAACGGGAGCTGGAGAGAGTTTAACAAAGTGAACATTAAGAGGTCAGATATTGTATAATTAATCAGAGCTCTGCGAAGAGGCAGACGCTGTGTATGAATCTCAGAGATGATAAAACATTCATACACGCATTCATATAGAGCCACTCTCTAAGAGCGCAGAGCTTAAATCTAGTGTCATTCCCGTCTCTATTTCAGGCTTAAGGTTTACTTTGCACCACGGACAATTTAACAGCAATTTGAACATTTCAGTGATTAATGCTGGCGACCAGGGACACGAGTGTGTGCACAGCTTCTGTTTGTGGATGCATGTGAGATGAAAATAGAAAGGCTTAGTCAAGGTTTGTGCTCATGAGAGATGACAAGATCTTGTTTTTCTGGCTATGCTGACTTACATTTATAGCAATACAAAAACTGATAAATGCAGCATGTGAAACGGACACATTTTTGTGCAATGCTGCAAAGTTTTAAGGCTTTAATATGTCGGCACAATGCTGTTCTTCTAATGTTTTACTCTTCTGCATCATTGAAGTGCTTTATTGATCGATTTGATTTAATTCTCTTTAAATAGCATTAAAGTATTTTCTAAATCAAACAGTCTCTTTCAGATGTCTTCTTGTTCTGAGATTTGCACGTGATTTATCAAGAGTAATAAAGAGGTGAGAATTGGCACTTGTTGTGTAGAAAAGAATGCAACAATGTGAGAGATTCATTTTTATGTCAATCAGGTCTGCAGTAGTTTATCTTCCTGTGCTGCTGATATTTGAGCCCCACAGCCCTAATCAATAAACATTAACAAAAATAGTATCTAATGTTTATGGATTTCTATGTACATTTCAGTACATAGTGCTGCACAATTGATCAATATTAGGATAACAATCATTTATCACAAATATTTATTTATTTGTGTGTTAAAAATGTTGTTGCATTGTCATATAAAGAAAATACTGCGTTAACATTTTCACATGTGTAAACAAAACTGGTCTTAAATTCATCTAGGAGGAAAAATAAAAATAGTAATTTAAAAAACCCAAACTTAACACACAATAAATCAACAGACCACTGCTTTCACCTTTACGCTGGGTTACATTTCTTTTAATTAAAACCTATTTGGAGACAAATAAGTTGTCTTTCATTCTATTCATTGTACCTGAACGATGGATGTGAATAAATCTCGTAGCAACGTATTCAATTCCTCTTTAATTCCCCTGTGATGTTCTTCACTTTGGGAAATTACAGAGCAGGCTTGTTTTGTCTGGTACTTTGATTTTCTTGATGCCTTCGTTCAGTGGACATTTCTCTTTGGATGCAATGGATGCAGCTGCATCTTTGTAAGCTGGATGGTTAATGCAGATACATTGAGTTGACGTTGGATGCATTATTTTACCGTCCTCAATGCATTCATCATACTGCAGTTTGCGGTATGTTTTTAGGCAGTTGAATAATTTGTGTACCTTTGCGGTGCAGACATGACTCTGCCACAATCTTACCTTGTAATTTCTTCATGTCAGACATGTCGCCAGGTAGAGATCTTAGAAGCACCCGATTTTGCTTATTCACCAAAGTCACGATCAATTTTTAAATTGATTCAGTTGTGAAGCCCCAGCACCTTGCACACAAATCAGCGGCACTTTCAGTGTAATAACACAAAAGGGTTTAAAGAAAAATACTTTAAATGTAACAGTGTTTTCCACTGAGTAAAAAGACGAAGATTAAAACAACACAAACAGTAACATCAATCAGAACAATATACTAAATTTACAACGAGGCATTAAAAGCATGCTGAACGTGAGAGGCAGAACACTTTTCAAAAATATCTTGATTATTTGATAAATTAAACAAAAGTTTAATTGCATTCATTATATATATATATATGTCCAAGCTTTGGGCCATACAATTTTTATACAACTTGGAAATGGTTGGACTTGGAAATGAAAAAAAATGTTATGATTTGAGATGGACCCATATGAGTATCAAGTCCAGAAGTATATTTTAGTATCTGAGTATGTTTCCCACAAGCCTAATACAGTATCTATTAAATTGTGCCATACTGCCTTTATCATCCACATCCGCAGTGTGATGAGACATTCATGCTTGTTTTTTCTTTTGGAGACACTTCTGTACTTTCTCTGCAGTTAGTAAAGTTGGTCTCTAGTGGAGTGAGATCACAGCGTGAAATTAAAAGTGGTACTTTTACAGGTAGAAGGTTAAACTGCTGCCTTCTTATGGAAGATGTTTTAGATGTTGTGCTAATAAAATAAAATTGTAAAATAGACAGATGAATATAGATATAGTTTCTGAACCTGAGGCAAAAGAATTTGAAAAAAAAAGATCTAATGAAGTCCTGCAAATGAATCCTGTGACATGAATTTGTTACAATATTTAGTTTTATAAAAACCTGTGTAAGTGGACCCTACAGCTGTGAATGGACACCAGGGTAGAAGATTTCTACATGATACGTACAAACACCAGTCAGCCTAGGCTTTTTAGAAGAGATGCTACACTGACCAGCTCAGCCTTTTTTTTTTAACCTAACAAGCTCATCATAAACTCTGCTTACACAGGTTTGTTCACATGGGAATCCCATCTTAGACAGCTCTTCTTACAGAATGCAAACATGTTCTTTAGCTGTTGTGTGTTTCATGTTCACCTTCAGCCAAATGAAATCAAACAAATAATTTTCTTCATTGTCTTGTTTATAAATTACATAAATTACTTGGTCCTCAAGATGGCAACAGGTTATTTTCTTTCTATCCTGCCGGGAGACTTTTTTTGTACGTAAAACATCTGCAGCATCTGCCTAGTTGCAGGATATCACCTCATAAAAAAGAAGACTGAGTCTCTAAAAGCTTACTGTAAATATGAACTATCCTTTAATAGAAGCTATCACTTTCATTTGATGATTTTAAACAGCAGAGAGGTTAAATGTGTCTCTGTGTGCGTGTGTTTGTGTGTGCTAACGCATGCCAAGCCCTAAAATCTATATTTTTACACATCTCTATCTGATCTGTTTGACTCTGTAGAGACCATTAATTTATGACGCACGGGTTCTTAATGGCTACCCAGGTAGGCTTTTGGTATTTCCAGTACTGCAATAGTGCAGCTGTTTAGTTTAACTGGATTATAACTTTTTGAATTCTGCTAGTAAATATTCAGTGCAATAAATCAAATGCAAAATAACCTGTGAAAATGGCTTTTAATGTTGTTTATGAATTGAGAAAACCTTTATGTATTACTAGTAGGTGTCAAATATTGTAGCACTTTGTTATTTCACAAATTCACAAAGTTATTTTTTCCATGCTTTCTGACACATTTGTGGATGATTACAGTCAGGAAATCCAAATATGATCAACTGGGAACAAGCAGACTCTTTTGTTGTTTTCTTGGTTTACTCATTAGCGCACTGAAGGTTAGACAGGAAAGTCTGGAGAGAGAGAGAATGGCGAAGGGCTGCTGTATTTGGCCTTGTGGCAAGTGGTCGCTCGGTCAACCTGTGAGCTAACCAGGTTTTTAGCTGGTGAAAGGTCTGAATAGCAGGCAGGTCAATTCAGAAAATGTTTATTCTTTCTCTTTAACCAACATGACAAATTAAGTTAGGCTATGTTAAGAAAAAAGACAAAGTTTGTTGTTTTAAAAAAAGCATTATTTTCATGCAGTGGTTTGACAGTTTTAACTGCGTGTAGGAAAACTAAAAGCTCTGAAAGCAAACATCTCCTACAGTAAGTGCTTTTTTTTTTTTTTATTTGGCCAGCATTTCATTATCACCCTACACGGCCACAGCAAAGGTTTGTGCTAATATTGTCACTATGATGTGGTGCTGATGTTGCAGCCAAGTTCAGCAAAGTTATCAAATTAGACCATAAGTGAATGTTTGGTGTCAATCCTATCAATGAAAGTGGAAATGTCTCCCACGATATGTGATTATTTTACACACGATCTGTTATCTTCGTGTTGGTGTTGTTTCCACATCAGCCCAGGACAAGCTTTCTTATGACTGCCCAGGACAAATTTTGCTCTTTTTTAAATTAAAGTTAATCTCGACAGACAATTCAAGTCAATTTCCAAACCGATGGGCCAGTTTATTATATTTACAGTTGATTCTTTTTATTCATTAATTCAGCACACAACCATTAGGCTAGGCTATTTAGATCCTTTTCACTTTACTTATGTTAGTAAAATGATCAGGGAAGCTACTGCAATTTTGCCTGACCACATTTTTATGACAGCTATAGTTACCTGTACTTTAATGTCAATGTATTATGATATATTATAAAATGCTCTGTATAGAGAACATTGGCTAGGTAATGCTGTCATCAAGTAGCCTATCACTAGCAAACAAATAGCAAGCCAAACGATGAATTCATATATGAAAGGCCAATGTTCCCCCCCCCAAAAAAAATTAAACAAAAAATGTATAATGCTTACCATTTATCCTGAAATGTGTGACCTTCTTAAGGGTAGATAATTCCAGTTGCTGGATGTAGTACAGGTTCTTCTTTTGTCAAGGCGGGTTTTTTTTCGAAGTTGCAAAGCTATGACATCACAACAATGTGATTGGTCCCTTGCAATGTTGAACCTGGAGCAACAGTAATTATGGTGATGTGGGAACAAAACCAACACGAGGATATCAGGTCCATCATGAGCGTGAGTGAACTGATCAGGTTCTTGCAGCAGGTCTGACTCGGCTATAGAAATAATAACAGACATTCTGCAGCAACATCTTAAAAAAAATAAACAAACAAACAAAAAAGCTGGACCAGGTAGTTAGCAGTATAAATAAAATGCATATTGAAGAAAGCATAACAATAAGAAGGTTAAAAGGTGAGCATTTGGCTGTGAGACAGCTCTGTCTGTCTTGCACCGTCTCACACCCACCTTCGTCTTATTTTAGCCTGCCTCCATCCTGCAGGCTCTCCATGTCTGCCTTCTGTGCTTGCTTCCACTGTCTTTCCCCGTGATGCCAATAGTCTCTGAAGTTCATTTATTCGGATCCTTCTTTCTCCTCTCTCCGTTTGACTTGCTTGTCTCTAGTCAGATACCTAACAGGCTTTCTAAGAGCTGCCTGAAAGTGAAAGCACCACTTTTATGTCCTGGAAGCAAAAGACAGAGACAAAGATGAGAAGACAGACAAAAGGAGAAACTAATGCCTTGGAGGAGTTTCCGAGTCGCTCAGAAACAATGTGTCAGGAATGTCTGTGGAGAGTAGTGTGTTGCACAATACAGCTGAAATGGAAATAGGTAAGTGTGTATTTAATGCTCTACTGTATAGGACATATATAATAAGTTTGTCACATCTGTTTCTGGAACAGCATAACTATTTCAATTATGTATGGACTAAAGACATTTCATTCTGCATGATCACTCTTTAATGTAGGAGTAAAGGCTTAAATAGACTAATGGATTCAATCTATTTCAGGATGTTTGACCTTGTGTGTCTTTAACTGCTGTCTCTGTTTACTTGTTAACATCCTGCCTCTTGTATCCCATTTCTTAATTCAGGATTATTGTGTGATTGATGTTTTAAAAGCCAGAGCAGCTCATTTGTTTTGCATATATTCATTTTCAGTGATGGAGCGTGAGGGTTTGTATTTCCTGTTTGATGCAGAGGCCTTAATGGACTCAGCGCCGTGCGTGTGTGTGTGTGTGTGTGTGTGTGTGTGTGTGTGTTTGTAAATCTATATGTTGCTGATTTAGAAATGCCTCTGGTGGCTAATACAGTAGCTAATGGCTGAAATAATGATTGTTGCAAATGGAAGTGCCGAATCCTGTTTTCATGGATAAAGACTGCTGCTGTTACTGGCTGTAATGCTTCCATACATGAGTCAGTCCTTACAGCTTGATGAATGCTTCATGCATTTGTTGCGGTTTAATTTACAGCCTACACATTGGGCTCATGTTATATAAAACAGAGGAAATGTCCTTAAAAAGCTTTTGTAGAAATAAATCAGTACAATCAATATAAAAAATGGTGGTTTTCTTATTGTACATGTACAAATCTAGTGTTTTCTCTTAAAAAGAAACTTGTGCTTGAACATGCATGTGATTAACTGATAATAATAAAAACAGTGCTTAAAATTATTAAGTGTTATTTCAGTAGCAATGACTTCAGAAATAGCTAATTAGTGATAAATAAAGTACCTAACAATTAGCTGCATTAATACTAGCATAACTGTTTATTTCTAACTTTGCTATTACCTCTTGCTTTGCTGCACTGAGGCAAAGCATATAGTTTCACAATTTCACAATTATCAAAACTTTAATTGTGTAGCAGATTTCAAAAACAAGTTCAAAGTGTGTCATAAACATTACAAGGAAAAACAAAGACAAATATCTTATGCTTTAAATAACAGTAACACTTCTACAAAAATAACTGTTCTGTGAGGATCACAAGACAAATTCAGGCTTGTGTGATATTAGCTAAAACAAGCCCCGAGTAAGAATAAAAATGTACCTGACTCCTAAAGTTAGACACTACAGGGAGTGCAGAATTATTAGGCAAGTTGTATTTTTGAGGAATAATTTTATTATTGAACAACAACCATGTTCTCAATGAACCCAAAAACCCATTAATATCAAAGCTGAATGTTTTTGGAAGTAGTTTTTAGTTTGTTTTTAGTTTTAGCTATTTTAGGGGGATATCTGTGTGTGCAGGTGACTATTACTGTGCATAATTATTAGGCAACTTAACAAAAAACAAATATATACCCATTTCAATTATTTATTTTTACCAGTGAAACCAATATAACATCTCCACATTCACAAATATACATTTCTGACATTCAAAAACAAAACAAAAACAAATCAGCGACCAATATAGCCACCTTTCTTTGCAAGGACACTCAAAAGCCTGCCATCCATGGATTCTGTCAGTGTTTTGATCTGTTCACCATCAACATTGCGTGCAGCAGCAACTAGTTTTTCTTCTTTTATACCCTTTCTTGCCAGCCACGCTGTGGAGTACTTGGACGCGTGTGATGGAGCATTGTCCTGCATGAAAATCATGTTTTTCTTGAAGGATGCAGACTTCTTCCTGTACCATTGCTTGAAGAAGGTGTCTTCCAGAAACTGGCAGTAGGACTGGGAGTTGAGCTTGACTCCATCCTCAACCCGAAAAGGCCCCCCAAGCTCATCTTTGATGATACCAGCCCAAACCAGTACTCCACCTCCACCTTGCTGGCGTCTGAGTCGGACTGGAGCTCTCTGCCCTTTACCAATCCAGCCACGGGCCCATCCATCTGGCCCATCAAGACTCACTCTCATTTCATCAGTCCATAAAACCTTAGAAAAACCAGTCTTGAGATATTTCTTGGCCCAGTCTTGACGTTTCAGCTTGTGTGTCTTGTTCAGTGGTGGTCGTCTTTCAGCCTTTCTTACCTTGGCCATGTCTCTGAGTATTGCACACCTTGTGCTTTTGGGCACTCCAGTGATGTTGCAGCTCTGAAATATGGCCAAACTGGTGGCAAGTGGCATCTTGGCAGCTGCACGCTTGACTTTTCTCAGTTCATGGGCAGTTATTTTGCGCCTTGGTTTTTCCACACGCTTCTTGCGACCCTGTTGACTATTTTGAATGAAACGCTTGATTGTTCGATGATCACGCTTCAGAAGCTTTGCAATTTTGAGACTGCTGCATCCCTCTGCAAGATATCTCACTATTTTTGACTTTTCTGAGCCTGTCAAGTCCTTTTGACCCATTTTGCCAAAGGAAAGGACGTTGCCTAATAATTATGCACACCTGATATAGGGTGTTGATGTCATTAGACCACACCCCTTCTCATTACAGAGATGCACATCACCTAATATGCTTAATTGGTAGTAGGTTTTCAAACCTATACAGCTTGGAGTAAGACAACATGCATGAAGAGGATGATGTGGACAAAATACTCATTTGCCTAATAATTCTGCACTCCCTGTATGGTCGTGCCCAAATTCATGGGCTGCATCCTCCTGAGGACCCGGCCTCCGCGGTCTACGTGGGCCGGGTCCTCAGAAGGTCGAGTAGGCCGGAAGTAAACGGCCGTGAAATTGGACGGTCTAGCCTTCTGATTAGCGTCACCGCTGTCTCGGTGGAGTTTAATAAACTCAGCCGTCTGCTCCTTGCTATCTAAAATATAACCAGACACTGGCGTAAATTCTCGTCCGTCTCATACTTCTGTTTAATCAGTTTTCTGTTTGACGTTTTGTCAGCTGTGTGAAAACCAAGGAGGAACCCACCCGGGGGATTAATAAAGTTTTATTTTATCTAATCTAATAACTTTAATCTCAGCCAAACCGATTTACTCACGAACAAACAAAACACTGAAAAAAGCCCAACAATAAAATTTTTAGGTTGTCTAAGTGACTTGTATATTATGTTTAACCCGAGTAGCGAAAGTCCACGGTGATGTGAAAATGATGTGCCGGGAGTTGTACCGTTCTCAGTGGCATCAGTGACCACCGAGCTGGTGGGTAGCAGACGTCTCCGAAAACGTCAAAGCACTTTTGCAAATATGCGATATCTTGATAAACCGAGCAGATATTTGATGTTTACACAGCTACTTTCTCGCCTGAAAATATGTTAAAAGTTAATTTTGTGACCCAGAAAGATTAGTAAGAGTAATTTTAAAACTTAGTAGCGGCCGCCATTTGTCGGCTGCATTCGGAGGAGTCTACGAATTTAGACAGCCTTCGGCGCGTCGCTGTGACGTCATCGGTCTACAAATGCGGCCTCAGGAGGATGCAGCCCATGAATTTGGACACGACCTATATGGACTAAAATTAGGATCATGTGACATGAACATAGCTAATAAAGTAGTCTGCCATGCAATGAAAACACGACATACCAAGTAGTTTTAAAAAAATAACTAGTTTTTTATCTTTTCTCTGAACTTCTCTTATAGGCAAAATTAAGTCTGGCACCCCAAGTCAGGTATGTGGTTTTACTGTAGAAGGATAGAGAGCACAGTTTTAGTTAAAGGAGATTTAAGAACAAGAGTTTTATGTCTGCAAGACTCGATTATGTTTTTTTTCCTTTTTTTTTTTTTTTTTGAGGAGCAAGAGAACAGATTTCGAGTCATCAGCATAAGGATAAGAATTGTTATGCTTCTTCTGTAAGATCTTTGTGGTAATATAAATAGAAGATAGTAAAGGCAAAGGACTAAACCTTGAGGCTTGTGACTCTGTTAGTGAAAGGAAAAGTGGAGAAATTACAAATAGCCACACACAGTTTTTTTTTTTTTCAAGAGATGGAAAGAACAGTAAAAGACAAGGCTTCCCACATAGGCACACGGTGTGTAGCTCTGGGCTATGTATGACCTCAACTGTACATCAAGGGGATCCTGGTGAGCACAGAGAGGAAAAATATACCTACGTTATCAATTTGATAATCCTACCTCACTTTATACTCAAGTTATCACATTCACAAGATTTTTAGAAAACTTGACCTCTGACCTTAAGGTCGAGGTCACCGAGATTCCAACTCATCTGAGATTTTTAGTAGATACACCTATGTTATCAATTTTTACCTGCATCGACACTTTGTGGGCGATTTACCGCTTTCAAAAACTTGGGTGTTCACATTGCCTGTCAGCCGGCCTGGCAGGGTGCTGACAAAGCCCAGCAGCCTTCTACAGCTGAGGGTTAAAAAGCAGAAGGACAACACAACAGTCTGGAGACAACACAACAGTCTGGAGACAACACAACAGTCTGGAGACAACACAACAGTCTGGAGAAAAACTCCAGAAAGATATAACTAGACATGTCCTCTTGGCATGTTTTTCTTTTTTAAACACACTGGATTGATGGTAATTTGGCTCCTTACCAACAATATAAGGACTGCCATTATCCCCCATCTTTTAGAAATATGTGATGCACAGTACTTAAGAAACTAGATTAACACTTTTTAAAGCTAATTTGAAAGTGGTTCATATATTCACGTTTTTTGTTCAGTTTTTGAGTTTTTTGGCGGATTGCTGAAGCCACTGAGGCTCTGCATTGTTTCATATCGCTGAGAGGTTTTTGTCAGTCATGGTATTATACTGAATTTTTTTTCCACCATGACAAATACACTGTCCTCATTCTTTCAATATTCCGGCCTCTCTGTTTTCCTTTAGCAGTTGTTGGACTTAGAAAGAAAGGCAAAACAGAAGGTAGGGGGAAAAAAGGGGGGTTATTAGAGAGGCAGATAAAGTGGGTAGAGGGCACCCCTCTGGCTAATGATCGTTGCCTATTTAGGACTTACAGCAGAGCATCTGTCAAAAGTGAGTATTAATGCTTCTTGTTGGAAAGTCAGTCAAATTACTTGACAGACCAGACCAAACATGACACATCAGCCAGCCACGAAGAGAAGTAAGCCGCAAAAAAGACAAATTTTTGGCCACATAATTTAGGCAAAACTACCACATATAGATGCTAAATAACAATAAAGAGAAGGGAACAGAAACAAAAAGACTACTTAGGAAAAAAACACCAGATAAAGATGCTTAAAGACCACAGTGGAAAAATAAGATGGTATAAAGAGGAAAACCTCTGTTGGCAATAATTTTATCATCAAGTCTGGGTGTCTTGTTCTTATGTAGAGAATCGCAGGGGCTTGTCCTTTCATAGTATGTCTTCACCATTAAAAATCTCAGCTACATGTTATCATAATTTCACTTCAGAATATGCAACAGTTTGAACAGGCTTTATGTATGGTCAGTATTTATGTATGGTCTTAGTCAGCCCTCTATTCAGAAGTTCTAAACTGATTCTCTGGTCCTGCTCCAGCTGATAAACGATCCTGTTTAGCATATCTGAGACCCGAGATGGTGAATATCCGTGGACCAGCATCGACCCACCACATGCAATCGACCCAAGCCGCAGTAATGGAAATGACTGTGTGTGAGAGTTTGTCAGGGTGTGAGTTTATGCCTGTGGGAAGAGGGTGGCGGTGTCTTGACGGAGGCAAAAATTAGTCACCTTTGTTACTGCTGAGAGTGGTTTTTTTGTTTTTAAAGTAAGCTGTCCAGCTAATGGCACTCCAATTAATGCACCGAGACTGTAGTCTGAGTTTCTGCTCACAGCCTGTTTAGTATATCAAATGATTTCTCTCCCTCTTGTCATTACTCTCTCTGCTGAGGCCAGTATATTTGTGACAGAAATAGGTTATTATTTTCATTAGTTTAAGAAAGGATCAGGAGAAAAATTGAGTGAAGGTAGAAAATAAGAAACGAGCAGCAAGGAAAATGGCTAAACGGCTTTTGGGTCCCCTCTTTTTTCCTCTTTTTCAACTGCTGGTTGCAGAAATGCAGACTGAAGCTTGAAGTGAAATGGCCTGTTTTTCAGTGTGAAATTGGTGTTATTATAGTGTCGGGATGACAGCTGTTTAATGCATAGAGTAATAAAACACTTTTTGAAAGAGAAAAAGAAGGTCATTCTTGGTAAAAACTTCCATTATTTCTTACAGTATGTCGTTCGTCTCTTCATATTCCTTTAGCATTGGTGTGCATTTTATCCTCCTTTCCCTTCACTTGAATAGGAAAAGAAAGATACATAGCTACGAAAAAAGGTCTCGGCTCTTGTAGCTTGTCATTTCCACTGCAGCACCATTATGAGATAGAACATGACAGAGAGAGGCAGTGCTACTAAAAGGTAGAGGCATGTCATGAATATTACACTATTACACAGAAAAATCACTTCCTGGCCAGTACTGGAGGGCGAGAGTAGAGATTTGGCTTAGGTAGGTAGAGAGCGGTCATTTGAAATCCGGCTAAATCAAATTTCACAGTATGTCAGACAGAAGCATGAACTCGCCTTATATACTGTGGCTTAAAGGACTAGTTAGACCTTATTGGAAAAGTTCCTTGAAGTATTTTAGAGAACTCTGTTTTCTTAGCCATAATGCTACTGCTTGAGTGTTTCTCATCCATTCTTGTCCCTCGGGTGCCAATTAATACTGCTTTGTCAAAGCTGCCAGTGTGGCTAGTTTACAAAGTGTACTTTGCATTTATTGTATCATACACATGGATTATGGAATAAGTGACCATTCAACCACCCTTCCATCCATCTTCTTCCACTTATCCAATTCAGAAGCCTATCCCAGCTGTCATAGGGCAAGAAGCAAGGTACACTTTAGATAGGTTGCCAATCTGTCACTGGGCTAGCACACACAGATAGCATTCACACTCACAGTCACATCTGGCCATTTAAAAATCACCAATTAATCTAACCCCATGCTTGCCAGACATTGTAAGGAAGACAAACTACCTGAAGAAAATACATGCAGACACGAGGAGAACATACACTCTGACCTTCTTCCTGTGAGGTGGCAGTGTTAAACATCGCCCTGTGCCACCCTACACTCCTACACTTCCACCAATCACTGTAAATTAAATACTTATTTTCTAAAGTGAAAATAGCCTCACTGCGGATCCATTGAGTTTTTCCTCTGATAGCTAACTGCTGCTCATTTTCGTTGGCTAAGGATGTTAATTTACTGATTAGCTTACAAAACACACATCTAATTTACTGAAAAAGAATGACAGCGCTTTAGATTCTGTATGCTGGTTAGTCCAGTCTACCGAGAAACACATTATTGTGTCGGTTTGAAAGAGACAGTTGTGGTTAGAGAAAATAAGTGCTGTATTTCCTCTCAGCATCCCTACTCTAGCTACCGTTCTCAGAGATATGCAAGTTTCACTGTGATTCTAGCTATCAATTAAAGCTTTTAAACATAAACATTACACCCTAATTAGTACTAAAACCTAAACTCATGAGAAAAGTGACCCCTTTAACCCAAATCAGTATGTACAATTACATAGATCGAATTTTAAAAATAAACTTTTTTCTTTTAATCAGATTTCAATCAGGCAAGTGACACCAAAGAACAGTGAGGCAGACCCCATTTAGTGCATTGAACAGCTACACCCAACAGTATCCAACCCCTGCAGACTGATCCCCTTGCCCTGAAACTAATTGCTGGATGTTGATTTACGTTGTCCAGAGTGTGCTAACAGGAAATCGAACTGACGAGGTGGCAGTTCGTTAAAAGATATCAATAGCGATCTCGTTTGCATGGTTACTAATGAGGCAAAGCTTCAGGCTCTTTGTTACTGGATAAGTGGAGTCTGACAGGAGCACATATCAAACTACAGCTTCAACGAATAGGGCTGAATAGAATAGAATGAAATACTGTTTTTCTGTGATTTGCACACAGAAAAAGACCATTTCAGTGGTTTGTTTGTACAGTAAGGAAGGAAAAGTTGCTGTGGGGAAAAATCCACTTATAAATAGCTAAAATTCTCACCTTATTTGAAGTCTATTTTTGCTGAAGTTGAAGGTCTGGACAATATCCCAAGTGTATAATTAAAAAAATGAAAATCTACCATGCAGGTAGGGACATTTAATAACAATGAGCATCTGCACAGAAAACACAAAGAAAAATGGTCAAAGTCAAAATTATAAGCGAGTCACTTCTCTAATATAAAGTGAATATGTCAGTCAAATAATCAATTAATCTGAATGTGTCTATATCTAATAGGTTCATTTGATTTTATCAGTGCACAAGTAAATATAAACCTCATGGTGATCAAGAAATAATGAATATAAAATAATGTAAACATGATATAAACTTGATAGATGACATCATTGTGTCTTATGAACTATATAAAGCTTGTTGATGCTCGATACATGAACTTATGTTAACAAGTTAACTTCATTATACATACAGGTCTGTATATGGATTCATAGAGAATAAACACAAAGAGAAAATGTATACAGTCCACAAGCCTCATAGCTTTTCCCCATAACTACTAATTTTAAATACATACCATTAATCCTGGTAGAAAATATCCTTGCTTACATTATTGTCTGGATACATAGAGAGAAAAAGCTGAAATTTTAGAAATAGCATGGCACACTTCAAACCAAATCCTCTTTGACAGGAAAGAAACTTTTGTTGCATCTCTCTTTCCCTTTGCTGTCAAAACTTTGCTTTCCCCAGCAACAATGCAACTTCTTGTAACAAAAAAAGGAGGAAAAAAGGGCACTCACAGGTGAAAAGTCAGCTCTTTTCTTTCTCTGCCATTTATGAAGGAAAAGTTTCACATTTACTAAAACATGATCAAGTTTCAGCTATAGCTGCGTGTGTGTGTTTTATCATTGCTACTTTAACTTGCACTTGTGTGATGCTTTGAGAGTGTGTATATTTCATCTGTCTATTTAAACGTGCACCAGTGAAACTGACACTAATGTTTAAGCTAATGTAAAGTGTGCACTCGTTATATTTATTTTTTGTTCTGTAAAAAACAAAAACAAAAACATACAAACAGGGGAAAAAAAGCAAACAAACAAACAAACAAACATGTTAGCTAATGTTAGTCTGTATTATGTTGCAAATGCTCAGTGACAGTTTTTCAGAAGCAGTGTTAAACTGATTATCAGCACATCTAATGGGGTTTTAACAAAATCCAATTGATAGAAAAAGTATAGATAAAGCTGATAGTAAGCTTTCATTGTGTTTCTGCAATTTTCATCATCTTCTAATTAGTTTTATTTTTATCTTCAATAATCTGCACTCGTTTATCAGATGAGCAAGAAATGAATGTAAGATTTTTGCCTTATATTAAACCTCTTTTTCCATTTTTATTCAAAGCATGTTTTCATTTTTCATGTTTGTTTTGTTGAAACACAAATCTGATCTGATTTTCAGCAGACTTTTGCTCCTGCATTGTTTCAGCCAAAAACAATTAGAAAATATGTTACACAAAGCAGTCAGATTGCATAATTATAGTATTTTTCTTTACAAATGCTTTTACATTTTTTTAAATGTTTGCAGCGCAGTGCAAAAGTGCACAGTGGAGGAGCAATTCACCACTGAAAATAAAATCTAAAAAATTGAGGCTGGTGGACAAATGACACAGAACTATTGAAATTCTGAGGAGTGCAAGGTGAGCAGGAATGGAGACAGCACAGTCCCCCGTGGAGCTCCTGTACTGCACCAAATTACACTGCCCTGTCTCACATACTGCAGCCTGTGTGTCAGCTAGTCAGTAAACCGTGTGGTAGTTAACCTGTTTACTGATGTTTTTCCATAGCTTCTCTCTCAGTAGCAGCAGGTGAATCGTGTTAAGTAGTCTTGAGAAATCAAAGGTGATCCCCATTATGCAGCTGTTGCTATCTAGGCAAGCGTAAACTCTTTGCAGCATGTAGATGGTTGCATCATGCTTTCCCAGATTTGGTCTGAATGGAAACAGCAGTGGGTCCAAAGATGTTAACATAATAATAACAGCGTTTTGCTGGACTCCCCAGCAGTCACATTCCAAAAACAATTAATTGTCAGACCCTTGCACCCTCTCGCATTTAAATGACTTATCTGTGAGAGTTTAGCGCATTGGGCTTGGGTCTGTCTGTTAAGAAAGCATAGTGCTAAAATCACTGCCACTGAAGGCATATAGCCTGTAGACTCCTAACACAGGGACCAGCTGTCCCATCCCATCCTCCTGAGCTTTAGTGCACAATCAGATTGGACATCCTTCAAAGGGATTGTGGAGAATACTTTCTAAGGTTATGGTGATGTACCTGACAGCAGGGCAGCCCTACTGTAAGTAGAAATCCCTGGACACATGAGAGCACTCAGTCACTGTTTTATTTACGTGGCCAGTCATCATGCGATAATATTAACCAGCCTTCAAGTTGAATTAGTGACAAATCATTGTGCCTGTGCTGGGTTGCCTTATGTACATTCCTAGGATTTTTAAAACTTTGTATTTTCACTTTATATTCTCTAATGGAAAGTTTTCCTTTGGTCTATCTGTCAGGTACTAAAAAAAATCTGGATTAGTAGACACTACAACAGATTTATGGAAACAGCTTTTTTTTCTACATATTGGAAAATATGTTTTACTAGACTACTACAGCTTATTACCCTTATTAGTTGCTCTTTTCACTGTTCTTTTCCCTTGACACCGTAATTTGTAGCTTAGTCACCTTATTCAAAAAATTACCAGCAGCTACCACATCCTCAGTGGTGCTTATACACCATCAATGGGTTAAGCTGGCATAGTCCCCTGTTACTGGATGATGGGGCAAAGTATCTCTCTTTTCCTCTTATGCACAGTTGGTATCTTAATATCCATTAATAGTTTATATACATAAATTTAAAGAAAATGGAAAAGAATACTAAAAAAAGTTGAAAACAAATGAAATTATCACCAAAGAAAGTTAGTAATTCAGTTAAGAAAAGCTGGAGGAGATTTGCGAACTTTATGTCAGACCAGCTTAGAAAAGTGGGTAAACAACAAAGTGTGCTACTTGAACTGATGGATGAAATCAAATAGCTGAAGAACCTTGTCAAGGAAAAAGAAAAGATAATTACTGAGCAAACAGCTGATGACTTAGAACAATATACAAGAATGGAAGATGTAATCATCAGTGGCCTGGACACCAAACATCGTATTTACGCAAGTGCAAAGATTGGAGATAGAGATGGAAAGAACCCCTTTGAAAGAGAAGCCACAAACCCTGGAACAGCAAGCCATTAAGTTTCTTGAAAGCAAGAACATTAAAATTAACTGCACAATGTAGCAACCTGCCATGCTCTACCCCGAAAGGGCAAAAAAGGAAAGCTTGTAGTAATACTCAAATTTGTTAACAAAAAGAGCAAGACTGAGCCAAGAAGAACCTAAAAGGGACAGAGGCACACATCAACATGTGGCTATAAAGCAATGACAAAGTTAAATGGAAAACCCAATAAAGCTAAACTCTTGATTATAAGAGTACTCAAAGACTTTGATAAGTGTATATGAGGAGCTATAACATTTTGGCTGATTATGTTAACATCTTGGAATATTTTTTATCTGAAAATATGGTTCTCAGTGGAACAAGTGAATGTGACTTCAGGTTCTGGTTCAAATTAAACAGGATTTGTTGCCAGTTAGAAAATGCTGCATGAGAAAAGTTTACATGTAGTAGGGCTGTTCGATATAACGATATATATCGGATGACGATATAAAAACATCTATCGTTTCATTTTATGCTATCGTTTGTTTCGTGGTGTCGCAAAATAAACTGTTTACGGCAATATTTTCTCATCGTTTTGATGGTCACTGTAGTGGCTATATTAATTTAAGTTCTCTCTTTCTCTTATATTTAATATAACCACACTACAGATGCACACACACTAAGCGCCTGTTTTTTATGCGTTGTGGTTAGCAACAACCACGGTAACAGCATCGCGTGTCCGCTTGTTTATGTTCCACATAAACCTTTCACAATAAAGCTCAAGATCCTGTTGAGACTTTTCAAAATAAACTGAATCACATGAAAGAGCAGATTATTTATGGATGAGAAGTAAAAAAGAGCCGCCAGGCGCTAAAAAATAAACCTTAGACTCAAAAGCTAGAACAGGCTTTTTTTCCCCGCAGCACGCCGTGTAATAAATACTCACAAAGAATAGAATAGAATTCAGAATAGAATTCAACTTTATTGTCATTGCACATGCACAGGTACAGGGCAACGAAATGCAGTTTGCATCCATCCAGAAGTGCTTTAGCGATATAGATATATTACAATATATATTAGCAATAATATAGATATGTAAGTATATTACAGAAATGGGTCTATTATGGTATGTTATAATGTACACGGTATGAAGTATGTTGTGAATATTCTATAACTATAAGTATGTACAGCCTGTAGTGAGTACAAGCTATGTACAACGGAAGAAAACGGCGGCCGTTACAACTTATGTCTAAAAATGTATCGTTTCATGCATCGGTTAAAACACTCGACTCCAGCTACATGACGCACAGCTGGAAACACTTCACGCAAGACGAGCTGCCCGAGATTCACAGAATTTACAAAAAATGTTACATTTTGTGATTTATATCGTTATCGGACGATAGAATTCTTATATCAGGATATGAGATTTTGGTCATATAGCACAGCCCTAACATGTATTAATCTTTAGTTTGAGCCTTCACTTTCTTAGTCAGTAACTTGTGTTTGTTCCCACTGTATTAAATTATCTGTTGTGAGCTTTCTTATTTTCTGTTGTAGTTTTCACAAATGTTATTAATGATAGAAAAAACTCACTTGCTCTTTCACATTTATGCTAAGGACATATCATGTTTTGAACAGGTTTTGTCATTAATGAATTCATAATTTTTTCATTAATTAATGCCACCATCTTCCAAATGCTGCTGGTACAGAGGAAGAAGCAATGTATAATTTAACTATGTCAATATAGGATACCAGAGAGTGACATGTTAGAGAGAATTACCATACGAGAGTGAGAGCTTGGATTGAAGATGGAGACAAAGCGCTTCACCAACATCTTTAGTGCAGCCGATTAAACTGTCATACTCCACTCCTTGGTTGTCATCATCTGAGAGGATTCATGGTTTGGCCTTGTTGGGTTTGACGGTCTGTCAGTAGGATAAATCTCTGTGTTGAAGGGCTGACAGATGTTGACAGTAACTGAGGCGTTTTCATATGGAGTATATCCGAAGGGCAAAACATCCAGATAAAGTTGATGGTGCCAAGACAAATTTTATCTGGAACTGTGCTTGTCAGCAGTGTCTTTACAGCCAGGGTGTCTGAATGAGTGAAAGCCCACAGTCAACAGCTACATGCTTCATTATGTAAAGATGTCTTTGGCACCTAACGCAACAAGAATTACAACATGAACTAGGGCTGCTCAATTAATCGAATTTTAATCACGATTACGATCTGGGCTTTCAACGATCATTAAAAATGACTGAGCCGATTATTAGCACCTCCCTCGTACTTTACTCTCGCGCTGCTCCGTGTGGTAAATCGAGCGCACCGCTCTCCATTTCGAACACGCGTCACAACAATTAAGAGGACCCGAGGGAAGCTCGGAAAGCTAAGCAGAAGTTATTTGGAGAGGAGAGTGACTGCTGTTGGTTGAAAAGAGAGGTAAAAAAAACAAAACTTCAGTGGTGTGGAAACATTATGGGTTCGCGGAGTCAGACGTGGATCAAGTAGACACAGTGTGTAAACTTTGCTAGGATGTAGTAGCTGCACCACAGAGCAACACTGCAAAGTTCACTAAACATAGATGTTTACATTTTTCATTTATTTCTTATATTGCAAACATTTGCACTGTTATCAGTATTTGCACACTATTTTATATTATTTTTTAAAGTCATTATTCAATACATTGTTATTGTTAACCCTTTAAAGCCGGACAGAGCAGCACGCTCCGTTTTGCCTAACCATTTTTAAATCCCTGTAGAACCTGAACCGTGTAAGCTAGCGCAATCATTTGTTTTGCATATGAAACCGGAGGAGTTGTACTTGCATCTTATGCCATCAGCTTGTCCTCGGTCATGGTTTCCTTCCACATAAAGCTTTGCAAAAATTGCATAAAAAGCACTTGCAGCAACAAAAACATAATATTCCAGAAACACGCTTTGCCGTTCCTATCAGCTGTTCTTAACACTTCCCACTTTGAAAAAGACATCAACGGGAACTATCGCATTTCCTGCCCGAAACCAGAAGTGACGTCATTTTCGCAGAAAATCTAGTTTTTTACTTGTAGGCCTTAAAAGCCTATACTAGTGTTTTTATAAGTCATGTTTGACTTTTCTGAATAGTTGCTGGGATGCTTAGGACTCATATTGCACTGCTGGAAATAGTTTATTTTGATGCACCTGCTGTTTTCTTTGCAAATTTGCATCATAGGATTGTTTTTTTGTTTTTCCTGCAGTATATAAAAATTGCTGTATCTCCAAAATAAAACTATGAAGACACTCAAAATAAATTTCCTGTTGTTGTAAACTATTTTTTGCAACTTTTTTTGTATTTAAAGTTTTGAGGGATAAACCTCTTAAATTTCTCCAAGTAGAAATATATGTAAAAAAACAAAAACGATTTTCAATTTTTTTGTAGTTTATTGCACTTGTTTGCAATTAATGTTGTTACTATGGACTTAATGCATACATATTATTAAAATATGGGCTATAACAGTTGTATTGATGTATAGCAACTTGAAATGCTCCCACAAATGGCACTACAGCATGTAAAAAAATAATATAAGCTTTGGCGGACTTGGTTCTATGGTAGGTCTTAAAGGGTTAAATAAATATCGTCAAATAATCGTGATCTCAATTTCAGTGAAAATAATCGTGATTATCATTTTTGCCATAATCGAGCAGCCCTAACATGAACTATTTCCCCCATGCGTATTAATAATGGCCCTTTCCCTCAGCTTAGAGTAGAAAGAAGCGCTTATCTGTAGGAAGTGACAACAGTGCAGCAGAGGCATTTTATTTTCCTCAATTCTGATTTCTTTTTAACTGCATTGATAATAAAAGAAAAAAAACAAACTTTTGAAGCCGCTTTATGTCACTACCGTGTCTTTATGAAGTGATGCTTGTTTCAGGCAGACAGCTTGAGTAGCACTGGATTAGCTGGTATGTCAGCTGACCTCGAGTAATTGCCGTCTTATATTGGGTGGTCTATTTAAGCTGTCAGACGTACTGCTCCTTCTCTGCTGCTGCTGCCAGTTCATTCACACCCGGCATCCATCTGTAAACTCAGATTTTTTTTGTATTTCATGACTTCATATCAGGGCACAAAAGTGATTTTTTTTTCTGCTTCCTCACTCTGCACTGTTCATTGGCCTTATATGTCAAAACAGTATCAACTCCTTGTGTTTAAATAACAAAATTATGACAATACTGAAGAAAAGCAATGGGTTGTGCGGCATATTTAGTAGTAGTGTCAACAATATCCATATTTATGATGTGATGAACACACTTGTGAGTTTGTCTGCATGTCTGCCCATGTCTCATCAAAGCAAAGTGTGGTTCTGGAGACACCTACTGTGGGGGAAATACTAAAGACAGTTTTGAGTACATTTGTATGTCGGTGTTTCTTTGCCTGTATAAGAAAACTGCAGCAGTGCATGATGAGGTCACAAATATACACACAGATGTACAGTAGTGATTTAAATATTAAAAAAAACCCCAAAGATAAATGCTGACTACTATGAAATTAGGTTTCTGCAAATGAGCATGAGACTCATCAGCGTCCACAAACACTCAAGCTGAAATTATAAGAAGATTAGGCTCTTTGTGTGTGTCTGGGAGGGTCTCTTTTTAAATGTATTAGATCACAGATTACTACTTATCCTGTTAAGAATTTATTTCATAATACAACAATTCCTCATTAATGTAGTATACTTTTCTAAAAACAGTTTGAACAACTTAAAGCTCATCATTGCAGGCATTGTAGACTCACAATTCCTTTTTAAATATGAATTAATGTAATTGGCAGATAATGAGCAGTGCAACTTCAAATAGCTAACAAAAGTTTGCACGAAGTTGCAGTACTGTGCAAAAGTGCACGCTGCCAAATGAAACGAGTGTATTTCTAGGTAAGGCTCCTCCCTTGAGGGTGTATTTGATTGTTTTTTCCTGTTATGTCTTTATTAACACCATAACCTACAAGGACAAAGCCAGTCTTATTTGCTCCCCATAAAATTAGGGTACTTTAACCACTTTGATCCATCTAAATGGTGGACCCTTATTTCAGTACGCTGACCCTGCCATCCAAGCCAGACTTTTTGTTATTTTTCCTTAACAAAACCGAGCAGGTCTCTCTCTCCATTCTCGCCGCCTCTCTTCTTGTTGTTCGCTCTCTCTAACTGATGAGAAGCGACAAGCACGAAGACGGCCAGATAGATAGGAGGAGACGTGGGGAAGATGGCAGAACTGTGATGTGAGCCTCTTACAGCAACGGCGGCAGCAGTACAGCCTGTGCTGTCAGCCCACCATCCTCCTGCAACTTCTCCTGCCCTCCCTTCATCCACCTCTAACACTCCCTGTCCACCTCTCACCTCTCTCTTCCTCCTCTCATTCCTTAATCTCATTCCTGCCATCCTTTTCCATATGCCACATGGAGCAGGATACTTATATGCAGGCTGTTGATGTTGTCTACAGGCAGTTTCTGTATCTGTATTAGTCATAGCAGGCGATATGGAACACACAACAGAGCTGCTGCAGGTTTGCATTAACAGGTAAGAAGATGCTGTACACATCGTATTACATCTTTGTGGTTCTAGCAACACATCTATTTAATTAATATGGATCTAAATAGGTTAATGATAGGAATCCTAACACCTTTTATGATGTATGTTCTAAAATCAGGGTGTTAAGTAATGCAAAGAAAAATGAAATCTAAAATTAATTGGAACAGTTGAAGCTAATTAGCTTTGACGTTTATTGTTGTGTTATGAACTTTGAAATATTTATACACTGCTAATGTTTTTTTCTGAGAACAAATTGTATTTTTAAAATTACTTTTTCAGTGACAACATCAGAAATGCAGTAAGCTGTGGCCAGGGGTTTAACAATTGTGTTCCTACTAAGGAAAAGAAGATTAAATTCATTCATTACCAAAAATTACCCCAAAACAACACATACTGACTACAACTAGTTTTTCATCTCTTGCATCATTGTCCCAGTCATTTGTTGCCAGATGCTCACTTTTGCATGCCATTTCCTGCCCCCAGTAAACACTTAATTTTCACATCGTTTCACACCTGTTACCATTCAACTTCTAGCATTTAGAACAGGCTCTTTTTCTGAGTTTCTTGCCAACTATCGATTTTTACAAAAGACTTCAGAAAATTAGATATAATAAAATTTAGCTGATTCATTTTCAGAGTGCAAGTATGGTGCATGCTGGCTCACTGTACCTCATGACTAAAGCTGGGCAGACACTGTACCTATTTTGCCCAGTTTTAGCCCAGAATTGAATGCTCCAGGCTGATATTAGGCTTGGGTTGAATATTTGCCAGGTCTGTAGTTGCGGTGGTGTTAATGCCAGATTAATCCCTAAAGCAAACAATAATCATGAATGGTGTTATTTTGGATTTCTGGAAGGAAGTTTGGTCGAATGTCGAACAGTTTGAGATGTTCTGTGGTGTGATTTCATGTATTTCAGTGCCAAGTAACACCTCTGTGCGCTTTTGTAAGTGCAGAAGCAAACACTAACAAACATGCCACAAAACACAGAACAGACTGCAAAGCCCTAGTTTTCTGTCCAAATTACATTTGCGAGAAGTAAAACAGCTTTTCTGTTAGAACAGAAATTTTAGATGGAGCAACAGTAGGGTGAAACTAGAAGACAAACTCGTTTCCCTGTAAGAGACACAAATGTTCTACCGTGCATCTGCTAAAAACCTACATCAAGATGAAAAATCTGAGTCAAGTCATCATGTTGATTGTATGTAGAGGATGAACACAGTGAGGACTGAGATAAGAGCAAGCAAGATATGTTGACACAGTATTTGCCTGGGTGGAGTATGGTACAGTACTGTGCAAAAGTCTTGAGCCACCCATCATTTAATGAAATACACAAAAATATATAAAAGTACATCATATGAGATTAAAAAACTGAGTTTTTACAATTCAAACAAGCTTGAAAGTCAATGTCAATATGAAAATACTACTTCAGTCAGTTTTGACAAGGTCTCCAGCACAGCTGGGTGAAATGCAACTGTGTATACAGATGTTTTGTCCTTCTCTCCTGACTTACTTCGCACATATTGAAGACAGTTTGACCAAGAATTTCACATTTGGATTTACCACTTCTTTAGACCTGTTGCCATTGATTTTTATTCCAGTCCTTTTTAATTTGGCATATCTTACCCTCTTCTTCTCAGGGCATGACTATTGTCTGACATTTGTCCAGTTTGCTCACATTTTTAGGACATGAGCCAAGTGCAGACTGGACTGAAAATGAACGACAAAGCAGCCAATTCCCAAAGAAAAACTGTGAAAGTCCTAAAGAGAACTATTGGGCAAGGGTTCATTAAAAAATTACAACGACTGGCTGCTTGAAAGCAAAATATTGAGAAATGAGGGGTTTCTGAAGACTTTTGCACAGCAATGTATTTAAATAGAATAGATTCCTTGTTAATCTTTAACTAATCCTTGTGCTGGCTGTGTGTTCTGACACATTAAAATATCTGTTGTGAGAAAAGGTGAGATTATTTATTTATCTGATAAAGATGGCGTCCTTGATGAAACTACAGACAGTCACTGTGGCTTTCATTGCTCAAGCCCCCCAGCTGTTTTTCTAGTTTCATCAACCATCCAAGTGCAAAGTTGGCTTTTTTTTTTCTTTTGAGCGACTCCACAGGTTCTTCTTGACCTCTTTACTCCCATAGTGCATGATCACAATGCCACACATCTTGCAACTTGCTTGAATTCCAAGGGACTGATAGTCTTTGCTTGCAGAACTTGTAGTGTTCTTTATGCACTGCATGCCACACAACAGTTTATTGTGCTCAGGTAATGATGAATGATCACACTGAATTCTGGGCAAAATGGGCTCTTGGAGTTTAGATCATTGTTGACTGCCTTGTGGTGCTTGCTGGGTCTATTTTAAGACGTTCACCTGAGTTATCACAGTAATGGAAGAGCACTTAAGACCCCAGCTGGGACTCTCTGGAGGACATGAGCTAAAGAGGAATCTGTGAGTGCTTGTGGTATGCTCATGACTCAGAAAATGGGGCCAGTGTTTAAATCAGGGAATGATTTTTGTGAACCTATTGTTATATTTAGCTGAGCAGTAAAATTAAAGCTTATTTAATTTTATCCCTGGGCAACAGTTCATTTTCCTCGCTTTTCTTGTCCAGAATGGATTTTCCCAACAAAAGATACAACAGAACAACTAAGGTCACAAATTTTTGTTTGCCTGTGCAAGCAATTTCTGGACGTGTTGATCAGTTGCTTCTTATACTGTCAATCGCACTTAAGTCTTTCTGCACACTGGGAGCACTGACAGACACCCTTGGCAAAACGATCAATTTGATAAGTCAAGTTAATGAGATCATAGCCCCGTGATCTGAAGGTAACAGAATTTAAAAGAGAGAGCTTTGAACTTCCATGGTACACATGATTAAGACAACCAAAGCAACCAAAGATGAAAAGAGAATTTCAGTTCACTTCAATTCAATTAAAATGCATTTATAATTATTTTATATAGCTCCAAATCACTACAACAGTTGCCTCAATGGGCTTTTAATTTTAAGGTTAAGACCCTACAAAAAATACAGAGAAAACCCTAACATTCAGACCACCCACTGTTAGCAAAAGCTTGGCAACAGTGAGAAGGAAGAACTCCCTTATAACAGGAAGAAAGCTCTGGCAGAACCAGACTCAGAGAGGGGAAGCCATCTGCCATGACCGGTTGTGGCTGAGGGGAGGGAAACAAGCCAAAGCAATCAGTAGTATTATTATAGTATTTAGTATTAGTAGTATTTGGTAAAGAAATGATGGACGAAACACCGTTTAACCATGTTATTAGTGTTGATTTTGCATAGTTTGTGCACCAGATGACAATCTATAACTTGTTGGCAACACATGTTTAGATTGCCACAGACATGACAACCAGTTGATCTGAGTCGGGCAGAGCATAAACATAAACGTATCCACGAGTTATTGTGACAATAACAGATCATTTTTAAAGGCAAACTTCTGTCCATGATATATACAATCAAAACTTTTAATGTCAAAAGTTTTGTTGCGAGCACTCAAACATTAACATTATCAAGTGTAAGAAGCAAAATGATGCAAAATCAGTTATCAGTTATCAGTAATATTCAAAGGAAAACAGTATGTGAAGTACAATCTCCTGCTATTTATTGCATATCACAAGAATATGCAACCAATGTGCAATTTATCAATTTACCACACCGAGCAGATTCCTACTTTAGATTTGTTGACTGAGTATAACAATATTCACAACAATCCTAGAGGTGCCTGCACATGTTATAGACATAATTACAACCTTATACAATACAACAGAGCAGTTATTGCACTTATACATTTCATATTGGAACATGTACTTTGCAATGTATGAATGACTATTATGATGGTATGTAAAGCTTTGATTCAGAATATTATAAATAGAGAAAACAAACCTCAGTGGTAGCATTGTTAGCATTGTTTGCAGGTAAACGACCACACTGACTGAAAGCAGTTAAGTGATTTCAAATCTAATTTGCTTGCTCTCATAGATTCACGTGATTGCAAATTTGTATGTGTGCATACCTGTTCTGAGTTGAGTTGACTCAGGAATCGGGTATATTTCTCCCTTTCCACTGAAAACACTGATTAATGAGCAGAGACTGCAGTCCTGCAGGGCTATAATTCATATTAATTCATAATTCATATTTCACTGAGGGGATTTTTGTTGGGGCTTTGTTTATGCATATTAGGCTGATGCTTGCTCTTTGCTGATGTTTACTGTTCATGGTTGATTGTTTTGCCGTAAATGCTATGTGTATGTGTGAGTGTGTGTTTCTCCCTCCCTTCCTCCTTATCCTGCTTGCGTTGCCAACCAAAAACTTCAACCAGCAATTCATTGTTGGCTTAACTACCATGGGCAGTGTTTTTCCTCATTGAGAGTGAACATTTTCACTCCCCTGCCTGTGCTTTCTCCCTGACAGCACTATTTATTGGCTTCAACAGCTGAGGGAAGGATTATGGTGGGATACAAATGAGAGGAAGCACACAGAGAGTCCTGCTGGGACTTTAACCCAGGAAAAGAGAGAGTGGAAACTCTTCCAGGAGGGGATTGCCTTTGTTTGAGAGTGGCATGTGACTTCTGCTCTGCCATGCTGTTTGTAGAATTTTAACACAAAATATTGATACCAATTTAATACACAAGGGTTTTCTCCTGGAGAACACAAACAAGTCTTACATTTAATTATTACCACGTCGAAGAGGCAAACAGTTACACCACGCTTGTTCAGATTCTCTGCCAATGAAACAACAGTGGAATGATAGCTTCTGGTAACCTTTAACATACAGTTTTAGTTTTCTTCGATTCCTCTTGACTCTTTAACTGTTCAAGAGACCTGTTCAAGACAAACATATTAAAATGACAATATATTATATTCTCCAAATCATACTGACAGACAGTATCACCTTCATAATATATGATGATATGTTGAGAGAGATGTGGACAAGGGGGCCGCCAGTGGATGGCTGAGCTACAGTTTTATATTTTCTATTAGTTTAAAATGTTAAACACATGATTTATTGTATTAATAACAGAAATAGCAACACTTTTCCTCCTAAGCAATTTGTGAGCTATTGGATTAGTTTCCTGCTAATATAATTAACTTTTTTTGTTTTGACTCTCCAATTAAGCTAATGGAAACAAGGCAATGACTGTTATGAAAATAAATTAAAATTGAAATAAATACTTTAGTGCCTGGAAAAAAAAATGGGAAGAAAGGAAACTTTCAGGGACAGAGTGTGCGGAGCTAGTAATAGCAATGAATTCAAATATCATTTATTTGTTTCACAAATCAATCAGCCATTGATTTGAGAACAATACAGGTCCTGGGCCATACTCTTGCTGTAAATATACAGTAGACTTTATATAGTCAGTGTAACAATGTGGTGGTGAGATCATTTGTATCGTGTGCGGAATGATTAAAACAGATCTAACGCTTACATGTTGTATGTATTGGCCTACTGATTAAATTGAGGTGTCTGAACCTCGTGTTATTTTTTTTTTAGTTTAAGATCTTTTTAAATTATGGTGGTTATAGATTAAGATAAGATAAAATCTTAAGGGGAGACTCAATGCAATGAAAATTAAACTCTCTGAATCAAGTGACAAAAACGCATTGACAGGTCACTTTCAAATTAAAAGCTGTAGTGTAGTGGTACATTTTAAGAAAACCAAATAAATTTGCAGTTTATCCACAGCTCAGTGTGACAAAATAATCTACTACATGTTTTCAGTGCTGTGATTCGTGTATGTACCCTATGTAATTACTTATATAGATTATTTTTAATAAATTGGTTATTAGGCTCCTTTGTGTGTTACTTTGGGTCAACACAAATTTAATGCTTTTTTATTTTTGTTGTTTTAAAGATTTATTTTTGGCTTTTACAGTCTTTATTTGACAGTAAAAGCATGAGCGTGAGAGAGAATGGCATGCAGATGGCCTGTGTAACCCAAAAGACCCCACACGACTCTGTGTGTTGTGTTTAGAAAATAGAAAAGGCATGATTAGAAGATGCTCGCCAGCTGTGACAGACCAGCCTCACGACACCACACCCTGAACCCACTGCTCCACTCCTCCCCTGCAGCTGAGCCACCAACCACACCCCATCACACACCCTCACCACCCAACTTAGGCCAGGTAGCCAACCGAACACTACTTCGGGTTGGCCTTAAGCCCTGTCCGTCTCAGGGACTCCAGGACCACGGCAACCCGCTGCACATGCTCCGCCCAGGTGTCACTATGGTTGATGACATTATCCAGGTAGGTGTCAGCGTATGCAGCGTGCGGACGCAGCACCCGTTCAGTCAGATACTGGAAAGTGGCAGGGGGAAGTGTGACAAATTGGTGCAAATTGTATGGAGTGCAGAACACCGTTTTTTTCCTTTGGACTATGCAGACAAGGGAAAAATCCTGTAGTCCTGTGGGGCTATACAAATCACTATGTGACTCTTCTATTACTCCCAGCTTTAAAATTTCCATTATTTTCTTTTTGCACAATTGGTCTTTTGTCCTCTGATAACCTGTAGGGCCGTGACCGCACCATCACACTAATCTGTCCCCAAAATTAAGGGGTGTGTCAGGCGCAAACTAACCACGTCCTTCAGTCTGAATGAGTGACTCAGTGAGTTTTTTCCCATTATCCAATTTCCACCGGCACCAAGGGATATTTCTGAATGTTCCCATTCACAGACTACACCTCCACCACTCTGCCTCCAGCAATTTGTCCTGGGTGAACCAGGGTTTGGTGGACCAGGGTCTGTGCAATGTGGGCTGCAAGGTGGTCCTCGGCCAGTGTCACTGCAGCCTAAAGGCTCGCCGCCTGGTCGTAGTGGACCCACTCCACCATCCTGACTGGGAGCCCCTCCACAAACTGCTCCAGCACCACAGTGTTCAGCAGTGCTACCTGGGCTTCCCCGGACAGCAGCTGGAGAGCCCATTCCTTGGACTGCCACCGGCACTCCTCTGTGGTAGCCTAGAACACCTCCATGAAGCCCCTGCCATGTGATGTAGCGTCACCGGCTATGAGCCAGACCGAGTGACAAGGTTTTCCAAGACCTTTGTTTGCCCCTCGGTATGTGGCTGCAGCTCCTTAAGCTGCTTCCGATGCATGGCCGGCTGGTCTTTATGCATCCCAGCCAGCTCAGCTACCATCTGAGCCAGTGCCTTTACTGGCTGCGCGGGTCGGGGCTCTGACATACTGGGAGCCTGGGTTTCGCCACCACTGTAACCCAAAGGACCCGACACAACCATGTGTGTTGTGTTGTGACCTTTGAACAGCCTGGCTCATACTGTAGCTTGATTTACCTTTAACATGGGCTTTGCTTTTTCCCAACACTGGCTCTGTTGTTATGACAATAATGCCAAGCTAACCTATCTAAAACCCTATAAATCTGGTAATAGAGAGAGAAAACAATCTGACAATAGCTGAGAAACCTGCACAGCTGGTTGCTTGTGCAGTTTAAAAGGAAGGTTGATCAATAAGTAAAGTAATTGCACTCATCTCATGGATTCATGGGTTGGATGTTACTGTTAATGTTTACATGGTTTTTATATGGAGAATTATTTTGAACAAAAGAAAAAGTTTTTTTTTTTAATGTGTTTGTGCATAGTTATTTTACATTGACCAGTACAGGGACCAGGCTTTTGATTCTTTTGAATAAATTACATTTCTCTCTCTTTCTCTTCTATGAAAAGGTATATATCTGCTGTACAAACATATCCTTGTGTAGAGAAATACACTAGAGCACCACTTTTGCAAGTACCATCATGCATATAATTCTACCTGCCCTATAGTTCGTGATGTAGCAGTTTTGCCTCTCTATCAGACTACTGCTTTTCACACTACTGGTTTGCAGACAGGCCTTTTTGCACATAATAAACAGAGAAAGTAAAAATTCTTCATTAAAAATGGAGTCCCGCAAATGCCCTGCGAGAGAGTGATGCTCCCACTGAGGAAAAGTCAAGACTTGGTAATTTATTTACTAATTTTTCTGAACTCTTTGAATAAATCACATAGACTTAAAGCAGATAACATCAGAGAGAACAAATAATTAAAGTGCTTAGATCTCTCCATTTTGTTATTTGTCCCTTCCTTTTCCTGTTTTGTGATAATTTTATCCCTTTATCTCTTCTCTTGCTTTTGACATGTGAAAAGCACTAGCAAATTTCCTCTGATCTGCTCTGGTTTTAAACCTCACCACAGCACCGAGACAGCCCTACTGAGAGTTTTTAATGACCTCCTTGTAACTGTTGAGGCAGGGCGTCCTGTGGTTTTAGTTCTTTTAGACTTCTCTTCTGCCTTCGATACGGTTGACCACGATATCCTCCTTTCAAGGCTTGAACATGTAGTTGGTCTTAAAGTACTTTCATGGTTTAAATCATACTTAGCTGAGAGGACTTTCTCTGTCTCTATGGGGAATCATTCTTCCTCCTCCGCACCCTTCTGTTGTGGTGTGCCCCAGGGGTCTGTGTTAAGTCCTACGCTGTTCTCTTTGTATCTGCTACCCCTGGGACAAATTTTCAGAAATGATAATATTTCTTTCCATTGTTATGCGGATGATATCCAAATCTATTTTCCTCTGGATTTGGATCTCCAGTCCCCGCTATTGCCATTGCTAAACTGCCTGGGTGATGTTAGAGACTGGCTACTGCACAACTCTCTCACCCTTAATGAAAAGAAAACAGAAAATATCATTTTTGACAGTCACATGCCCTTGAAACAGCTATCGGATACCTTGGGATCCTATGCCAGTCATCTTTTGCTTACTGATGATGACCCTGATGAAGGCCACAAGCCGAAACGCGTTGGTCTATTATTAAAGTTGTTCATCTTCCCTCAAGTGTTGCTGGAGTTCCTGCTTTGTGAATTCTTTTATCCTCTCCATGCACCTTGGAAGCAGGTGAAGTTGTGCCAGAAAACTCTTTTGCTGCGATCTTTCGTTTACTGTCAGAAACCTTGGAGTAGTGCTGGATAGTTCCCTCAAATTAGACAAGCAAGTGGCTGCAGTGATGAAAACCAGCTTCTACCAACTACGTCAAATTTCCAAGGCAATGCCCTACTTACGACATAATGACCTTGAAAAGCTCATTCATGCTCTTGTTACTTCAAGATTGGACTACTGTAATTCTCTTTATTTAGGCCTCCAACTTTCCCTCATCCAATGCCTGCAACTAGTCCAGAATGCCACAGCACGCCTTTTAAGCGGCACCAGAAGACATGACCATATCCCAACCACCCTCACCAACCTTCATTGGCTCCCCGTCAAATAGCGTATCGTTTTTAAAATCCTTTTATACACTTTTAAAATTTTAAATAACCTGTCACCCAGCTACTTAATCAACCTCCTTGACCTATACATCCCTACGAGAGCACTCAGATCCTCTAACCACGGGCTCTTAATGCAACCAATGTCTCGACGGAAGAGTAAGGGGGATCGTGCTTTTGCCGCACCAAAACTCTGGAACAGCTTGCCGATTGATGTCCGTGCGTCGGAATCCATCCAATCCTTTAAATCACGTTTAAAAACCCACCTGTTTAAGCTTGCCTTCCAAACAACTTAGTTTTTAACTTTTCCCCGGTTCATGCTTGTTGCCACTTCACCAATTTATAAATGTACTTTCTTTTGCTGATAACAGTATTTTCCTGCTCCTTTACTGCTGTAACCCCGCAAATGCGGCTCATCTGTGAAGCACTTTGATGTACCTGGGTCTTTTAAATGTGCTATAAAAATAAAATTGAAACTGAAACTGCTCTAATTTACATTGATATACTCTAATCTAATTTGGCTTGATTAGATTAAATTAGACCACATTAACTTTACAGGTAAACTGGATTATCACAACAATTTAAATTGTTTATTGTTGTTGACACAGACTTTAAAACTACAAATCAAACAAGGAAAATATATTGTGTAATATTAGTGATAAATATAATTCAGTTTGTTATCACATATTATTGCTATTATGCCATCTCTACAAATTAAAACTCCTATAGTGCATTTTGAACATGTAATGCCACTGAAACATATACAAAGGTGTTTAGTGGTTATTTTTAATTTTTAGAACTCATTCTAAAAACTAACAGGAGAATAAAAATGATGGCAGTTTTGTAAACATTTTGATGTAGTCACTGAAATAACAAAAAGTTGTAAAAAAAATAGTCTAAGATTCATGCATCTCTGGATGTTATTTATATTACTTTATTAGAACAACACACTTGATTCATGTCAAATGATAACACTGGTCAACAGGCATTTTGCTTCTGTGATTCTTTTGTATGTACTTTAATAGATTTCATTTTAACATGCCCTGTTTTTATAGTTATGATTGAAGTGCAGGTCCAACTTGAATAACTGGATTGAAATGTGTTTGAGCATTAAAGAAATAAGATAAGAAAACTGAATCTAAAATAAAGGAAGGTTTGATGTGTTTCACCTGGCATCTGTGAACTGATGCTTGACCATGAGTTTAAAAGGAAATTGAAGCCAACTGAATCAGCAGCATGGGAAGCATTCATGCAGGTTGTCCAGAATTTTCATGGCAAGAACAAAGCAGATAATTATTCTGAGCTTGTGGATTATATGTTGAAAGCATATCAGCTAATGATCGCCAGAATGTCACTGAAGATGCACTTCCTCACTCATTCTCATCTTAACTTTGTTCCACCAAATCCGACCTATTTCAACATGGGGTAAGATTTCATCAGGACATAAAAGTGATGGAAAACCAGTATCAGTGAAAATCCAATGTAAGCATGATGACTGACCACTGTTAGTTCCTACATAAAGAGACAGACGTGCAGTACAAATGGAAAAGCAAATACCTCATACATTTTTAAGCTCAGTCACTGTGTTTCCTTTTGAGCTAAACTCACACAGTTATACTTTAACATGTGTCTGGTATCGCCTGGTTTGTTTTCAGGATAAACATGGTAAAACAATTATGGTGGGAAATAGTTAAAAGTCCAGACATTGTGTTGAGTTGTTATTCAAACATTTCAAAATGTTAATGATGTGTTTCTCAACAAACTGACATACAAGTTAAAATTGTGTAACTTAAATCACTGTAAAAAAAATCAAAAACTAAAACTATAAATGGAGCCAATGTGAAATTACCAGTTGATACAAAAGTATTGTTTTTAGACCAGTAAAATTAAAAATTTTATTATTTATTTTCATTATGACTACCTAAAGCTTCCTTCACTTTGATTAATAAGAAAAAAACAGACTGAGTATAAATGGATAACAAAAAAGATACAATTCTTTGGTAGTTTTTAGCAGATGTGTATAAAGAACTAATGTAGCTATTCGACAGTAAAATTTATCTTAATACCGTAATTGTCGGGCTATAAGCCGCTACTTTTTGCACAAGCTTTGAACCCTGCGGCTTTTAGTCAGGTGCGGCTTTTCTATGGATTGTCCATGATTTTTGTCATATCGTAAGACAATTTGTTTTGTTTGTTCCACTGTTGTACGGCACTACGTTGCCTGGCGGAAGGGCATGTGATCAGATACACAGTATCGGGGTTCAAGAGTGGTATGTTGGTCACGTGTCCATCTGCCAGGCAACATAGTGCCGTACAAGTAGCGCGAAAAACAAACTTCAAAGTAGCGCTACGCGTTCAGCGGGAGTCGTGGATGACAAGCGGCGATAAACTTGCAAAAAACAAGTTATGCTCAACTCCACCAGTGGATTCTGACAGCGTGGAAAAGTGTGAAAACATCCATGATCACCAACGGATTTCGAAGGGCTGGACTGCTGCATGATGGAGAGGAGGACACCGCCATTGCCCTTCAGAGGGTGTTCGACTCTGAAACTGACAATGAGGATTTGTTTGGTTTTGTTTGTCTTTCCTGACAATTCCCTTTGTGCATATTCTCTTACATATGATAAGTCAACATTGAAACACCTGCGGCTTTTAGTCAGGTGCGGCTAATGTATGTACAAAACAGAATTTTCCCCTGATTTTAGCTTGTGTGGCTAATATTCAGGTGCGCTTTGTAGTCCGGGAAATACGGTACTTTGAACCATATTGCCCTTATTTTGTTGCGCAGTCTGTTTAAACTTGTGTGTTCTTCAAAAAGCTTTTCATCAATAGCTCTTTAGTGGTTCTTTCTAGCTTTCTCTCTGACTTCAATGAGTTACTCCATCACCTGCTTGCTATCCTCTTTGCTGTTGCCAATTTGAGGTTGTAGATTACATCATGTTTGTTTTAGCAGGGCTCATTATCACTTCGAGCGTGTGACTTAAGATTTGGTACAAAGTGCAATTAGTATGAAATGCAACAACTTGGGCCTGGCTTGATTACCATGTCATGTCATTCTCAGAGGACTAATATGTGTTCTTATTGCATTTTGTACGCTTCGACTCAGTCTGCTTCTGTGTTTATTCCCCATCACCTCCTGTCTGACTGTATGTCTGCATGCTTCCCGCTCTGCACTCTTTCAGCTCTTCCTCTCTCTCTCTTTCCATCTCCGTTTCTCTCTCAGGGTTTCTAAAAGGGACTTTGATCATTTTAACAGCCTTATAAAGCTGACAAGTTCACCAGAGAAAACGTCCTCTCGCACCAGAGTGGATGTTAGAGAAGTGACGTTGAGTTGACCTGACATTTATGGGGTCGCCAAGGACTCGGATGACAGCCAGTAAAAATGACATGGAGGTGCCAATCAACTGCCTGAACAGCAGCCCTCTTAAAGTTGTCACACATTGTCAAATTTTAGTTAATTGGCATAACAATCAGTAAAAGAAACTAGACAAATTTAGCTTAAATAAAGGTGCATATCATCAGTGCAATATTTGAGCAAATTTAAACCACAGTCTCAGAACAAGAGTGCTAAGAGTGATTGTGAATACCACAACCTGATCTACATAAGTCCAATATAATATGCTAAAATGTATCAAAATTATGCTACATGACTTGGGGTTATTGAGTCTGAATGGACCATGTCCATTGCTGAAGCTGCTGCACTGAGCTGCAGTTGCAAGGTGGTTGGTGCCTCTCATGGTGGTAATCCCTGAAGTAGATGGTGGACACCAGAGGTGAAGGTAACCATTGGGCTGAAGAAGGAATCCTATTGGGCTTGGTTACCCTGTGGAACTTTGCAGGCAGCCAATAGGTACCGACAGGCCAAAGGGAACACGGCTCAGGCAGTGGCTAAAGCAATAACTCAGGTGTGGAAGGAGTTAGGGGAGGTCATTAAAAAATACTTTTGGACTGCCTTGAACAGATTCTGGCAAACTGTCAGGCAACTCAGAAGGAGAAAGCGATGCTCTACCTGTACTGTGTATAGTGCAGGAGGAATGTTGCTGACTTCAACTGAGGACACTGTCAGGTGGTGGAAGGAATACTTCAACTCTGGTACAAGGTAGATGACTTGTCTATCTCTGGCGGTGAGGTCACTGAGGCAGGCCCTCTGGCGTGGATGAGATTTGCCCTGAGTTGTGGAAGGCTCTGGATGTTGTAGGGCTGTATTGGTTGACACACCTTGATAGGTTTAGATTTTATTATTGTCATTTGTATTAGGAAATATTTAACCATATATGCTTAGAGGTGTATAATCAATTGTGTAGTGATAGGATGTGTGATCTTTAGCAGTCTGCAAAGGCTTGGTGTGCATTCCAGAACATCCTGGGAGCATGGGAAGAGGTCGTACCTTGTCTTATTGTTTTATGGTAGGATAAACGTAGCTATATCTATTTTAGTCTAAGTGCCTTTTGTTTAGATGAACTGCTGGACTTCCAGACCAGCAGGTTTAGGGAAGTCTTTATAGGGTCACACTCTGACCACGCACGCACGCGCGCGCGCACACACACACACACACACACACACACAGTATTCTTTGTTCACATGTATACCTATGTAAGATGTATACCTATGTAAGACCCTATGCATATTCATGTAACCACAATAAAAGGAGTGCTATGGGGAACCTGGCTGAGAGTCTGACGGAGGTTAAGTGGGTGGAACGACACTTGGCTCCAGGTAGGTCTCCCTCATGCATGAGTGACCCAAAGAACTTTGGTGACGTGTGTCTTGCTTTTTGCTGCGTAGCAAATTGTCCTTAACGTTCCAGCGAATAGGTTTACGTTACAAACCTATCACACCTCTACAATAGGGCTGCTCAATTAATCGAATTTTAATCACGATTACGATCTGGGCTTTCAACGATCATTAAAAATGACTGAGCCAATTATTAGCCCCTCCCTCATTTATCCGCGACACCTTAAAGGCCAGTCCGTGAAAATATTGTCGGGCATAAACCGGTCCGTGGCGCAAAAAAGGTTGAGGACTGCTGATTAAGAGGACCCGAGGGAAGCTCGGAAAGCTAAGCAGAAGTTATTCGGAGAGGAGAGTGACTGCCGTTGGTTGAAAAGAGAGGTAAAAAAAAACTTCAGTGGTGTTGCACACTATTTTATATTATTTTTTAAAGTCATTGTTAACCCTTTAAAGCCGGTCAGAGCAGCACGCTCCGTTTTGTGTAACTATTTTTAAATCCCTGTAGAACCTGAACCGCGTAAGCTAGCGCAATAATTTGTTTTGCATATGAAACCGGAGGAGTTATACTTACATCTTATGACATCAGCTTGTCCTCGGTCACGGTTTCCTTCCACATATAGCTTTGCAAAAATTGCATAAAAAGCGCTTGCAGGAACAAAAACATAATATTCCAGAAACACGTTTCGCCGATCTGATCAGCTGTTCGTAACACTTCCCACATTGAAACAGACGTCAGCGCGAACTATCGCATGTCCGCCATTTCCTGCCCAAAACCGGAAGTGACGTCATTTTAGCGGAAAATGTAGTTTTTTACTTGTTGGCCTTAAAAGCCTATACTGGTCATGTTTGACTTTTCTGAATAGATTTCTGTGGATGCTTCACAGCAAATTCAAAAGTGTTAGATTTTTTGGTGTTAATAGTCTCCTTGCAAAGGTAGAGTTAATTTTACTCTAAGCAGAGTCACATTCTTTTAATGTAACTCTGAGGTGTAAAATGATAGTAGTTAAAATCGAGTGTTAAAAATGAGTGTTTCTCTGTCAAATCTGGAGGTGTTACAATGGAAACATTATCTCTTGACCTCTTAACTCCTAGAGGGGCTATGACACCAATAGAGTGAATTCACAGACTCCGCCCCCAGCACGGCTCCAATCGAAGCTGAAGTGAAGCCGTTTCAGAACATTTTGCTCTACATATTTGAATTGTTTGCCATGCTTGGTAAGTCATTTTTTCAAAGATTGTTTCAATTATTATTATGAGCTTTTACTTCTGTGGCTCTTTGGAGTTGAGGCAAAGCTGTGTGAAAGGCATTAGCCATGTTGCTGGGTGATAACATTCTGTTTTAGCTAGCTGAAAGGTATTGTTTGCGGGCAAATACCACAGCCTTGAAAAAAGCTTCCATGTGAATTTTCAGTCAAACGTTTGGTCAAATACACCTAAAACAATGTCTAGAATGTGAAATGTTGGTATAATGGTGCTACTTGAAGCCTGAAAATGATCGCCCATAAAAAAAAACAAAAAAAAAAAAACACGACCAAACAGCAGTAGCAGCCGTCCTGACTGGATTCTACGTTAGCATAGATCCCTCCAGAGTTTTGTGCACACGGTTTAGGTAAAAATTAAAAAGGTTGAGGTTTTACATTTAGTTCAGTATTACCTGTTGCCTGTGTCTTTGTCTTTTGGGAAAATACTTTACACAAGTAATGGCTCAAAGAGGATTCCTTTTTTTTTTACTGTGCTGCAATTGTTTACTGGATTATTTGTGCCGTTAATTAGTGTCAACTAATTTTTATTCAATCTCCGCACAGGATATGCTTGTGCAGATGGAATATGGGGGAGAGCAGATGTGCGTTGAAGTTCCACAAAGGGATGAATGAAGGACATGCATATTGTATTGAAGAAATAAGTGATGAGAATGCTGTTATTTGCATTTACCATGTCAGACCTTTTGATAAACAAAATTCTAATGAAAGTGAGAACATGTACACTGTTACATCTTTCAGAAAATGTTTTGAAATTGTGGTGCACAGTTCAGAATAAATGTTTTTCAAAAACCATTGCATCTTTTTAGTAAATGTTTATTTCCAAAAGAAATTTCTAGAAGTTCAGAACAGTAAAATTCCCGCTTTTTAGAATGAATTAGAAGATAACTCTTACGTAGTTAAACTAAAATACTCTTTGAGAGTTAATATATAAACTCTTAACACCAAGTGTTAAATTATCAACTCCAGACAGATTTGGTGTTTAACACTAAATCAGAGTTAACGTACCAACTCTCCAAAAAGAGTTAAATTAACACTCTCTGGTGTGGACCCATATAGACACTTTAATAGTGTTGAAATCAAATCCGACAGTGTTAATTTGGACATGCTGGATTTGCTGTGTTAGAACTCAAATTGCGCTGCTGGAAATATTTTATTTTGATGCACATGCTGTTTTCTTTGCAAATTTGCATCATAGGATTGTTTTTTCGTTTTTCCTGGAGTATATAAAAATTGCTGTATCTCCAAAATAAAACTACGAAGACACTCAAAATAAATTTCCTGTGGTGGGAAACTATTTTTGCAACTTTTTTGTATTTAAAGTTTTGAGGGATAAACCTCTTAAATTTCTCCAAGTAGAAATATATGTAAAAAAACCAAAAACGATTTTCAATTTTTTTGTAGTTTATTGCACTTTTTTGCATTTAATGTAGTTACTATGGACTTAATGCATACATATTATTAAAATATGGGCTATAACAGTTGTATAGCAACTTGAAATGCTCCCACAAATGGCACTACAACATGTAAAAAAATAATATAAGCTCTGGCGGACTTGGTTCTATAGTAGGTCTTAAAGGGTTAAATAAATATCGTCAAATAATCGAGATCCCAATTTCAGTGAAAATAATCGTGATTATCATTTTTTCCATAATCGAGCAGCCCTACTCTACAATGTTGCGTGGAGATCAGGGCTGGTACCTCTGGATTGGCAGACCAGGGTAGTGGTTCCCATCTTCAAGAAGGTGGACCAGGTGGTGTGGTCCAACTATAGGGAGAGATGTATTAGGAGTGCGTTCCCAGACAAGCTGGAGGAGGTGGCTGGGGAGAGGGAGGTCTGGACTCTGCTTAGGCTGCTGCACCCATGACTCAGCCCTGGATATGTGGAAGAAAATGGATGGATGGAAAATTAACACATTTATTTTGTTCCCAAGGCCTTTGAATCTCAGCAGACCCAAACTGTGAGCTAAACTGCACAGAAGCAGTTTGTGTGTTTACTTGTAGTTTTTAAGTTCTTTGAGCCATTGTATTGGAAACTACCTGTCATCTTAAACAAGGTTACTCAGTTCATACATGTTTCCATTTTGCATCCATAGCTGGATGGCTTTATGCCAACTCCTCATGGCCAAAATTTACATAAACATAGGGTAGAAAAAAGAAAAAAGGAAGTGTACTGGGTGTAAATGGAACTGTGGGACATGGTGGATATTTTTTGTGTAATTTTGTTGTTGTGTTTTTTGTATTTTTTGAGTGATCTGCATTCCATCAGCTGAAGGGAAAAGCTGTCTGTATCACTTAAATATTAAACTTGCATTACAGAAATATGTATTAATCTGTCTATTAGATTGCCAGAACACTCTTCGGGATCCCTCCAGTATATATTAAAAGTGTGATTACACTTTGTTGTTTTTCTTTCTTTTTTCTTTTTTATGCTTTGACTTTTGGACTGTTGGTCAGACTAAACAAACAAACAAACAAACCAAAAACAAACAAATAAGCAATATATATCAAATTTAACATCTGACAATATCTCTTAATTACAACACCCATGGACACCTATAGCAAAACAGTAGTACGTTTTTAGGCTATTTCCCCATCTTTTCCAAAATGTTTCTCTTTTACATTATTTTGGTTTATAAACTCAGCCCTTGCTTGCTTTCTTTACAGAAGAAATTAATCATTCCCGCAGTGTATGACTCATTTCTAAATTGAGGTGATTTTTAAAAAGTCATGCAGCAGTCACAGGATGCTGTTTGACTCAGCCCTGAGACTTTTATATTGTTCTTTCTGCCATCAGACCAGGAAGTCAATCAATCAGTCTCCTTGCTCCATGTTGTTTTTGAGTGACTGACAAAGTGTAACTGGGCATGAGAGGAAATGCATGGCCAGCCAAGCATTGTGTGCTTGTTGAGGGTGCATGCATGTGTCTGTCAAGTGTGTTCAATTTGTGCATTTATCTGAGTGTTTGTCCAGGGCATAAGGGTGAACTCTGAGCTCACTCAGTGCTGTGGAAAATGGGGGGAAAAAACCTTACGGACTGAAGGACAGGTCTTTTTTTTTTTTTTTATGGGTACATGCACAGGCTCATACAACAGGCTCCTGCTGTGTGTGTGGTGGACTCGCCTTTGGGCAGTTTTGCCATAGATCAAGGTTTTGGACTTAGCTTCTCTTTTGCTGCATGCCAGAAGAGTTAACGATGCCTTTAAGAACAAGAAAGTGTCCAAGGAAATATGAATCCCAGTGCGACTGGATCAGAGTCTGTGCCTTTTTGGATTCTGTGTGTGAAGCTGGCCTCTGGCTGTTCTTAGCAGCCCCCGGGGGCTAAAGAATGAATGCTGTCTGTATCCTTCTAACTTAGTGTCTGCAGAATTGCAGATAGCACCTGCTTAACCACTCAACTCACTGCTTTTTCGGATGTGTCTGGATGTATTTTGTTCTGTAACATAAGGTATAGGTTTACATTTTTTTTAAAAGAGAAAAACAAAGAAAAAAGCCCATAAGATTCTCTGGTAAGAAAAAAAATGCTTCACTCAACAATGCAAACCAGCTGATGTTAGTGTAGCCTGCTCTGATCATAGTAATTACCATGCTCTCACTGTGCTTTTAGTGTCATACAAGCATCATTTTGAGTAAAGTGCCACCTTTTTATCAGAATAATGACCGAAGTAATGACCCAAGATGGTGACATCCAGCTGGAAGGTGTTGTGATTAAAGACAACTCCCTTTTTGAAAGTTTTTAAATAGTATTTTATATATTGCTGGGTTCTATCACTGCCATCTGTTTCTGCAAATCTTATTCAAATATGCTCCTACACTATATCTAATACATCAGTCACCTTCTGAAACTCTGCATTTTCTAATTGAGTTAGGCATAGCTCTATAGCTGTGACTAACATAGTGTCATAAAAGAAAGTCATGGCTGGAAGTGTTTTAGTGAAATTGATTCTTGCAACAAAGCTTGCTTGCTTGCTTTTGTGGAAATTTAAATAACAGACCTCAGCCTGACTTTCCTGTTGCGTAAAGAAACAAGCGGTTTTGTCTCATTTTGTTTAAAATATTTCAGTTAATGTTCTGGTTTGAAATTGTTTTGAATGCCGGTCATCAGAAATGAGTGAGACGCCAGATTTTTTTTCTTTCATTTTTTTCAACCATCAGCCCAAAAGAACAAAAGGATTCACTTCAGTGAACCATTACATATTAATAATTTTCTTGGAAAAGGGCAAAAATTATTACTAAATCATAGTAATTGCTGATTAAATTCCTATCCACCCTCTTGATTTTGAAGGATTAAAAAATCATTTGAACTAATTTACATTTTGAATTAGTTTCCCCAGTAACCTTGTATTTATAGTGTTTCTGAAGAAAGGCAAGTCTGGTGAAAGTGTTGCACTTTTATTTATTTGCGAGATATGATTGAAAGCTAGAAAAAAGGGAATAAAAACATCTTATTGAGCTTGATTTGAGCTACAATATAAGGATAAATAGATATTTGATGTTATTTTTATGATTTCTAATTCTTTCCTAGAATTAATGTATTATTCATTTTGTCTAAAGAAAATGTTCTAATTTTCCAAATCCTAAGATTATGGCTGTCATTGTCCTGTTTTACAGACAAAGTTGAAAAAACTGTACTTTGTGACAAATCAGAGAAGAAAAAAAATCCTTTCTCTTGTTCCACCTTTTCTAATTTCTTCAGGGTTAAACCAATACATTAAAATAAAACTGAACACACGATGAAAACGCTACAGGTTCAATTTAATTAAAATGAACTCTGTTGACATCAGTCTAGTTCACGTGAAACTAGAAAAGATATCAAACCTCATAAGTAGGGATGGGTACCGGTATCCGGTGCCATAATGGCACCGGTACTGACATAAACGGTAGTAACCACACCGAAAAGCAGTGCACATTTCGGTGCTTGTTATACACTTTGGATTCTAGCCAATCATTTTACCTTCCCATGGATAGTAGGCGGGCCCAGGTACATACGTTCTTTTAGAGCAGAGCTACAGATTAAAAATGTCCAAAGCGAAGCGGTCAAAGTCTGGCTGTACTTCACAGCAAAAGATGCAAACTCAGCAGCCTGTAACAAGTGTTTTAAGGTGATACTGTGCAAAAGAGGTAACACCTCGAATCCGATGAAACACCTGGCGACGCATAGTTTTTTGTTTTTTTTAAAAAGCCTAGAAATGCACCGTATTTGATAGCTTGCTGCAAGACCTCACACCGAGCATATCTACTGCGGGTGTGGTGCCTGTTATCGAACCAGGAGTTAGCAACATCCCCCAAGAACCCGAAGAGGAGAGTCCTGGCCCCTAGCCCTGCCAGTGTAGCAGAAATGATGAGGATGATGATGGCAGCAGCAGCCGTTCTTCTCTGCGTGAGTAGCTTAATGTTGTTCGTGTGTCATTTACGTTGATTAGGCTAACCACGTTATTAAATTAATGCACACCGTCATAGTTACATGCAGCTGTCTTCTTATTTGATGGCAGATGCTCCCTTCACCCTGGCCAAAAAAGGCTAAAATGACCAAAGAAAAGTGGAAAACAGTTAAACATGAGAGGTTTTTGTACAAAGTTTGTGTTTGTCCATTGTTTAAGCACTGCTTCCAGCCAAGAGTGATACCATAAATCCCTTATAGCTGCAAAGAAGACTAACATTGTTATCTTTTTACAAAAAAAAACAGCTAAACATGAGAGGTTTCAGGACAAAGTTTGTGTTTTCCATTGTTTAAGCACCGGTTCGAGCACCGTTTAAGCACCGGCACAGTTTCAAAAGTACCGGTTTGGCACCGGTATCGGATAAAACCTAAACGATACCCATCCCTACTCATAAGTTCACAAGTTAACAAACACACATCTATGTGGACATCGTGCTAATGAAACAAAGAGGAGAGCTGCATGTGCGAATTTGACTGTACACAAACAAGATGAGAAGTCTACTGGCCTATATGCAACTTTGTCACAGTTTTAAATTGTAACTTTTCTCATTTTAATCCTAAAGGAGGCAATGAAACAGAAAAAGCTGTGACAGTTTGGGGTCGTCGTGTGGTGACACGACTGAGTTAAACAGCTGAGCATGCACGCAAACATCTGCTGACTTGTTGTGTCTCCATGTGCCTCATGAGATCCTTGATGTGCTAATTTACTACTAATAACTTCTACCGAAAGAGCTGCACAAGTTTTGGAAGCTTATTTTTAAACTTGCTTTGAGTTGTGTACTGTCAGTTCAAATCAGGCGAGATTGGTCAGTGAAGTGTGAGAGATTTCATTTCAAATTTGAAGATGCTGCTTATAGAGTATGGATCGTATGTAAGATGTTTACGAATAGCTGTCATTATTGCTTTAAAAAACCATCCAAACATTCAGCAGTATAAAATATACATTTCAGTGCTCAGACCTGATTAATTTTATCATCTTTAATCCTGTCAGTTATTCTCTGGGTTTTATTTTTTCAGTTTACACTATACCAGGGAACTTATACATGAAAAATATACAGTACAATTGAATAATATTTACTTTGCTATAAACTGTAATGGAACAGACAGCATATAAAACATTTATAATTCTTCATATATTTGTATTTTCTTCATTATTTTATTGTTTTATCCAATAATTGATATCTGTTTTGTAAGATTTATTTTTTCCATAAATACTGAGGCTAAAACTCATGTCTTTTGTTTCTGTTCGCTATTTAAACTTTTTTTTTTTCTCATACTTTGCTGAAGAGCATTGTTCCACTTTTCTTCTATTTTTAACAAAATTCTATGAATCTTGGTTGTGTCATGTTACTGTTTATCTACTGCAGTGACCCAGTTTCTCCCAGTGGGATCATTAAAGTTTTATCCTTATCAAGGCTTAAGTATTATGTAAGATTCACCTCATGCTATTTTATAAGGCTATGTTGGCCTTATCTCTGATTCTCTGAATGGAGACACAGTAGAAATTTCTGGAAAAACTTCTTCCAAGTTGCATGGAGAAAAGCAAACATTTAAAAAGGTTGAAGTATCAGGAGTATTTAGTATAAAGACTTGTATGAAGAGCACCTTTATTGCTTGAGAAACACATTTATTAAGCCTGTAGCCTTCATCAAGCTCATCAAAAATATCTTTCAGACAGAATTTTAAATAGTACATCGGTTTGAGTGGAAAAATATTTCAAGTGGAGAAAATTTTAAAACAACCAATCATATACACACTACCAGTCGAAAGTTTTCCAGTTATTTATTGCAATTCAAGTAGTTCAAGTCCAATGAATAGCTTGAAATGATACAAAGTTAGATGTTTAACTGCCAGAGGTTAAAAAAAGGGTAAGGTTACCCAAAACTAAAAAAATGATTTACATTTCAGAAATATACAAAAAGACAATGGAGATTGAGCAAGCCTTGAAAGCTGGTACTACTAATTCCTACAGGTGTTCCAACTTTTCTGGATTACTTACAACCCCCCTGTCTGCATAAAAGCAGTGTTGAAACACACTGTGGTGCCATACGCTCGTGAGCATCACTTTAACAGTATTGCACTGCAGAGTGTAGTGTGTTGCTACAAAAATGGCGAGAAAAAGGCAATTAACAACAGAAGAGAGACAGACCATCATAACACTAACAAATGTAGGTTTTCCTACAGAAAAGAAATAAAGCCAAGGTGTCAGTGAGTACAGTTTCCTTCACTATCCAAAGGCAGCTCACAGGACAACAGCTTCAGGCACAGCTTAACAGCGGTCATAGTAAACAAGTCTCAGTTTCAACTGTGAAGAGAAGACTTTGAGCAGCAGGTTTGACAGGAAGACTTGCAGGAAAAAAGATATTGCTAAGTCGTCAGAATAAGACAAAGAGTCTTGCCTAGGCCATGAAACACCACTATTAGACTACTGAAGACTGGAAGAAGGTATTATGGACTGATGAATCTAAATTTGAAATGTTCGGTTCATCACACAGGATCTTTGTACGCCATCGAGTAGGCGAAAGGATGGCTCCACAGTGTGTGGCCTCAGCTGTCAAACATGAAGGAGGAAGTGTGATGGTCTCGGTCTGTTTTAATGGATCCAGGGTCGGTGACAGTGTGAGAGGAACCCTGAACCAAAACGGCTACCACAACATTGTGCAGTGCCATGCAATACCCTCTGGTATACACCTAGTGGGTCAGGGTTTCATCCTACAGCAAGATAATGACCCAAAACACAAGTCCAAGTTATGCCAGAACTACCTCAGGAAAAAAGAACCATATATAAAGCTTGAAAACATGGAGTGACCAGCACAGTCTCCAGACTTCAACCACTTCAAGCTAGTTTGGGATGAACTGGACAAGTAAAGCAAAGCAACCTACAAGTGCCACACATTTATGGGAACTTCTACAACAGATATGGGGAAAAACATTCTGAAGAATATTGTGTTCAGCTGTTATATCTGCCAAAGGTGGCTGCTTTGATGAGTCAAAAGAATACATTTTGGTCTCTAAATTGATTTCATGTTTTTTGAAAACTCTGATTGCTTATTTGTACTATGCTTTCATTTCAGAGTGCAATGACACATTAAACTGCATAAGTTTTGATGAAAAACTAAAAATTGGTGTTCTAAAACTTTGGTCCAGTATACATATCCACCAATCCATATTGGATAAAGAAAAATCACTTAAATGCTTCCTATTAAATCAACAGGTAATGCCACCCAGGTTTTACACTGGACCTATGATTCGGTCATATGATTTCGATTTGGTGGGTTTTTTGCCAAAAAGAAAAGAAAGAAAATTATGCAAATTCGTATTTGAATGGATTGGTTGTTTACATTTTTCGCTACGAGATGTTTTTTCACTCAAACAGGCCCAAACAAATGAATTAAGCAATAAAGTTGCTCTTCATACTATAAGTGTTGCTGGAGCTTCAACCTCTTTAGCCATTCTCACAGTGACTCGGAGTGCCTTCTCTCCAAGCCTGGGCTGAATATTATGCATATTTAATAAGTTATTCTTTCCTAAACTGACCCATTAGAGTGAGTTTTAGTTTACAGCTCATTTTGGCCCTGTTATGTCCTCCTCGGTGTGTAACGCCCTTCCTCCGTCTGTCTGTATATAATCAATCTTGCTTGGGCTCAGTGTCATTTATCTAATTTTTTTTATTGTACTTTACCATAAATACCTGGTGTATATCACACTCCAGCGCTGACAAGTCTACTCTCCGAAGACCCAAATGTACAAATGCAATAAAGCGTGTGTCTCACTGTAAAGCAGTCATATCCATGCATTCATTCATTCATGACAGGTCAGAGTGCTTTATTGATTGTGCTGTATTTCATTTCCCCTTTTTTCCGCATTGTTTTTTTTTAATCTTCTTCTTTTTTTCTACTGCTGCAACATGCGTATTTCCTCATCATGTGCTTTAGCTGGCAGACCAATCTCCTCATAAATCTGTAACTTTGTTTATATTATGAATCTTTTTTCATTCATTCATTCATTTTTAAAATGTTGTTAATGTTCAGAAATCTGAGGTGACGCGCTTCATCGATACATCAATCCATACCTGTACAACAATCATGACGTGGTAGATGACGTGATGGAGCAACCACTTTGCTCTTTAATGAAATACAATTAGTTTTCACTCTTTTGCTACTTTTGCTCATGAACTCCAACTCCATTGCATTCTTGCAATTAGAAATATTCCTTAGGTTTAGGTCTGGGTTCTGCCTGAGGAAAACGTACACAAGACAGAACATGGCAACCACTGACTTTCCTTCTTTATTTTCATGTATGAACTGGAGTAATCGCTCGGGTCTAATCACATCTGTGTACCGGTATGTGTAGAAAGGTTCAGGGTAGCCGTGCATGTGTGGAAACATCTTTAAAGTCTCAGAAGCAATCCCACCATTCACAATTCAATTGAAGCAGATGTGGTAGCGCATTTAGTGTTTCTAGAATCCACTCTTAGTGCACATAGAAAACTGAAAATGTTTGTTCATTTTAGAATAGTTGATCCTAGCTTAGCATTGTTTTATTTTATTTTTTAATTATTCTCTTTCTTTATATCTGCTGAGAAAACTCAAAATAACGAACAAAAAGTTTGATGATTTCATGCATTTGTTCAGTAACTGAGTTGATGGTAATTGGCTGACAAGATGAGATATCACTCCGACTTTAAAATGTCCAACAGGAATTAGGAATGTGTTACCTTAAGACTTTATGCATTGTTTTAAATCACTCTATGTAGCACAATACAAAGTGACAGCACTGTAACAGCATTTGATTTTTCAATCCAGTGATCGGTACTGATCAATAATGCAGTCCACAGCTTGTGCAGGGCAATTTTGAAACCCTAACAGTGCATAAGGATAAACTGCAAGGTTGCTACCCTCTCACACTGCTGGTTTTATTTATCAGACCAAACAATAAAATTCTGAGATATACCTGTAATTTCAGCTAAGGGAAAAATAGCCCGAGGTGCCTACCGCTATTATTCAATACACCAAAATCCAAAAACACCACAGACTAAAAAAAGACCTCTAAATCTGAATCAACACCTTCCTACAGTCTCATGAAAGCACACAAAATAACAACTTCACAAATGTTCTGTTTTTAGGGCTGTATATATTTTTCCCTCTCCTGCATGTGGAAGAACTAAATGAAATAATAAATTATGCATGTTGTTGGCCAAAACCTGGTAAAGCAGACAAAAAGAAACTGACATTATTCATACACACACAATTGCAGTTCACACACACACATACCTTGTCTAGGCTGGTGCCTGACATCATTAACCATGAAGTTAAAGAGTGTCCCAATTAGCTCACGGCTGTAGGGGAACCTCAGTGTTACTCTGTGGTGACTCCCCACTCATTAACCTTTTAGAAAAGGGCCAGACAGATTCGCACACACTTACACACACACACACACACCAAGAAAAAATGTGACCATAGATATCTAGGCTTGTACGCACATTACCAAATGTATTAATGCTGCTAATATGCATAGGGAATCCAAAATAGTTGCCATTACAGCAAATCATTTGAATTTAATGACAGTGGTGATTTCTCCGATCGACACAACTATTTTAAGAGGCTTAACAGATACTCTGAAGTCAGGCTGAAGGTGCCTTATCTATAATTTTAACCAAAATAGTACCTGACCGACAAGGTTTGCAAGGTTTGCAAAATTAGTGTTTTGTTGAAGGAGTCTAGTATCAGTGAAGGGAATAGTCGGTTATGGCAGCTTTAGGTCTTCAACAAAAAGAGCACTATTAGCATTTTACTCCTTGCTGTTTATGACTACAGATTTGTAGAGCCCTTAACTTTGAGTATTACAGCTGGCTTAAGTAAGAATCAACTTATATATAACAAATATGTTGTTATTGGCATAGATATTGTTTGATATATGCCAATATGATATTGCTTACATGTTAAATAATACAGTAAAAGATCAACTGATATCATAGTTTGTTCACTGTTGTAATTTCAGATCTACTGTTTACAACAGTCCAGCACTGTTTGCAGCACATGCAGTACTTCCACCAGTGGAGGATGGAGTAGAATGACAGCTGTGGAGATTGAGCCAAGCTTTATCTTCACAGTACGTTACAAGCTTGTTTGTGAAATGCATTGCTTAAACGTTAATGAGCAATGACTCAGTTATTCCCACATTAAAATCAAAAACTCAAAGAAATGAAGAAAGTATATAAAAAACATATGTTACATTTTAGGGATCTGAGTAGCTGGAACCATAAAACATTGGGAATCAGTTTTAGCTGCACTGGTGCAAATCAAAGTGGCTAAAAGGGAATGGTGGTAGGCACAGATCACTGCTCTCCCCTTATCCCCCCTGACTGTTTTTTCACCAGTTTTGCTATTTGCTGGAGTCCTTTTAGTTGCTGGTAGCAGGAGACAGTATCATGCACCTCATTCAAGTTGTAAAGGTAGTTAGGCTTCCACAGATTGGAACATGGAGTACTGGATGATGCTGATTGACTGGCCCTCACATTTCCCAGACGTCTTGAATTGGTAAATCTGACACTGCCAAAAAGTGTCAAAAATCTGGGAGAAGATCCCTCAGGACATAGTCACTGTCTCATGAGGACAATGCCCAAACGTTATCTCATGCTATCAGTAGTGACAAATAGTAGTACCAATAAATTATACTAAACTACCAAAGCAGCTAAAACTGATTCCCTCCCTGAGCCTGGTTCTGCCGGAGATTTCTTCCTGTTAAAAGGGAGTTTTTCCTTCCCACTGTTGCCAAAGTGCTTGCTCATTGGGGGTCAAATGATGGTTGGGTTCTTCTCTGTATGTATTATTGTAGGGTCTACCTTACAATATTAAGCGCCTTGAGGGGACTGTTGTTGTGATTTGGTGCTTTATAAATGAAATTGAATTGAATTGGTGTTTCATCCTTTAATTTATCCTTTCTGAATTATATGGTTAAACGGTATACCTCATGTCATTGCTTTTTATTTAATAAGATTTCATATCAGATTTAAAATCCCTGTATCAGCTGAAAATTTTATGTATTCTGTTATTTTCTGCACTTTGTTGAACCAACTCATGATCTCAGCCATCAGCCTATATTGTATTTTTCATACAGAATTTACAATGGTTTCATTGTATTCTTTAACTGCTTAGTCTGTAGGTGTTAAATGGCTCTTAATAAAGGTGTATAGCAGTTACATCATGATGTCAGATTGACTTTAATACTCAGAGTGGATGCTCTTTTACGGTCTCTTTGTCTGGAGTGTTTTATTGCTGGACAGGAGGTTACATTTGGAGACAAAAAAACTGACAAAGTGGCAATAAATGGTGAACAAGAAGTTGAGAAAAATCAATCAAAACCAGGTTGGGATCCATTCTTATTTATCAACAATCCTCTCTTAATTGCAGATTATCCCCCTGCTTCTCTGTGGAGTATGACTAGAATTGGAAAAAGGTCAAGTGGGTTTGATTTTCACAGACGGACGGATTTTTATCAGAGGAGCTTCGAATGGCTATAAATAGGCTCAATACAAGAGCCAAACTGAGATGCCTGGGAATCCACAAAGCCAAACTTCTGGCAACCTGTCTGTTCAATATCCCTGACCTTCTGCCAGTTTACCACAGAGGAAAGATGAAAACTGTCACATGATAGCTATCGCTAACAGTGCGGTGGTACAAGATCCTTTGTCCTTCTGGTAAATACCTTTTATCTTCTTCTGTGGCCCCCATTTCCTCAAGCGAGATGGAATTTTTTTAGCCACTTTGTTGGCAGGAGACCTAGAAACAGAGGTGAAAAAGAAACATTACCTCTCTTCTGAGAAGTAAATCCAGAATTGAATATAAAATCCTGCTCCTCACAGACAACGTTTTAAATAATCAGTCCCCATCTTATCGTAATGACCTTATAGTACCATATCACCCCATTAGAGCACTTCGCTCTCACGCTGTAGCCTTACTTGTTGTTCCTAGAGTATTTCAAAGTAAAATTGGAGGCAGAGCCTTAAGTTTTCAAGCCCCTCTTCTATGGAAACACCATTTAGTTTGGATTCGGGAGACAGACACTATCTCTACTTTTAAGATTAGGCTTAAAACTTTCCTTTTTGCTAAAGCATATAGTTAGGTCTAGATCATATCACCCTCAATCCTCCCTTAGCTATGCTGCAATAGGTGTTGACTGCTGAAGTTCTTCCTTCCCACTGTCGCCAAAGTGCTTGCCCATAGGGGGTCATATTATTGTTGGATCTTTCTCTGTATGTATTATTGTAGGGGCTACCTTACAATATAAAGCGCCTTGAGGCGAGTGTTGTTGTGATTTGGCGCTTTATAAATAAAATTCAGTTGAATTGAATTCTGTTCAGTTAGAGGTAGATGTTGCCATGCAAGAATAATACTGAAGTTAATGAGAGGTCTTCTTGGCTTCATGACCCAACCTATGGCCCAAGTTGCCATGTTGGTGTGTGTGTGTGTGTGTGTGTGTGTGTGTGTGTGTGTGTGTGTGTTAAGGGGGGAGGGGGTCACCTTTATTGTTACATATACTTGCTATCCCAGTGCTCTGACAGGAATTCATGCAATGCAAAGTCAAAAAGGCAGTAATGTGGGAGGTTGATGACAAGCAAAGTAACACCTGCTAAATGCATTACTGCAGTAGATGAGATGTTGTTTTAAGGATAACAAGAGGATGCACAAAGAGCCAATCCTGAGACAAACCTGGCCCAATTACAGTTAAGATAATGGAGACTAGAAGGCATCTGTTTTGAGATAACAGATGGGATAGAGGTCAACAGAGAAGAGTAGAGGAGAGGCATGGTAGAGAGTTTGTTTGTTTGCAGGCTTGCAAATATACCTGGAAAAGACATTATTTGTCATATTTTTGGTGCAAGTGTGTCTTAGTCGGAGCAAGAATTTGTGCACATCTTTGCAGATAGAATCTGACTGGGAAAAATAGATTTTTCATGGAAATGTTCTTTTCATATCCGGACCTTTGGCATATACTGGCTGCTTTTCTATTTGTTCCTGTATTTTACTGTCATAATGACAGGATATAATTAAAACAGGATGAAAAGACTCATACAGACACGTGACAAATTAAAAGAATACTGACTGTCAATACTGTAAACATAAAGGTTTCTTTCTCTATTAAAGCATGCCACAGAGTTGATTTACTACTGGTAGTACAGGCAACAAAGTTGAGAAACAGTGGAAGATAGTGAATGCAAGTTCTTTGGGAGTAATACAAATAAAAATCCCTCTGCTTCTGTTTAGTTTGTATTTTGGTTCTATCCCAATGCTCAAGGTGAGCCAGTGAACATATTGCCACATATAACTTTATCTGAGTTCTCCCAACTACAAGAACATCTTATTAATAGCCACATGATTTTCTTCATCTGCCAGCCTGCCACCAACACCCACACATCATCTCAGCCCACTGATGTGAATCTACGGAAGAAGAGCAGTTATTATCACATGTCAGAGTTTCTGCTAGAAGAGTTGTCATGCCCTGGAAAAAATTATAATAAGATACATTTATGATATACTTTTTGAGTGTATTTGAGATTCCATTGGTTAAATTAATGCTCTTCAAGCCAAAGATGCTACACAGATCATGATGGAAAATAGTATGAGAAACAAAGGTGTCTATTTACCACTTCCAGCATGAAGAGAAAGTAAAATTGTGCTGACCCCTTGCTTGTTTGATTCACTGTCACTGTTATTGCAACTATCTGTTAAATAAAATGATGGTCGCTTCTCTGGGCGCTTTTGTATAACTTTAGTTTGAAGTTTCTGTACCCTTATTTGTCTTTTTTTGCTCCATGATGTAAAAACTATTATGAATGAGATCCAAAAATCACTTTAATTATGAATGATTAACTGTCATTTTTTTAAGTGGGACCTGCTGAAATCTGGTTGTTTTTACTAATTTGTAAAAATGTATTTGAATCCGGAACAATTTGACCAAAAAATAATAAATGTGGCAAAGTCTGGCACTTTACAGAATTATTACAAAAAACTAAACAAAACAAAACAAAAAAAGCATTTGGTTTTGATGTCTAAACCCATAGTTCACAGCTCACAGTTAGGTATCCTCACATGTTGCCCTGCTTTGAAACGACAACCCTCTAGCTCCTCAATCTCCTGTTAAATCTCATCTTTTTTTTTTCAGCTCCTCTGAGCACATCCCACTAAATGTTTTTGTAGAGCAGACAATATAGCCTCTTTTTATCTCCTTTCGCTCTCTTGCATTCTTCTAAAATGCTATTGTATGACACACAATAAGATCTGCTCGCTTTCCTTCTGTCTCTGTCACCCTCCTAATCACTATTGTGTCGCAGACAATGGAGCAGCAGCCTTTGCTATACAGCAATGGGATGGCTGACTGTCAAGCCATTCAGCAACACACACACATGCTGACAATGACATTTCATTTAGGGACTAAGTGTGTGTATTTCTCTGTTTGTGAATTGGTTGTTACAGCATACTGTTAGCTCTTTCTAATGCTAAGATTTGAGCCTGTACGTTCCTTATCTCTTTCCATTTATCCCTCTGTACACTGAATACAGGTGTAGGTATTTGTTGGCTCCTACTGCTCTTCCATCTGCTCTCTGGATTTTACACTCACACACACACACACATACGTGCCACATTTTGCTCAGAGCTACAGCAACTCTGATTAGAGCATTTTTCCCCATATGGTAAAAACGGGTAAAGACAAGGCTTGTGCTATTTTAGACAGAGAAACTGGGTGACAATGTCATTGCCACATGAATGCAAAAGCTTTTTTTCCTCTGCCCTTTTATATTAAAAGTTACTGAGGTACCTTCACATCATTTAGACAAAAGGATAGTCTTACATAAAGTGTTGTGGCCTTATTTTTTATCTTTTGCTAGGGAAATGAGAAATGGGTATTGAAGCGTCAATGAGTTCATATAATGTTGTGTGAGGAAAGGCCGGATAGGAACCAAAAATGCAGGACTCGACTAAAGCTAAACTTGAAGACATCTTTATTGCTGATTACAAAACAAAATAACTAAACTGGGGGGGGGGGGGAGAAAAAAATAGGAACTAAGGCTATGTCTACACTAAACCAGATAAATTTGAAAACTGCATTTTCATCTAAAAACGCTCCGCATACAGACTATCGTTTTCAAGCATTTCCGAACTGTTGTTCATCCACACTGAAACGCTACGTTCCTGTACTGTGCATGGGTGAAACGTAAGATGATTCGACCTGCATCATTTCTGTCTGCCGTTTATTTACTTTCCGGCTCTTTGAAACGTCGCGGCAAAAATGACAAGGAAAAGCATCCGGTTTTTAAATGGGCTGACAATGAGGTGGAGTTGTAGCTGCGAATAACACAAAAGTACAAAGTTGCAAAAGTGAGTGAGAATTAAAGAAGTTGAAGAAAAGCTATCTGGAGCATGTACAAACTGATATTAATCTTTAATAGGGCTGCCAAAATTGAGAGAAAACAAAACAACTGCTGTATAATGCCCTCCGTAATCTTAGGTTAATTGGTCACATGACTGCAACACATGACTAAAATACACCATGGTTTTCAAAAAAGCTCTGGCTTCGCGATCCACACTACGACGCGACAACACGTTTTCAAATGTTTCCGCTTTGGAAAGCGTTTTCAAAACGTTCCATTTTCCTTAACCAAAAATGCTGTCTCAGTGTGGACGGAAGGCCAAAACGGAGAAAAAAGATGCGTTTTGAAACAAAAACGTATTAATGTGGACTTGGCCTAAACAAGGAAACACTAACCAGATGAACACTCATGTCAAGTCAAGTGGCTTTATTGTCATTTCAGCGATGTGCAGTGGTAGAGTACACTGTGAAGCCAGACAACGTTCCTCCAAGACCATGGTGCTACATATAACATGTAATTGACAATCAACACAGGACTACAAGTGCAACACAGCAAGAGGGACAAGGGGTATCGCATAAGCACATCAGAGAATCAGGGCAAAGAGGAAACAGCTGGCAAACACGGCTGAACAATAATCTAACTGACGAGGACGGGAAGCAAAACTGAACACACACAGGACAAAAGACTGTCAGAATAAAACAGGAAACAAAAGAAACGCACACTGAGATGCAGACTGACTAAATACAGATAGAACGAGATAAAGACACAGAGACATGACTGAGGAACAGACAAACAAATATGGAGACAGAGACAAGACCGGGGGGACAGAGGGACAGGACTTAACCAGACATCATAGACCACACTGGGAGGCACAAAACACTAACACAGGAGATTCTGGGAATGACAAACAGGCAAGACCAAGAGACTGGACGTGAAAAGGAACTAAATTAAACAAGAACTAGGAACTGGAGTTAAGTAACCAAAACAAGGAACAGACTATTAAATAAACCCAAATCAAAAGTCAAAACACGAATGCTGGGTCACCGATCCAGGACCATCACAGCAGGAGTTTGTTGAGTCATGCAAACATAAATGGAAATACAGTACACAGGCCAAAAACCGAGTTTTGTACAATTCTAACAAGCTTAAAAATCAGTATTTGGTATGACCATCTTTATTCTTTAACACAGCCTGAACTCTCTTAGGCTTCTTGAAGGACATCCACAACTCGTCTTTGGATGATGGCCACCTTTTGTTCTGTTCTCAGTCAAGATGTCTGTGAAGGTTCACAGTCATTCAGGTCATCGTAGTCAAAGGAGCTTGTTGGTGTAAAAAACTGGAACAAATTATATGTTTTGTGACTGTTTTTGGAGTGATGATTGTTTGGACTGTCACTTAACCCTTTAGAGCCGATCGGAGCGGACACGCTCTGTTTTGCATAACTATTTTTAAATCCCGGTAGCACTGCAACCACGTAAGCTAGCGCAAAAATTTTTTTTGCATATGAAACCGGTGGAGTTGTACTTACATCTTATGCCATCTGTCATGGTCCTGAGTCTGAGGACTCAGTGTTTTGTGTTCCTTGTGCTTTTGTTCATTCAGAGTGTGTATTCTGTTGTGATTTTGCCATTTGTTAGGTTTCTGTTCTTTGCCTGCCTGCTTCCACTTCTCTGTGTTCCCTCTGTCTGTCCATGGTGTTATTGTGTCTGCTCATGAGTCTGCCTGTCAAGTTCAGTGTCCGGTCTGGTTCTCTGTGTCTGTTAGTTTCCTGTTTTATTCTGAAAGTTCATGTCTCATGTCAGTGTGTTCAGTTTTACCTCTCCCCTGTCTCGTTAGCCTTATTGCTCCCAGCTGTGTCTCCCTCCTGTGGCCCATTCCCTGATTACTCCCCGTGTATTTAAGCCCTGTGTTTTCCTGTGCTCTCTGTCGCGTCGTCTGTTTAACTCCATGTCAGTCTGCATTATTCTGTTACCTGGTATTCATTCTGCGTCTCTCTGCCATCTCTCTTTGTGCATTTCGCTCCTCCTCCCGTGAGTGTCTGGTTTAAGTTTTGTTCTTTAGTTTTCCCAGTTTAGGTTTGTTTACTCCCCGCTCTGCTCTTCCTGTTTTGTCACTTTATCACCTCTGCAAATAAATTTTCACTCGCACCCCAGTCAGTGCCTGCATCTTGGATCCTTTTCTCAATTCACCACACGACTGCTGTGCAGCCGTGACACCATCAGCTTGTCCTAGGTCACGGTTTCCTTCCACATAAAGCTTTGCAAAAACTGCATAAAAAGCGCTTGCAGCAACAAAAACATAATATTCCAGAAACACGCTTTGCCGATCCGATCAGCTGTTCATAACACTTCCTATGTTGGAATAGACGTCAACGCGAACTTTTGCATTTCCGCCATTACCTGCCCGAAACCGGAAGTGACGTCATTTTCGCGGAAATGTAGTCTTTTTTACCATCAGGGCCTCAGGGCCTATACTGGTCTTTTTAAAAGTTATCTTTGACTTTATAACTTTCTGTGTCTTTTCTGGGATGCTTAGGACTCATATTGCACTGCTGGAAATAGTTTATTTTGATGCATATGCTGCTTTTTTGCAAATTTGCAGTATAATATTTATTTTCGTTTTTCCTGCAGTGTATAAAAATTGGTGTATTTCAAAAATAAAACTATGAAGACACTCAAAATAAATTTCCTGTGGTGGGAAACTATTTTGTGCAACTTTTTTGTATTTACAGTTTTGAGGGATAAGCCTCTTAAATTTCTCTAACTACAAATATATGTTAAATCAAAAACGATTTTCAATTTTTTTGTAGTTTATTGCACTTTTTTGCAATTTATGTAATTACTATGCACTTAATGAATACATATTATTAAAATCTGGGCTATAATGGTTGTATTGATGTATAGCAACTTGAAATGCTCCCAAAAATGGCTCCACAGCATGTAAAAATATAATATAAGCTCTGGCGCACTTGGTTCTATGGTAGGTCTTAAAGGGTTAAGCAAATAATAATTCATTGAATAAAATGAATTGCCAAATTAATAATAAAGAACACTGCTTGTATTAGCTGTTGGCTGACTTGATGATTTATATTTTTAACAGAGTCCAATTAGGGTTTTGTTTGCTGTGCTGCTGACCTGCAGTGTCAAGTGTCAACTTGAAGCTTTTGGTATCACACATAATAACTTATACTTAAGGTACTGCTGATATTCTAATTCTTAATTTTCAGCACAGAATAATCTCAACTTGTTTTTATGTGGTTGTATGAAGCAGTATATAAAGAGCTAAAATCAGACAATATGTTAACTGATATTTGGTCAACTCTGATCAGAAAACGTCGATTTCTGATGCTGTTAGTCCAAGCAGACTTGCATTCAGTTGTCATCATGAGGTGAATCATAATCATCACATACATTTTGAGACAAAAGAGAGAGTCAGAACAGAAAGTGACATTTAATACTACTCTTTTTGGCCGCTGTTGGTGGCTCGACATGGATCTGCTAGCGTTGGCCTCTACCCTCACTTTATTTTTACTGTTTTTTTACCGTTAATGAATACATTCATAGGTGGAGATGATTAGTATGCTGGTGGCTCAGCTGCTTTAATGTTGTCATGATTTTATAGATAATAGGCAATGCTGGTGGCCAGTCTTGCAAAAGGTTGTTTTTTTTTTTTTTTTAAAAGAAGAAGAAATGTGACATACTTGTCTACAGTAGCTAGTGGGAGCAGTTGTCCATCAGTAGCTCTAAATGTATTTGTTTTGTTGCTTTGTTAGACTCATCTGATATGTGAGGACTGAAGACCAGGCAGTGAGTGAGCACTTGTTAAGAAAAGCTGACAAAAGAAAAAAAAAAAAGGGAAGGTGACCGTGAATTGCACACAGTCTTCTGTGAGTCTGTGTGTGTGTGTCCTCTAAGCTTTTGTATCCTGTGTGTGTGTGTGTGTGTGTGTGTGTGTGTGTGTGTCCATGAGAGATGAAAAGACAGAGTGAGAGAGGGTCCAGATGAAGGGATTATATCTCAACAAACTGTCCAAACAATTGTTCCCATCACTGTTCCTCTAACAATCGCATTTGGCCTGAGAGTCAACTGCTCAGGGAGCTTTCGTCCGTGTGTCTGTGTGCGTGTGTTTTATACAGATTTGCTGTGATACCCAGATACATATAAACACTGCGAGACCTTGAGAATAGTTCCTGTTGAGATAAAAAGTGCAGTTTGTGAAAAGATAATCATTCTGTATATAGCGCTGCCAACTCGTGAAGGTTTTTAACCTTCTTTCTCAGCAGTCTGCTTTCAGTACATGTTTTCCAGAACAACGTGGTTTACAGTTCCATTTACGCCGAACAGAAAAGCTGTTTGTGCGGCCCCAATAACCAGCATGACTAAAATGATGCTAAAGAGTGACACTAACCCAGACTTTATCATCAGAAAACTCAACAAAGTCAGTTTGAGCTCTCAAAAGTGTGGTGTAGACACTAAATCAAAGCACTTGAGCATCTATAATGCTCTGGCTGATGCAGTTAATTAGTTTATGTTGATATTGATATTATAATACCAGCTTTTGAAAAAACTCGACATTAGTGTTTGGACAACATATTGATATGAGTATTTATTGAATTGCATCCTCTAACATTATATTATCAATATACAGGTGCCAAATAAGCAAATTTGCTGGAGGTGTTCCTGCATTTATTGACAGGCAACACAGGCAGCTGGATCCGATAAGTGTCTGCTAGATCTCCTCCACTGCTTTGAGCCAACCTCTCCACCAAGTTTGTCCCAGTAATACCTATGGAGTGTCTTTCTGCATACTACAGACCATCTTAGAAGGCTGGGCTGGAGTTTTGATGGGTGAATTTCTTTTTATTAGTCTGTTACTTGGCACTTATTAACTGAGATGTATACAGCTTACAAGTGAAGCCTGTGAATAGCTGACATTACCTGACAATTAGCACTCCACCCTTTCATCCATATAAGGTAACCTCTAGCGTCAGACAAACCAATATGTCACTGGCCAAAATTCTGTATTGAAGTGTCAAACTACTAAATCACAAACCAATTTGTGTTGCGCTGTTGGCTATGTCCATCTTTTATAGTTTCTGTGTGATTCTTACACCTATTCAGCATCACCCATTTGAGTACAAGATCATTAGTCTAGTTTTGTACCTGATTATTTGATTGTGATTAGTTGTCCTTATTCCTTCATCCTACCTTATTTGTCTTATAGACTGCATATAAAAATAGAGGAAACATCACCACTTCAAGCTAGGAGCATAAGCAAGGGTTCACTAGTGACCTAGGGGCATTAAAAGCTCACATTCACTACTGTGGAAATTCTGGATATTTTGTGAGAATTGTTACTATCTACAATATCCCCATTATTATCAAAGAGGGTGGTTACACTCCCAGCTCATGCTTACTAACATTTGGTCAGGACCCATTGGAACTGCATTTTCACCGTGGTGTGTTGTGTTCAATTTAAGACCTTCAGCTTCTGAACTGGACACCATGAGACTCTATCTACTTATTACTTGATACAACTGTCAAATTCTTCGAGTTATGATAATGAAGAAAAAATACTTAATTAAATTATACTTACATTAAAAATTTGCCTTCCAATTTGCTCAGCATCATCAAAGATCCTGTTTTAAATGTCTGTTTACTAAACCTGAAGTGAAAGGTAACAAAAAGCATCATAAATAAACATTAGAACATGCACAGAGGTCACTAATCCAGCGTCTTCAGTGTGAACTTTTTCAGGTTTTTCTTCAGATGTCTTTCTCTCATACTATACAGCAGATTTAAAAAAAATATATATTCTAAAGGGGTATCCAGTGCAATAAAATGTAACCACAAGGGATCCTGACCAAATCTCAGCAGGGACTGCTTGTCTAATTTTCTTGTTGGAACCTCTAGCTGCTTCTTTCTGCTTCACTTACTATTATTCATTTTACATCTAGAATTGTTTCTTTGGCAATCCTGCCCTTTGTTGCTAAAATTTTATTTTGTGCATATGCATTGTCAATTTTTCCAATTAGTTACTTTTTTAAAAATCAAATATATAGTAATTCCTTCTTTATTATTAAGCTTTCTGTGTAAATAGAAGGATGTAGAGCCCTCATAGAACCTGTTTTGTGTGTAGATCAAATCTGCCTTTATCTGGCGAGTTGCTGTGCTCACCAAATATGTCCTCCCCTTATCTGATAGACCAGACCAGTCAGCGCAGTCTAAGCGGGCTGGCCTGAAATTCTCACTTACTGAAGGCTCCGGTTGTACTTGATAATACATAACTGCAACATACAAAGATGTATAAGTACCTTCAAGAGTAGGAAAGAATGTGACTACTCTTGAACCTGAAGGTGGAGCCACAAAGTATAATTTGTACTGAAAGAAGAACGTAAGTTTTGTTTTTTTTTTAGTGGAAATATTGAAAAACTAAGAAAACAATAATAAAGATAAAAACCTGAAAAATCTGAATTTTGAAACAGGAAGCACATTTGGCGTGGTGGTTAGGGATTGGGATGGTTAGGAAATCGAGTACACTTGTGAGAACTGGTTTAGTTTCAAATCAGATTTGTCAATTAGACATAATCTGAAAAACGTTTGTCACATGTCAAAATATTTTTTCTTACTCCTTTTAAAGTTAATGCTTACATTCAAAAATGTGCATATTTATTTGAGTCGTAAAAAAATTTCCCCAAACACTTGATAACTTGCCCTGCATGTCAAGCAGCAGTGTCTCTTAACTCAAAGAATCACCTGACTGGTCCAGGCCATTATATTCCTATATATATTTCATAGAGAAGACAGTGTCTGTGACCATTACACGTGAATTGGTTTGATTGTATAAAATAACTGTTTTGTCACACGTCACCAGTCTGATGATTCCAAAGCACTTTATCTTTTGTTCTTTGGTGGATGTGTGTTTGTATCTGACAGAGTGCATGGAAGGCTAAGACAGCAGAGGAGAGGCTGTATGATTTTACTTTAGATGACTGTTGGCTGTATAGGACTCCAGCGCACAACAGTTGTCACTGCCTATTAGTGTCAAAGTGGAAGAGACACACAGAAGAGGAAGTTAAGTCAGACTGGAGAGAAAGATGGGTGTGGAAAATAAAGTGCGGAGGTTGAGTCACAGAGTGAAATGCATTTCTGTGTATCATTTTATGTTCTAGTAATTTCTTTTTCATTTGGATTGGATGTATTTTTGTTTGAATGGCAGTTAAATATGAACAGATCATTTAGAAGAAAAGAATAATATTCATTTAAAGTTTATAAGGCAGCACGTGGCATGGTGGCACAGTTGCCGCACAGCAAGAAGGTCCTGAGTTCAATCCCACCGGGGTCTTTCTGTGTGGAGTTTGCATGTTCTCCCCGTGTTTGCGTGGGTTCCCTCCGGGTACTCCGGCTTCCTCCCACCGTCCAAAGACATGCAGTTTGTGGGGATAGGTTAATTGGTGTGAATAGGTGTGAATGTGGGAGTGAATCTGTCCCTGTGTGTTAGCCCTGCGACAGACTGGCGACCTGTCCAGGGTGTACCCTGCCTCTCGCCCTATGACAGCTGGGATAGGCTCCAGCACCCCTCGCGACCCTGAAAAGGATAAGCAGAAGCGAATGAATGGATGGATAAAATTTATAAGCAAAAATTTAGGTATTTTTGCTGATCTGATGAGAGGCAAGATCACAGATCGGAGTGACTGGACCCCGGAAGTCTAGACACCAGCAAGTATGTCTGTGAAGGTTCTCAGTCATCCAGGTCATCGTAGTCAAAGGAGCTTGCAAAGAAAAGCTTTCTGGACTTGTTTAAGTTGCTTGAAGACTTTTCACCTCTCATCCGAGAAGCTTCTTCAGTTCTAAGGGTCAAATGGTGGAGAGTCCCAGATTTAAATCTACATTGGAGAGACTAAACAGCCACTTCACAAGCACATGGCACAACATAGAAGAGCCACCTCCACAGGACAAGACTCAGCAGTCCATCTGCATCTTAAGGATAAAGGACACTCTTTCGAGGATGCCAATGTTCACATTTTGGACAGAGAGGACAGATGGTTTGAAAGAGGAGTGAAAGAAGCCATCTATGTCCACTGTGAACAACCATCTTTGAACAGAGGCGGGGGTTTACGACACCAACTGTCTGCCAACTATAATCCAGTTTTGAGATCCCTTCCCAGACGCCTTAACGCCCACTCACATCCTGGGCCATCTGACCTCAGGAAATCACATGATAGGGTGGGGCCAGGTTTCACAATGAGCTCACCCGTAACCCTGGCTGATTGTGACCCACACCCAGTTTCACACCTTGGCTCAGGTGATTAGAGGATCATCAGGGGGTCCTTTTGTCCCTCTTTGGGGGGAAACTCCCACTGGGTTTAAATCTGGGACTCTCCACCATTTGACCTTAGAACTGAAGAAGCTTCTCGGATGAGAGGTGAAATATCTTCAAGTAACTTAAAGAAGTCCAGACGCTTTTCTTTGCAAGCTCCTTTGACTAGACACCAGCAAGTGCTTCATGGAAACAATAGTGACATCTTGACAAAATGGACGAGATGGAGACGGAAAGGAAGAGGACGGCATGACAAAAGGACTAAATGGGAAAGTGAAACAAATCACAGCCTAAAATATAAAAATACAAATGAAACAGAAACAAAAGTTAAATTCAAACTTTCATTCAAGTATTTTGAGTTAAAGATGAAAATGTACATAAACATTAATCACCGTAGGGCTTTTCTTCAGGCAGTTTGTGAAACCAGCTGTTGTTTGCTGCTGTAAAATTTTAACTACCCTCAAACAAAGTAAAAATTCAGTGGTGAAATCATTCAGACTTCTATCACTTTATAGAAGGAAACTCATTAATCACCACAAGAACAGCACTGTAACCAGTAATGTGGCTTGATTTCTGAAAGCACACAGTTGTAAATAATGCTAATTGTTTCCCTTTTTGCTCTGATGTGACTTCATTATCTTTTTAATTATATTTTAAATCATATTAGTCTATTCTTTACACTTCTCAATTTCTTAATTTCCTGTTTGCAGTCAATATCTGCAAATTTTATATCAGTCCAATTTCTTTCACTTTCAAATTTGCATCTATCTTCCGGGGATAAATGAACTGTTGAAACACAAATGGCATGCACATATAGGTGGACATTTGTCTTTTTTTTTTTTCTTACTTCCTCCACACCTTCTGCATTAAAACCCCACGGGCATTATGACTACAGGTAATTGATGACAGAAAAAAGTTCATTAGCCATCTTAGCTGTTATTTAGGATGTTGTTGGCTGCAGGTTAAGAAATACATTTAATTTCATGGCTCATTAACCTAATAGTGACTATATTCTGCTCCCTCTCTATAGACTGCCTCAGTTCATGATTTAATTTATGCACATTTTTAAAGATAGCCAGACCCAGACTGTGTAACATTGCACAAACAGTTATGTAAACATAACAAATTAATTACTTTGGAGTTGTCATTTTGATGTAACAAGGTTGTTGAGCTGTATAATAATAATAATAATAATAATACATTTAAATAGCGCCTTTCAAAGCACCCAAGGACACTGTACAACAGATAAAAACTGGAAATATACACAATGGTAAAAATAGAAGATAAAAGTTAAAACATACAGAAATTTAAGAATAGGCAATTTTAAACAGATGAGTTTTGAGGGTGGACTTAAAAAGAGAGAATGAACTAATATTTCTGAGGTCTGGGGGTAGGGAATTCCAAAGTCGAGGGGCAGAGCAGCTAAAGGCCCTCCCTCCCATTGTGATCAGACGAGCAGAGGGAACAGAGAGAGAAAGAGAAGATGAAGATCTGAGGCAGCGGGATGGGAGCTTCATCTGTAATAAGTCAGAGAGGTACGGTGGAGAGAGAGAATGAATAGCCTTGAATGTATACAGAATTATTTTAAAATGGATGCGAAATTTGACCGGGAGCCAGTGAAGTTGCTTCAGGATTGGGGAGATGTGGTGGGTAGAAGAAGTCCTAGTAATAATACGGGCAGCAGAGTTCTGGACACGTTGGAGCTTGTTGATAGATTTTTGTGTGAGGCCAAATAATAATGAGTTGCAGTAGTCAATTCTAGAGATAACAAGATTATGGATGAGAATGGCAGTGGCGTGAGGTGTGAGGAAGGGGCGGAGGCGATTAATGTTACGGAGTTGGAAATATGCTGCACGTGTAATATTATTGATATGTGAGTTAAAGGATAATGTGCTATCGAGAATGACACCCAAGCTTTTCACAGAGGGAGAGATAGGGACCAGCGAGTTATTGATGGTGAGAGAGAAATTGTTAATTCTGGATAGCAGTCGTTTAGTGCCAACCAGAAGAAGTTCCGATTTATTGCTGTTGAGTTTAAGAAAGTTGGAGGAGAACCAAGAATTAAGTTCAGCTAGACAGAGGATGAGGGAGGGTGGAGGAAGAGTAGAGTCAGGTTTGGTAGAGAGATAGAGCTGGGTGTCATCGGCGTAGCAGTGGAACTGAATATTATATTTACGAAAAATATGTCCGAGTGGAAGAAGGTAGATGATGAAAAGAAGGGGCCCGAGGACAGATCCCTGGGGCACCCCAGTGGATAAAGGAGAAAGCTGAGAAGTGAAGGATTTTAATTGAATGAACTGAGTGCGATCAGATAGATATGATTTAAACCAGGCTAGTGGAGTGTGAGAGAGACCAATAGAAGCTAATCTGCTAAGGAGAATGGGATGAGAGATGGTGTCAAAAGCTGCACTCAGATCAAGAAGGATAAGGATGGAGAGGAGACCAGAATCAGCTGCTATAAGAAGGTTGTTTGTTATTTTTATAAGAGCAGTTTCAGTGCTATGTAGAGGACGAAAGCCAGACTGGAACTGTTCGTAAAGGTTATTATCAGTTAGGTGAAGATGGACTTGTGAAGCAACTATTTTTTCAAGGATTTTTGAGAGAAATGGTAGATTGGAGATAGGACGAAAATTATTAAAGTTGTTGGGATCTAGACCAGTTTTTTTCAGAATTGGGGTAATAGCAGCAACTTTGAAGGAAGCAGGAACAGTTCCAGTGGTGAGTGAAGAGTGAATAATAGCAGATATGAGGGGAAGGAGAGGGAGTAAGCAGGCTTTGACGAGGACAGTGGGGATAGGCTCGAGCTGGCAGGTAGAAGGCTTTGATTTATGGATGAGATCAGCAATATCAACTAAGGATGGAAGTTGAAAAACAGAGAGGAAGTGAGAAGGGGGAGAAGTTAGGACAGAGAAGCTACATTGAGCATTAGGGTCCAGGTCTAAGTGTATTTTATGAATTTTATCAATAAAGAATAGCATTAGAGCATCACAGAAGTTAGATGAATAGAGATGAGCAGGGAGAGAATCAGGTGGCCTGTTAAAAGAGTTGAATAGTGAGAAAAGGGTCTTGGTAGAGTTCTCACTTGAGTAGACAATAGCAGAGTAATAAGCAGATTTGGTTTGACTAATACATTCCTGGTAAAACAGAACGTGGTTATTAAACATATCCTTATGAATAGTAAGGCCAGTTTTCTTATAGAGACGTTCAAGCTGTCGGCCTTTAGCTTTCAGTAGCCGGAGTTCAGGGGTGTACCAGGGTGCAGAGCGAGAAAAAAGTACAGTTCTGGTTTTTTGTGGAGCCAGGGAATTTAAAATACTACTAAGGCTATGATTATAAAAAAGTACCAGGTCCTCTTGAATAGCTAAGTTGTTAGAAGACAAGCAGCTAGAAAAAGCAGAGGAAAGGATATCAAGATTTATATTCTTGATATTCCGGAAAGAGATAATACGGGGATTGTTAATTACAGAGAGGGTCATGTGAACATTAAAGGAGAGAAGTAGATGATCCGAAATTAGCAGTTCGTCAGCTGTACAGATGGAGGGGGTAAGTCCAGAACAGCAGACTAGGTCCAAAGTGTGGCCCTTAATGTGGGTAGGGAAGTTTATGTATTGTTTAAGGCTGAAACTATCAAGGCAGGATAGAAGGTCCTTGGTAAGAGGATGGTCGCAGTTATCCACGTGAACGTTAAAGTCACCCAGCAATATTATATTAGGGGAGACAGTAGCTAGATTGGTCAGCAGATCGGCAAAGTCACTGATAAAAACACAATTAAATTTTGGGGGGCGGTAGATGACAGCTATTACAGTTGGGGTAGGTCCTGAAAGTTGACAAACAACAGATTCAAAGGAGCTGTACGTAGGGGCGGACAGCGGCGAGACTTTCCAGTTCTCGCGATAGATTATCGCGAGGCCACCACCACGGCCGGACTCGCGAGGTTGGCAGGTGTAAACAAACCCCGGGGGGGTGGAGTCGTTGAGTTGCGAAAAGTCATTGGGCTGTTGCCATGTCTCAGTCAAGCAGAAAAAGTCAAACTTACGGTCTGTTAGGAGATCCTGGATGAGATGTCCTTTGTTCGTAAGCGAACGGATATTAAGCAGGCCGAAGTTGACAGAAATACTGTCGGACTGGATGAGAGTGTTAGCCGACCTAGGCAGACCAGTCAGAACATTGTGGTCAATAGACCTGCAGGGGTTCCGTTGAGAGCGACCAGAGGTGGACCAGAAGGACTGAATTGGTTTGGAATTATCCTGATGGAAATACCGACGGGAGCCTCGATGTACGTACTTTCGACGAGGGAGGAAGGCAATGTCCGTGTGGAAATGAAATGGGAAACATCTTAACCTGGTTCGGGAACAGCACCATGCAGGACAGACGAGCTCTACAGAGGGTTGTGCGGTCAGCTGAGCGCACCATCCGCTCCGAGCTCCCTGACCTGCACTCAATCTACAGCAGGCGGTGCTGGACCAAGGCCAGGAAGATCGTGAAGGACCTCAGCCATCCCAACAACAGACTGTTCTCTCTGTTGAGGTCAGGAAAGCGATTCCGCTCCCTGAAGACCAACACAGAGAGACTGAGGAGGAGCTTCTTCCCGCAGGCGATACGGTCTCTCAATCACACCACCACACAGTACTGACCCACACATACAGTTCTTACACACACACTGGACTTTCTGGACTTTGGTTTTGCACAACACTGGTTACTATATTCTTCATTTCCGGTTAATACTTGTACAGCTGCTGTTATTGTGTATATATTTATTTATATTTAGATTTCTTCATACATTCTTATATAGTTCTATATTGTGTATTGTGTATTTTGTTGTACAGTTATTTTATTTTCAACTTTAATTTATATATTTATCTTTATCTTATTCTTCCCAGTTAAATTTACCCTTCATTCTAATTTGTGTTGTACAGTTATTTCATTTTTAACGTTAATTTATATTTTATTCCTTCCTAGTTAAATTTACCCTTTTTAATTTTTCATATTTATTTCCTATCTTATTCATAGCCTTTTCCTTTTTTTTGTTCTCTTTAGGTCACGAGCAGTTGTCCAAGCATTTCACTACATATCGTACTGTGTATGACTGTGTACGTGACAAATAAAATTTGAATTTGAATTTGAATTTGAAGAGCAGCCAGCGGCGGAGCAGCTAAAGAGAAGCGGAGCCGGAGGAGCTCATCAGCTGTATATTGATGAAGTCCAGTGCCGAGTCGGTAGATCGATGACATAAGGATCCAGACCCACACTGATGTCTGATGTCTGATTGTACAGCTGAAACCTGACACCTAATGTAACTGCTTAAATGACACAAATCTCTTACTTTAGTCAAAGAAAAAGGAGTGTTAATGAATGAAATTAAATGAAATCACCCACAGTTATTAATGTTTTGAAATCAGAGCTGTAGACTTAATACTTATAAAATTACAAAACTGGGCTTTAAACCCACTCGTGTATTTTGCATCGGAAAATTTAGTTATGTTGTTGTTGGGGTTTTTTTTGTTATTTGAGCACTCACTTTGTGCTGCTTTAATTTCCTTGTCAATGCATAAAATGTGCTACAGCTTCCTGTGTTACATCTGCCACATCCCACGTCTAAAAGCTAGCAAATCTAAATGAAATGTGAAATTTTGCAGAATATATTTGACATTCAAACAAATATGATGGATGAAATTCTCAAACATAAGGATGAAGGATGATGCACATATGCATGATGAGCAGTTGATGTTGTTGTGTTTTTTTCTTTGTACATCACAGTGCAGCTGACAATTTAAATGTGTCCAGCTGTCTGTCTGTTGCACATTATTACAAAAACACAAAACATTATTAAAGAACCGTCTTGCACAGTGTGAAAATGTAATAATGTTACATTGTCACATAGTCAGATCAGCTTGTTATGCCCAAGCTTAGGGGAAACCCAAATTTGCATTGCAGAATTTTATTTTATTTTTTACTTTTTGGGGGGGGGGTGTGACTTGAGCAAGTGCTTAGATAATGTAAAACATAGAACATCACCACCTTCGGGCAGGGAGAAAAAAAAACAATAACTCAAAATACACAAAGTCATAACCTGGGTCATAACAAGCTTTTGAAACCTGTAAGTAACAGACCCTGTGCACGAGAAAATGATAACTTCCTGGTTTGAGACCGGATGTAGGGTTGTACATTTCCGGTAGCTTTACTTTGTGGTCAATCGCTACTGTGAAGATATACTCCAAAATCATGTCCAAAACTCGAAAACGGAAAGATCGCGTTAAGTTACAAAGAGCAGAAGGTGGGAACACTCACCACTGTTGTGTCATAAAAAATCTAATGATCAATTTTGACGTTTAAAGAGTTTAGATCGATCAGTTGTTTACATCACTCAACACAAGCAGAACTGCATTACTGCATGCAGAAGACACATCGTCCACATTCAGAAGCACATCTCTGTATAGTGACTGGTCTTATGATTTAAACAGGTGAAGAATAGTCAAACCAGATGTTTCCCCGTTATGTCGATATCAACTAGTCAAGTACACACCTACACAGCCTGTTGACAAACCGTGAAAAAAAGCCACACAAAAAATGAATGATCGCTGGTAAGGGTTTCTATACATTAGTATTTACGAAGGGTATGTTGTGACTTACCTTAAAAATTACAGTGGTCCTTCACGGTTCACATTTCACCTCGCTGTTTCGCGGATGTTTTAGAGCAAGTTTGCATGTTTGTTTGTTTTTTACATCACATTGTGTCCTGCGTCCTGATCGTTGCAGACAATCTCCTCCGTGACGTCTCTCCTGTACAGTACAGAATGCTGCATCGATCGCTAGCAGTGTGACTCTGAAGTGCAGTACTGTATATCCACGATGTCGACGAAACGTTTTGCACCGTCAAAAAATAAAATTGGCTACTTGATTTCACCTATCGCTGGTTATTTTTAGAACATAACACCCGCGATAAACAAGGGACAGCTGAGAAATATAACATTTGAATCCCTTTTCTCTTTTGCTCTGAGGCGTGGGGGAAAAATATCGACAAGGTGATGAACATCATTTACAGATATATTGGGTAAATGCCCAAGACATCTATAGAAATGTAAATCGCCGCTTGATTCATTCATTTGCTTAACTTGTTTTGGACCATAAACAAGGCGCGAATAGGACACCGGAAACAAAGCTCCCCACAGGAGTTTCCGCACCGGAAGTAGCATATGCTAACATGCACATAGTCTATTGAAACAACTGCCTATTTGTGAAAAAAAGAGATTTGGAATGATTTGTGCCTGAAGAGCAATTCTCAGATCCATGAATTGAAAAAGGATCTCTAATTTTAAGTTACTACATATGTATATGTATGCACACGGCTGAATGTTGATTTACAATCTTTGCAGATGCAGCCTATATCATGTGTTATTACACATGATATAACCCTTACCATGTGTAGTTTATGTACTTTTGGGAACACTTAAAATTGTTCTGATGGCACAAATAGTTATGGCAGCACAAGGGTTGGGTGTTGGTGGTAAAATCAGGTGCAATTTTTTTTAATTTGTAAATTAATTAAAAATCATTGAAGATTGCACAGAATATAGAGCATGTATGTGTGGAATGTATGTTTGCAAGAAAAATAGTTTATTTTTTTAACAGGTGAAGTAGTTTTTGTAGAGAAGAAACATGTTTTATTCATGTAAGCCAGTTTCTACAATTTACCTTTCACGCTTACTTCCTCAGCCGTTCAGGATTATTCAGGCAAACTATCTTCCCCATTTACATTCAAACTCTCCTGCGCCTGTCTCTCCTGAAGGCATACTCAACATTCATCCCAAAATCATGAAATTATGGTCTGGCGAGTAGTTACTTATCACTGTGAGGAGTGAAGCAATCGCAAGTATTAAGGGAACATTAGCTGCTCACCTATTTGAGATGTATGTCTCCATGTGAGAAATGCTGACTGCAAGTCTAGCAAAGGCGAGCTCCCGAGATCAAATTCAAAATGTTAAACGATACACACACAGGTGAGGTCCTGTACAAATGTTTCTAATAAGCAGCACCACTGGGCCAGATCCTATTTGTTAAACCCTCGGGTGCCGGCCGCCAGACGGAGAGTAACCTGCTGAGCTCACACTTCTGAAGAGCAGACACATACACAAGCTTCCTAGCCATCTGTTTGTCAGTGGAGTGTGACAGTAGTTTAAATACTTAAAATTTACAGTAGCCCACCTTTATTTACATTTTGTCAGGTTTGCTGGTTGCAGTAACAAATTCCCATCCTGCATCTACCAGTACATTTACTCACACTATTCTATTCCACTTCTATTCTATTTTTATTTCATCAACAGTATGTCTACAAAAATATAAAACAGCAACAGCAGAATATAACTTAGTCTCTACCCAAGCTGAGTAGTATTTTTAAAATTAGTTTTTTGCTTATTATTATAGTGATTGAAGTGTATGTGTGTGTGTGTGTGTGTGTGTGTGTGTGTGTGTGTGTGTGTATATATATATATATATATATACACATAAAATATCGAACCGTGACACCAGAGTATCGAATCGAACCGTGAATTTTGTGTATCGTTGCACCCCTAATATATATATGTATGTATATATGTGTATGTATGTATATACATACATACACATATATACATACATATATATATTAGGGGTGCAACGATACACAAAATTCACGGTTCGGTTCGATTCGATACTTTGGTGTCACGGTTCGATATTTTTTTGATACAAAAAAAAATGTTCATGTGTTTTTATTTGTCATTTATTAAAATTATAAATATATATTTTAACTCAAAAGTACAGTTTTTAAATTTAATGTTGCTGAAACAACAAAGTAATAAAAAAAACAAATCTATCTAATCAAGAAATCACTCATCTTTGGAAAAGACAGGTTATTACAGAGAAATGGTTCTTTCCAAAATAAAAGCTATGCTAAAGCTGTCTAAGCTGTCTAAATGACTCGGTTAAGTTTGTAGCATGTGTGCTTGTTGTTTTTGTCTGCTTCCACTTGTCTTTGCACTAGGGTGATGTCGGCGTAAGTGTGCAGTCATATTCATTGTGTTCCCACTAGTGACGTTAATGCCACAACATGGCAAATCCCCGTTAACGAGCTACTGTGGATCGCCCCGTGCGTGGGGCTGGACGGCCAACACGTTAACGAGCTAACTGCGCTAACGCACTAGTTCCCACCCATGTAATTGAGCATTGCGTGGCACATCCAACATACTGTTTTACTTTTGTCCATGACGCGCTTACCTTCAGGGTCATACGTCACATGAAAACCAAAATAGTTCCAAACGCCAGATCTGAATGAGGGTGGGGGGGGGGGGGGGGGTTCAATTTGCCATGTTGCAAGGAGAGCTTAACTTCTGTCTCGCCAACTTGCCCTGCGCTCAGTGAATCTACGTTCGACTACTCCGCCTAGGCTGCACTGTCGAGCACAGATCCACTGAGCGCTCAACACAGACAGCATCGTCAGAAGGAAAGTTGATAAAATAAATAAAAAAATTTGTATTTTTCGATACATATGCGTACCGAACCGAAAGCACTGTATCGAATGGTTCAATATCGATACGAGTATTGTTGCACCCCTAATATATACATACATAGATACACACTACACTACATACATACATAACTTCACAGTGACCCAAAATGGTATCTTTGATTAAAGCAAACAGTGTTGGGTGTCAGCTTTACTATAATGGCATTATAGTTTTCAGTCACATATCAATCGAATGCATCACTGTAATCAGTAATCAGATTACAGCCACAATTAATATAGAGTTACTTGCATGACCTGCAGACTGCATCCAGGACAGAAATAACTGCATTATATTGTCAAAATGCCACTTTGCAAGCATCTGCACAGACAGCATGCTAACAGAAAGTTAGCAAAACACCCAAAATAATGGAGCATTTGGTTATCCAATGACTGTGTAGTAGCCAGAGCTGGTAGCAAAGGCTGCGATGAGAAATCATACTTTTAGCACTGTAGCCTCGATTTCCACCTGTACATATTTCTACAGTACAATCGCAGTAGAAAAAAAAAGAATCGTAGTGTCGATCATTTTGAAATCTGGGCTGGTTGTAAGCTTTGCTCAAAAACAGAAACAAAAAAGTGTTAAACTGTACAAAAATGCTTTAAACGTGTTAAACAGAGAGTGCACACACATTCACTTACACAATGTAAAGCTCATTTTGTCTATTTGATCAGTTGCTAATTCCACAAATATCACAAATAATACTGCCCAAGATGCATTAAACCGTACACATCTATGTATTTAATCTTCAGAAATCTATATGAAAATCAATCAATTTATGTGTGAGAAAAATTTGACTTTCATCTATGGATAGTAAGAAAAATCACATTTCCAACAGGCCTTTGTTTATGAATAATGCCTTGTTGCTGTGTTTCTAAACACCCTGGATTCAGTAATGGATTCTGCCCATACAGAGCTGCTGGCAAGTGAAGCATGGAAGAACATTTGTGATACCTTTTTGTTGCTGGTGTTACCGCTGGCTGCAGCTGCAGAGGGGAAGCGGGGTCTCTCTCTCCCACAGCGAGTCCATGCCTGCTCTCTGAAAGGTTTGCCAGATTAGTGCGGCTGCCTGAATATTTCACTCTGGCTCTCCAGATTTTACCTAAGGGGCTGTTGCCACACCTTTGTCGTGTTCTTAAACTGTAATGTAAAACCCAGTTTGGATTGGACTGGGTTTGCATGTACTACTGACCCCCCTCCCCAGCTGTCTGTATTTGCACGTGTGATGAGAAACTTTAACTATCTCAACTCTCTTTCTGTTTGGCCTAATTGAAGCTGTTTGAAAATCTTACAGTTTTCCTGAAATGGACTATAGATTTCAATTTGTAAATTGCTTGAGCATGTTCTCCTGCAGTCCTTTCAGTTTGGCATCACAACTGTACATCTGCTCACTGCAGCAAAATGCCAGATATTCTGGGGGGAAGCACAGGACAGAGAAAGATAAAATAATATTGGCCAAATGTAATGAGTGTGAATGTATTTTATATATTACTGCTGCCTCCTCTAATCTTAAACAATGGATTTCATAAACCATGCCTTTGGAGAGAATACATTCAAAGAAAGAGACTACAATCGAAAATGATGATACAAAATCAGATTGTATACCTTGGCTGTCGGCATCTATTGATTCAAAGTGCCCTTAAATGTTAGATTACTAATCTGTTTCTCATGGCACTCATTCTGTTATCTGCAACATAATAACAAGCTTGATTTAAAGAGAAATAGATACAAGTATGTACATTTACTATTTCTTCAACCTCTGCAAAATGTCTTAAAAAGGAGATTTTTGACCATATTTTGAATACCTAAATAAACCTAGTAACTATTTAACAGGAATTCCCCATCCATTTCTATGCTACTATTGCATGTCATTAACTTTGGGTGTTTCTTCCCTACTGCAGTTTATGTTTTGTGCTTGTGTTGTTTTTGCCCCTGTTTTCTTTATTTTCTTGTTTTTCTTTCTTCTGTTGGTTTTGTTGGAGGTTTCTTCCTGTAAAACGTGCATGCTCATATAACAAATTTTTCAAACTGATATGCAGTTTGTTTGAAATCAGTTCTACCCTCCATATATAGCAAAAACTTTACATTTAAAGATATGACAAACCCCCTCTCCCCCCCAAAACCTATCTAGTTGCCAAAATAAAAATAAACCTAACATCGCTGCCACAAACATAAGTAGGAGATTATGTATGTCTCACAGTCTTCCCCTGATTATGCAGTTGTTTTCTACAGCTGCTGCGGGCATGTACCTTGAGATCCCAGCATGGGTGTGTTTCTAATGGATGCCGTCTGTGATCTGGTAGATGGTGTACTATTTTTAGAGAAGTAATTTAGGATTTTCAAAACTTAAGAGATTTTTGGCAAGATCTGACATCTTAACCTTGGAAAAGATAAGATTTCAATCCTTGGTGCACTCGAGCCTTATCCTATAAAGACAAAATCCTAAATGACATTCTTTAATGAGATAAGATGTTTGGATAAGCAGATGGAATGACTCTGATTGCAGATGTTTGAGACAACATACAGTGACTTGGATTTGGTCACAGTAACCTCTTCCAACAGCAACTGCTGTGTTATTCTGGGAAAAAATTAGCTTTTAGTCTTGTATTTTGATTATTACGATTAATATTAACATCCTCAGGTTGTCTGTCTGTCTGTCTGTCTGTCTTTCTTTCTTTCTTTCTTTCTTTTTTTTTTTTTTTTTTTTTTTCCTTTGGGACAGAGCAAAGTAAACAAACTGTCCTAGGCCCTAGCACAAGGTTCAGCATTTGGACTTTGCATTTGGCCAATTTCCAGGGTTCACAATGACCATCTGGAGGTCCAGTTGGCTCTAAACAGACTAGAGGAGTCCAAACCACTCAACCAGACCTGTGTTACCTCACATGAGTACGCTCTAGCAATCAGACTGCCAGAGTGTCTTTTGGGTTTTAGCACACACAAAATAGCAATCATATAAATGACTTTATTCATAATAATGATTATGGCAATAATAATAATAATAATAATAATAATAATAGTGATAATAATAATGAGAAGAAGAAGAAATTTATCATTAACTATTGCTCATAATGCCACAATAAAGTATGGTCCAGAAGAACAAAAAAGTAATAAAACAGTACGTTATATAGTAATAAACAAATGCAACAATAACATACATACAAAATACATAACTTTTTGTGCATTTATTGGTATTAATTAGGTCCCATGGGTCTCATCCATAGTTCTTTGGGATCTGTGGTGACATGCCCGCAGGCTCCACCGGCCGCTGGCTATGCCAGAGCATACTGAGTCCCCGGCCCAGAAACCTGAGATCTGAGGGCTCTCCGTCCCCCGGAAGGGGCCCGACCGAGCCACGGGCGCCAGACCCCACCAAGCAGCCACCAAGAGTGAGCCAGTACACACCTGAACACCCAGACACCGAGAACCACCGACGCGTGAGGGCATCAGCCACTGGCAGGGAATGTGGTGGGGGGAGACAGGCCCCCACAACTGGAGGAAGCTGAGATGTTCCCAGAGAGGTGGTGGTGGTGGTGACCGAACCTGACACATAAAAATAGACAACTGACAACAGAAACGAACACTGTACACACACTCCCCAAACATACTCTAAACCTCCAGGTCCAGGCACCATCTCCCCCAGATGGGCAATCCACCCCCAGACCAAGGAGATGTTTTCCCTTTGCTCTGGCATGGAGACAAGCGCCTGGCCTTACTGTAAACATTCACCTTTTATTCTCCAAACTGTAGTGGCACTTGAGCTCCATTTTTGGTTTGCATCAGAGTTTTCATGGTTTCATTAACACTTGGTATTTTTGCTAGTATTTGCAGACAAGTTGGCATCTTACATGCAAACTACTGGCAACCACAACAATCTACACATGACTCAAGTAGCTGCAATGAGGGACCAGTTTCATCTAGCGACTATCAGCAACAACTCGCCAACCACTCTTCTCCACTTTTTGCCAGCGGGTCACTGGCTGGTCTCTATGATCTTTAATCTCAGCAACTACACCAACTTTCATCAACCACTTACCAGCCAGTACTCATTTTCCCTTGTGACTGGTGGTTGTCCAAAGTTTTCTGGCCTGTATCAGGCCTGACTTAGTTTACAGTTACAGGAAACTGGGTACTGGACTGCTCTACAACTAAAAGTAAGTCTTTCAGATCTCCATTTGTAAAATAGAAAATATTCTCTTATTTTATCATATTTCTTGCTTTCTCCTGCTGGAATATTTAAATTTGTGTTTATCTTTACAAGCAATGTTTTTCACTCGCAAGAAGCAGGTTACGTTGCTGTCTGTACATAGTCACCTCGAAGTATAAACATGCAGACATCTGTGCACATACTCCCACACTGCATATTTTTACCAAACAGGTTTGTCTTCACACAATGTTGCTGTAAAACTCAGACGGTTGAGGCTGTGTGCTACTGGAACTGTTTGGTAAATGGGCCTAATTGATGAAAACACAGACATCAGCAATCAGTCATCTCTCACTGCATAATCTGATGTAATATGCAGCTGGAAAGGGTAGGCCTCTATTGAATTACATTGTCTATATGCTTGTCATACACATACACACACACACACACACACACACACACACACACACACACACACACACACACACACACACGTAATTTCGTGACATTTAAATATCAGTTTAAGGTTAATGCATCCCCCCAGATGGATAAAATGCTTTTAACGTCATTCTGGCTGGCACATGGACCTCTTACCACATTTGCAATTATAGTTAGTTTAATAAAACAAGTGGTGTTCAAGTTACTGGCATAGAATTCAACAAGTAATTGTTTTTTGAGGGCTTTTTTTTTCATGTAGTACCTGTTGTGTATTCTGTTTTTGTCCTCAAACAAATGAATGAAATCCTTATTCATGGATGCATTTTTTGCTTGTTTATTTATACTGAGTAGTGATGCCTACCCGTGTTCACCGGAATACATCAATTAACATTAAAATATGTCAAAGTACTCTCAGTAATCAGTATCTTCAGGCATGAGTTATTAATTGCCAAATAGGTTCATAAATAATTGGCACCAAGGCAGCTGAGAATCTCACCTTTTTGAGCATTAATATGGAACAATGGAAGATACAATTTCTTATAAAGAGACCTTTTATTTTTTTTTCTTTTCAGCAGAAAAATTTGTGTCAGTGGTGTTAGCTTCAGTGGCAAATACAATAAAGCCTGACAGAGAAATTGTTTTCAGGAGTAACGAAGGAAATTTCAGCTAAGTGTGAAGAGACGGGCTGGGAAATAATTTGTGACATGGTGGATGATGTTTTGTGAGTTTTGGTATCAGTCTTGACAATGATGGATCCGTGTGCATGTTTTATCAAACTCAATGCAGCAACACATTATTTATCCTCTTATTGTTTTTGTTACACTGTGCTGTTTGATGTTTTACAGTTCACATGCATATACACATACAACATATGCCTAAAGTTGTATTTAGAGGAAGATGGAAATGGACGTGAAGCTTTGAGTAAATGTTGAAATTAACATTTACAGCCACTTGCAGGATGTTAATAATCAGCCGTAGGAGTCCATCAGAAATGGCTGTAAGTGCCCAATAGTCAGGAAACACTAGCTTGAAAACCTTTAACCCAGGTCCACTAGAATAGAATAGCCTTTATTGTCATTGTACAGAGTACAACGAAATTGGAGTGCCACTCCCTTGGTGCAAGATTCAATAATAAATATAAATGTAAAATATAAAAAGTACAATAAAACAATCGCAAGTACTCAAACAATAGTAAGTACGATATATACAGGATAGCAGCATTAATATAATGACAGTATGAATAGCAGCATGATATAATGGCAGTGACGGTATGGTATAGCAAGCAGGTTCAATTGTTTTTGTGCTTATTTACTACGGTGATAGCTCTGGGAAAGAAGCTATCCCTGAATCTGTTTGTCCTGGTTTTATGTGACCTGTACCGTCGGCCTGACCGTAATAGTTCAAACAGTTGGTTGCTGGGGTGAGAGTAGTCATTGATGATATTGCCAGCTCTGCTGAGGTACCGAGAGTTTGCAGTGACCTCCAGGCTGGGCAGAGAGCAGCCAGTGATCTTCTGGGCTGTGTTGATGACCCTCTGCAGTACTTTCCTGTCCGCAGCTGAGCACCCTGCATACCATGTTGTTATGCCGTACGTTAGGATGCTCTCTATGGTGGCTCTGTAAAATGTCACCAGCAGCCTCTCCTCCAGGTTGTTCCTCCTGAGCACTCTTAGAAAGTGGAGACGCTGCTGGGCCTTTTTTACCACCGCCGTGGTATTTGCGGTCCAGGAGAGGTCATCAGAGATCTGCACGCCCAGAAACCTCATGGAGTGTACCCTCTCCACACAGCTCCCGTGAATGTAAAGTGGGGCCGGGTCTGCTCTGCCCTTCCTGAAGTCCAAGATAAGTTCTTTAGTTTTCATGGTGTTCAGTTGGAGGTTGTTAACTGAACACCACTCAGTCAGTCTGTTGCAAACAAACAAGGAATTTGTTGTAGTGTCTTGGTGCAAAAACAAAACACGGTACACAAATAGAACATGTTGTTTTTACAAACTATATAAAATACACATCTCTATATGAAAAATAAATACACACAAAGAGGAATACTTACTGTAAATTCCTACAGATCTAGACATAGAATACAATATACGAGTAGGCCACATTATTAAAAATCATTAAAGATAAAAAATTAACATGAAAATCATCAGATTACAGCTAGAGTGGACATTTCATTGTTTTTAATTGCTGAAGTTCAGCTCTGTGTGTGTTATACATTGACACACCACCATAGCTGGCTATGGGACCAACAGTACAAGCAAGAGTTCCCCACAGACCAGTTGACTGGGACACTTCCCCCTACTGACAGTAACATGTAGACCACAGGCCATAAGGCTGTGTTTAGTTGTGACTCTGCCTCATCTAACACTATGCTCGATTTATGTTAAGCAGTCTTTGAAGGGTTGCTCATTGTATTTTTAGAAGCCATGACATGTCTGAAAGTCCACTTTTTATTAGTTTGGAAGCAAAAGAATCAATACCATGTTTATGTTTTTTTATTGATTTCCTGTACTCTGTGCAGCAAATATACAACTCTTATTATGGCATGGAATAGGAAAAAGATATACTGTAAATATACTGTAAATATGAACCCAAGTCTGCTAAATGCATTTAATATATAAAAAAGACACTTGGGCTGTTGACAGTTTTTCCTCTAGTGGACCAAGCTTATGTGACAAAACTGTCATGTTTCAAATGCCCATAAATAAATAAATATTAATAATCTGTGCTGAAAAGGATCTTATAAAATTATTGTTGCACTTTCTTGCATTCATATATTAAATAAAACCTACATGTTTCTTGATGTATCTGTAACAAAGTTCATGTATAATGTATTCCCAAACCTCATTGTCATTGGAACTAAGTGCTTAATTGTAAGTATAACCCTAAAACTAAAAAATACCTGGCTGATCTGTGTTAACAAGCGTTAAAAACGTATACCTGATTAAATTTATTAATATTAAATTAATTACATTAATTTAGGCTTCTTCAGTTTGTTTTTTTGGTTTTGCATGGCTTCACTCATGCAACTCACTGTCCCCAAGGATACTTTTAATTGAATATTCTAGCATTATAATAAAGACCAATTACCGTTTTGCAATGATCATTCTTCACATTTTAAATCTGTTAAAAATTGGATTATTGAACTAAGGCTTGACTTGTAACAGACGATACTGCAAATCAAATCACAACTGCGTGATGTTTGGAAAATTGCAGTTATTTCCCTGTGTTGATCAGAAAAAAAGAAAAAAACATGACTGCTAAACACAACAGAGATCTATGTTCATGTTTTAAGTTACATTCAAAACCGAGGGAAAAATCAGAACTAAGGTGATCATATTCTGTTTGCACCGTTAACCACTCTGTCCTAACTCTATCTTCCATATATTATTAAATAATCTGCAGATTTAATTGCTGTTGTCTCATCCACCATTTTGACAGGCAAAAACACCATCTGCTCCTCAGTAATCCCTTGAAACGTGCACACATGCACCCCGCTGTGCTGTGGTAAAGTTAGTAGTGACACCTGACAGAACTCCCACAGTGCACTCACTCCTGCTGGAACAAGTATAATCAAAGTTAATTCATGCTAGAATTACAGCAAAAAACACACATGAACCCTGACACGTTGTCGTTTCCTCTGTAGGAAATCCACAAGTACACACAAAGATAGGGGTTGAGCATGCAAACTGTGATTGCTTATGCTTAATATGAGTGTGTGTTCATTTGTAAAAATGTTAGATCAGATGTCATGAGCACCAAAGATTATGAGCTGCCAGAAATACTAGGCTATTAAAAATAAATAATGCTTTGCTGTTATCCTGCTGATTTTTTGTTTTGATGCACTCAGATACATTTTCTTATCTGCAGCAGGACGAGACGTCAGCTCTGATTTTCTGCTTATTTTTTAAATTTTCAATTACATTATTAATGATTCAGTTACATCAGATTTATACAAACGGGGATGTCATAATAACAAATATTTTGTACTTGCTTCCAATACCACTCCATTTACAAAATTACCCATTTTCTGAGACAAAGAAACCTTGAGTTTTGTGAAGGTTGCGTGTGAATCAGTGTGTGGTGACTGTCTTGTTGGAAATTTTGGAATCAACTTAGTACCAAGGTAGGTTCAAGGAGAGACTTCTTGAACATACTAAAGCTTCATCGTTAGACTTTTTTTTAAAAATGCATGCAGTCCCATACAGTTATGCATGTGCTGTCAGTGCCAGCTACTTCAATTAGGAATTCACATCTACTTTAATTATCACTTTGAGCAAAGACAAGGCAGAAACTGAAAGTCTGCTAACTAATTCATCCGTGGTGTTTGTGTTGACAACACATCAGCTTTATATCAGTAGACAGCTAGTGTTAGCTAACTATAACAGAGAAACTAAATGAAGAAAGATAAAGAAGTAAGAAAATTCTCTCTGGGGTTCATCGCTACAAGAGGCGGCATTCACATCAAAAATAGTCATTTAATCCAACGAACACTGATCAATTCAACCACAGTTGTTGCATCTGCGTTTTGTTCTAAACAAGTTGGCTTTCCCTTTCCTGTCCTTGACTGACTGCAACATTAGATTTCGAACTAATGGACTCTTCAGTGATGAATGTAGAAGTGGCACAGAGATGATAAAGCATCCCTCCTAAAGCTTCATCATGCACTTTCGCTAAGCTTCATATCGCAAAAAATGAAAACAAAGCAAAAATGCCCAAAGAAATCCTCAAACAATGGATTGCCACTAGCATTTCTTTATGAAGATAATAAGTTGGCAGGGATAGTTTTAAAACATCGCACTGTGTCGAGAGAGCTTGCAGTTTTCCAAACACTTGGCAAAGCCAAATTCACAATCATTGTCACTTAAATAAATCTGTTTTCTTAGGTCCACAACCTCAAAGACTGTGGCACAGTGGGATCACTTTCAGAATGACTGCTATCACTGCACATTCAGAGCTGCCAGCCAGATTTGCAAATATGAGATAGGAGGCCCTGCCAAAGATGTATCTCTTCCAGTTTTCTGAGACTTAAATCATTCAGAGGCACTGCCTGAAAAGGTATTCAATTATTGTTTAATGACAAAGTCAGCTTTTATTAGATTATTCTTAAGCTCTGTGGTTCTCGATCTGGTGATGAAGGGAGGTTATTTGGGTACACAGCAGACAGTTGGGACATAATTTGCATATATTGATGGATATAAACACACTCCAGAGCAGTGGGGTGGAGGAGCAGTTTTGTGTTGTTGGATTTTTGTGCAGCAGAAAAATACTGAGAGGGGAATAAATGTTCAGTGAAGCCACTTCAAGTCTGACATTTTCACTTTAGGAATGTGTCTAAGGTTAACGGCAGAAATTTTATATTTCACCAATATCATAATACATGCTTTATTTATTTATTCATATATGTGTTCTACTGTTGTCATCTGAGATCATTTCAAACATCTATTGGTATTGAGAAGTGATCTGAAGTAGAAATATGAAATCCCAGGACAGGAAAGTCAGTGGTTCAAATTATTTCCAGATAAGCTTAGTTCAGAACTTGGTTACTTCCTGCACATTTTTTGCAATATCTGTGTCCATTCATGCAAGACATTTAATCCCTACCTCAAGTAAGCTGTTCATTGGCCAGTGGCTTAAAGCTGTTCGCACTGTCCAGCTTACAGATACGACAACCTCTCTGCACAAATGGTTAGGGGGTAAAAAATAGGCCCTCGTCAACACAGAGTCCAGTTCAGTCCATTTGTCTTGTCTGCAGTGGTATTACTGAAGCTGGTAGCCTGATACACCAGTGATGCAAACATTGTCAGAGAAGTGGTTGAGGAGGATGGAATGAGGAGCTGTCAGAAGGTGGTGTCCAGGAGAATGAGGATGCTAACATCCCTGAAACTGTAGCAATGAGGAAAATTTGTGATTTGTGGTAGTTTTACCTGACAGTTAAACTGTTTCAATTCTTTGCTTAACTGAAGATTTCTTTGGGTGGGCAGTCTTTTGTGCCTAAATCACTACTTTCAGTTGAAAACTTGAAATACAGCCATATTTAAAATGGGCCAAATATTGCCTCCAAACAGAGCTCCGATTATCAAAAAAAAAAAGAAAAAAAAGAATCCTGATTCATCAGAAAAAATAACATCAACAAAACATTTTTTTAATATCAAAAAGTAGATGTAAATGTTGTCAATGCCATAAATGTATTTCAATTTGATGACTGACTCAAAATGACATGGCTGATAGGGTCTTTCACTGCAGCTACACTGAAACACGGTCTGCATATACTATAATGGATGTAGCGACCAAGACATCACCTTAAGTACAGTGAAGTCTTCTGTTAACACTCAAGCAAGTGTTTTCACTGTTTTCTCTTTTTTGCAGTCTCAGCTAACAAGTGAAGGGTGCGTCTGACTTCAGAAACCAAGAAGCTGCACATTACTCTGCTTTATTGTCCCTTTGGACACTAATGGGGCCATGATGCTTACAAACTAAGCAATGTGTTATATTTAATACAATTTGAAACTAGAGATTGAAACCATAAACTCAAGTATTTACTTAGGTCAAAGCTCAAGTTAGCTGGAGACTATTTACTCATAGACTTAATGTGATAAGATCAAGAATTGACCCCAGGGGAAACACCCTGTGAAAAAGGGGGCTGGGAATGAGGAGATTTCTTCCATTACAACAGAAGAGGAAAAATAGAATATATGGCAGAGCTTGTGTTGGATTGCACGTATGTTCCTAATCAAGTGCTCAGTGGGTGTGAATGCACATGAACAGTGGGTACACTCTCAGTTTCACAGTAATGACTAAACAGCAGCTGCTGCTGTCTGTTTTAAATGGAACTGGTGAAGGTTGCATGTCCCCTCAGGTTAGTTTTGCTTCATTTCTCCATTTTCTTTGTCCTTGCAACCTCCAAGCCTTTTTATTTCTGTCACTCAGGTGTCTTTGGGGTCACAATTACTCAATCACTTATTGACTTCCACGCTGACAGCATCCACTGTGTTATAGCTGCTGAAAAATCAGCAGAAGAGATTCACTGCACAGTCCCACTGCTGCTCCTGTTTATTGAGGTATATTTGCTGTATTATCCTGGCTGTCTTGTTTATTTCTCTCTTGTCATTGATAGTATGCCCTCTCAGATTATGAGCTGATTGATGTCTATGTCCCCTCCAGCATGTTCACCTTCCTTGCACTCTTAAATCTAATGCGTCTGTGCATGTCTAGAGGACATTACATAACTGATACATATAATTGTTGGCAGGCGTGATGGATCAGACCGTTGTCGTTTTCTTCACAAAGATATCATGCCAACCAAAACTACAGTTTTGGATTCACTGCCATTACCCAAATATTCATTTTTTATAACATATAATAGATTATCCAGAATATTTTTAAGATTTTGAAATGTAAAATAAATACTCTGTGAACAGGCAGTTTGATGGCCATTACTTTGATGGATGTGCATGCAGGAAAATGTATGACTGCATCAACACTCTTTACTTCCATCATAATAGTGGTGGAAGTTGTAACTCTATGAGAAATAAGTTGATATTTATTCTTCTTTTTTCCGTTGTAGTGTTATTGTACTATTGTTGAGTGATTTTGTCTTTTATATATATGACAAAAAGTTTAGTCACAAATTCTTCTCAGTAGGTGAACTGATTAATAACTTTTAGCCCTTTGTTCTTGCTTTTATGGGCTCATCTGGTTGAGCATGTGAGCTCATGCAATGGTGAGGCGTCCATCCACAGGATCCATATTCAGGCATCTATCATCAAATCATCATTTAGAATTGTTACTTCTCCTAGAGGATTGGTCAAATTTATGTGAAAAATGCGCAAAACTACAACATTAATAGTCTGGTTTTTACCTCTTTCCCCCTTGGACTCCTGCTAACTTTTGTTTGACTTTTCTGAAATATGTGGTTTCTGTCATATTTCAAAGCTGCTTCCAGAACAGCTCCCGCCTGTGTCTGTAAAGATTTTATTCTACCTGGAACAGGTTACCACACATTAAACAGATAAAAAATAGAGGTTCTTTCACAGATTCACGTCTTTGTGTCTTTAGTGTTGTACTTATGGATACTTCTATGCGTGTTTAATGTTCATGTAAGTTTTGAAATATGGACATCAGGAAATCTGGTTGTGTTTTAAGAGATATTTACTGTAATAGGGATTCTAAAAAATTAGGGGGAAAAAAACCCCAAAACAACCAACCAGACAAAAAAACCTCACACAATTACTTGTCTTTTCTCACAGGTTTAAGAAAAATAGTGGTTTATAAGGTAACATAAAAAAAAGAATAAATTGATAGCTGTGCAAAAGAAGAAGAACATAAACTTGGAATTAAAGCTATACAGAAATATATGTTTTTAATAATGACTGCAATAAAATTACCACGTCATCCTCTACACCAGTGGTTCCCAAACTTTTTTTGTTTTACAAGAAAAATGTTCCCCCCACCACCCGTGCGCGCACGCACTAACACATCCTCCAACCACACACGCCGATATTTTGCTCCATTGCGTTTATTTCACACCTCAAACATTTAGTAAACAATTAAGCAAATACAAGTAATCTGCAATAAATTACAGGTAGTAATAAAATAAACTACTAATTCTTTTACGCTACGTCCGCACCTGCACGGGTATTTTTGAAAACGCAGCTGTTTCGTCCACAGGTAAACGGCATTTGGAATCACTGAAAACGGAGATTTTTTAGAACTCCTTTTTTTCGTTTACGTGTGGACGAGGAATACAGAGTTCGTAACGCAACGTCAAAGGTATGTGCCCTTTTTCACATCACGCTGTGCGCCACGTTATTGTTTACATGAGATGAATTGCAGAATGGCAGAGAGAGACAAAATACTGTTACTGTTAATCTGACTATCTGCAGGTTTTACACACAGTTACTGTCCCTCCATTTACAAAGGCAGAGGCGTCACGGTGTAATTATTTTACGTGTAGTTGTTTTTTTTCTTCTGTGTAATAATATTCAACATTGCTATCAATACATTTTTCAAAAAATGCCTCTCTGTGCAAAATGGGTTTAAAAACATAAACAACTGCAGGATACTGTTTGTCCGGGGGAACAAATTGTGGCAGGATCAGCCTGATATTTTTTTTTTTATCCCGCTGTAACTTAACTGTATAAAGAGCTAACATCTCCAAAATGTCAGGAGTAGTTAGTTATTATAACAAGTGTTTGTGAACTAAAAATCAAGAACGTGGAATATAGTTTGTCCATGATTTGAAGAGCCCAGCGCTGCTCCCAACGAAGGGAAAACCAATTCTGCAGGGGAGACCTACCATGGCACTTGTGCAGGTGAAACCAAAGGGAAGACATGCTTCACCATATTTTCTAGTCTTTGGCTTAGAATGAAGTTGGTTTGGAAACCTATTCAGCAATGCTTCATCTCCTGCTTTGTGTTTCTGTGGGCACCCAGTGCTAGCAGTGTCTAGGGTTGCCAACCGTCCCTTAAAAAACGGAATCGTCCCGTATTTAGAAACAAAAGTACACGTCCCGTATTGAGCTAATAAGGGACGCACTTTGTCCCATAATACAGTGAGAATCAAAAGTAGTCTATAAATGTTAATGGAATTAACGCTTTGTTTGAAAACATAATTCCCAGCCCCTCTCCTGCTTTGTGACCAATGAGCTGACAGCACACTTATGACAATTCGAGTATGACAATTCAGATTATCTCATTGGTCGAGGAAAGGTCGCTTGCGGAGAAAATACCGGAAGACAACAGATGACCACAACAACAAGCATGGCCAACAGGGAAACAAACGCCGACACTGCGGTGCACGTCTCGGATGACAGTACACCTAAAGCTGGGCAAACACTGTGCGATTTTTTTCAGTCACGTTATTCAGCTCTTGCTCAAACTGCACGATTGACTCGCAGGGATTAGAAGTTTGCAGGTCACGATGCAGGTCTCACACTATACGGCCCGATGCTCTGATGCGACCTGAGTGCTCACACTGTGCCAACATAACATGAAGGTTATAACAGAAAATCTGTCGCTCGCTCTCTCTGTCTTTCACTCACACAGACACCACCACCATCAACTTTGCTAAATTGCTAATGAAAAACATGATCAGGCAGCTGTGATTGAGCAGCAGTGTAAATCCAACTATTTTCACGGTTGTTGTGGTCGTGATAATTTTGTGATGCCACATCGAAAAGGCTCGGATGAGCTTTCCAAAGTTCTACAAGTTGTGCCTCCATCACTTGTGTCCAGATCACACGCCGCACAGCCGTGCTGCGCCGTCTTTTTCACCGATGTTTACGTGTTTGCGCATGAGCAGTGTGAGCGGCTGTGGTGACACCCTCACGAGCGATTGATGATCGGGAGCTGGTCGTGAGGTGTTAATCGCTTCTCGTTACCCCACGTATACTACACGATGCACGATGAAGGCCAAAATCGGGCCGATCACCAAATCGGTCGCATGACTCAAAAGTCGGCTCAAAATGGGCCAAAAATCGCACAGTGTGAGCCCAGCATTAGAGCAGCAATGTTTGTTCCCCTCAGAGAAAGAAAAGAAAAAAGGCTGCAAAAGTACAGGGAGGACTGGGAAAAGGAAAACACCTGGCTGGGAAAGTGCACGATAACACCTATAAAGCGCACTGCACTGTGTGCCGGCGCACTTTTTCCATAGGCATGCTTCTAGTGGTGGGCACAAGAAGAACATGAGGGGCGTGAAAGCTCGGGGAACCCTTAACCAATTTTTTGTCCACCAGGCCACGGCAGAAGCAGATATGGTATGTAAACACTGGTTTGTTGTTTAAACCCTCTGGTTAAGGTTAATATGGGCATGTGCAGTGAATATCAGCGCTATGTGGCCAGAAGTGTGATAATATCATTTATTTATTTTGTGTAATAAACAACTGCAAGGATGGATGATTACAACAAATAGATGACTAATACATAAAAGAAATACATAGATGAATAATGATGATGAGTTAAGGTGCGTAATCATGGGAACAAGCGGGTTTACAAACGGGAGCAGCTGATTAGCATTAGAAAAGCTGAAATAATACCTCAACTGAAGCCAATTGTACTAAATGCACTATATGTGCACTGTTACAAGAATATTTTTCATTCTATTGCTTTCTATTAATTTATATAATTTTAAGTTAAGCAGGACAGAGTTCTTTTAAAGAAAGATTTACTTATATTCTCAAAAGTTAAGCATGACAGGCTTCTGTTTAAGAAAGAGACCTGTTTTACTGTGTTAATGTTGTCATTGTGAGCTAAAAATAAATGGCTAAATGATCATTTGTTTCCCATATGATCATATCACAAAGAATAGAATATGCATCTGCTTAAATCAAATTCAAGTCAAATGGTTAAAAAATAATTTCACACACACAAAAAAAGAGCTACCACACTGGGAAGGGTGAAGACAACTGGGTTGCCCGGCCCTGGCCACGAGGTGTCCCTTATTTATTTTTCAGGGAGTTGGCAACCCTAGCAGTGTCCAAGCGTTTTGGGTTTTTTTTCCTTTTCATACCGCCGCCTCCCCTGCCATAACTCTGCGCCCCCCCTAGGGGGACTTTGGGAAGGTCTGCTCTACACTATACACACACATGGATAGATGGATCTATGAACACACACACACATCTTCAGTTTCACCTAATTGGAAAGGATTTCAGAGGAGTGAAACTACAGTATTTGAAGTTTGCTGGCAAACATGAGTAATTAATACTTCATGTTGCACAGGCTGCAGAGCTGACCTGTGCAGCTCTGTTATGAAAGAGTGTGGAGCTGCACTAATGATTGATTACACTACCAGACAGATTAATAGAGCTGTTATTTCCAAACTATAGCCACAGAATTAGGCCACTGATTTACATGTTGCTTAAAAGGGTAACAGTAAACATCAGCTAATGCACCTAGGTCCCTTGTGGGTTTATGATGTTAAAAAAAATAAATAAATAAATAATATATATATATATATATATATATATATATATATATATATATATATATATATATATATATTAGTCTAGCCTCAGTCGTGTAAAGTAATTTAACTCTCTTCAGGCTTCAGATTATAATATATGGGAGATGGAAAACCATCAAATATACATTTGATTGAGGAGTCTTTTTGCAGTTTAAATCAGATTACATGCCTCTCTGCTGTCTGTGCTGTGAGGGGTTTTGCAGGATAATTGATGACTTGTTGACTTGTTAGTTAAAACATAAAGTCATCTGTTCCATATTCTGTTGTACTGATTGTGATGTTCTTTAATGCACCACAACAGGCACACCAGATGTTGTCTTTGTTAATGATGACTGGAGAGGAGTGGTTGCTTTGGACACATCATCTGCTTTGAATGTAAATTTTGGATGACCAGTTTTTGTTATGTTAGGTACAAGACCGAATGCACAATGTCATCAGCATTTTTCACTTGAAGTTTTTTATATACATGTGTGTAACATATATTTTTGGTGTGTCCCCTGCCTCTTTCTTGTTTTTTAAAATGTACAAACCAAAACAAACTATTTATTTATAGGCTTATTAAGTTATTCATCAAGTTAAGTATCAGGTGCAGTCTGAAGAGTCTGCCGTCATTTATTGCCATGCTAGTTGTTTTCCTTTTCCTTTCTGTGTGTGTGTGTGTGTGTGTGTGTGTGTGTGTGTGTGCGCGTGTGTCTAAAGCTCCTTCTCATCCGATAGTGCACACAGAGCAAAGCTTTGTAGAGGAGAGAACGATACAGGAAGTAGATGTTGAGGGTAGGATGTAGGGAGGGACAGGAAATCCAAATATCTGATCATACAGTTTAGAAAAATTATGCAAAAAGCTTTGTGTTTAATTTTCAGGATCATGTGCTTTGCTATGAACTACATTTGCTGTATTACCTAAAAAGTGGTCCCTTCCAAGAGTGTCAAAAGGGTTTGTATTTAACAAAAGTTTTCAAGGTGGTAAAATAAACATTTAGATCCTTTGCTTAGATAAAAGTCAGCTTAATTATGTGAACACAGAAAACATAACGTGCACTTACAATAGTAAATACACTTGTATAGTCACTGTGTATGCAGAATGGGCCATGTCAGAATTTTATATATTACATTTGTGTGGCTCAGTTGTTACCACACACTGTGCCTCACAGCCTCACAACACAGGGAGGTGGGGCCTTCTTGTGTGCCTGGGAACTCCAACTTCCTCCATCAGTCTACAGATATTTATTAGATTAATTGGTGGTTCTGAAATGTTCTAGCGTATGTAAACTACGTCATCTCTTTGTATTAACCTTGTGATGGATGTGTGTTCAGGGTGTATCCCAATGCTTACTTATTAAGGATTGATGCACCCCTGGATTGATAAATGCTTAAGAAAATGATCGGTGTATAATATGTATGTCATTTTAATGATTTAGCTAAAGATAACTGTATTTTTTATTCATACATTATCTATGGGGATAATGCTTTGGGACTAGGGATGGGTATCGTTTAGGTTTTATCTGATACCGGTGCCAAAACGGTACTTCTGAAACGGTGCCGGTGCTTAAACGGTGCTCGAACCGGTGCTTAAAGAATAAAGAACACAAACTTCGTCCAAAAACCTCTTGTGTTTTTATTTTCCCAGTAATTTTTTTTAAGCAAAATTATAACAAAGTTAGCCCTTTCTGTCAATAAAACATAACGTCTTTGGTTGGAACCAGTCCTTAAACAATTGAAAACAAACTTTGTCATGAAACCTGTGATGTTTAGCAGTTTTTTTGCAAGAAGATAATCATATTAGCCTTTTCTAGAGCTATACGGCATCGCTCTTGGCTGATGGCATGCCCAGCACAAGAGAAAACTCTTTCAGAAGGCGTTGATGAGGCTGGGACACACAAGTATTTTTCTGATAGGGCAGTGTTTCCCTCTTACTCCACCACCAGGCCACAGGGTCTTGTCCAGAGGTAATTCCTGGCAGTCTTTTGTATATTTGAAGCTCCTTCTGTACCTGCTCTGTGACTGAGGAGACTCTACCCGCTTGAGAAGCAGCCTGTTGAAGCTCTCTGTCTTCATCCTTAAACAGCTTTTCTAAGGGTGACTTCTGGACCTTACTTAGCTGAAAAACAACAAAAAAAGATGTGTGAGGTTTGCAAAATAAATAAAGATCACTTTTAGAATGCACTGGTTGTGTTAGAAAAAATATGAAATGACATATTTTTCTGGCTTGTCCATGTCAGCATCATCCACCTTGCTGTGTGCTTTGGGGTCCTCAGTGGGAGGCTATGGACACACAGATAGTAAAAGAGCATCCCTTCAACATAGAAACGACATCATGATGCAAAAGGACAAGATTGTACACACACAATGAAAATACCTGTGCAACTGCTGCTGTGGCATTTGCAACTGCTGTCTTCTCCAACCTGTCCCAGATGTCAGTAGTTGCCTCACCATCTAGCCTGCCTTTAAAACGTGGGTCCATCATCGTGGCCTCCTTCAGAAATTTCTGAAGGTTTTCATCCTTTAAGTAAAACAAGATATAACATAGGAGCTGATACTGAAAAAAGGTAACCCTATTTTTCATGCGCATTGACATTGTCTGCAAATACCTGATATCTTTTCTGCAGACTACCCCAGACTTTCTCTTTTATTGAAGAGGTGAAAACACTGTCTTCATCACATCGTCTGAAATGTGCCTCCAGCTTGGCCAGGATGGGGATGGTTTGGCTGCATGTGGGTGACTTGTCACTTGAGACACACATGGTTGACGTGTACAGGACTTGCATGCACTTAATAAACTCCTCTGCCTTGATTAGATCAGTGTGCGTGAACCTTTCTAGCCTGTTGAAAAATATTCACAATGTTAAAGGTAACTGACGTTATTTAGCTCTTGCAACTGATGCTCATGTCATTCACTTACTTGTCCTTGTCCATAGGCTTCCTCAGCCGTTGATCCAGAGCAGCTGCCTGGATTGCATCAAACTGCTCCATAAATCTCTTCACCATTAGGAAGAGAGAATTCCAGCGCGTCTTAACGTCAAGAATTACATTATGCTCTGGCAAATCTAAAGCACAGATAGACACAAACATATTTTAAATTACTATAAAAAAGCTAATATGAATGACAATACTTCTTGATATGTAACTGCATGCGCTACTTACTCAGGATTCGCTGCTTTTCTCTGAGCACAGTTTTGCTCAAGGATGAACGTTTGAGCCACACCACAACTGAACGGATTTTGGCACACCAGCTGGAAACTGCAGGAATGTCATACACCTTTTGTGCGGCCAGGTTGAGGGTATGAGCAAAGCATCCCACTTTTAAAAAGTCCAATTTTTTTCAAAGCAACATCCATGTTGCAGGCATTGGCAGCAATTATTTTCCCTCCCAAGTGAAATTGCTCATAACGCTTGATATTTCTTTAGCGACAACTGGATCTGTTTGTGACTCATAAACTGCTTCAGTGCTGAGCACATTCTGCTTCATTTTGCCTTTGTAGATGTAGTGAACAGTCACTGTGAGGAAATGGTCCTGAGCAATACTGGTCCATCCATCACAGGTGATAGCGACCTTGTTAACCTGTGCCAAATTCTGGATGAGGTTGCTTTTCTCCACGCAATACCAAGCAGGTATAAGTGTGTTGGATAGATCATCCCTGGATGGGGGCTGATACCTCGGATTAAGGGCAGAGGACATCTCCCTGAATTGAAAAAAACAAACAAAAAAACCCCCAAACAAATTTATAAAAAGAAAGTGTTTTTGGCTTGAAATTTAATTCTTTTTTTCAGATAAAATAAATAAAACATATAAAGCAGCTCCCAGAATAAACAGAAAATACATTTGAATTTTCATTAATTTTTTTCTTCCAGATAAAAAATAAAAACATATAGCTCACCTTTTATTCAAATATAGTTTACTTATAATATTTAGAGAAGACTTACAAAGCTAAGCTGCTATGAACATATTAACCTTTACAGTATTATACAGTCTATTTTTTATGTCAGAGTAATACAACATTTTTCACCTGAATGATGGTGACTCCACCGTTGAAAATGGATGGAGATCTTTGACTATAAATTTTGCCACTGCCCTATGAATTTCGTCCACTTTTTCTTTCGTCATTTTAGCCTTTTTGGCCAGGGTGAAGGGAGTATCTGCCATCAAACAAGAAGACAGCCGCATGTAGCTATGATGATGTTTGCTAGTTCACCTTACATGCATTAATTTAATAACGTGGTTAAATTACACACGAACAACATTAAGATACTCACCCAGAGAAGAACGGCTGCTGCTGCCATCATCATCATCATCAGTTATCATTTCTGCTACACTGGCAGGGCTAGGGGCCGGACTCTCCTCTTCGGGTTCTTGGATGTTGCTAACTCCGAGAACAGGCACCACACCCGCAGTAGATGTGCTAGGTGTGATGTCTTGCTGCAAGTTATCAAATGCGGTGCATTTCTCGGCTTTTAAAAAAACGCTATGCGATGCCATGTGTTTCATTAGATTTGAGGTGTTACCTCCTTTGCACATTATTACCTTTAAGCACTTGTTGCAGGCTGCTGAGTTTATATCTTTTGCTGTGAAGTACAGCCACACTCTCGAGCGCTTCGCCTTCGGCATTTTAGCTCTGCTCTAAAAAAAAAAACCCCGTTACGTACCTGGGCCCGCCTACTATCCTGGGAAAGGAAGTGATTGGCTAGATTTCTCAGGGAAAAAAGCACCGAAATGAAGCACCGAATTGTGCGGTGCTTTTCGGTCTGGTTACTACCGTTTATGTCAGAACCGGTTCCACAATGGCACCGGACACTGGTACCCATCCCTATTTGGGACTGCAGATGGAAATTAGCTGATAGATAAATATGATACAAGGCATGTTTTCCTTTTTATGTCATTATGTATTTTGTGCATGGTCCCTGAAATAAGACACAATGTAAAATAATAATAATAATAATTATACAACTTAATATATTAGTGGATTCATATTCTAAAGCTTACAAAAACAACAAACACCTCATATTTTAAAATAATAAAATGGAGTACAAAGTACAAAATTTGCAGACAACAACCGCAACGTGAAATCAATAGTCCTCCAAATTGGTATGGTGATCCTCACTTTTTTTTTGTTCTCCTTCTCATGACATGGAAGAATGACAGATTCAGGGAAACAGAGTCATGTTCAGCACAATGTACATTGAGATTATTACATTGTTGCAACAGCTTTTGTTGTGATTATAATACATATGAAATCCATAAACACAAATTTTTTAGCATTTATGTTTATGCCTAACAAGAGCATAATAATTATTTTACAGCTACTACACTACCTTGTGGTTCGACATGTAAAAAATATAACAGTGTGGTGTACTTGGAAGATACTGCACAGGACCGACTGTTATAAAAGCGATTTTATAAGGAAAATTTGTTTGTGTTGAGGGAAAGGACAAAGTTCAAGATAAGAAGAAGTTTGATATTGAGAGTGTCTCCAGAGCTGCCATGGAGAGTAGCTGGCCATTACTGAACTCCCATAAAGCTTTGTGTGCAAAGAAATGCTGAATGCTGAAATTCTAGTCTTTGAACAATACGTTGTTTTCACAGCTCAAGTGAAACTCTCGTCAACTTGACTGACACACATTTTAGTTCTAGCTGAGAACAGTAAAAACAATAAAAAGAAAATAGACTGTCAGCCCACCCAAACTGTTTGACTGACATTTATAGTTTCAGAAAGCATAGTTCCTACAGAACTTAGCAGCGAGCACTTGCTATGTGATTTAAGGACATATGAAAAAATTATTTGTGACTGTGCCTCGGGTGGTGCTTGTAGAAAAGTATGTAAATACTGTAGAAATGCAAACAAAAAAGAATTTCCATTGATCTCATTGTGTGCTGTGAGTAAGCATATAAAGAGCTGCTTGTAGCAAGGTGTTCAGCATTGTATAAGGTAGTTTTTTTTGTTCCCTTTCACTATGACCATGCAGGTGTCTGTTTGATGGATTGTCTCTATCATCTCCTTTAGCTTCTCTGTCTACTGTAGTCTGTATTCTTCAGAAAATAATCAAAATTGCCTATTCCAGCTCATGCACACATGCTGCAACTTTTCTGTTGAGTTCTTTCCTGCCCCACTCACCCACATTTCCCTACATATGTTACTTTGCAGAACATATTTGCTTCTTATGTTGACTGAAGCATTCCCAGTTCTCCACTGACAGAAAGTATTTCATGACAAGCTATCAGATAAGAACAAAAAGTCTGAGTTTGCACTTGGCTATAGTTTTGAATAGGAATCTTGGTCTGCAAATTATTATTGCTCAGTTAAAAGCCAGTGGGGGAATATGGCAAACATGTGAGCAAACAATTGTGGGCAAAAATTGGTCTGTAAATTGTAATTTTTCTGAGATTATTCATTATGGTACCATGTCTGTAGTAGCAGGCTGATTACTACTAGAGCAGGATGGTTACACACCCTTTTGTTATGGCCTCAGATTTTTAACCCGCGATAAATGAAAGGGCTCAAAAAAGCCAGGCTATCCTTCAATCTCCTTAACCTCAATTAAAAGTGTTTCCCAATCAATTAACTGTATCCAAGATGCACTCATTGAGACTTTATATGGAGCGGCAATTTCCAAGATTTAAAGGTAAATCATCTGCATACGAATTTTTAAAAATGTACAAAGAGAAAAAGAACAATGCCAGATAGACCCTTATGGAATTTCAGATGTCATAACTGCTGATGCAGAGTAGTATTTCTCAATATTAACAAAAAAAAGTCATGAGTTTGATTTAAATTAGTTAAGAACCAAATCCTTGACTCCTTCAAAGTGTTCCAGGTGTTCTGTCTTAATGGGTTAATCATGATTGACATTGTTAAAATCAACACTTAAGTCCAGCAGAACTAAGAAAGCACAATCACCAGAATTAAAGGTCTGATGGATATTGTTCTCGTCTAGAAATAATAGTTGAATAAAAATAATGTTTTCTAGACTTTTAGCATAAAGTAGCAGTTCTGATATAGCCATTCTTAAAGAAGCAAGGAATTTTCTTCTATGAGAATGACTGTACTACTGTGTAAACACACAGGAACTATACTAAAAGCGAAACATAAATTTATAATTGTAAGAACACCAAGATCTATCAGATCAAAGTTGTCCTTAATAAACCAAGATGGAAGATCTATTGCAGAGGTGGAGGACGTCATGAGAAACCAAGACTAAGAACTGGGAAAAAGACACAGTTTGAGAATTCCACTATTGGCTGGCAAACCAAAAGATTGACTCCAAGAATTAAAATATTTGCTCCAACAGTTTTCATTGTGTTTTATTGTGACAGCTTCAAACATCCTACCTGTTCCTTTTGTGTTTTAGCCTAAAGCCCTAAGATACAACTTTTGTGTAATGTAGTTGTAATTGTAGTTGTTCTTCTGGAAGCACAGCTGTTTGAATACATTTTTGATTTAATACTTAATGGTTAGTTCTCCAACACAAAAATGTTTTAACTTTACATAAAATCCTGATTCATAATATCACACCTGATTCTCTGCTTTTTCCTTTATCCGGACAGAATACTGTCATCAAGACAAGTTAGCTTCATTGTCATCTGTGTTTCATTTTCAGCTCGGTGGGTAAATACCTGTAATCAGCAGTCTAGGACAGTAGAGCCAAAGTATACTGCAGCTTTTTTTCTTTATTAAATGAAGACCTTTTTTTTAATGAAAGATCAATTTTGAATCAGATTGTAAAACTAAAAATTCCAATCCATAATAAGTGAGCATAACACGATATAATATTGCTGAAAAAACTGAATAGTTTCTTTCAGGGCTTGATTTAATCTCATCATATCTACTGTACAGTCATTTAAATTGCATCAGTTGACTAATGCAATGTTCCACTAGAATATAATTTTTGTTTTAAAAAAAAAAGGAACAAAACTTGCTCAATACAAACACAGGAAAACAGACTATGACTGAAGGACTTGCCTACTAGATTACTGCAAGAATGTAGGTTGGCCAAACAGTGAAAGTAGAACTTGAAGGTAACAGGAATGCAAAACAAGTAATTGGGACATAATTAATTAACATAATTAACATAATTTGTCATCCATTAATCTATCCATCCACCCCCCCTCCCCCTCTCTTTTACTGCACTGTTTATTCATTCTATTTATTTTATCTCTAAGCATTTTTAGTATATCTTTACAGACCGTTTGTCAGAATACAGTTCAGTTTGTACACCTGAAAAAAATTGCAATTTGTCTTTTCCATTGGCATTCCTTCATTTCTTCAGGAATTGCTTCGAGTCTGTCCATTTATCTTTTATCACCTTTCAATTCCATCAGCTTTTTCTTTTCTCATGCAGAATCACATTTATTGTAATTCCAGTCTCATTATGGTTTCTCTCTGTTTTTCATATTTACTATGAAGTATGAACTACTGGATCTCAGAAACTGTGGTGACAGTTGAATGTAATATTTGTTCTTCTGTCTCTGTATTTTTTGAGCTACAAGCACAAAACTAGAGGTCTGTAAATTTATATCTCTGGTATTTAATTGGCGCGTAATTGCTGAGACATGGTACATGAAGTTGCTAGACTGATTATATGTTGATGTACTACAGAGGAAGCCACAAAGAAAAGACAACAGGGTTACTTCCCATCGTAAACTGCATTTTCAGGTTTATCTGTGCTTGCTGTCATTTTCATAGTGACTTATGAAACTATTTAAAAAGGTTTCTCTTTTAAATCCGTATTGCTCTCTTAAAGACCCACATGATAAATGTAATTCTTGGTTCTTCAAAGAGGTCCTTGGGGATTTTTTGTTAAATTGTCAGTAGAATTGTTGAAGTTACAGAGGACAGACATGAAGCGCTTTAATGTTGAGTCAGCTGAATTCCTGTGGGAGTCTTTGTTAAGAAAAAAAAAATTGAACATGGAACTCACCACTGAAGGTGCCCTGTTTTTATAGTCTTCTCAGTTGCTTCAAATCCATTGAAATCAATTAAGTCTTTTCTAAAGCTTCTTCAACATCACAGGATGGTCACTGCTCTTATACACAAACCCTTTAATATTGATTTTCTTTTTTCTTTTCAGGTACTAATGAATAAATATAACACATAGAAATTTACATTTACAACATTTGAAATGCATTCAAATCTATGAATTACATTTAGCCCTATTTTTAAATTCTTTACATTCTTTTATATCAGACTCCTTTAATTTGGATGATGTTCTGCTTTTGGAGTTTAAGTTCCTCATAATGTATCATGCACTGTGTGACGCAGGCAGGATTGCACGACCCAGAAGGCAAAACTAAACTCAAACCTCAGCTTTATTGCTGGACTGAAACGAATACAAAAACTTAACTGGAAAGAACAGGAACTAAACAAGCAGGCAGAACTCACAGGAGGAGAATGAAGAGGAGTGCAATGCCAGACAGAGGGAGACACAGACACTAAATACACAAGGAAATCAGGGCAAAGAGGAAAAACCTGAGACACACAGCTGGCAACAGTCTAATAGATGGGACAAGCTGAGCATGACCCCAGGAACAGAGGGAGCGAGAGAGCAATGGACCAGAGAGGGCAAGGGGTGAGAAAGAGACACACAGACAACTCGACAAACACAAAGAGAAGACAGGACAGAGTTCTGTCCTCAACCCAACAGAACACCTTTGGGATGAACAAGTGCGGAGACTGTGAACGAGGCTCTCTCGTCCAACATCGGTGTCTGACCTCACAAATGTGCTTCTGATACAATGATCAGAAATTTCCATCTTACCTAACAAAAAAAGATGTTACTTCAAAGGCCAAATTGCATTATATTTCTTCACGTCAATATACAGGCCACAAGAAGGGGTGACGTGGGACGTAAGTGGCCCCTGGTGGAAAATATTTAAATAGCCACACTAAGCATTTGTGACCATTTTTGTGGAGATTTTTTGTTAGGAATTTTTTGTAGTCATTTTTAAAGCAACAGTTTTATAAGATTTTTATCTGTCAAATAATGATTTCGATTGGCTTTCATGGATTCTTTTATCCAGAGCAGTTTACAATTGGAAATGTAACCATGAAAGATGAATCCCTAGGGACAATACACAATAGAGATGCTGAGCGTTTAATGACTCTAAGTTGAATAAAGAGGCAGACTCAATTTGTGTTTTTGTTATTCAAACCAATAAATTGAAAACCCAAAGGTATCTTGTTAACTATATTGTTGAATTAGCCTAAAAGAAAACATTCTCAAAAAAGGCTTGTCATATGTCTTAATTCATCTAGCTCATGTTAGTGTTCAATTATCTCAGTTATCCACAGTTTGTCTTCATTCAAGTTGAGGATATTTAAAGTATTCAAGTAAAGTGGTGGAGGGAAAGGGGGGGTGGGGTGACTTAGTGTTGTTAAATATGAAATTGACAAACAATAGTAAAATGAAGTGGCTATTCACTGAAAGAGGAAGTAAAGAATATCAGTAGAGAAAGATGGGATAAGATGAGACTTACAAAGAAGGTTTTAGTCAGACGAATGAACATTAGTTAATTCAAGCTGAGCACCGGGAATCACAGCACATACTGCAGATACTTATTTTCTTACTTTTTATTTTAATTAAAAAACATAATTTTTATATCTTACATAGTCATTCCAGGTGAATTGCAATACATCATGCCAATTTTTGCTTTAATTTTGATTATTATGGATTATACTTCATGGAAATCATAAATTCGGTATCCCCAGTTGGTAGAATATTTAAATTCTGTTTTTACTAACAGTGTAAATACAGTGTTTATTGGTCAGTGCACACTATCGCACTCATGGGCAAGACTGCTGATGTGACAGTTGATCAGATGATGATCAATGACATGCTCCACAAGGAGAGTATGGCACATTGTGCTTTATCAAAGGGTTGAATGTGAGAAAGAAAGCGTAGTAGAAAAAGGTGCACTCGCAACTGGGATGGCCACAGTTGTGGTTCGATCATCAAGAAAATATAATTCCTGAACTTGTGAGAGCCTCACAGAGACTCAGGCTTGTGTCATCACATCAAGCGTCATCATTCAAAAACATCTTCATAAAAGGAACTACAACTGTTGCATTCCTAATATCAAGCCAGCCATGAACCAGAGGCAATATTAGCAATGTCTTACCTGGGTTAGGAGAACAAGAACTGAGCTTTTGCTATGAAGGAGGTTCTCAGATAAAAGTCATCTTTGCCTCTCATTTTGAAATGAAGATCATAAGTTTGGATGACGAGTGGAAGGACACAAATTTAAAGATGTTGGAAGTCCAGTGTGCAGTTTCTGCAGCCAGTAATGATTCAGAGTGACATGCCATCTGCTTTTGTAAGGTGGTGTCCAAAGTCAACAAATCTGTCTACCAGGAAATTATGGAGTGTTTCAAGCTTGCATGTGTTGACAAGCTTTATGGAGGTGCTGATTTCCTTTTCCCAAAGCACATGTCCACTGTTCCAAAACTACTACTAAATGGTTTGATGACCATCTTATTATTGTGGGTTAGAAACATCTGGAAGCCCCACCTCAGTGTTTAACTCTACTTTTTAGAAGTTCTTTTCATGATTGGTCTTAGAAAATATTTTGTGATTTGAGATGCTTCTGATTTTCATGAGCTATAATCATGAAAAAGATATAAAATAGTTTGAATGAATACAAAATCTTTAGATAATTTAGATATGGTTGTCAGATCTGGATAAGGGTCAGCTAATGCTAGTTTGCCCATAATTCACTGTGATAACAAATGGGAAACTAATGCTGGCTATTGAAAATGGGCATAAAAAGAATGCACTAATTGGACAAAGCTAAACTGAACAACTGTTTCCAAGCACTGTTTTTTTTTTTACCATGGACGACCGTGGCTCAGGGGGGTTGGGAAGCGTATCTGTAACTGCAAGGTTGCCGGTTCGATCCCTGGGCTCTCTGTCCTGGTCGTTGTGTCCTTGGGCAAGACACTTTACCCTACTGCCTACTGGTGTTGGCCAGAGCTTGCCTCCACCAGTGTGTGAATGCCAGAGTGAATGAATAGTGGCATTGTAAAGCGCTTTGGGTGCCTTGAAAAGTGCTATATAAATCCAATCCATTATTATTATTATTATTACTAAATCCAAAGTTGTTTTAAAAGAAAATCGTGTCACTTGGCAGCCTCTGGACAGTGGCTCTGGACATTTATTTTGGGCTGTTATTTTAAAAGATGATCTTTAACTGTATCTTTTAACTGTAATAAACAAAACAAAACAAAAATCTACATGTACAAAATCACCAGTCAGATCTGCTGACATTGCTTAGACATTGATGACATTGGTTAAAAAAACATCTTAATAGGCTTTTTTTGCCCTGTGAATATATTTACCATCAGCTGAGCTGTTGTGGAATCCTTTGATGGGTTTAAATTCAGGAGTCTTTGAGTTTCAAGTCTCTCCAGTCTAATATTGTGAATACTGAACAAAAAAATGCAAATCTCTTACTACAGTGGTGTGAAAAAGTGTTTGCCCCCTCCCTGATTTCCTTTTTTTTTTGTGTGTTTGTCACACTTAAATGTTTTGGATAATTAAACAAATTTAAATATTAGACAAAGATAGAAAAAGTGAACACAAAATGTATTTTCTAAATGAAGGTGCTTGTTAAGGGGGGAAAAAAATCCAAACCTACGTGAAAAAGCGATTGCCTCCTAAACCTAATAACTAGTTGGGCTACCCTTAGCAACTGCAATCAAGCATTTGCGATAACTAGCAACAAGTCTTTAGCAGCACTGTGGAGGAATTTTGACCCACTTTGCAAATTTGTTGTAATTCAGCCACATTGGGTTTTCGAGCATGAACTGCCTTTTTAAGGTCATGCCACAGCATCTCAATGGGATTCAGCTCAGAACTTTCACTAGGCCAGTTCAAAGTCTTTATTTTGTTTTTCTCGTCATTTAGAAGTGAATTTGCTGGTCTATTTTGGATCATTGTCCTGCAGCAGAACCTAAGTGTGCTTCAGCTTCAGGTCGCCAACAGATGGACTGACATTCTCCTTTAGGATGTTTTTGTATACAGCAGAATTCATGGTTTCAATTACTATAGCAAGTCTTCCAGGTCCTGAGGTAGCAAAAAAGCCCCAGAACATCACACAACCACCACCATATTTTACTGTTGGTATGATGTTCATTCATGATTTTTGGCAAATATGAGATGAGCATTGATGTTTCTTTTGCTCGTCACTGGTTTTCTCCTAAAGCCTCTCATATATGTCATTTTCGCCCAGTCGCTTTCTTATTGCTGAATCATGAAGTCTGACCTTAACTGTGAAATGTGAAGCCTGCAATTCTTTCATGTTGTTTTGGGTTCTCTTGTGACTGCCTGGATGAGTTGTCAATGTGTTCTTGGAGTAATTTTGGTAGGCCGGTCACTCCTGGGAAAGTTCACCATTGCTCTTTGTTTTCTCCATTTGCGTATAGTCGCTCTCACCGTGGCCCGCTGGAGTCCCACAGCTTTAGAAATAGCTTTGTAACCTTTTCCAGTGACTTTGTTTCTCAGGTGTTTCTTTAAATTGTGGTGTGAAGTGTTGTTTTTGAGATCTTCTTGCTTGCTTTACTTTCTCAGACAGGTTCTATTTAAACGATTTCTTGAGTTAACAGGTCTGGCAGTATTTAGGCCTTAGTGTGTTTAGTAAAAGTGAACTCAGCTTTCAAAAAAATGTGGTCACAGTTAATTCATTTAACAAGAGCAGCAATTACTTTTTCACATAAGACCAGGTAAGTTTGGGTAGCTTTTCTCCCGTAATCAATGAAACCATCATTTAAAAACTGCATTTACTCTGCACTGTAATGTAAATTTGTGGTCAATGATCTGAAGCATGTAAATATAACAAACATGCAAAAAACCCTAGGAAATCAGGAAGGGGGCAAACACCTTTTCACGCCACAGTATAAGGGAAAGTTCCCCTAATAATACATTTTACATTTGAGTTTCTCACATTTGACTCAGTTTCGGGTCCAGCCTCAAGTGCCCATTGAGGAGCAGCAGTTTTTTCCCAGTTTTTAAAATGATTTTAGCCCCTGAGGTTGGCACTTTCTGATGTAAAATGGTAACTGCACAGAAGTTTAATCTGTGTAAGTCCAAGGTTTAGGCATACTAGAGTTACAGTCTACAGTGTAGAACAGGAGGAACGTGAAGATGACATATCCCCGCGGCCTGTCTGCCCTCGACGGACAATGTTTCGCTCCGATCAGCAGATCAAGACCTGATCACTTTACATAGGGATGCATTGTAACCTCTGTAACTACACACACGTGTACACACCTACAGAATAGCTGGGGTTCAGGTCAGAAGCAGATATGCTGGAGTCTGCTGCCCATCATAGCTGCATTGATTTCCTTTCTCCTGCGTCAGGCTGTCTTGTCAACAGACTCCTCTAGATGAATTATTCACAGGACAGCCCTGCCAGGATCTGTAAATAAATACTTAACTAATATTGGCCTCTACAACCCACAGTGCTCAGCTTACTGTGAGGGGGGCTTTGAAGGAAAATGAAGACAGCAACACAAAATTGGCCCTGAAGATAAGTTTTCATCCATCCTTGTTGGAATCTGTTAAGTGTTTAATCGCTGGCTTATTTGTGGTGATCTCAAACCGCAATAGTGTTTCCTCCCCTGATGCTGTATAATCAGAGTCTTGGTAGAATTGATTACATGTATAGTGCTAATTAAATTATTAAGTCAAACAAACTGTAGCTTTGTTATACTGTTGTTTTTTACATCTCAATAGACTGCGCGAAAACTATTTTTCACATTAAAGGGAAACAACAGATAACAAATTATATTTCCTCGTCTTGCTGATCTTTCATAATTAGCAAGAGTTCGTAATGCTGATGAAATGTAACTTTGAAGGAAGCATTCCATCTAATGCAAGTTATTTTTAATATTTAGAAGAAGAAAAAACAAAAGTGTGACACATGTTTTCACACTCGAGGCACAAATCACTCTTCTTCACACTGTTCTTCACGCAATACTCAGTGGAGAAATGACCATATGGAGCAAAGTGTTAAACAACATTCACAGGCTTCTGTCTGTTCATCAGCCTTCACACAGTGTGTATACCAAAGCAAAACCCACCTTGAGGCATTTTTGATGCTGTATCAAGCAAAAACAATATAGCAGGAAAAGAGCATCATTAGACTGGCTGTAGAGTAGCTCTAATTACACTAATGGGCTCTCTTGAAATGTATCTCTCCCTATTTTTAGGTGTGTCTACAGTAAAATCCTCTTAGGAGCTTTGTGCAGCATATACAATAATAGTACACGCGATAATGATTAAATAGTGCCCTAACATAGACATTATTAAATAAAGCCCATTTCTTGACTACTTCAGAGCAAGCAGAGATGCTTCGCTCCAGTGGCTTTGTTACCAGTTCACAGAACAGCCACCTTTAGAGGCAGATCTCTGATAAGGCCAGGCAAGATGTCAGAAACCCATGATGTCTTTTTTTCAGATGTCTGACTCCTTAACCCAAAATGTTCACCAGTCTTCCTATCTGACACTCTGTACACTTGTGTATTTTGTCTACAGCCATGTAACGTTTTCTTCCACTTTCCCATAACTTCCTTTTATTCCAGTTTTATAGATTTTAGACTTCTGGACCACAAAAAGTGCTAAAGTTTTAAAACTTTAAATTGCTTTCTTTTGTTACAGACAATAGAAGTAGTACAGGAACAATGAAGAAATGCAGTACACAGTCAGCCATCATGGAGAACCCAGAAATCTACTTCACACCAGTACAATCGTCCTCATTTTGTGGCTTTTTATCTGAGTAATATGTAATACATAGTAAAATGACTGTGTTAGATTGTAGATTGTTTTAAAAAGGGGGGTGTGCAGTCATGTTATGATTGCCACGCTTCATAGGTTTAATCTTGCAGTGTGAAGCAGCAGGTCTTAACCCCGATTTGTGACCGTCTTTCATTTTATGAGCTTTGGATTAAAACATCTGCCATGTGGTGTATGCTACACATAACGAGGTTTGTAATAAGATCAGCCTGCGTGACACTGGGATCACAGCTATTTCTCTGTTACAAAGCCTCTTTCCTCTTTTAGACTTTCATCTGAGCAGACAGATTTTTTTCTCTGTATGGATTTGGTGGACTGACAGAAGCAAAGGAGTCTTTTTCTTTCTGTCTTCTCAGTGTGCCACTCTCTCTCTCAGCGTCAAGCTTAACCATTTTGTAAATGACATGTTAGAAAAGCATTGTATTGTCAGTAACATTTTTTTTGTTAGTGCAGCTGTGTACACTCCCTTCATGATGAATCAACTAAAAGTATCGTTTTTAGGATTCAAGTCAGTTTTTCGCCTCTCTATTGTGTTTAAACTTTGTAAGACTGCTGGCTTGACTGCATTTGTGCTGATACTGTATTGCTTTCAGCGAATGACCAGTGTGAACTTTCTTTTATGGCTTTGTTATGTGTGTGCACATTTGCGTTTAACAACAGATAAAAACAGATATAACAAGACGCATTTTTCCTTTATGGCTAACAGTTGACAACAGACCTCCTGCTGAGATTTTAAGAAACTGGAACGATGACTCAAAACTTACTTTAATCGCTTTACACAGCATGAAGAGATTGTGTATGTGTTTTAATGTTTCTGTGTTGTAACTCACTGAGGATTTTGCTCCTTGTATATACCAAAGAAGCATGGATAATTTTTTACCACAGTGTTGTCATGTCTTTGTGACTCATTGAGGTAAAATCCCAGTCACACAGACCAGGTGGCCAGTTGGTGACCTCTGACAATATCTGGTTTGTATGGTTGGCCAGGTTGGTGATTGAGAAGATTGTTCGGCATCAAAATAAAGGTTGCCTTTCAAAATGTGTAGGTTGCAGTAGTCCAACTGGTCAAGGAATACACGTTTCTCTACTGATTGAAGGTTTCCAGTCTCTAGGCCTATGTGACTGAAGCCTAACAAAGTACATTTTAACCCTTTATAATGAAATCTATACTGTGCAGTATGGCCAATTTGTGTCTTTATGTCAATTCCAAATAAGAAGTTGGAGTTCATTGCTGTTCTCTATGTAATGCAAAAGCATACATTCCTCACTGAGAAACTGAGACACTACCTCAGTGCCTGTGAAGGTAAGTTCCTTAGCAGTATGCTGGACTACACATTATCTCAAGAGCTCATATAGTCCTCTGATGCAACAACAATAACCTGAGATACATTTATTCCTTTTTGATGGAGAAGGGGAAAAGGGACTAACAAGTAAACGTATCTGTTAGTAAAGAGGAAAAGTCTGTGTGCAAAAAGTTATAGAGCAAATTTGTTCAGAAAGGATAGCAGCATGTCTACAAGTGAGAATGGCAAGTGAATGCTTTTCATTCAGCATGACGTCAAAAAAATGTAAATTTTTGTAGGCCTAAGGTATTTCTGTCAAGTTGTCTAAAAGTTAAACATTTTGTTGCCCAGTGTTAAAACATACAGGGAGCTGAAAAACAGTGACGATACAAAGACAGAAACAAAGTCTGGAAAAGAGAGAGATATAATTGCTCTGGGGGATTGTATCCGCATTCAGCCACTACTGGGGAGATTGGTGACATCCACCATATTGATTAGTGCATTTAATGCTAACACACACACACACACACACACACACACACACACACACACACACACACACACACACACACACACACACATCCATGCTGGGATAGCACAATGTGATTCCATAGCCACTCTCCCAGTTCCAAACCTGATATGCTTTAGCTAATTCTACACTTCTTTTCTACTTCTTTCTTCTACTGATATGTTTCTCTGTGTCTTCTTTACTTTACACTTTCTTTCTAACTGTATGTTCTGTACAGCTGGTCTCAAGGTGACATAGAGAAAAACCTGTTAAAAAGAAACTTTCAAGTTCATCAAATTGTATTTAAGTCAGTTGCTGGAACGTAAAATCCGTGCGTGGACATTACACATGACTTATTTAGCTGTTTTGAAATGAGGCATAATGTGGGAGGAGTCAGTCTGCCTGAGAAACCAAAAGACACTGAAAGCTCATATTGTAACAATCTGTTTATCACAAAGGCAACCCACCCTAAAGTGTTCCCTACTTTACCCTCTCAAATAATTTATGCATCATTCAGTAAGACTTCAACCAAAGTTGTTACAGTATGCAGCAGCACACTGTATGAATTGAGGAGTGGACCCAAAATCTAGACACAAAGGAACATGAGACTAAACTTGAATATTAACAAAAGGCAAGCCTTTTAATATGGCTAAAAGGTGGGGAAACAAAAGGCACATGCACACTGGGGAGAAACTAACTAGAACTAAACTGGGAAAACTGAATGCTGAAGACAAAGAGCAAAACCTTGAATGTGGAAAATCCTGGCGACATGGAAACATGTCTCCTGACAAAGACTGAATGAGAAAACACAAACCAAATACACACAGGAGGATAATGAGGGAATGGGGAACAGGTGGGAACATAGCTGGGACAAATCAGACCTAACAAGACAAGGGGAAGCAAAACTAGACACAATGCACATAGGGCAAGGACTTTCACAATAAAACAGGAAACAGAATGTAATGCAGACATGACAACACGAACTTGATAACATAAGCAGTGTTGGTCAAGTTACTTGAAAAAAGTAATCGGTAACTAATTACTGATTACTTCCCCCAAAAAGTAATCCCGTTACTTTACTGATTACTTATTTTCAAAAGTAATTAATTACTTGGTTACTTTTTAAAAACACGATTTACAATCTGAAGAGGTGATAAAGCGATAGATCTTTCAGCCCAATTCTACTTTTTCTACATAATCCATCATACAAAATGTAATCAAATGGAAAAGTCTCTTTTTTTAACTTGTTTTATCAGTTTTAATCTTTTAACTTTATGCATCAAGCAAAACATTTAATTATATGCAACATTCTCTGACTTGAATAAATTAGTTTAACATTTAAACCTATTTTCTACACATTCCAGCACATAAAATAAAATATTTTTTGTGTTTACACTCACTCTCACAGCAGAAAATAAATAAAGTCAAAGACTCAGCGGTCCTGTTGCACTATTTTCACCTGACACTAGCAAAACTAGTGTCTGTCCGTCAGAGGATAGACTTTAAAGTTCTGATGCTGGCCTATAAAGCTCTGAATGGTTTAGGACCAAAATACATCAATGACCTCCTGACCCAGTATGAACCATCCAGATCCCTCAGGTCATCTGGATCCGGTCTTTTATCAGTTCCCAGAGTCAGAACCAGACACGGAGAAGCTGCATTCAGCTTTTATGCTCCTTATATCTGGAACAAACTCCCAGAAAGCCTCAGATCAGCTGAAACACTCAGTTTATTTAAATCCAGGTTGAAGACTCACCTGTTCTCAGCTGCATTTGAATAAAGCACCAAATCCACACTTTAAGCTTAAATTTCAAAACTTACATTAACTACTGATTTTATCTACTGTTCTGATTTTATCTGTTTTGATTTTATATACTGTTGTTTGTTTGTTTGTTTGTTTGTTTGTTTGTTTGTTTGTTAATTAGTTAGTTAGTTTATTTGCTTGTTTTAATCAATTTTAAATAGTGCTGTCAATAGATTAAAAAAAATTAACTAACTAATCTCACAATTTTCTGTTATTAATTGCGATTAATCTCAATTACTTTATTAATAGCCTGGCTCCAATTACATTTTTTTTATTCTTTATATTTTAAGATTGTAACAGACATTTATGCAACACAATGAAGTAAATGCAGAATAAACACAAAGAATGTATGCTGAAATTCAAAGAGAATTTTAATAGTTTTCATCAATCTTTAACACAGTGAAAACTTACAAAAAACCTTTAAGGCCATCAACAGTGACTGAACCCAGGCCTACAGGTTAAAGTGAATATCATAACAATAAAGGGTGCACAAAACTCAGTATTTAAAACACAAAAAGACACAGCTGAAAACCCAGAATGTTGAACATTTTTCACTTCAAAGGAGCAATCTGGATTAGTCCTTCTTTGCACTCAGCCAGTTACTGAGGCAGACTATTCTGTTTACATTGTCTGATGACAAAGAAGCACGCTTCTTTTGAATGATGTGACCTGAGAGTGAGAATAATCTCTCACAAGGCACTGTGGTTGCAGGGGTTGACAGGTACTTGCGTGCAATAGGTGCCAGCCTGGCATGTGCTCCTTCTCTCTTTAACCACCACTGTAGTGGACACTCTCCTATGTCAATTTTGGGCTCTGCTTTGTACAGATTCAGACAGCAGTCTATAGCATCTTCCTCTTCCTCTGTATCTGAATCAGGAGAACCCAGCAAGCAGATGGACATCTTGCTCTTCTTTGGTGAGGGTTCCTCTGTTGTCTGAGCAGATGGTTGGTGTGCATCCGTCTCTGACATCAGAAGGTCATGTACTGATGCCCACACCTCTCTTCTTTCATCTTTGGAAAGGCATTTAAGATCTTTAAACCTGGGATCAAGGGCAGTAGCAATCTTCAGCCATGTGAGATTGCTGCTGTCCCTCCGCTGAGCTAGGTCTGTGGTAAAAATCTTCTTAAACCTCAAAACGTAGACTGGGTCATCATCTGAGGGCTCCATAATCCTGAACAAATGACACAAGGCTGGCAACACCATGGAACAAGAGACATACCGCTCTCCTCCCAGCAGTTCGGTAACATATCTGCAATAGAAAGATCAAGTCTGTATTTTTCTATTAATCACACAGAGACAAACATAAAAACTACATATGAAAATACACAGAGAGGTGGAGGTGGAGAACATACTTGAAAACAAAGCTAGAATGCAAAGATAGACACACAATCATGAGAAACAAAATGTATTTACCTGCAAGGTTCCAGTAGTTCCTCCAGCTTTTGCAGTCTGTCAAGCTCCTGGTCAGTCAACATAGTCACCTTGCTGTTTTGTTGAGTCAGGATGGTGGTCAGCCCAAATTTGTTTCTCTGGATCCGCTTGATCATCTCTAGGGTGGAGTTCCATCTTGTTGGAACGTCCTGAACAAGCGGTTCTGTTTGATGTCCATGTGCAGCTTCCTGTGCCTTTAATTCCTGAGCGTTTGCTGGACTTTTCCATTCGTTTGCAACATTCAGAAAATGGTCAGCACACGCCTCAGCATAGTGTCTCTCTTCAGTTTTACTCACTGTTAGTGCAAACGATTGCATAGTCCAGTCGTTATCAATAAAATGCGCCATGACCCCCAAGTAATTATCGTTGTTCACCGAAGTCCAGTGGTCTCCGGTGAGAGCGACATTCCTTACTTGCACAAGCTTGCTGGACTGCTGAGCCCTCTGGTCCCCATACAAAGTGTGCAGTCTCGACACAATGGTTCCTCTCGAGGGCAGATTGTAACACTCATCTCCTGATGCAGCACGAATGACTTCTCTCAGTCCATCATCTTCTACTATGCTAACTGGTCGGCAGTTTTTAGCTATCCAAACAACCAAGGAATTGGTTACCTTTTCTCTCACATTTTTTGTTATTCGTCCACAAGCACCATACTCCTGAAGCGTAGACTGGCGAGGTCCCGTAGAGGTGGATTCAGTTGGGTGTTTTGCTCTCAGGTGATACGCCAGTGATGAACTGCTTCTGTGGTACTTGAATTCAGCGTTGCAAATTGTGCATCTTACTCTCGTTTTGTCCAACAAGCCATCAGGCAACTTCTTAAAGAGAAACTTTCCACCCAAAAGTCCGCCCTCGTCCATGCTTGCGTGTGTTAGCTAGTGTTAGCTAGATAGTAGCATGGTGTCACTTCTTCTTCTAATCATTTCTGTCAGGCCAAACGCCAGCATAGCACACTGTTGCCCCCTCCTCCAGAGGTGCTCATGAATTTAAAGGTCTTAGATTACACGAAATTAATAAAAAAACAAAATCAGCGTTAAATTTTTTTAATGCATTAAACATTTCGCGTTGATCTTAACAATTAACGCGATAATTTTGACAGCACTAATTTTAAATCATGCTTTTTATTTGTTCTTGTTTCTAATGTCTCTGTAAAGCACTTTGAATCACCTTGTTGTTGAATTGTGCTATACAAATAAACTTGCCTTGCCTTGCCTGTAAAGCAGGACTGCGGGAGGCGGAGGTTTACCCTGGTGCAGGTGTGCCACGGTCAGTTGAAGAATCCGCGACTTTCTCTGTGAGTTTCCCATTACGTCGTTGCGCACTCGGTGCTTGCTTGGAAGTTTAGGGTTTTTTTTCGCTGTAAAAAGAAGTTTTCTTCCCACGCACGAAGGACACTAATGTTTTTGTCACTTTTTATGGAATCAAACTCAAAGTAAGGTCAGTACTTCCACGCTTTAAACGCTGCACGCTCATACTCTCTCCCACAATCGATATGTGATCCATTGTTGATCTGCACACAGCTGTTGTCACTAACGGCGCACTCGCTTACGTCACTGTCGTGAGACATTCTCGCAAAAAATCACGGTTTTAGTAACGCAGTAACGCAGCGTTCCTACGGGAAAGTAACGGTAATCTAATTACCGTTTTTGCAATAGTAATCCCTTACTTTACTCGTTACTTGAAAAAAGTAATCAGGTTACAGTAACGCGTTACAAGTAACGCGTTACTGCCCATCTCTGAACATAAGACAAACAAACATGAAACACATAAAGTTAAACTTAGATATAGTGGAAGAAAACACAAGGGGAATCTAATAAACAAATGAATTTAACTAACCTAACAAACTTAAACATAAACATTGACATCCAAATAAACTAAAACTTAAAACGCTGGGTCAACAGACCCGGGAATGTGACAAAAGTGGCCTTAAACTCATTGGGAAAGTGAAGTCCCAAACCCAGGATCTGAGCACTGTTTTCCCCCAAACTTCACTACAGTCACACCCTGCTGGCCATCAGAAAGAATGCAGGGTTTGGCTTAACTTTTCAAACTTAAAATGCATTCATCTTTTACACAGAGATGCAGGGACTAGATTGCCCTTAACAGTACAGGTATTTTATTTGTAGACAGCAGCAACTTACTACATTACTTTGTATTATTAAAATGTATAATTGTGTGCTGAGTCAATTAAATAGATTCGGTTTATTGAGATAATTTTGTATATCCATGTACTCATAAAATTACTTATATTTTAAACACTTAAATAAAAAATATTATCAAGAAAAATATCCAGATGTGCTTCCCGGAGACATAAAAATAAGACTATGAGCATTGCTTTTCTTTCATTTAATATTTACATATTTTATCCGTGTAGTAGGATTGAATTATTATTTTAAAAAACCAAACAGATGAAAAATTAACCTTTATGTGGCCACAAGTCCACAATCACTGGCTGGTGACAATTAGCTGAAGTTAGCACAAGCAAAATAAGTGGTTTGGAGAAGATGAGGAAGGACAACAGACATCACGTTAATTGACCAGGGGAAAACTGAGGCCATAAATCTACAAAGGCCAATGTGGGAAATGGGTAACACGAGGGTGCATCAGAGACAAATCAAGGAATAATAAGATAAAGGAAGCAAAGCAAAACATAAGACACAAGGGACAACCCACCATATGTGGCAAATGGTTATTAAGTGAGGCTGAGCTTTTAAGGTCCATTGCTTTTAAGGGTGCACAAGCTGATCCAAAAACTTGAACCATGAAGCAAAACTAGTGTCAAACATGTTCTCGTGTGTTGTATTTTCCCTGCTTTTGTTTAAAAATCCAACAAGTGCAAATTATCTTTATTTCCTAAAAGACCAATCATGTAGTCCAGTCATGATGAGGACAAGCATGCCGAACATCTGAACAGCGGAAGACGTTTGAAGTTATTCACTGTAACATTTGTGTGTAGCTGGCAATGAAAATCACATGAATGCTAATGTTATGATATCTGATCTTGAGCTATTTTGTGAGCATCAAGTGAAGTCTGCAATATGACTAAGTTAGGGGTCAGGCACCTGACTCTACTTTGCAGCCGAATTCATATTGACTCAGCTGTCACTGTGACATACAGACCTCTCATGCATTTGTTATGCAGATGTCAGGACCCTTGCTCACAGTATGACTGCCTCTTTCCTCTCTGCCTCCCTGGTTTGGTGAACCCTCCTCCTATATTAATGACATGTTGATAAAGAGCTCTCCCATTACACCCACACCCATCTTTAACCTTGATGCTGATCTGTGTTTGTGTGCGTCTGCCCTCTGTCATCACTCTTCTATTATTTACCACGCGTCTCTGTCTGGGAAGGGCTTGTGTGTGAGGCTAGCAATCGCTTCTAGGTAAACAACCACTGCCAATGACACGAATGACCCTCACACACACACAAACGCACACACACACATACCTTACTAACCTCATCCCTTCTCTGACCACATCTCATTTCAGATCGATATGTTTTAAGCGAGGCCTAAAACAAACTTTGCTTGCATGGCTGCTGTGTGTGTTTGTTTAATTTCATGGAGGATGCAGGTGTCATTTTCCAGGTCAGTCTATGGTGCCCTTTAGGTTGTCTTCAGGTGACAGTGAGAGATATCCATCCTCTCTATCTGTGACACCTCAGTATGCCTGCATGTCTCTTTCTGTAGCCAGATTAGCTGCTTCGGGGTTGGGTATAGATTTGTTTACATACATGCACACAGACTTTACATATAGAAGATTCATTTTAAAGTTACCTATATGTATAGATCTTTTGGCAGTGTTATAGAAAATCAGCCCTATGGGTCTAACTAATTATTTTTTTCAATCATAAGACACAAGCAATCCTCTGTGAGGTATTTTACTATCACTTCCGTCACTATTTAAGTTTATAAAATTGAACTGACCCTTTTTACTTGTTTCCCTGTAACTCATCCAGTGCAACTGCCTTATTTCCTTCATGTTTGTGTGGCTGTCACATGTTCAAAAAGGAGGGAAATGCACACATAGACCATTACATTTAATAGGGAGACACATATGCTCAGTTACTACAGAATGAATGACCAACAAATCAAGAAAAACTCATATGTAATCAGTCATTCTTCAATACTTCCCTAATTACCCTTGATTTAAGACTTTATTATTGATAATGATTTTCTTCTACTGTAGAACGGTCTGGGAGATACTAAATAAGTGAATCATTAGGTAATGAGTAATTCATAATTAGCGGTAACGTGATTATCTCCCCATTTTCTTTATGAGTTATTCCTTATTGACTCTAATTCAAACACTGAGCATCAACTGTTCATTCATTACAAATTACTCCAACATTTCTTATTCTTTGTGGCACCTCGAGTAAAGTGAATCATATTTACTAGTAGGGATGGGTACCGGTGTCCGGTGCCATGATGGCACCGGTTCTGACATAAACGGTAGTAACCAGCAGAGGTGGGACCAAGTCATTGTTTTGCAAGTCTCAAGTAAGTCTCAAGTCTTTATCCTCAAGTCTCAAGTCAAGTCTCAAGTAATGTCAGGCAAGTCAGAGTCGAGTCTCAAGTCACTGGTGTAAAAGTCCGAGTCAAGTCACAAGTCTGAAACTTTGAATTTCAAGTCCTTTCGAGTCTTTAAAAAAAAAAAAAAAAAAAAGCATGTTGCAGTTATGCTAAATGTAAATATTAGACCATGTAATTTTAAAATCTGTGTTTTTCTCAACACATGACAAAATAGTGAACTTAGAAAATATACACAAATTGTGAAATTGCACCTCTTTAAAATGCAGCTCAATTAAACCTAGCTCCAAGAATAATTTTCACCGACAGTTCTGAGATAAGCTGCATGTTATTCTTGGATGATCTTAAATGATTTTTTTTTTTAAATATCATTTAAAAAAAAAACTGCATCACCAACGTAGCCTTGAAAACATTTGCTAGTTAGATGAAGTCAGCTATCTCATCGTAGCATATTTATATGCATATTTATAATCATACGGTTCTTGGAGTGAGTGCATACACTCATGAAGTTTAGTAACTTCAGGTCACTGCAACAAGCCCAGGTACAGTTTACCGACGGATGGGTGCAGGACCTTGAAATGCACCGTGTAGAACGAAAGACCATCGTACGTATCATAAGTTTACCAGTCTCACAAATCGTCGTCATAAATACACATTCATTAACCGTTTATTAATAGGACCTTTGAGCTCAACGGTAATTAATTAGTAGTGGAAATAATTTCTGGTAGCGTTACAGAAATGTAGCAGTGACAATAATACTGTATGCTGTAATCGTACTGGGCAATTAGTGATACAAAAAACCTGTTTTATCCTGTGAATAAAAGTATATGTTTTTGTCAATGTACCATAATAACAGAAGCGAAACGCAATATTGTGTCAGGACAATTCACTATTTATGCACAATAAACAAAGGAGCATAGCGCGACAATTTCTGTTCAGCGCCAGACTTGCTTGTAACCTGTATCACCAATTATGTTAAGAAAAATGACGTATTAACTACAACAGCAGACTGACCTTTGTGTAAATGCTTGGAGCAGACTAACCTGTGAGCTGGAGTGTTCTGGGACGTTATATTTGATCTTTGAATGGCTGCAATCCAGGCCACCCGTCGCGTCTTTGTCACTTCGGAAACATGGCTCGAACAATTTCTCTTCAACGACGTAATCCGATAACAACCGATCTCTTTACCCGTCGGCTTCCCGTGGCTGTCATGTGACCGGCTATTGCAGTTAATGATACAACAGCTTCTTGACATTTTTGTGTTTCTTTTTATCGCTGTGTGACTGATTTCAATTGAAAGCTTGCGTGCGCTAGTACCTCTTGCCACGAGTTCCCAGAATCCTTTGCGGTTCTACCCGTGAATGACGTCACATTTTCAATCTCTATATAATATGCATGTTAAATTTTATATTTGGGGTAAAATATCAAGTCTTTTCAAGTAAACCGGTTCAAGTCCAATTCAAGTCCCAAGTCATTGGTGTAAAAGTCCAAGTCAAGTCACAAGTCTTAGAACATTTTTTCAAGTCAAGTCTAAAGTCATAAAATTAATGACTCGAGTCTGACTCGAGTCCAAGTCATGTGACTCGAGTCCACACCTCTAGTAACCAGACCGAAAAGCAGCGCACATTTCGGTGCTTTATTTCGGTGCTTTTTTTTCCTGAGCTGTGATACACTTCTAGCCAATCATTTTACGTGTCCGAGGATAGTAGGCGGGCCCAGGTACGTACGTTCTTTTATGCAGAGCTACAGATTAAAAATGTCCAAGGCGAAGCGGTCAAAAGTCTGGCTGTACTTCACAGCAAAATATGCAAACTCAGCAGCCTGCAACAAGTGCTTTAAGCTGATACTGTGATACTGTCAAAGGAGATAACACCAAGAATCCGATGAAACACCTGGCGACGCATAGCGTTTTTTTTAAAAGCCGAGAAATGCGCCGTATTTGATAGCTTGCTGCGAGACCTCACACTGTGCACGTCGGGTGGGTTGCCAGTTATCGGACCCGGAGCAACATCCCCCAAAAGCCCAAAGAATAGAGTCCTGGCCCCTAGCCCTGCCAGTGTAGCAGAAATGATGAGGATGATGATGCAGCAGCAGCCGTTCTTCTCTGCGTGCGTAGCTTAATGTTGTTAGTGTGTAATTTATGTTGAGTAGGCTAACCACGTTATTACATTAATGCAGGTAAGGTGAACTAGCAAACATCATCATAGCTACATGCGGCTGTCTTCTTGTTTGATGGCAGATACTCCCTTCACCCTGGCCAAAAAGGCTAAAATGACCAAAGAAAAAGTGGAAAACAGGTAAACATAAGAGGTTTTTGTATAAAGTTTGTGTTTGTCCATTGTTTAAGCACTGCTTCCAGCCAAGAGTGATACCATATATGCCACATAGCTGCAGAAAAGGCTAACATTGTTATCTTTTTACAAAAAAAACAGCTGAACATGAGAGGTTTTTGGACAAAGTTTGTGTTCTCCATTCTTTAAGCACCGGTTCGAGCACTGTTTAAGCACCGGCACCGTTTCAAAAGTACCGATTTGGCACCGGTATCGGATAAAACTATTGCTAAAAATTATTGCTTATTATATAATCCTGGATCAGGAATTATCAGGGTGTGATGAGTGTTTCAGGCCAATCTTTTTTTATTTTCAATTCTTTTATTTACTCATTCTTTCATAATTACATGTTACTGTTTTCCTTATTGTAAAGCAACAATGAAAAAAAGAATCTACCCACAGTCTGCATCAATGATATCACGACTTAAAAAAAAATATCCACACACGATTAAACTGTTGATACAGCCTAAGGCATGGTGCTGTAGACAGACAGACAGATGCTTTATTTAAGGGAAATTACTGTGTTACAGCAGCAGGATAAAGAATAAAAACACTACAGTTTACAGTAAATAAACAAAGTTAAAGTACAAGGAACATAGTGAGGGCCTTATGCTGTAAGAGCATGGAAATGTAAATATATAACAGTGATTTTAAATTAAAGAAGAGTAAAAAAAATAAGGCTGGGATTGTGCAGCAGAGTATTAGGGTAGGGTGTTTGAGCTTAAAACTACTGATAACCTAGCAGCAGCTATTTGCAGCCAACCTGACTTGTGTCTGATGGTTTTTTGTTTTTTTTGTTTTTTTTACCAAAGCACACCAAAAGAAAATATAGAGCATCTATTATCATTTTTTAAATGTGACAAATTATCACACATCAACGATCATGTTTCATTCTGAGCTGAGCGTTGACAAGAGTTCAGTTGTATATAAACCATAGTAGTACTTCAGCATGAACATTTTGATTGAGATGGTAAAAAAATCGTAGGCCTTGTAGCTTTAGAATCAGAATCAGAAAGGGTTTTATTGCCAAATGTTGAGCAGGGTTTAAGGGTTTTAGCTGTATTTTGTGAGTCAAAAGTAAAAGCATTAGAGACCTTGGTGTTTCCATAGAACACAAACCAACATTGAAACTCTTGTACTACCATGAAAGTGGTCACTTTAAAGCACCTGAACCTGAATACTGTATTCTCTTTGAGGCCCACTCCAAGAGCAAAAGAGACATTAACAACGACCCTCACTAATGCTAATCTTCAATAGGATTGTTTGTCCATTCATATCCTTACTGATCATGTTTTTCATCTACCTTCTTGTCTCCAGTGTTTTTCAGACAAACAAAAGATACACAATAAATTAGTTTTATTATGCCAATTCCAATTAAAAACTCACAAAGACAGCTTTAATTAAGCAATAACTCTTAGAATCTGATATGTATTTGATGTGAAGACTCACACAGCGACCTGGGAAGATAGCCGGGCTGTGGATTACTCAGAAAAAGAGACTCTAAGTTAGGTATTGTGGACAGTTTTTATGCGCTCCACCTACTGTACGACTCTGCATAAATCATGTTTTTAGCTCACACAATGTGTGTGTGTTTGCGTGAAACTGTCTGTGTTGACAAATGGTGTCCATGTGGACTGATGTGTAGAACTGCTCGCTGGCTATGGTCTATACTGAGCAGAAACCACAGGTAGCACAGAAAACTGCTAAACATTTGGTGTTTGAAGCCCCAAAAAGCAGAAACATCACCATCATCAAACTTATGAAGAGGATTTCCTTATCATCACTGGAAATAATAATACAAAATTAGATAAACATTTCCCTAGAAAAAACACAAACAGTGTTTGACTTTTAAAATTGCTGTTTTGTTGAGTAGTGCTGTTTGAAATATTGAGCTTTTTTAGATTTTCAATAAAACAATTAGACCCCTGCTTCTATGATTATTTGTAATTATTATTTTGTTTGCTTATGCATTTGTTGATTGCATTGCAAACCCAATGCTACAGAATGTAAGAATCTAAGGCATTTCTTCCAAACCAAATAGCTTTAAGCTGGTGTCAGATTCAGCATTCATAATGTGGCTTCCAACTAAGCTTTTGTCTTTGCTAATTGGAAGAAGAAAATATGATTAGATTTGAGATGAGGAATCAATTTATACTGTATATTTCTTTCACTGAGTGTTGAAAATGTTGAAATATGCCGTGTACACATCATTAATCAGTCTTTTTTATTTCAGCAGTCATTAGTAAGACTTCTTCACCCCAAGCCTTTTTGCATGCCTGGAGGAGGCAGTAACGCTTTGTAGTGCGTTACTGCTCTTTGTGGACCGACAGTATTATATTGTTAATACTGTCCTCATTCTAGACAATACATTTTTGTAAATTCACAGCATGATGCAGTACAGTATATGACCTCCTTATCCTGCACTAAACTGCCTTGTATTTTATGCAGCCTTTAAATAACACAGTTAGCACCCTAATTTCTGTTGTTTGATATTTTAGTGGTAACAAAAACACACACAACTTCAAATCATGGGCAGCACGGTGGCATGGTGGTTGGCCTCACAGCAAGAAGATCCTGAGTTTGACTTCACCATCTTGCCCAGGCTTTTCTGTGTAGAGTTTGCATGTTCCCCCATGTTTGCGTGGGTTCTTTCTAGGTACTCAGGCTTCCTCCCACAGTCCAAACACATGCACTTAGTGGGGTTATGTGATTCTAAATTACCCATAGGTGTGACTATGAATGGTGTCTTTCTCTCTGTGTTAGCCCTGCGACAGATTGGTACCAACTACCTGTGGTGGTTGAAGTAGGCTCCCGATCACCCACGACTCCTTAAGGATAAGTGCAAGAGAATGGATGGATTGATGGATGGATGGTGCAAATCCAATATCTGACTTAAAAATTCTAAAGGAAAAAAAGTGAGCTTACATGTAAGTTTAAAATTTTCAGTTTTGGGATTGTCACTGAGCAGTCTTACCTCTCCAGATAAATTTCCTTCTACCTCTTCGCATCTATCTTTCATTCTTTTGTCTTTCTGGGAAAAACAGCACCTGTAGCTCTACCTAGCAGATACACTGTGTAACAAACTGCACAAAAACAGTTGATGTGTTTGCTGATGTTTGTTGAGAAAGGCTGCATTGTAAATGACAGGTCGCTTAAAAGCATTATGCCATTTATGCTCCCTTAGTGTTGTCTCTATTTAGGTCCAAAGACCTTGATGTGTAGAGGTCAGGCAATGAGTGTGAATTAATAACTTTCCCCAAATGTGTCCCCAGATCTGTTTACTCTTGCATGGAGCTTACATGTCTTTCCATATCTTAGCTCAATGTATCGCCACTGAGCCAAATTATGCACTGGCAAAAGACAGTTTATCAAATAAAATGTTTCTCTAGAGTGATATCACATATTGCTGGCATATTATACATACATTACACAGATTTGTACCTTAACTGAACTGAAAACAATGCTAATTGTAAAATATGTGGTCTCATAAAATGTCATCAAAGAGATTTATGTCCACTAACTATGTAAATGTCCCAACTAACATTTTTTTCCAGGAAGAAAGTTTTACTTTTTAACCCCTGCTTTTCTGCATTGTTTGTTCATCAGTGTTTATAATAAGTCTCTTAGTTGATATGGACTATTAGTAACAGCATTTAGCCCGTCACCTGCTTTTCTAGCTCTTAGCCATCACAATTTTTTACTGCTCTGGATGCGTGCTACAGTAATTAGACAAGTGGACAAGTTTAATAAAACAAGTTACCCTCCAAAACATAAAAATATAAGCTCTGATTATTAGACACAAAGAGGAAGTGTGACTTACACATATTTTCTTTAACATAACGGTGGAGAAACGTAATGTTCATAATATAAATATTAACTCACTGTCAGTCTTGACATCGATGCAAAACTATGGTCTTTCAGACAGTTATTTATTATTATGTAAGTTTGATAAAGTCAGTCTCACCTACAAGCAAAGTTTTTTGGCTTACGTACTTTAAAAAACAATATTGGTGAAAATATAAACCTGCTAAATCAGGTCAGTGCATCTCTTATCATCAATGATGCCAGACAAAGTTTCACTTTTGCTGTTGCAGTTTTATTCATCAGGCAGTTGCAACGTGAAGCTTTTTTATTTTTTTACACATTTTTTTAAAACCTTTATGAGGTGTCTAAATATCAAGTGATGATATAATGCCTAAATGATCATTTAAGCATTATAGTCATGACAGAGCAAAGACTGCTGAATTGTCATGGGATCTTCTGGTTTATATGTGTTGATTGCATTGCGAAGCAGGAACCAGATCCTCCGTTGAACTGCGCTCTATGACATCTCATCATCAAGGCGAGCACCATCTCCACGTGGTAGTAGGCTGCCAATACCTTGCATCCAGGCAGGCCCATGTCTGGCAGAAAACACCAAGATTTGAGAATTTAAAAAAAAAAAAACAACCAAAAATCCCTTTTTCTTTATTTATAATCACTAACAGTAACTTTTAGAGAAGTTTTAGAGAAATTCCTTACCTAACCACTCCCTTAGCCAGCCTCTTCAGTCTGTCTGGGTATTTGCTTTCTACAAAAAGGTTGAAAGTTAAAAAGCTGTTACCACATGAGAATAAATACAGATATACTGAAAAGAATGTTTTTATGATGCTGATCAATTAATCAGCAGCAGCAACTGTATTTTCAGTTTTAACTATATAGTTTCTTATTGGATATTTTAATAGAACATTATATAAAGACAGCACATTCATTCAGACATTCCAGTGTCCACATATATGGCACCATTTTATGTGTGTGTGTGATTGTGAGTGTGTGCGCACCTCCTCCACCTGATTCATTAATTTTCTGTCTCTCTATATATATCTATATTTGTTTTGGCAAATATTTGAAATTAATACATTCAAAAGAATCTTGTTATTAGTGTCTATAATTGTATTAGAATGAGTTAGAAAATAAATTAGTTTAAAAAATTGTGATTTTTCCCTTCAACAATTATAGAAAAACAAGAAAAGTGATAAAAAAAAACTGAAATACATTTACTTTTTTAGTGAATTTAGTGAATTGTTTTTTTTTCTTGTTTTTTTACAGTGGTTTTGCCAAAGACCAAACTTATGCACTATTTAGGCTGACCCAATACAGATGGGATAAGCACTTTTTTCAATCAGAGCTATCTAGAGGAAATGGCAGTGGTACAATCTTCTAACTGGTGAACATGTTCTACTCTTTTAGTTTCACCACAAGTTCAAGAAAATCCACTGTAAAAAAGAGTGAATGTGTGATATTTCCAAAGATAAATTATTGATAGCCTTAATATTGAACTTAACTGTGAATGTACGTTTTGCTGTCATTATGCAGCTTTACCTCTAAACCTCTGTAAACCGTTTTGAAAACTCGAACGAAATCGAGGCTCCACGGGTTCAGCCATGAACAGGACCAGTGTCAACACAAGAAAGATCACAACACCCTTCATCCTGAAACACAAAAACGTATTGCAAATATTATCATATTATCAAGGATCAAAGTCATTCTGTAAATGATTTCTTAATATGCATAAATACATATTACACATAATATATATATGTATATATATGTATATGTGTATATATATGTATATGTGTATATATATGTATATGTATATGTATATGTATATATATGTGTGTGTGTGTGTGTAATACCAGCTTTCATTGCAAAAGTTTCTCTTTATAAATTAAGTTGTTCTATTACTTACCTTAGATTAAGTGTTAGAGATGGTAAATTGTTGTGAGAAAAATTGAGCAGACTGAGATCAGTCTGAGTGTATCTGGGCCTTTTTAATGGAAGCAGTGGCAGGAATGGGCGGGGGGGGATAGCTATTATCAGCTCTAGTTTGTTATGTTGTAATGTTTCGTACTCTGCAATGTATTTTGCAACAACAGATAACATTTTGATCTAATGAGAACTTCTTCTGTCACTTCTCTATGGTCGAGGTTTATAGAATAATTCTTCTGTATGGAAGTGGTTTGGCTAAATATGTGAAATGGCAAAAAAATAGAGGAAAAAAGTGAACTTAGAAAACCATTCTTGTGTAAACCTGGTGATACTGGTTTTAACTGTTAAGTAGTTTGAATGTTATGAGAACATAACAAAGAAGGGTTTGTATATTTTAAGTATTCTTCCTGCGCCTACTGGCAGTTGAACTTTTATTTTAAAAAAGTGTGTTTATACTACAGAAAGGAAATCATTGTGGACATACTCTCACATTCAATTCAAAAAAGATAGACTTTCATATTCTCTGTATTCATTACATGTAAACTGGAATATATCAAGCTTTTTGTTTTAATATTAATGATTATGGCTTATTGTTAATGAAAAGTCAAAGTTCAGTATTTCAGGTTATTAAAAAATTTAAGTCTGAGTCTGAGTAAAACTGCTATTTAGACAAATTAATTGCCATCTATCTCTCAGCCTGGTTCAACACATGCATCATCATAATCATAGGGACTGCTGACTTGACAGATGAGAATCACTGATGTCCTCCACAAGGAGGGTACCAGAAAACCAAAGAAGGTCATTGCTAAAAAGCTTGGCTTTTCACAGAGTGCTATATCAAATCATATTTATGGAAAGTGGACTGGAAGGAAAACGTGTTGTATGAAAAGGCAGAGAAACAATGGGGATCGCTACAGTCCTGACATAATTGTCAAGAAAAGTTGATTCAAGAACTTGTGAGAGCTTTACAAGAAGTGGATCAAGGCTGGTGTCAATGCATCAAGCATCATCACCCACAGAGATCTTCAGGAAAGAAACTACTGTTCCAACTGTCAAATGGCTACGGTGGCCCTAAGGGGTCAAATTTACTGCAACTTTAGAAAATACCAACATATAGAAAAAAAAAATGTAGCAAAATGTTACGTTCCCCTAAAAGGGGTCCAGGCAATGAGGGGGAAGTAACAAAATGTGTCCGGGTCAGAAAAAGGAGACAGAGGCAAAATGGTTTAATGAAAGAGTTTTATTAAAGTTCCTATTAATAACTCAACTAAAAGAGACGGACAAGCCGCTATCACCATTTAAAGAAACAAAACAAAACTCAAGCGTTGGTCAGTGAACTGAAAAGTAAGCCAGAAAAAAGGTTAGTAACCAAACACTCCTCTCCACCAAGCAGGAGCAAACAATCACAAAAAAACCAATCTCACTAGCTACTAGCTGCAACCTCCAAACACTCACACAGCTCACTAGCTGCAACCACTCACATGGCACTCTGGCACCAGAGCTCACCTTTCTCTGCCCTTAAATACATTTAATTGCTGATGTGAGTCAGCTGTACGATAGAAAAAGGTGGCACCTAAGGCAGGAGAGATGGTAGGATACGCCCACACAGGCAACTTCAGGAGGAGGCCCTGCTAGGGCCGTAACACAAAAGCTCATACAAAACGTTTTTTTTTTGGTAAGACAATGTCTTCCTATTATCCATTTACTGTTTGCTTGTCTGTAAATGGCTAATAGCTAACGTGTATGTACAGTATTATAGGAATCATGTGATGAATGTATCATTGTGAATCAAATGAATCATGTGAAAGTACACATTGCTTTATATCTTTTTTCCTTCTCAACACTGATGAATAATTTGCTTCTTTTTACATGTCTCAATGCAATTCTTTGCATGTTTTAGTTTCTGTCATTTCTGCATCTGTTGTTGCCTGCATCCACAGAAACACTTTGTGATAATTTTTTTATTCAACTTCTGTTGTGTTCTTTGTGTTTTTCTACCATTTTTGTATTTGCTGTGTTTTTTTTTTTTTTTTTTTGTTTTGCACCTGTCCCGTTTGGCTCTTTTGCCATCAGAATTGTTGTCTAAAGGCAAAGAAAGATGCCCAACGGATTTACTTTACCAAATTGACCATCCCAGCCTTGCCGTAATGGTCCATTTGATTCACATTTTATTGTTTATTTTATTTTCACTTACTGAATACGGGACAGACTTGACTGGGGGAAAGAAGGGGAGAAAGAAAGAGGGAAAGAGAAACAGCTGAGAAGAGGGACGGGGGAGAAGGGCAAAAGACAAAAACCAAAAGAATGAGCAGAAAAAAAAATGCATATATCAATCACCTGGATCACCTGCTGAGAAAGAAAAAAGAAAACAAGCAGAAGAGAACAAGAGTAATAGAATAAACAGCATCACAATGATATATGGGAATATGACAGTAAATACTAAATATTAAACATTATTGTGCAGCACATAAGATCAACAGAACACAGTGTGCTTTGAGGTAGGAGCCAAAAAGGGTGTAGTTTGTGGGTGTGATCACCCGTGTGTACACCTGTGAGCATGGACGCGCTTGTTTTTTTTTTGTTTTTTTTTAAAGGTTCCTTCATGTAATGATCTGCTAGAGGGTGTGGGGTGGGTGGGGGGGGGGGCACAGCCCCGTCCTCCAGGGCATGAAGCAGGTATGGAGGAGATCAAAACTCCAGACATCCAGAGGCCCCCAGAACACAAGAGACCAAGGAAGACCAACAGAGGGGCAGCCGCGCCACTGTCCCAGAAAGAGCTGAGGAGAGTCCCAGATGAGGGCTCACTCAGCCGCGGATTTGTAAAGAATTTATTCGTAAATCAGGGTGGAAAATAAGTATTTGGTCACCTCAAACAAGGAAAATCTCTGGCTCTCACAGACCTGTAACGTCTTCTGTAAGACGCTTTTCTGTCCCCCACTCGTTACCTGTATGAATGGCACCTGTTTGAACTCATCATCTGTATAAAAGACACCTGTCCACAGCCTCAAACAGTCAGACTCCAAACTCCGCCATGGCCAAGACCAAAGAGCTTTCGAAGGACACCAGGAAAAGTATTGTAGACCTGCACCAGACTGGGAAGAGTGAATCTACAATAGGCAAGCAGCTTGGTGTGAAAAAAATCAACTGTGGGAGCAATCATCAGAAAATGGAAGACATACAAGACCACTGATAATCTCCCTCGATCTGGGGCTCCACGCAAGATCTCATCCCGTGGGGTCAAAATGATCATGAGAACGGTGAGCAAAGATCCCAGAACCACACGGGGGGACCTGGTGAATGACCTGCAGAGAGCTGGGACCAAAGTAACAAAGGTCACCATCAGTAACACACTACAACGGCAGGGAATCAAATCCTGCAGTGCCAGACGTGTTCCGCTGCTGAAGCCAGTGCATGTCCAGGCCCGTCTGAAGTTTGCCAGAGAGCACATGGATGATACAGCAGAGGATTGGGAGAATGTCATGTGGTCAGATGAAACCAAAGTAGAACTTTTTGGTATAAACTCAACTCGTCGTGTTTGGAGGAAGAAGAATACTGAGTTGCATCCCAAGAACACCATACCTACTGTGAAGCATGGGGGTGGAAACATCATGCTATGGGGCTGTTTGTCTGCCAAGGGGACAGGACGACTGATCTGTGTTAAGGACAGAATGAATGGGGCCATGTATCGTGAGATTTTGAGCCAAAACCTCCTTCCATCAGTGAGAACTTTGAAGATGAAACGAGGCTGGGTCTTCCAACATGACAATGATCCAAAACACACCACCCGGGCAACAAAGGAGTGGCTCCGTAAGAAGCATTTGAAAGTCCTGGAGTGGCCTAGCCAGTCTCCAGACCTCAACCCCATAGAAAATCTTTGGCGGGAGTTGAAAGTCCGTGTTGCTCAGCGACAGCCCCAAAACATCACTGCTCTCGAGAAGATCTGCATGGAGGAATGGGCCAAAATACCAGCTACTGTGTGTGCAAACCTGGTAAAGACCTATAGTAAACGTTTGACCTCTGTTATTGCCAACAAAGGTTATGTTACAAAGTATTGAGTTGTATTTTTGTTATTGACCAAAAACTTATTTTCCACCCTGATTTACGAATAAATTCTTTACAAATCCTACCATGTGGATTCATGGATTTTTTTTTTCACATTCACTTCTTCACATATCATGCATATGCACACATAAACACACACAGCTATTTCAGTTTAAGCATGTATAAAAATTATTATTGTTAGTATTTATATATACAGTACTTAAAACAGATAACGGTCACAAAGTCAAAATAAAAATCTAAAACAATCTAAAAATGTAAACTGAAAACATAAACTAAAAAATACATTCAAAGGATTAACTGGCACTGCACCACATACATAGTTGATTCTTGAAAGGATAGTTTGACCACCAGGTTAAGCTCCTAAGACCTGATCTCTTTCATGGCATGCATTTTTAATTTCTCTTTGCTATTTGGGCTGATTGGGGCCTGATGAATGTAAAAACAAAGAATTATATTTTTACCTGATTTTGCTCTACAAGGGCCTGATATCCATATATGGGATAAATTTCGATAGAACAGTTACAATATAATGTCCTCGTAAGTGGATATCAGGCCCTTCTAGGGCAAAATTTACTACTGTGGTCTAGACAACCCAAAATGTCCACATATGTGGACGCTGGGTCCTAGGAGGTTAAAGCTGTTCTACTCCTTATTTTACTCAACAGTGATGTGTTGTGCCATTGAATAAATAAAAATGTTAAAGGAGTGTAATAATCAAAAATATGGGTTGTTAGCTGAAGGAAATACCTTGTGTTAGAGGGCTCAAACAAAAAGAGGCTTGAAATACTGAATAAAATTAAATTATTAAAAAAGGAACAATTTCACATAACTTCTTACCTGAAATTCAGTTCACCTGACACTCGGACCGGCGGCCACCTCGGGTCTCTGCTCCTCCTGCCTCCCCTTTCCTTCACCCACCTGCTGGCCTCTACCACTTGCTAATGTTACTGAATCTGTGGAAGCTCCGCGATAGCCACCACAAGAAGTAACGAATAACGACCCTATTTAAATCCCAGTAACGATTAACGCGTTCCTGATTTTGGCATAATAACTAGTCACCGTGCTTGTTACCACAATAATAACGTAGTTACTGTAACGCGTTACTTAATAACACGTTAGTCCCTACACTGCTGATGGGACAGAATGTACCACAGTTAGATCAAGTCCTTTCCTTGTTTCCTTCTTTACCAAAAGAAAAGACATTTAATTGGTATTTTTGTGGATCTCCCTTTTCTGTGGTGGATGTAAGGCCTGATCTGGCCCATAATAATTAAAATACAATGCTCAAAGGCTCTTGTTTTATGAAATAAAAATCCCTGTCACCCCTTTGTTTTAGCAGTAGTATTAGTAAGTATTTCATGCCTTATTTTACATTCAGGGTGTTGCCAACATATCATTTGGATTTTGCATTCCAATTGAATAAGATAAAAAAAAAGTTTTTGAAATAGAGAAGGCAGTCTTTTTTTGTTTGTTTGTGTGATTGTTTTATGTAACTTTTGTGAATTTTGGATTTACTGACAGGTGTATATAATGCCTATTGGCACTGAATAATTCCTAGAGACTTCAGCAATAAACAGATATGCATTGAAAGACTGTTTACTAAAATTATCATACGTTGTTTTTCCTACCAAAGTTAATTTAATCATTAGGCAAAAATTATTAATTATTTTGAATAACAACCACATACAAAGTTTTGCTTTTTGCATTGCAGGTTTTATTCATGTGGACAGTTTGCAAATCAAGCCATTTTACATTTTTGAAAATTTGAGCTGTAGCAAAAATCAGACTACTTTTATATTGCTATGCTGCATTTTTCAAACAGAAACCCTTATCCCGTAATTCTTTGTGTCTTCAGAACCAATTCGTCCCTGATGTCGGTTGGGCTTGATTAGTATCTGCTTGTTGGTTTCTGTATGTTGTGAAATTGAGATGAGAAAATGAAAATCAGTGCAGAAGGAATCATTCAGTTGATCAGCAGTGATCCATCAGAAGAATGCTTATTCACAAAGAATATATTTTTCTAATAATTTTAGGCTAAAATTCAGAAAGTCGTAGATTTTAGCTGCTTTGTGTTATCTGAAATATTAAATTAGTTGGACATAGCCCAATTTACTTCAGTATGAAATGCCCTGATAATAGACCTAATGAAGGCGGACCATTTTGTTTTGTTTTTCAGCTTTGAAAATGTTGTTTACAGACTTTAGGTTTTAAATAGATGAAATCAACAAAATGAACAGCCTGATCACAATTAGTTACCTGTTGTTCATTTTCTCGGAGTTTCTGTGTGCTGATATGACGGAGACAAAAAAGATACAAAGCAACAGTAATTAGTATGTTCATATTTGGGTGTAATTTTTTTTCTTCAATTTATAATTATGGAATAAATGTTAGTTTTTGAGTGTAGCTGCTATAGAAAAGTGACAGCATCAACATTTGTGGAACCTGCATTGATGCCCCACATGTCTCAGTTTTACTATATAACCCCACTGATTACTGAATAGTCTATGACCAATGGCAAAATAAACAATGCATATTATATTCAATATTCCAACACCACAACTTTTTCTGGCTTTTCCCCCCCAAGAGTTTAGTTTTTTGGAGTTATCACTGAATCATGATCAGTTGCGATTTACCTTTCCATGCTTCTTTGCCACCTTTGTATGCTTCTTTTAAACCTCCCCAGATAGATTGAAGGCGCTTAAAAAAGCACTCTCCTGGTTCGGCCATGAGGACAACCAGGGACAACACAAGAAAGAGCATAACAAACTTCATCCTGCAAAATAAAAATATATCAAGACCTATAACGTTATAAATGTGAGCCCCTACCCTACTCTTTCACTGATAACTTGTTCCTCAATGTGTTTTACATTTCAGAATAAATCTTACTTGTGTCACAATACATGTTGAGTTTACATAACCGACAGATTTTGCATTAAGTAAACATGAAATGTCGTTTACCTGAACAGATGGAGTCCAAGTCAATATCTGCAGAGATCTAAACTTTTTAGTGGGGGGTTTGGTTTTAGTGGTTACACTCAGTTTCTCAATAATAGGTGGAAACCCAGTACTATTGCACTACATATATCATTTTGGGTAGGAGGTGCTCTAAAGTGTTTTCAACTTGTGAGAGAGTTTTTTGAGTCATGAGTCAACTTCCATTAACCAATGAAATGAAAACAGAGCTGTGTTCTTAAAATATACACATTTCGAGCTAAACACCAAAAAAAAAAAAGTATTATAATAATGTGCATCTTCAAAACAAAAAGTTGCCTGATGAAAAGTAATTGAAACAACAGTTTAATTTTCTAGCTTGAATCACTAGGGTTTATTATAAATGTTTTCTAACCTTAACACAGAAATAACCAAGTACATAGGAGATTCAGATTTTTAAAATTCTCTTACTGAGTTTCACTTAGAGTTATTACAGTAGCCAGGTATCTTAGCTGTGGTCAAACACTGAAAACAGGGGCAAACACCTAGTTTAAATCTGTGAAATTACATTACAAAACTGACATAATTTTGCCTGAATAAGCATCCATTCAAAATTTTGTAGGTATTTAGATACCTAGTCTTATTTTTTCTTCGTTTCACTAAAATAATCAAGGTGGAACAACCTGAAATTGTAATTTGTTCTTATTTGTGCTTTTTCAATGACAACATGTTGAAGTAGGAAAAGCAGAAAAGTAGATGACAATGTGCATCCGGGCCAGCTTTCACATTGTCATGGCCTATAACTAAGTGGCAAGTCAAGGCATTAGGCGTACTGCAGTCATTGCCATGTTTTTGGTTGATCACAAATTTCAGGTCTAAACCTTTTTTATTATGTGTCTTGATAGTGTGCAAGAAATATATCATTTACCATAATAATTAAACTTGCTAAGACAATAGCACCATTATTGAGTAATTTTACATGCAAGCTTTTTGTCGTCCTTTGCTACTTGCAGTTTTACCAAACACATCTTGAGCAATTTAAAAGTCTCCTAAAACACATTTCTCAGTTTAAGCAATCCTCATGACCAATATAAACACAATGGCTAATCGGATGTCTAGGAAGAGTTTGTAGTTTTTAAAAAGAAAAAGAGATACATTTTCATTATTATAGGAAGATTGAACACATTTGACATTTTAATGCCAACATGCAGATGGAACCTTGTTTCAAAAATTTGCTGTTCTGAAAAGCATTGTTTTTTTTCTTCGCGTGATATGATATGTTATTTTAGGAATAACTAATAGAAAAATATTCTTCTGTAAAACCACCAGTTGCTAACATTTAGCCATCTTATTTAAATTATTTGACTAGAAACATCCATGTCACCAGCTTGACTTCAAAGGCCTTGAGTCCTAAATACACTTTGTGCTCTGAAACTCTTAAGAACATAGAGGAAATGTGCAGCTGCTCATCTTATCAGATGTCAAGTCACAGTGCTTGTGCAAGATCATTTGTCAACAACACACATTGATGCTGACGAACAATTTGAAGCAAATTCATATGATGAGTTAGAAACAAAAAAGGGTAGTAACAAAAAGGCCTCGATCACACTGATTGTGCAATAAGTGCAATGTACAGAAGTGTGCCAGAAAATGGTGCAGGCACTTCTAATGAAATCCAAGAGTTACTTTGAGGACACTTAAACAAATTTAGTCTTGTCAACTAAAACCTTAAAATAAGCTTAAGTAAGCAGCAAGACTAAATAATGAGCTTTTTACCAAAACAAATTAAAGTTTATAACTATATAAATATAATCTGTAAGTTTCTACAAGAAGTTCCATCTTGCCTTAACTCCATCAGCGCCATTATATTGCTATGTAGTAACATCCAAAAAGTACCTTTTCCATGTAGTTGTTTTATCACCTGCAGCAATCTTCCTCCACTTTAGGGCTGCAGCTGTCGATTATTTTATTAATCAATTATTCCATTGGTTAATCAAGTAAACAGATAATAATTATTTTTTCTCTTATTAAAAAGCAGTAATAAAAATTCAAATGACAAAAAAACAGGTCTTTCACTTTCACAACAAGCAGGTTAGTTGTTTCTATTTTAGAAATTGCTTTAATAGCTTTACTACTTAAAAGATCTACGTATAAAAAAACAAACTAAACTCTTTCATTACACTTACATGACATAATAAAGCTTTTTTTAAAGAAAATATTTCCTTAAATGCAAATATAAATAATTTAATGTACAGTAATGTCAAATAAAGTAATGTACACCTGCAATCTAAACTAAGGCATAAATTATGTGACAGTATTATATCTCTTCGCGGAGGTACATTTAGTGTGTGTATATTTTTTTGTGCATGTGTGTCTGCATGTTTAAGTGCGATATCGAATGACTGAGTTTTTCTTTGTAAGTCTTTAAAAGGAGCATGTGTTAGGGGCAGTAAAGAAAAGCAAGCGTATCAGCATTCTGATGTTTGCCCTGAGCTTTGATACAAAGTTGAGCTCCTGAAAGGAAGATGTATTGACATTGTAGATGTTAATAATTAAAGTTAATAATAATTCAGTGTCAAACCGAACACCCCCGGGTCTATGGCTTAAAGTTTTACTGGTCCATGTCCATTTTTATTGGCCTTCAGAAAATGTTGTTTTTTCAACATTTTTAATAATAATACAGTCTAATTAATATAATACTTGATTTTATTTCTGTCTTAATCTGAAAAATGTTTGAAATAAATAAGGTCTAGTACACCCAATACCCCCCTTTAGCTTTACTTCTGCTTCCTGCAAGTACGAGTGCGATACAAAGTGGGATGGCTAGGAAAGCATCAGCCTTCAGGAAGCTGCCTAATTTAAACATCGTATCAAACTTAGTTAACCATTGACTAAGTTGACTTTTGTAACTTTACTGTGGATTTACTCTATTTAAAACAAAGTACAATGCTACTACTAACAAGCTCCAAAGTTCACTTTTCTTCATGTCAGAGTTTGTGGACCTATCTGCTTAGGTTGCTGGCAGGCTATCTCAGCTGCTTTAATGCGTTAGGCAGAATACAGCTTTGAGAGGTCAGCAGTCTGTCACAGGATTAACACAGACATACTGTACAGGCAACCATTCACACTCATGATCACCCATATGGGCAATTTATAATCGCAAATTAACCTAACCCCACTAACTGCATGTCTTTGGACTGTGGGAGGAAGCCAGAGTACTTGCGCACCTACACATGTGAAGAAAGTTAGGAATGCCATGGCTAACATATTTTACTTAAAAAATCACTGTTGGTGAAAATACAATACACTCTCTTGTTATGACTTAATAACAACAGACAAAGTTTGTCTTTTTATTCTATTGCAGTTTTATTTATTGAGCAGTTTGCAGCAGCGAGGTTTTTTTTTTTTTTTTATATATTTTTTTGGTTTCCAGTTATTAACTTCCTAGGACCTGGCATCCATATATGTGGACATCACATTTTGGGTTATCCAGACCAAAATACTACATTTTGCTTTACAAGTGCCTGATATCCACTCACAAGGACATTATACTGCCACTGTTCTATTTTAAACAAATATCCTCATATGTGGATCTCATTTTTCTCAGGAACAAAAATTAGGTTAAAAAAAAAATCTGGTAATTCTTTGTTTTTACATTCATCAGGTGCCAATCAGCCCAAATATCAAAGAGAAATTAAAAATGCATGCCATGGAAGAGTTTGGGTCTTAGGAGGTTAAGGCATAATAGTCAACATCAACAACAACAAAGACTCCTTGTCTGTTGATTGCATTGCAAAGCATAAGGGGGCCCTGGATCCCCACCAAACTGCTCCTTAAAATGTCATAGTTCTATGACATCACAGCATCTTCAAATTCGTCGAAGTTCACAGCCTTAGGTCCAGGCCTAGGTGTAGAAGATTGAAGTCAGAATACTTGAAAAAGTCACCATATCTATTAAATGATACTTTTTTCTTTAAAATTTCAGTCATTGTTAATAACTTTTAACTATTAAAGAAGAGTACTTACTTAACCACGCTCTGAATCAGTTCCTTAAGGACTTTTTCGACGACTTCTCCTAAAACGACATGTTAAAAAGAGTTATCAGGACATGACGATATATGCATATACATTGAGAATATTGTTCTTCAGCTTTTGATACTGATCTGGGAAATGAGGCTGTTGAATAAACACTTAAAAAGTTCTTATTTCTACCTACAATTACATTACAACATGTTAATGTAAGATCAGCACAGTGAACATTTTTATTTCCATCTGTAAGAATTTATATTCGAAGGTATTGCTCTGTTCTGTTCACAGCTTCCCACCTTGCTCCCACTCTTACAACACTCTTAGGTATGAATAGCATGGGTGGAGGTGGGCTGGAAATGAATGGATGTGCAAGTAATGGAGACTGGCTACAACAGCTTTATAGATTCGTCAATCCAGTGACGTGAAATCAGACAGGTGGTCGAAATCCCCCCCCCCCAAAAAAATAAAAATGAACAGATAGATACAAAAAACTGTGTCATCTGAGAAATCAGTTGGCATTAACTTAACATTGTAGCTGAGCTTCACTTGACTGAACTAAAGTCATGTTGCATTTTCTCTTTCTGTGTCCTGTAACATCTTGTTGGGACAACTAAAATCAGTTATCTAATTAGGATTTTAAGTTTAATTGAATATAAAAAACAAAAAAACAAAAAAACAAAAAAACAAACATTTTATTTAGCACTGATCCCTCTTGTTTTACCTCAGTTCAGTTCAATATAATTCTTTTTGCCAAAGACCAAACTCACTCACATCTCACATTATTTAGAGAACGGGAAAAGGGTAGGAAGTAGTGGCACGGTTTTTTTTCATAGATGAAAAAACACATCGCTCTACCCTTGGCCTAACTCTCGACGGGACCACCCTATATCTCCCGATCACTCGATCTTTTTTCTATTCTTTTTTCATTAGTTATATATAAAGTTTCAGAGAACACTACAAAAGGATAATAAAGTTCAGTAAAAGTTTGATGTTTTGAACGTTTGATCTTTCACGGCCTCAGTTTTGCTATAATGATACAGCTCTAACTTACCAGAAACCTGCTTTCCTTGAGGTTGAAGTTCTGTAGGATCAGCCATGAAGAGGACCAGTGTAAATACAAGAAAGATTATGGCAGACTTCATTCTGAAACACAAAAAAGATATCACAGTAGTATTTCTAGATTCAAATAAATTAATTCACTCATTCAGTCATATTCATTGTTACGACTTTGTATTTATAAATAAAAATAGTGTGCTACTAGCCTACCTACTCACCTTTCAACAGATTAATGAACTTAACATCTGTGTTCAACTAACTGTTTGCACTAAAACACTTGCCATGTGATCAAGTGCTCTGTATAGAGTAAAGGCATAGACACATTTTCAGTACAATGCTCAATTACGATCTGAATTTTGCCCTAAAAGGTTATAGAGAGTCAATATAATACATGTTAATGAACACAAGCTTAAATTGTAACATTTAACACTGCAGGAAGTTAATAACAAGTGTCTGTTTATCAAAAAAACGAACCATTAAAATAAGAACTGAAAGTTTCTGTATTCATGATGTGTATATCGAAGTAAATATATAAAATATAAATATATAAAATATAAAATATTATATAAAAATATTAATATTATATAGAAGGAACTAAAGCAAATCCTGTTTTTGACAGGTAAGGAAAAAAACAATTAAGACAGTTATCTCAGTTAGGTCACTGACGTGTCATTAATGTTTGGCATTAAATGTCTTAAAAGATATGCTTTCGTATTAGTGTAATTTAACATAACTATGAACTAACATAAAAACATGCTGACATACGTTGTGGAAAAACAAACAAACAAATGCTATTTAATTCAACTTTAAACATTCAATTTTTTTCATTTGTTTTTTGTGAAATATTCATTTCTCTTACCCAATGTTGACCACTAAGAATTTGCTTTAATTTTAGAAAAAATGTGCTTATGATGCTTTGTCACGTCTGTGGATGCCCTTTTATCAATAAGGATCTTGTTCTGTCCTCACTAAGCGTTGTCCTCGTGAACGTAGACTCAGCTATACAGACAGCTAAACACTCTCCTAATCAAAATCCAGGGAACAGGCCAATGTGTTGAGTTGGATGATTTAATAAGGAAAAAGTGTGAAACTGTTGACAAAACCAGAAATAAACCAATAAAAAAGTTGCCTCAATATACAGTATAACAAACACATATTCAAAAATATGAGCACAATATTTATCTGCTTAGTGAGTGCCCGAATAAAACATCAAATGAAATCACACTCATGATCAAAACGTTAAAGAAACCACATGACATATGAGCTAGCTTAACCTTACTAGCTTAGGTTATACATGCATTCAAATTAAATTCTAACTACAAACTATATCACGCCTTCACAACAAATAATAATGCACACAAGTTGTCTCAGTGATAACAAACAATATTACTCACAGATGATGCCGTTTATCAGCTGGATGGCAACAGATTAACGGAGGTGAAACTGCCTCTGGCTAGATCTTACAGAGTAAAAAAAAACACACACAAACAACCACTAGAGGGCAAACTGCTGCAGAACAGAAAATACCTAATGCCAGCATACTCCCCACCTGACATCCCTAGGATGTCAAACTGCACATCACTTGACAGAGTTTCTCTGCAACAGGAGTATAACTTCAGACACTGGCCTTAGGTAAAGTTTTGGAACACTGTCTCTGAAAACTTTCACCTCGACCTTCCTGACCTTTCCATTGTCACTTGGAAAAGTCCTTATGATCAGTCCTGTGGGCCAGTCATGTCTCTTCAGTGAATTGTCTTTCATTAGAACAACGTCTCCGTCCATGAGATTAGGTCTCTCCGTTCTCCATTTCTTTCGACCTTGTAGACTACTGAGGTACTCCCTTTTCCACCTCTCCCAGAATGTGTTGGCCAAGCTTTGAACCTGATGCTACTGACGTCTGAAGATATTACTATCATCAAAGTTACCAGGAGGAACAGGGAGTACAGCAATCTTCTGAGTTAGCAGCATAGCAGGAGTGAGGATGAGAGGTTCGTCTGGATCTGTGGACACTGAAGTAAGTGGTCTGGAATTGACAATTGCAGTTACCTCTGCCATAAATGTTGTCAGGACCTCATGTGTGAGCTGAAAAGACCCAAGCTTGAGGAACATTGCGTCAAGGATCCGACGTGTGACACCGATCATCCTCTCCCAGCTTCCCCCCATGTGTGAAGAGTGGGGAGGGTTAAACAGCCATACACAGCCCTGATCAGACAGGTAGTTGGACACTTCCTTGTTGTTACAGCCTTTGGAACTGATCCCAAGCTCTCGACAGGCTCCAACAAAATTAGTACCACAGTCTGACCTTAGCTGTTTGACAGGCCCTCTAACTGCAAAGAAGCGTCTTAGAGCGTTAATGAAACTGGATGAATCCATTGATTCGATGACCTCGATGTGTATGGCACGCACGCTCATACATGTGAAGATGATTGCCCAACGCTTACTGTTGGCTAGCCCTCCACGTGTCCTCCTTGAGGTGACACACCATGGTCCGAACACATCCAATCCAATAAAGGTGAACGGAGGATCTGTACTCAAGCGATCAGCAGGCAGGTCTGCCATTATCTGCTCCTCCTCTCTCCCACGCAATCTTCGACATGTCACACAGTTGTAGACCAAACTGCTGACAGACCGCCTTCCGTCAAGTGTCGTCCTTGATGGCAGACTTGCTCATGGCAGTGTCTGATAAGCAAGGAGGTAACATGATGTTTACCAGGCATGATAACTGGCTGACCCTCTTCTGCTGTGAGCTGTGACTTTTTCAGTCGTCCTCCGACGCGGAGAAGACCTTCAGAATCAATGAAAGGACAAAGCTTGCTGAGAGAGCACTGTTTAGGGACCTGACCTCCCTTTTGTAAGCAGTGTATTTCTTCTGAATAGACCTGCCTTTGGACAGCAAGAAAAATTCTGATCCTTGCATGATGCAGCTGGTCTGGACTGAAAAGCAGCTTGCAGTTGTGCCAACCGTGGCAAGGACCTTCTTTTGCTGCCCTTGTAAAGGAGTAAGCAATGTGGCAGAGCCTGGCAATAGCTCTGGTGAGTGACCTCCAACTTGAAAATCGCTCAAAGCGTTTACTGCCCAGCTGAAATGACAAATTTGTGGCACAAGTCACTACTTCTGGACGTAGTTCCACATCTGTTGCGGGTTCAACTAGGCTGAAAGCTTCCTGTTTTAAGTGACAATGTTGCTTGTCTACAAGAAAGGCTGGTCCAGACAACCAGGAGGAAGCTGCAAGCTGGTTAGCTGGAATCGCTCTAGTTGCATGGTCAGCTGGGTTGACATCAGAAGGAACATAGTTCCATTGGCTTTTGTTGGTTGAACGTCTGATCCTTTGTACCCTGTTATGAACATAGACGTAGAACCGTCTAGAGTCATTAAATATATACCCAAGTACTACTTTACTGTCTGAGAAAAGCTTGATGTCGTCTACCTGAATGTCTAACTCTGCAGACATAACCTCTGCCAGTTCCACTGCAAGAACGGCTGCACAGAGCTCAAGCCTTGGGATGGTGATGTCAGGCTTAGGTGCCAACTTTGTTTTCCCAAACAGGAATCCAACTTTGCTATGTCCTGCAGCATCTGTGACTCTCAGATAAGCAACAGCAGCAATAGCTTTGGTAGATGCATCACAAAAGATACAGATCTCCTTGCTCTGAGCTGTGGAGAGTGGGACCATTGTGTAGGCCCTTGGGATCTTCAACTCTCTTAGGTCTTGAAGAGATGTGCACCACCTCTGCCACTGTTCAAGCTTTTCTCGGGGCAGTGGTGCATCCCAGTCACAAGTTTCAGTGGTGAGTTCTCTCAAAATGAGGCGGCCCTGAACACTGAAGGGAGCAGCGAACCCCAACGGGTCAAATAAGCTGTTGATAGTAGACAACACACCCCAACGTGTAAAGGGTTTTTCTGCGCAGTCCACACGGAAAGTTAGAGTATCTGTAGCAAGATCCCAACCAAGACCCAGGCTGCGCTGCATGGGAGGGGAGTCCTGACCCACATCCAGGTCTTGCAGGTTGCTAGCTAGATCTTCAGCTGGAAATGCCCTCATGACCTCAACACTGTTAGACACAATCTTGTGTAGTCTGAGGTTGGATTGCGCTAGCATGTCTTGTGCACCTTTCAGCACTTTGATGGCATCTTCTGCACTGAGGAAAGATTTTAGGCCATCATCAACATAGAAATGTCTGTGCACAAAGCTCCACACTTCGGGTCCATAGTCCTCTTCACCCTCCATAGCCGTCCTCTTCAGGCCATAAATGGCCACAGCTGGCGAGGGACAGTTACCAAACACATGAACCCTCATGCGGTACTCCAGCACTTTGTCATCAAGTTGGTGGTTACGAAACCACAAGAATCGGAGGTGGTCCCGATGATCCTCCCTCACTAGGAAACTGTGGAACATCTGTTGAATGTCTGTCATCACAGCAACTGGGTCCATTCTGAAATGCATGAGAACCCCAATTAGGGTGTTGTTGAGGTCCGGGCCTTGTAAGAGCACATCATTCAATGAGATGCCTTTGAACTGTGCGCTTGAATCAAAGACGATCCTTATTTTTCCCGGTTTCTGGGGGTAATAGACACCAAAGGAAGGTAAATACCAATACTCTTTGTCAGGCTCTGGTGGGGGAGCTGGCTCAGCGTGTCCATTTTTGAAAATATCCTCCATGAAATCTATGAAATGATGTTTCATCTCCGGTTTCCTATTCAAGGTACGGCGAAGTGACATCAGTCGGCTGAGGGCTTGCTCTCGATTATTTGGTAAACGTGGTCTTGGACTACGAAATGGCAGGGGAGCCACCCAGCTGTTGGAATCATCTTTCTTGAACTCCTTGTTCATGATCTGGAGGAAGATTTCATCTTCGATGGAGGGTGCCAGCTTATCATCCTCTTTTGAATGGCTGAAGACCAGCTCACCTAAGCTTGGCTGACTGGAAGTCAGTGTGTCAGGGGATATTAGCTGTTCCTCTATGAACTTTTCTTTGCAGATGATCCTGTTCTCACAAGGCTTGAAGTAGCTTGGTCGTCCATTTTCAAGGACATTGGTCTTGAATGTGTTGACAGTCGGCCGGTGAGCCTCACCGAGACAGACGTCACGACTATTACCCAACCTAGATCCACTTGTTGGGCATAAGGTTCATTGTGACGGCCGTTACGCTGACTGCGCACTTTGTGAACTCGGATGATGTCCCTCCCAAGTAACAAAAGTATCTCAGCTGATGCATCAAGAGGAGGGATCCTGTCAGCAATACACTTGAGATGCTTGTGGCTTTGGGCAGCTTCTGGAGTAGGGATTTCGTCCCTATTATTGGGAATCAGGTTGCACTCAATAAGAGTCGGCAATGATAAGTGCAACTGTCCATCAGCTGACTCCACCATAAATCCAGAGGCCCTTCTTCCAGCAGTCTCGGTGATTCCTGAGCATGTTTTGAGGGTATAGGGGGAAGCCTCACCCTGGATGTCAAACATGTCAAAGAATGCTGATCTGGCTAGCGACACATTGCTTTGGTCATCCAGCATCACGTATGTCCTCACCTTTTGGTCTGGGAGACCCTTGGGATACCAGACAGATTTTGGAACATGATTTACCTTTAAGACCCTCACCACACACGGCTGTGCATGAAGAGGCTGCTATGTCAGTGACACACTCGGTAGGCTCCCCACCATGCTCTGCAGAAGGTGGTCTGGAACTTGGAGCCCAAGGTGCCGGTCCAGGATGGAGTGCTGCAATGTGCCGGTCGCTGTCACACTCAGAGCAGTGGATGTCAGCTTTATACTCTTTAGCTTGGTGAGTTGCTGAAGCACAACATTTAAAACATATGGAGTGCTCCACCAGGAAGCGTCTTCGCTCTGCAAGTGATCTTTCTCGAAAGCCTCGGCATTTCCTGAGGGAGTGAGGTTTCTTGTGGAGAGGACACTCTCTGTCTAGATCAACGGTGAGTCCTTTGGAGGACTGAGAGGTGGGGGGGTTTCCTACCTCAGTTTTACTTACGGATAAAGGAGGTTTGGATTTCCATTGTTTGGAGAAGGATCCGTCACCTTTGAACACAGCTGAACCGAAGTTAGCAAAAGCAAAGCTAGGATCATTTCTCATCTCTGCATGGTTATACACGAAGTCCACAAAAAATGAGAAAGGGGGATATGGAACTTGGTGCTCCCTCTTATAGCGAGACCCCTGAGTTATCCACTGTTCTTGGACATTGTGGGGCAGTTTCTCCGCTATAGGGTTTATTCCCCTTGCAGTGTCTAGGAAGCTGAGCCCTGGCAAATATCCCTCTTGCTTAGCAGCTTCGATCTCTAGGAGCAGGTCTCCGAGTTCTTGAAGCTTCTGGTGATCTCTATTTGAAAGCTTTGGGAAGTGGTTCAATCTATCGAAGAGAGAAGCTTCAATGGCCTCTGGAGAGCCATAACACTTGTCCAGCCTTCGCCAAAGCATGTTCAAACCCATGAATGGATTGTTGACATAAACTGCCCTTATCCTCTTGGCGTGGTGTAGCGACTCCCCACCAAGCCACTTAATGGGCAGGTCCAGTTCTTCACTAGGTTTGAGGCTAAGTCCCTCCACAGCGTTAACAAAGCTAGATTTCCATGACAGATAACTAGCAGGCTGGTTATCAAACACTTTTAGTCCAGCTGTGACAAGGTCTCGACGCGCCAGATATACAGCTAACTCAGATACACCTTGAGCCTCCAGTGGTGAGCGGGGTGGAAGTTGGTTTGTTGAGTCTGTGCAGCGATGTGTGTGCATGGAGGGGACATCTCTATCTGTGTTAAAAGACAGAGGGTCAGGGCGATTCTTTCTCTGGTTGCCTGGGTGCAGGCCTTCAGCCGAGCAAGCAGAAGGATACGGCTGTTGTGTGTCACGACTGATGCGATGAACTTTGATATCTGGGAGGTGTCTGTGTTGTGGTACAGAAGCAGCAGCCTGTGTTTCTTTCTCATTTTGAGCTAAAGCATAACTCTGCCCTGAAGAGAAATGTGCTTGGATGAACTCACCAGTTCGCTGTAATGACTGCTTCGTTGCTTGAGCATGACTGGCTTTACTCCCAAGGTCACAGTTGTCTAAATCTGCAGCAGCCTCAAACACTTGAGCCTCTGCTTCACACTCTTCTTTTAGTGCATTCAATGTAGCCTCTATGCGTGCTTTCTCCACTTGCATGTCTATTTGACGTTTGGCATAGGCTGCTCGCGTGCGTGCAGCTTCCGCCTTGGCACGAGCTTTAGCAGCAGCGGCACTAGCTGAAGATTTATTTGAACTTTGCTTGGAAAATGCAGCTGAGGCAGCACACTCTGACCTAACCTCCAGGCTCTGAATATCGGCGTCAATAGGGTTTGAGCTGGACATTGTTTAATACAGGCAGGTGAATGGGTCTTCAAATCCCGTAAAAAGATACAGAAGAAGCGAACGTAGCCTCTTTGATGTTTTTCTTCTACTTACTTACTGGTTACTGGTGGCGAAGAAATAGGCTGCCGAGATTCCTTCAAAGCTTGATGTGATGGGCCATCTTTTCACTGTTCTGTCCTCACTAAGCGTTGTCCTCGTGAACGTAGACTCAGCTATACAGACAGCTAAACACTCTCCTAATCAAAATCCAGGGAACAGGCCAATGTGTTGAGTTGGATGATTTAATAAGGAAAAAGTGTGAAACTGTTGACAAAACCAGAAATAAACCAATAAAAAAGTTGCCTCAATATACAGTATAACAAACACATATTCAAAAATATGAGCACAATATTTATCTGCTTAGTGAGTGCCCGAATAAAACATCAAATGAAATCACACTCATGATCAAAACGTTAAAGAAACCACATGACATATGAGCTAGCTTAACCTTACTAGCTTAGGTTATACATGCATTCAAATTAAATTCTAACTACAAACTATATCACGCCTTCACAACAAATAATAATGCACACAAGTTGTCTCAGTGATAACAAACAATATTACTCACAGATGATGCCGTTTATCAGCTTGTGAAGGCATGGATGGCAACAGATTAACGGAGGTGAAACTGCCTCTGGCTAGATCTTACAGAGTAAAAAAAAACACACACAAACAACCACTAGAGGGCAAACTGCTGCAGAACAGAAAATACCTAATGCCAGCATAGATCTGCTACCAGTAACGGTAAGCTGAAGATATGTCATGCAACGACCAGCGAACTTCGTAACACACTTTCAACATTGCATGTTGACTAAATTCATTGTTAATTATACTTCATGTAGTATTTAACCTAATAAGTTTTTTTTCTTTTTCTTATTCAAGCACTAGTATTTTTCCACTGCGTTTTCCCCCTCCATTATTGTTGTTGCATTTTCACCATTTTGTCTTTAACACAGCAGCTTCACTGCAGAGTTGTTTCTTGTCATGCCAGTTGTCTAAGTTTATTTTACAGTCAGTGTTCTTAAACCCAACCTATTAAATTCACCAGTTACTATGTTGTGTTGTTATTAGGCATTTTTGCTTTTTACATATGAGCTGCAGAAGGAGATTTTTTAAAATCAAGACACTCTTTTAGGAGCTCTTCTAGCCCCTCTCGGTAATCTTCCAAGAAAATAATGACATGTTTTTATTAGGGCAGTGTTTCTTCCTTGAGCCATCAGAATGAAGCATTTTCAGAGCCTTTTTCTGATTTGGTTGAAGAAAGAACTAAATAGGATGGTATTTACAGTGGGGCAAAAAAGTATTTAGTCAGCCACCGATTGTGCAAGTTCCCCCACCTAAAATGATGACAGAGGTCAGTAATTTGCACCAGAGGTACACTTCAACTGTGAGAGACAGAATGTGAAAAAAAAATCCATGAATCCACATGGTAGGATTTGTAAAGAATTTATTCGTAAATCAGGGTGGAAAATAAGTATTTGGTCAATAACAAAAATACAACTCAATACTTTGTAACATAACCTTTGTTGGCAATAACAGAGGTCAAACGTTTACTATAGGTCTTTACCAGGTTTGCACACGCAGTAGCTGGTATTTTGGCCCATTCCTCCATGCAGATCTTCTCGAGAGCAGTGATGTTTTGGGGCTGTCGCCGAGCAACACGGACTTTCAACTCCCGCCACAGATTTTCTATGGGGTTGAGGTCTGGAGACTGGCTAGGCCACTCCAGGACTTTCAAATGCTTCTTACGGAGCCACTCCTTTGTTGCCCGGGTGGTGTGTTTTGGATCATTGTCATGTTGGAAGACCCAGCCTCGTTTCATCTTCAAAGTTCTCACTGATGGAAGGAGGTTTTGGCTCAAAATCTCACGATACATGGCCCCATTCACTCTGTCCTTAACACGGATCAGTCGTCCTGTCCCCTTGGCAGAAAAACAGCCCCATAGCATGATGTTTCCACCCCCATGCTTCACAGTAGGTATGGTGTTCTTGGGATGCAACTCAATATTCGTCTTCCTCCAAGCACGACGAGTTGAGTTTATACCAAAAAGTTCTACTTTGGTTTCATCTGACCACATGACATTCTCCCAATCCTCTGCTGTATCATCCATGTGCTCTCTGGCAAACTTCAGACGGGCCTGGACATGCACTGGCTTCAGCAGCGGAATACGTCTGGCACTGCAGGATTTGATTCCCTGCTGTTGTAGTGTGTTACTGATGGTGACCTTTGTTACTTTGGTCCCAGCTCTCTGCAGGTCATTCACCAGGTCCCCCCGTGTGGTTCTGGGATCTTTGCTCACCGTTCTCATGATCATTTTGACCCCACGGGATGAGATCTTGCGTGGAGCCCCAGATCGAGGGAGATTATCAGTGGTCTTGTATGTCTTCCATTTTCTGATGATTGCTCCCACAGTTGATTTTTTCACACCAAGCTGCTTGCCTATTGTAGATTCACTCTTCCCAGTCTGGTGGAGGTCTACAATACTTTTCCTGGTGTCCTTCGAAAGCTCTTTGGTCTTGGCCATGGCGGAGTTTGGAGTCTGACTGTTTGAGGCTGTGGACAGGTGTCTTTTATACAGATGATGAGTTCAAACAGGTGCCATTCATACAGGTAACGAGTGGGGGACAGAAAAGCTTCTTACAGAAGACGTTACAGGTCTGTGAGAGCCAGAGATTTTCCTTGTTTGAGGTGACCAAATACTTATTTTCCACCCTGATTTACGAATAAATTCTTTACAAATCCTACCATGTGAATTCATGGATTTTTTTTTCACATTCTGTCTCTCACAGTTGAAGTGTACCTCTGGTGCAAATTACTGACCTCTGTCATCATTTTAGGTGGGGGAACGTGCACAATCGGTGGCTGACTAAATACTTTTTTGCCCCACTGTATGTAACACTTACCTATTCTTTGTGAGCATTCAAAGCACTTTTTACACTGGAAGCCATATTCACACACATACACACACAAACACACAATTATACAGTATAAAACATAGAATATAGTTTTTATCAAGTGAAACCTAAAAACGAGTATCAATTTAAAACCTACCAAAGTAGTGATCTCTCCCCTCCCCAAGTGGCTTACTTGTTTGGATCTATCCTTTAAATTTCGGCCATCTTGTGGCTGCATTTTTTTTGTCTCTCAAAGCATACTTAAGCCACTGATTGAGTGTGCCTGTTTCCAGTTTACAATGGCATGAGTTTGCTAAGGTTATTCTAGTTATTTGTGCATGGTCGTAGTCAATGAACCTCAGATCTTTGATGGGCAACTAATAAGAGACCAATTTGTAAAAGAGAGTTTGCTTTCACTGCTTTGAGATCAATCATGTTATCAATGTTTGGTGGAAATAGAATAAGCATTAAGTAAAACCAGTCCTCTCTAATATATCACCTTAACATAGCGGTCCCCAACCTTTTTTGAGCCACGGACCGGTTTATGCCTGACAATATTTTCACAGACCGGCTTTTAAGGTGTCGCGGATAAATACAACAAAATAAAACTAGTACCAGTACCGAAAAAAAGAAGATTTATTCATAAAAGACCCAGGAAAACAGAGTTAACGATAAAAACGATAACAAAATAACGCTAAAAACCAATAAAACCCCTGAAAACCATACATTTCACACCCGAGCCTCAACTCTCGCAGCCTGGCACCAAACGACTCACGGACCGGTATCGGTCCGTGGCCCGGGGGTTGAGGACCGCTGCCTTAACAGATAAACTCCAGGGCCCGTATCCCTAAAGAATCTTTGTGCAAAAAGTGGCTCCTAGCGGCCAAATTCTAAGAAAATTCTCAGAGTCATGACGTTTTCTTAGAATTTCCCCTAAAAGTGACATGACAATCCCAGTTAATATAAAAGCTATTCCTCAAGATTCCTAGCGCTTAAAAGGGCTCCTAAGGCGAGATCTGCTAAGAGCAGGGAAGAGGACTTTTAGTGGCTTAGGAGTTCCCCTAAGCAGCTGCACAAAATGGCCAACAGAAGAGGCAGGAGAGATGTCCTGCAAACACTGGATGACAGGGAATTATTGAGATGCTACAGATTGGATCGTGCAGGAATCATGTTTGTGGTGGATCTCCTTAGAGATGCAATTACTTCACCAACTCGACGCCACAACGCTATTACACCGGAGACGAAAGTAATCACAACCCCGAGGTATTTGGCAACCGGGAAAATGCAACAATGCCAGCAGTGATGACTTGGGTCTGCAATCACAGACATTGCTAAAAGCTGAGCCGTGTTACCCTCGTTAAGACCACACTGGACTTGTAACTTTGTGATTTCTACTTCATTAAGGACAGCCTCTTGAGATAGGCCATCTTGTTTTCAACGGGGTCCATATGGGAGTGAAAGTACAAAATATGCCAGCTAGGATATTAATATGAGCAAATAAGACACGAATCATTATTTGAACAGGGTGTAATGAGTTTAAGTTTTCACATATTTTAGATTCTAATGGCTATAACCCCTACAGCTTACTATTCATTTTCCAGATATTTTCTTGAATGTGAAATATTATTTACAATTACAGTCAGCATAAGATTAGAGTGTATAATATGTTTATTGATTTGAGGGTACATCCTTTGCTCATTATCACCAAAAGCTCATTTCCATCAAACTTGTAGGATCAACCAATCACGGCTTTTGAAATGATGACTCATACCTAGCAACGGGGTCAACCACACCTCCTCACTAAGATGGGATTTTCCATCCATTCCTTGCTCAGAGTTCACTGAAAATGTTCTGGAATCACTTCTAAGCTAAAACTCCTGGCAAGGAATTTTTAGGTTAAGTTAGGAGCTCTCTGAGAGGATTCTCAGAATCTTTAGGGATACGGGCCCTGATTTCTAACGAGCTTAGAGAAAGATGTAAAGGAACTGGAATGAAAATTGAAGACGTTTTCAATAACTCATAAACGGCTATGATATGCTGCTAATACTCTTTAAACCCCTGTAGATATTGGCAGTTCAGTATGTTGTTCAGTGCTCCAGCCTTTAATTTAGCTAGTTAATTTTTTTTTTTAGTAATATACTGTATTTTAGCACACTTTTTGAAAACAGTGTAGGCCTGTATTTCTGTTTTTCATTGCTTGTGACTGAATAACTGAACTTACAGCTTGAGCCTCAAGAACTAGTGATGTGCTATACCACTGATTTCCTTTCCGATCCGATACCAACTAAAATTCAGGGTGGTATCGACGATACTGATCCGATACCGATACTTTGTACAAAAACTTAATGTTTCATTGTATTTCATAATACAATATATTATTGTATTATTTTAATTGTAATAATAATATAATAATAGAGCTTTATAATGATTAAAGGACATTAGACTACTTGTTCTTATTGCTAATAATGCAGAATATTCATATAGAAATAACAAAAACCTGAAGTTGTGCGCTATTTGAGCATGTTGCCTGCCTGCAGCACTAAAGGACTCCGCTAGAGACGTCTGTCTTGCCCTAGCAGCACCTGTCCCTCGCCTCCTCTTCAGTTCGCCTCAACATAAGTTCATCATATTCTGTGATATGATTTACCCTGAGGTGTTTGATGAGGTCAGTGGTGTTGCCACAACACCTCACTGTCTTGCCACATATTGCAAACCGCGTCTTGGCTGTTTGTGGAGGTAAAATCCGTCCACACATGACTCCGTTTCCGCTCAGCCATTGTTGTGAGTGCGCACGCCAGGGGCTGCGACACATTTATACAGCCGTGTTTCGCATATGACTATGAAAGGAGTAGTCATATGTCTAAATTGGAAGTATGTCTATGAAGGTTCTCAGTCATCCAGGTCATCGTAGTCTAAGGAGCTTGGAAAGAATTGTTTCCATGAAGCACTTGCTGGTGTCTAGTCAAAGGAGTTTTCAAAGAAAAGTGTCTGGACTTCTTTAAGTTGCTTGAAGACGTTTCACCTCTCATCCGAGAAGCTTCTTCAGTTCTAAGGGTCAAATGGTGGAGAGTCCCAGATTTAAACCCAGTGGGAGTTTCCCCCCAAAGAGGGACAAAGGACACCCTGATGATCCTCTACCTAATCACATGAGCAGAGGTGTGAAAATGGGTGTGGGTCACTCCTCTTTCAAACCATCTGTCCTCTCTGTCCATGTGAACATTGGCATCCTCGAAAGAGTGACCTTTGTCCTCCAGATGCAGATGAACTGCTTAGTCTTGTCCTGTGGAGGTGGCTCTTCTATGTTGTGCCATGCGCTTGTGAAGTGGCTGTTTGGTCTCTCCAATGTAGAGGTCTGGGCATTCCTCGCTACACTGTACAGCATACACCACATTGTTAAGTTTGTGTTTTGGAGTTTTGTCTTTCGAGTGAACCAGTTTTGTCTGAGTATGTTGCTGGGTCTGAAGTACACTGGGATGTCGTGCTTGGAGAAAACTCTCCTGAGTTTCTCTGATACACCGGCTACATAGGGGATGACAATGTTGTTGCGTCTGTCTTTCTTATCCTCCCTCGCTGGTGTCTGGCCTTCTTTTCTGTGCATCTTTGCTGACTTTATAAATGCCCAATTAGGATAGCCGCATGTTTTAAGTGCTTCCTTTACATGTGTGTGTTCCTTCTTTTTCCCTTCAGGCTTAGAGGGAACATGTTCTGCCCGGTGGTGTAGGGTCCTAATTACTCCAAGTTTGTCTTCCAGAGGGTGATGGGAGTCAAGGAGGAGGTAATGGTCTGTGTGTGGGGGCTTCCGGTAAACTTCATTGTTGAGGTTGCAATTCTCTTCAATGTGCACAGCGCAGTCCAGGAAAGGCAAACAGTCATCCTTTGTGTCTTCCCTGGTGAACTTGATGTTTTTATCCATGGCGTTAATGTGCGCAGTGAAGGATTCCACTTCTTGTGTTTTGATTTTGACCCAGGTTTTGTCTACATATCTGTACCAGTGGCTGGGTACTGTTTTACCCCGGTTCTTTTTATTCCTCGAGCATCCAGAGACTGCACCGGAGCTCAGTAGTTATTTTCACAAAACCTTTATTCGTCTTTACTCATCTTTTACTCATCTTCATTTAAGCATGCATCTTCTAGAAGTGAAGACGAGGCTGGTGTGTCCCTCTCCAAAAAATCTTCACCGCTTTGTTCGTTACAGCCAGCTTTATAGAGGCGTCCCCATCATAAAACCCCCTACGGTGTGCTGCAAACTCTGTGTCTGTATCTATGTCCACGAGCACATGAATGCCTACATGTGCGCGTTCCCGCGTGTCTATGTGAGTGCTCGTGTGTGACTGTGTACGCATACCTGTGTGTATGTGTGAGTGCACATGAGTGAGTGTGCGTGTGGATGTGTGTGCGTGTGCGTGACAGTTAAAGCACTGTGGGTGTAGGTGACTCCCTAGGTCATAAAACCCATCTCCCTTCCAGACCACAGTTATCCAGTTACAAATGTTGAGACCCCCACCCAAACATTCTCTGGGAAATTTCCACTCAGCATTAACTGCTCTCTGTTTTACTTTCACATTTCAAGTGGGGGAGGGGTCTCCTACAATCTACTCCTAAGTTCACGACACAGTGAGTCCTTTATTATATTGAGGGCAGTGTCTCTACAATAGTTCTACATTCTATGTTAACACATTTCTAAACTCTAAAATAAGCTAAACACTCCTACAGTACTCTCCCTTTAAAAGAGCCAAGAGCCTTTCTTTCCACTTCTTCCATGTAAAGGTTGGGCAGCCATGTTTTTGTCTGTAGAAGCCCTCGTTGTATTTGAAATATGTAGTGGTGAAGCAGAGGTCTAACAGTGTGCAAATCTGATCGGGTGTGAAGTTGGTCCTGTCTTCCAAGGAGCTGTCTTCTTGTAGTCGTTTTCTGATAGTCTCCACTGCCTCTGTGGTGCGTATGCAAGTGAAGAGGGAGACTACATCAAAGGACACCATGGTTTCATCTGGATCTAGGGTAAGTTTCTGGACCTTGTCGGTGAAGTTCTTGATGTGATGTGGGGTGTTCCCCACAAGAGGTGCCAGGATGGTAGCAAGGTGTTTCGAAATGTTGTAAGTGGCTGAGTTTATGCTACTGACAATGGGTCTGAGTGGGACACGCCCCCCCAAGTGGTACCCCAGATACTGTACCTCCCTCCGTCCAGCCTCACACTTCTTCAGGTTGGCCTTGAGCCCCACCTTCCTCAGAGACTCCAAGACAGCAGCCACCCGCTGCACATACTCCACCCAGGTGTTACTATGGATGATGACATCATCCAGGTAGACAGCAGCATATGCAGCATTCGGACACAGTACCGGTCCATGAGCGTCTGGAAAGTGGCGGGGCTCCAAACAAGCCGACGGAACTGTGACGAATTGGTACAAACTGTACGGAGTGGAGAAGGCCAGTTTTTTCCTTGGGCTATGCAGACAGGGGGATCTGCTAGTAGCCCTTGGTTAAAACCAATGTAGCAGTGCCTAACAGGAGCTCGTCGACCTGGAGCATGGGATAAGCATCAAACTGTGGCACGTGTGACAGAACAATTCATCTTGCAATAGTCGACACAGAACCGTATAGACCAGTGTTGGGCAAGTTACTTTGAAAAATTAATTAATTATAGTTACTAGTTACTTCTTCAAAAAAGTAACTAAGTTAGTAACTGAGTTACAAGATTCTAAAAGTAATTAATTACTTGAAAAGTAACTATTGCGTTACTTTAAAAAAATGTTTAACATTTTTTTCCACGGTATTATTGGCCATTTTTAACAACTTTTGATTTTCCCCCAACATTTCACCTTTAAAAACTATTTACTTTGCTTGTTTGGTATCATCCTTTTCAGCACAACCTAACGTGTCTGAATTTACAGTTATGTTTTCATTTTGACATACTGTATTAACACAATTGATCTAAGCTCTAGCAAGCACTCTCATAAGCCGAGAGTGCTTGCTAGAGCTGTCCTCAGACAGTAAACGTGACGAAACTATTGAGGAAAAAACGCTGCATATTATGCACATATTGTTTATCATGACTCTGGTTTTACGTGGCCTATCAACACAATTTAAAAACTGGTATATATCACCTTGTTGCTTTGTCATCTTGAAGTGGTCATGTGATTGGCTTACCACGACTACTTTATTCTTCCTCAGTCAAACAGCAGCACTCATTGTTTTGCCCCCTTAGCTCCGGGTGTTGTGCCAAAAAGTGATCATCAGGCAGAAAGTAATTGCCGTCCTCGGGAGTGCGCGCAGCTGCTTAAAGCTGTATCACCCCGATAACTTACGTAGACGGCTACTTCCATACAGTACAACTGATGCGGTAAGCTGAAGACAGCTTTAACTGTCTGGTTGTTGAAAAATAGTAACGCGACCGCACCGCATTTTCTTGTTAGTAACGGTAATGGCGTTGTAACGATAGAAGTAGTAATTAGTTACTGAAAAAAGTAATGCCGTTAGTAACGCCGTTACCGTTACTTGTAACGCCGTTATTCCCATCACCGGTATAGACCCGTCTTTTTTCACAACCAAAACTATGGGGCTACACCAAGCGCTGTGTGACTCTTCTGTTACTCCTGTTTTCAGCATTTTGGCCAATTCCCTCTGAACAATTTGCCTCTTATGCTCAGGTAACATGTAGGGCCGTGAACACACAGTCACGCCAGTCACATGGGTATGGGTTTTGTCATACCCATGTGACCGGCCATTGGGTTGTAATGAGCCACCTGGAAAATAATTTCTTCTAGGCATCAACAACTGGGTGTGTCACAACACGATACAATCTGTTCCTAATCAAAAAAAAAATGAGGAAATGTCAGCGCTGCTTCAGGGCAGACCATCTGACCTCAATTCTTATCACCTGGTCAAAGGCTGAGCATAGGGTGTCATCATGAGTGCTGCCCAAGTGTGGCGGCACTGAGCCTCTCATTCAGCAGGAGCAGACAGAGAGTCCATTCCTCCGCAGTCGCCTGTGACACCTCCAGGAAGGCTTTGGGGTTTTGGGGGGAGCATCATCAGCACTGGCAAAGAGCCAGATCGAGTGGTTTTACAAAACCTTGCTTTGAGACCACACCCTGAACCCGCTTTTCCACTCCTCTCGCCCACCACAGAAACATCTTGTTCATAGTATTTTTTTTTTTTAAATACAACCTGTAACTGCATGAAGGTCAGAGCAACCATTCAAATTATTTCAATATTTATTCAAACACATGTATCCTTTAAATTAGACAAGGGACAAATGTTTTTGTGCATGAAAATGTATTTTTTGCTTTAGCATTATTAGGTGTGAATGCGGGGGTGAATGTGAGTGGGAATGATTGTCTGTCTCTGTGTGTTAGCCCTGCGACAGACTGGTGACCTGTCCAGGGTGACAGCTCCAGCGACCCTGAAAAGGATAAGGGGAAGCGAATGGATGGATGGATGCTTTAGCATTATAATAAAATGTGTTGCTGGAACAGTAAAGTAGTTCAACACATTACAAGTGTTGCAGAAAATTATTGAACCTTATTGAAAATTTACTCAATACATCTCATTTGTCTCTTTAAATCATCTCATCATGTCATCAATCATTCAGACACATTTTAAAGCCATAGCAGGTCATGTTAATTAGTTTGTTTTTCAGAGGCGCATAAAGCATTCAACTACAGTAAAGAGTTTTAGACTTTCTCTTTCGGGTGGAAGTCTAGTTAAAAACAACTCTCTCTCGTTTGAGCTGCTCTCGGTTAAAGCGTTGGTTCAGCTTTTCCTGTTGCTGAAGTTGTTTCAGTTGCTGTAGTTGTTGCTGCAGTTCCTGCTCTACCTGCAGTTCTCCTCTTTGTCTGCGACGTTGTATTGCGCTGTGGTCAGAGAGAAATGACAATTTAGATCCACATGCAACAAGAGTAGTTGTCAAGCATTTGCAATAATTGTAGAAGCACAAGTTCTTACCGATGGATAGCCTTGCCAGCTGAATAAAAGAAAAAAGAGATGGAAATAATGTAGTATGAATTTGACACAGTATTATACATATAATATTAATGCAGGATGTACAATGCAATTATACCATTCAAAGGGAATGTGCCTGTAGTGTACATCTTACCATACTATAATTCATATAATATAAAACACAGTAATGCAGGATGTATAATGCTGTTACCGTAACTGTAGTGTACAACTTACTTATCCTAAATTAGCTTTGTCTAGAAATGATAATTGAGCTGCGATCATGGTATCTGATACCACGGCCAAAAACCTATTTTTTGCTGATAAAATACTTTGAGGAAGCTAGCTTATGTTTTTGTGTTAACTGTATTATAGTGAGGAAGTAATGATCACTGGCATTCCTAATTTTAAGTAAACAAAGGTAAAATAAATGAGGCGAGGGTAAGATGTTTTCAATATTAGACAATTTTACAGGTCAACTTTAAATTTTTAAGCCCATAAGCCTCCAGCCAAATCTGACATTAGCTGTTGCTTTTAAATAAAATCAGACACCTCACTTTTTCAGAGAAATTGGTTCTCATCCTCATAAGGTTCCCGTGTAAAAATATGCTATTGTCCAAACTTAAACCTTGGTGTGTTTCTTTCTAAAATTTTAAATGTATTAAATATTTAATGTATATGTATGTGTTTATGGTTATGCATATAGTAAACTTATGATTTACATAGGAAATGCGAGCAAAGAAACTGGTAAACATAGTAGTCCAACATTAAATTAACATTAAACACTGTAATGTTATTACAGTAGTTACACATCTCCATTCGTACATTTTCTACAATTTCTACATAGATGATGATTGTTAGAATACATGAGAACGGGTTACTGTAAAAAAAAAAAAAATCCCTGTCATGATGGGTAAAAAAAATCTAAATATCAACAAGATTACCGCTAGAAAGTCCACCGATAATATGGGAAAGAAAGCCTTCCCCAGGTTCAGCCATGAGGACGACCATCGACAGCACAAGGAACAGTATAGTGCACTTCATCCTAGAGATAAGAATCAGAGAAATCCTATTACTTTATTTAAGTTGAATTTAATGGCTCTTTTTGAGTTATCAAGTTTAAGTAGTTTTTTTTTAATTACATACCTTAAATACATACCTTTCTGATTGAGAGGGAATTCAACTGTTGGCTATGGAAAGTAAGTGGTGTAAGGCCTACAAGTAATGATCGCTGTGTGTTTGCACATCTCTTTATATACCAGTTGTTGAATTACTTTATGTGTTGCTTGTGCAATACAGGATGGAAAAAGTAGACTATTACATGGTATTTTGTAATGTACAATGAGCAATTATCTCTGTCAATGAGGTTATGTTTGCATGTGTGTGCGTTTCATTGTTTCTGCCTGTGCGCGGTTCAAAAGTTCAGAATGAATTCTGATACAATTTTGTATGATTGTAGAGTGGTGTTATCTTTGTGTCTTTTATACACCAAGGTCATCAATGTAGTGATTTATTGATGTTCATCTTCTTACGATCAGAATATCCCACTTTTTATTAGCGTCTCTTCATGAAAGAGTTTGCAAGCTCATAGAGTTAGTTACATTTTTTGGTAATTTTGCCAAGAATTAAAAAAAAAGGGAATAAAGTGGAGACTTTCAGCTTCCTTTGACAAAAAAATTTAGATAATTGTTCAGGCATTACCAACATTTTCAAACCCAGTCCCTGATTTCCAGGAGTTAAAAAGTAATTGGAAAACTTACTGACAGATCGATTCACAGCTAGGTGAGATCTGTTCCTTTTTTGTTCCATGGCCAATCAGGCACATAAAATGACTGAAGCTGTGGCACACACCATTTATGATGGTGATCTGATTAAAGAGTTTTTTGAATAATCATTTGAAATATCCATATTTTTTCTGTCTACAATTAGAATGCTAGTATACATAAATAAGTTAGAATGACTAAAGCAAACATAAGATTTTCATTTTGGTCTGTAATAATTCATATTTCCCATCCGTTGACATACATGTAAGGGCAGAACTAGGAATAGGATTTAGGAGCTAGTTCTCGTAGAGAGGTTCAGTTCTCAATAGTTCACTTCTTTGGAATGGTTTGTCTGCTTGCCTGTCAATCCGGCTTATCGGTTCCAGATGCACTTGTGTTACAATCACTTGATTTAAGTTTGTCTGCTGAAGGGAGAAAAATTATGTCTGAAGTGTAGTGGTGTGCGGATTCTTCCGATACCAGTAATTTATGTTCTAGAATCGATTCTCATATTAAAATATCGATATTTTAGTACTTTGGGGTAAATTTGTAGTTTTTCATTAACAGGAACACAGTGGAAAGAAACTATATCGTTCGGATCATCTAAACTGGAAGAAACTACTTCCTCTTACGCCTTTCATAGTCATATGCGAAATAGGGCTGTATAAATGTGTCGCAGCCCATGGCCAGTGTTGCCAACTCCTCAGTAAGGAAAATCAGTCAGTCTGTGTGTGTGTGTGTGTGTGTGTGTGTGTGTGTGTGTGTGTGTGTGTGTATGTATATATATATATATATCTATATATATATATATATATATATATATATATATATATATACACACACACACACACATATATATATATTAGGGGTGCAACGATACACAAAATTCACGGTTCGGTTCGGTTCGATACTTTGGTGTCACGGTTCGATATTTTTTCGATACAAAAAAAATGTTCATGCCTTTTTAATTTGTCATTTATTAAAATTATAAATATATATTTTAACTCAAAAGTACAGTTTTTAAATTTAACCCTAACCCTTGTGCGCGTTTTTTATTTTGACAGCAAATGTGCACCTGCGGACCACTTATGTGCAGCCCTGGTTATTTAGCTCGTCATATTGCAGCCACAGAAATTCTTTTGTCCATGAAACCATAAAGCTGCACTTTCTTTTTGCCTTATAGTCTCATTTGTCATAACTTCTCCGTTTTGTGGTAAGCTTTTCTTTGGCTGTCACTTCTTCACCCCGACCTGTCTTATTTGGCTCAGCAGAACTAAAATATATATACTGCTACTTTTACACACGGACTCACATAAGCTCAGCGATTCTCTGCGCGATCAACCTCTCACATGTTTAAGCTTGCTGCGGGAGATTTCACTTGTCATGTTTGCATAGTAAGCTAACGATTAATAAGACGATGTCAGAGGAATTGGTGCACAAATTATCATCACTCACAGATCAGTGCTGTCATTGCAAAGTGAAAGCAAAAAAACAAGCGCAAATTCAAACGCGACTTCAATATGTCACATATTGACAGTGGCTCACCGATGCCAATGACATAATTACCCAGCTACATTTCTGAAAGAATGCAAAAGCATTGACATATATTTTTCCTACAATAGCCCGACGGGCAGGAAAGAGATAGATTTTTGTAGCCCGACTGGAAAGATCGCTAGCTCCAGGACGTCAGGCTAGCGATTTTGCAAGCCCTGTATCTGATTGAGGAATCACTCATCTTTGGAAAAGAGAGTTTATTACAGAGAAATGTCTCTTTCCAAAATAAAAGCTATACTATCCGCTTCTTCTGGGCTATATTCTCAGCAGCATAAGGAGAATCACGTGCTAACAGCTGTCTAAATGACTCGGCTAAAGTTAGTGCATGCTTGTTGTTTTTGTCTTTGCACTAGGATGATGTCGGCGTAAATGTGCAGTCATATTCGTTGTGTTCCCACTAGTGCTTTCAGGTTAATCTCGTTGAAATGACCTTAACGCCACAACACGGCAAATCTCCGTTAACGAGCTACCGCCGATCGCCCCGTGCATGGGGCTAGACGGCCAACACGTTAACGAGCTAACACACTAGTTCACACCAATGTAATTAAGCATTGCATGGCACATCCAACATACTGTTTTACTTTAGTCCATGACTCGCTTACCTTCAGGGTCATACGTCACATGAAAACCAAAATAATTCCAAACGCCAGATCTGAATGAGGGTGGGGGAGGTCCATCTTGCAAGGAGAGCTTAACTTCTGTCTCGCTAGCTTGCCCTGCGCTCTTCCTCCTGACTATGCTGTCTGTGTTGAGCGCTCAGTGGATCTGCGCTCGACAGTGCAGCCTAGGCGGAGTAGTCGAACACAGATTCACTGAGCGCTCAACACAGACAGCATCGTCAGAAGGAAAGTTGATAAAATAAATTACAAATGTTGTATTGTTCGATACATATGCGTACCGAATCGAAAGCACTGTATCGAACGGTTCAATATCGATACGAATATCGTTGCACCCCTAATATATATATATACACACACACACATACATATATATATATATATATGTATATATATATATATATATATATATATATATATAGCAGCTGGATAGTGTAGTGGTTAGGCTACACGCCTTTGGACCAGAGGTTCGCAAGTTGGATTCCCGCCTGGGGCGTAAGGGTCCTAAGGCTAGACGCCCTAAGCTAAGCAAGCCTACAGACATGAGCGAGACAGATAAATATGAAGGCATGCCGGCTCGGACGTCGCCCAGATCAACAAGGTCCGCGTCAGGTGTTGAGGAACCAGGGCACCCTGACGAGAAGTGGGCTACTCGAACAAGAAGGCATCGGTGGGCAAGAGACGAAAACAGGGCATTGTTGGAATACTACTACGCAAGTAACCCTGGCGGGACCTATGGATTCTTCGATACCCAACATCCACAATGACGGCGAAACAACTAGTAGCTCAGTGTTACAACATTCGAAAGAAGGGACTGCTCTCACAGCTAGAGATTGATGAGGTACAACATGAATGCTACGGCAAGGGGGAGCCAGGACGCCAGGTCAGGTCACCCCCACCCGAGATTGGGTACCAAGCCCCAAGTGTGATAGGAGAAGGATCGTTGAGTCCGAGAGGAACTGACCTGAAAGATAGGATCATGGCCAAGCTTGAAACCTGGACCCCCGTAGCCGGTTACCAAGATTACGTGAAGTACCTTTAGAAGGTCTGCTAGATGATGTTAATGCAGCACTACGGACGATACCTAGAACCACGATTACCGACACTAACAAGCTGATCTACAATACGGCAGCAGTGATCAGTGAGATGCTTGGCTACAAGTTGAACAGCCACAAGGGGCAGTACCCTCCATGGAGAAGGAGGCTAGAGGCTAAGATCAAGGTAGCACGGAGAGAGGTTAGCCAACTGTCGGAGTTGCAGAAAGAAAGAAAAAAAATACACAGAAACATTGGAAATCAGTTTTTGGCAGGCAATCACTTTTTGGCACAACACCGGCAAAAGTGACCCAAAATAGGCACTTTCAATTAGGAGTTACTTTGTGTGTGTGTGTTTATATGTAGTTGGACCACACATCACAACAGTGGTGTGTGGTTGGAGGATGTGTTTGTGCGGGGGGTGGCACAAACATTTTTCTTGTAAAACAAAGGGGGGCATAGTAAAAAAAAGTTTGGGAACCACTGCATTAAGTAAACAAGCTCTGTGCAATTTATCATCTGAACAGATAAGTTCCTGATTTCTAACCAGGTTGCTCATCATGTGAATTGGAATCCAGTGTGAAGACGTTTTTAATAACTCCTTTAGCACATTCCCATTGAAAGCCCCAGAAACAGCCTAGATGTGTTACTAATACACCACTTTATTAGTGCTCCATCCTTCTATTTAGCTGAGATGTGTTTGTTAAAAATATACTGTAATTTATTATGTTTTTTTTTTTTTAATTAAGCTGTAGGATTGTTTTTCTGTTTTTCATTGCTGGTGATTGAATGACAATCTACTCTAACTCCTGAGTCACATGTTCTAACGTCACCACAATGCTAAAAAAAAAAATCCACATCCCATATTTTATCATTTATAATCAGTTTTTCCTTCTTGTCAGTTTATCTATTTGTCTATTTGTATTACTTTCTTCTCACCAAGACGTGGCACCAAGTTTGGATTTAACAATACTTTGCAGTCCTGGAATATCAAAAACTTTATTACAGACAACTTAAGAGACCTATAACCTGAATTTTAAAAACATTTAAAATGAACATACTGTAGTATTGAAAGTGGTTAAGATATTTATGACTATATAAAGGTCACAGAAAAGTTTCAAATTACTTCAACAATAATTCAAACCACTGTGTCCTTTAAGGACAAATGTTTTTGTGCATGCAGATTTATTTTTTAGCATTATATTAAAATGGGTTGGTGAAATAATAAAGCAGTTCTACACATTACAAGTGATGCAGAATATTTAACGTTATTGAGAATTTATTCAGAACAACTTATTTGTCTCTTTAAATCATCTCATCATGTACTCAATCATTCAAACATGTCTTAAAGCCACGCGTGGTTATATTAATTCGGTTATGCATTCTTTTCAACTACAGTAAAGAGTTTTAGACTTTCTCTTTCGGGTGGAAGTCTAGTTAAAAACAACTCTCTCTCGTTTGAGCTGCTCTTGGTTAAAGCGTTGGTTCAGCTTTTCCTGTTGCTGAAGTTGTTTCAGTTGCTGTAGTTGTTGCTGCAGTTTCTGCTCTACCTGCAGTTCTCCTCTTCGTCTGTGACGTTGTATTAAGCTGTGGTCAGAGAGAAATGACAATTTAGATCCACATGCAACAAGAGTAGTTGTCAAGCATTTGCAATAATTGTAGAAGCACAAGTTCTTACCGATGGATAGCCTTGCCAGCTGAATAAAAGAAAAAAGAGATGGAAATAATGTAGTATGAATTTGACACAGTATTATACATATAATATTAATGCAGGATGTACAATGCAATTATACCATTCAAAGGGAATGTGCCTGTAGTGTACATCTTACCATACTATAATTCATATAATATAAAACACAGTAATGCAGGATGTATAATGCTGTTACCGTAACTGTAGTGTACAACTTACTTATCCTAAATTAGCTTTGTCTAGAAATGATAATTGAGCTGCGATCATGGTATCTGATACCACGGCCAAAAACCTATTTTTTGCTGATAAAATACTTTGAGGAAGCTAGCTTATTTTTTTGTGTTAACTGTATTATAGTGAGGAAGTAATGATCACTGGCATTCCTAATTTTAAGTAAACAAAGGTAAAATAAATGAGGCAGAGGGTAAGATGTTTTCAATATTAGACAATTTTACAGGTCAACTTTAAATTTTTAAGCCCATAAGCCTCCAGCCAAATCTGACATTAGCTGTTGCTTTTAAATAAAATCAGACACCTCACTTTTTCAGAGAAATTGGTTCTCATCCTCATAAGGTTCCCGTGTAAAATAATGAAAGTACCCCTATATGCTATTGTCCAAACTTAAACCTTGGTGTGTTTCTTTCTAAAATTTTAAATGTATATGTATGTGTTTATGGTTATGCATATAGTAAACTTGTGATTTACATAGGAAATGCGAGCAAAGAAACTGGTAAACATAGTAGTCCAACATTAAATTAACATTAAACACTGTAATGTTATTACAGTAGTTACACATCTCCATTCATACATTTTCTACAATTTCTACCAAGATGATGATTATTAGAATACCATGAGAACGGGTTACTGTAAAAAAATCTAAATATCAACAAGATTACCATGAATAATTCCACCAATAATATGGGAAATAAAGCCTTCCCCAGGTTCAGCCATGAGGACGACCATCGACAGCACAAGGAACAGTATAGTGCACTTCATCCTAGAGATAAGAACCAAAGAAATTGTAAATTGTTGTTTTTGAGCAGCTAGTTCAAAGTAAAGTAGGAAAATGGTAACATATTTAACATTACATACCTTTCTGATTGAAATGGAATTCAACTCTTCAACTTTTGGAAAGTAAGTGGTATACAGCCTACAAGTAATGATCTCTGTCTGTTTACTCATCTCTTTATGTACCAGCTGGATTACTTTGTCTTGCTTATGCAAAACAGGAAGGAAAAGAAAAATTAGACTATCACATGGTATTTTGAAATGCAAAAAAACCTGCATAACTGCACAGTCTTTGGTCATGTAATGATCATCTTTGTGCTCAGTGTCAAACAATTGAACACATTATCCCACTTTAAATCGCTATATCTTGATGAAAATGTTTCTAGAATTTTTTAAATATTTTTTTTATACTTGACCAAAATCTTAAAAAAAAACAAACAAACAAAAAGAGCTCATACAGTGCTATCTTTTCTTTCTTCTTTTTTTGCAATTTTGCCCAAAGCTCAAGGTGTGAATAAAGTGCAGACTTCCAGCTTTAATTGACAAAACTTCTACCTTTGACTATAACTATTTTCAGAAGTTTAAAAGTAATTGGAAAAATTTAGGGACAGGCAGTTTCATGGTGAGATGAGATCTGTTCCATTGCCTTTCAATGGCAAATTAAGCATAAAATGACTGAAGTTGAACTTTTCAGTCCAGATTACATTGTGCTTGAAAATAGCTAAAATACCCTGCACAGTTCTGGTGAGGAATTCTTTGGAGATTGAATCAATTAACTTTTACAATAAAGATGGGAAAACAAAAGTATGGAGGAGGAAAGGAAGGACTCTAGATCTCTATATTAATATACTATTAATATTAATTAGTGGTGATCTTTATAGTAATATTATACTAATTATGTTTTTTGTCAAACTCTTAGGCCAAACTGCTATCATTCTTGGACCATTGGTGCAATTGCAAAATTCCATTTCCTGAAAGCAGCAACACTGTGCTTTTCAGTGATATTAAGGTCGTCACGGCAATCCCAGGCAAGGCGCCATATCCAAATCTTGGCAAAAAAACAAAAAAAAAGCACAGCAAACAGCAAAAAAAATGTTAGTTTTCTATAAAGCAAAAGGTTGATTCTGCTCATCTGGACGTAGCGTTTTCAGTGGGAAAAACGTTTCGTCATTCATCCAAGTGACTTCTTCAGTCTCAGCTAACTGTGGGCAATCTTATAAACAATACATTTGCACAATGAGTGAAACAAGCCCACTGAATGAACAATGGGCCATGAGGTAAGTAAGTAAGTAAAATTTTATTTATATAGCACATTTCTAGATAGAAATCACAAAGTGCTTTACAAGATATAACAGATTATAAATTTTTTTTTTTAAAAAAGGTCAGTTCCTTGATCATTAATATGCAAACTGTCATGGCAATTGATCAACAACCCTTGATCAAAGCCTATTGATCAATGGCCATGAATACCATTCACATAGAGTTGCTTAATAGCTGTAATCTCAGTATTGTAAGATTGTGAAAGATGTACTCTTGGGCCCTTCTTTATCCAGAGATGGTTATTTCCTTTTCACGACTTCTGTAGAGCTGCATCACACTCACACACTCTCTTCTCTCAATTTGGTCTTCCTGAGGCTTCTGCCACCCTGTGCCTGGGATTACCGTAATGACCTTAATATCACTGAAAAGCGCAGAGTCAAATGGTTCACGACTTACAGGACTTAGAGATGTTTAAAAAACACTTGTCTGAAGCCAGCAACAGGTTAGACTTTAGAGGGTTATTTTTAGTATAAATAAATATTGTGTTGCAACTTCTTCTTTTAGCTGCTTCCTAATGGGTCGCCACAGTGAATTAGCTGCCTATATTTCACTCTATCCATAGCATTCTCTTCTGCCATGCCAACTCTCTGCACATCCTCCTTCACAACAACTCCTGCCTACTAGTTTTTCAACATCCTTTGTCCAAAATATCCGCTACTGAGGTTGTGCATGTGGCATCATGTAAACATCATGCAAGAACTCTGCAATATTGGATGTGATAACAAGCAGCAATCACACCCAATGACTTATACATTCTTTACATAAAAATTATCATTGCTATTTGTTTCCTCTTAACAGCTATATTCTGCTGCCTTCTTGGGTGCAGGAATAATCAAATAAAAAAAGAGAATGTTTTTTGATCATTTTCCTGGTGATTTAGATAGAAGACGATGAAAAACAAACTATTTATCTGATATGGCAGCATCAGATAAATAGTACTATCAATTAAAAGCTGTTTATCCATCCATCCATTCGCTACCGCTTATCCTTTTCAGGGTCGCGGGGGGTGCTGGAGCCAATCCCAGCTGTCATAGGACGAGAGGCGGGGTACACCCTGGACAGGTCGCCAGTCTGTCGCAGGGCCAACACACAAGGACAGACCATTCATACTCACATTCACTCGCACATTCACACCTAGTGGCAATTTGGATTATCCAATTAACCTATCCCTATCCCCACTGTTTATATTTTTTAAATCACCAGTATCTGTTTCAAACAACATTTGATTTTTGAAAAGGGTGCTCTATGAGAGTGGTACACAGGGCACACATCTGCTGTTCTGGTCGCAGGTCCATCATCATCAACATAGATTACACAGCAGTGGGGAATACATTTAATTGTAATAAAAGTACTGAATATTTTAGAACTACATTTTGAAACATAATTGTGGAGTGGAGAGAGATAGGACCCAAATGACTGACTCACAAAGACATTCTCAAAGATACGGAATGGCTAACTGAAGGCCGGATGGTCCTGATATCAGAAAGGGACCGGTCCCATCCAACTACCGGCCAATAACCTGCCTCAGTACCACATGGAAGCTCCAGTCAGGCACCATAGCGGCTAAAATGAACAGAATGGCTAACCGAAGGCCAGACATTTTTTCCCCCCTATAATGACTTCCAGAGCAATAACAGTAAACTTTCCACACAAATACCTGAAAGATGACATAAAATGTGGAGTCTGCAAGGCGTTGTAACGGGTTGTGTTCAGTGGTTGAGAGGAGGCGGTAGAAACCTTAGCAGGATAGTACGAAGAATACATGATCACACTGGTACTGGGAGTTCCACAGCGTATCCTTTTATGTACCTTCTCTTCATCAACCATACAAGGCCCGGTTGAACGGCTGCTGCTTATCAAACATGACACACAGTGTTCATACAACCTGTAACGTTGCAAAAGTTTGTGGAGAGGTAAAACATATAAAGTCTGTCTCTCTACCTGCACAAGCACATTGTTCCCATAATTCACAGAGAGGGCAGTGCCACACACTAATGACATCATAAACCCTTGGCTTAGGTTGCATTGAAGAGACACCACATCATTGTGACTGTTACAGTGTGCCCTATATTAAATTTGCTTACCTTTAGCCCTTCAAATTTCTAAGGGCGATCGAGTTTGTAATAATCAGCTGCCTCCTTTTGATGTATTGCAATCATATTTGTATTACATAAGCCTAGACACCCAAGGTTTCAGCATGCTATAATATGAATTTATTAAAGAACAGACAATTCACAAAAACAAAAACACTAAGAGTACTTTATCAAGTAAAGTAACACAAAGTATAGTTTCAAGAAATAATTAGCTGCATTTTATTTCTGTTGTTATAGACGAAGCTTTTCTTTTCAATAGAATGGAGGTTTTTTTGGTGGTAGCTTGAATTTAGTCAAAATTAAGTCGACGACGGTGGTAACTGATTGCACGCTTATCCAGCTCCTGATCTTTTTGCTGCTCTTGCTTTTGTTGGACATCCTTGACAGCATCCTTGACACCAGGTCCATTGACGAGCCTAGTGGTAGCAAAGCAGACACATTACAACAGAAATTTTGCATTATACTACCACTTTTACTACTACTACTACTACTGATTATTATTATTATTATTATCATAACTGTTATAAACTCTCTTACCGATGAAGAAAATGTTTGGCTAAATAAAACAAACGAGAAGAAAATAATATAAATATATAAATATGAATATTTAGTAGTACATTCAGCACAATTGTATGCTTATGTCAACCTTTTTTTCTAAAACATGCTTTTTCAAAAACTATACCTCCATGGAAAACTGCGTCCCAAATGCACTCTCCAGGTTCAGCCATGAGGGTGACCATCGACAGCACAAGAAATGCCACAATACACTTCATCCTAAAAAAAAGAAAAGAAAAAAGAATCATCATCAGGAATAGACATTGACCATTCTCAGCACATTTACAGAATAACTGTGATTCATCTGTTATAAAACATGTTACCTTTTCCACTCTCTAAATGCCAAATGAAAGTCTTTTATCACAAGGGATTTAGATTTCTCTGACGGCTGAGTGGCTGGTCAGGCTCTCTTTATATTTGGTGGACATGCATGCGTAGTAGCTGTGGTACATGATTACAGGAAGGGCACAAGAATGTATACAGTGCCATCAGTTCACACAGGTCACACTTTTTATTACTTCCCCATATTTAAAATTTTCTTTAATTGACCTAATTAGACATGTTTCATAACATTACTGGAAAGCTGTTTTGATATTCAAATTTTTAATTATGTTTTAAATAAAGAATAAAAAAATAAACATTTACTGCTGGTAAGTGTTGTCTCCCTAGGGTTTAATGATGACAAATCTTAACCCCATATTTGAAACTGACAGTAAATTGAAGAATATTTTTGGGATGACTAAAACTAATTACTGATTATTAACATATGACATTGAACATTTTTTTATTTTTATTTTTATTTTTTAGAAATAATGGCTATAGGTTAAGAATGTATACAAGTAAAAAACAAACAAGCATACGCTGCCCCTATTAGAACCAGTCATTAACATGGAACAGTGTGACTTTGGAAAGAGGAAATAACACATTCACAATTACCATATTGGCTTGCCATAAGTGGCCAAAACTTTTAGACTCCCTGTCACGGCGGGGTGCGCCGATGTGCGAGGAAGCAGGACCCAAAAGCAGATGATGGACAAGGAGTTGTAAGTTGTAACAGAAAAGTGATCCTTTATTAATGACGGCACAGGAAACCAAAGCAAACTGACAAAAACACTAAGAAACAAAAACACTAAGAGGGACTGAGACCAAAACACTATAACTATAACTGTGGTGGAAAATAACAGGCAAAGACTAAGACTACCGTAGAATAACAGACGAAAACCATGACTGTGACTGAGGTCAAATAAACAGACGAACCGACAATGACAAGCAGAAAACAGAAGGCTTAAATACCCACATGAGGTGATCAGTGGAAGTAGAGACACATGGGGGAACAGCTGACAGACATAACCCTAATGACAGGACCAAGAAAAGAAAGCTAACTATAATGAACAAGGAACACAAGACACTGTCAAAATAAAACAGGAACACTAAAACTAAGCATGGCAACCCAAACTTAACAGACCTAAATACATAATGATAAATACCAAAACCCCAAAACATAGAAAACCAAGGAACAATAAACAATAACAACCCAAACTAAAGACAGATAGGAACTGACACAAAAACTAATAACATATCAAAAATGAAACAAATACAAAAGAGAGGCTCAGAGCACTGGGTCAGAGACCCAGCCTGTGACACTCCCTTCTGATATTGCATGATGTTTGTTTGTACTACACTGTACTCCTTTCCTGGGTTTAACAGCTTGTTTCAGATTTTTTCTTCTTCTAAGACCTCCATCACAAAAACGCAGTAATCAGTCACAAAAATGGGCAGCACTGGAAAACTTATGATACGTGATATATGATGTGATATATGATATCATATGATATGATATATAATTTCTTTGGCCACAGTCAAATTACTAAGGTTTCTGGAGTTTTCCTGGTAAATGCCGACTTGTCTACAATCCTTTGGTAATTTGCCTCCAAGCAATAGTGACACTTCAAAAATATTCACTTCAATAATGAAGAGACAGACAGATTTATTTATTTATTTATTTTGCCTGTTCTGTCCGGCACTGTAGCATTCAGAATTATTGTCTGAAGGTCAAGAAGAATTCCAACAGCTTTACTTTTATTATTTATTTATTTATTTATGTAATTATTTATTTACTTTTAATTCTAACTTATAAAAACCAAAACAGACCGGGGAGAGAGATGAAGAAAAAAGAAGTTGGACAGGAGAGGGAAAGAAACACAGGAGAAGAGAGAGGGAGAGAAAAGACATGCACTGTGCGATTTTTTTCAATCACGTTATTCAGCTCCTGCTCAAACTGTACGATTGACTTGCAGGGGTTATAAGTTTGTTGGTCTCGATGCAGGGTCTCACACTATACAGCCCGATGCTCTGATGCAACCTGAGTGCTCACACTGTCCGTCCCTAACAAGTTATAACACAAAATGTCTCTCCCTCTCCCAGACACACACACACCACCACCATCAACTTTGCTAAATTGCTAATGTAAAAACATTGACCAGACAGCTGCAATTGAGCAGCAATGTCCACCCAACAATTTTTTACGGTTGTTGCGGTCGTGATAATTTTGTGAGGCCACATCGAAAAAGCTCGGATGAGCCTGCCAACTTCTACAAGTTGGGCCTCCATCTCTTGTGTCCAGATCACACGCTGCACTGCCATGGTACTCTGTCTTTTTGACTTCCATTTCTGTGTTTGCGCATGTGCAGTGTGAGAGGTTGCGTTAAATCGGCTCGTGGCATTGCTTCACGAGGGGCGACCAGGATTTCAAACAGGTTTCATTTTCTTGTGATCATACGATTGCTGATCGGGAGCTGGTTGTGAGGTGTTAATCGCTCTTCGTTACCCCATGTATACTACACAATGCACGACACACGATTAAGGTGAAACTCTGGCTGATCCCCAAAATGGTCACATGACTGAAAATTGTCTCAAAATGGGCCAAAAATCGCACAGTGTAAGCCCAGCTTTACATGTACACATGCAGTTACTGTCCCTCCATTTAAAAAGACAGAGGCGTCACAGTGAACTTCTACATTCAACACAAACGCTCTCACAACCCAAATCCTGACTGAATGTTGTTGTCGGTTATTGAATACATTTTTTTTTATTAAATTTATTTATGCTGTATGCATTTTGTTCATTCCTAAGTTGTGAGTCTACACAACAGCAAAATGCTGTCTTTAGTTATTAACATTTGAAATGATGAAGGCACTTGAAAGTAACACAAAATTAGGTGCCTTTCCAGAAAAACAAAATTCAGAAGTATTTAAGGTTAGCATAAAACCCTGTTTACATTTTTTCCAGCCAGGCTTCTAGACTTCTGATTGGCCAACACTTCTAAACAGTTAGGATTTGGCATGTTTCTGACAGCGCTTGACTGCGTTTTTGGTGTTTGCATAGTCTGTGTCTGGGAGTACCTGTTTGTACACAGGTGTGTACAAACAGGTTGGGCATCTGATTAAAATGCCTCCTGGATGAGGTGTTCTGGGCATGTCCCACCAAGAGGAGGCCCCAGGCAGGCCTAGGACACACTGGAGAGATTATATCTCTCAGCTGGCCTGGGAGAGCCTTGGTGTTTTCCCAGAGAAGCTGGAGGAGGTGGCTGGGGAGAGGGAGATCTAGGCTTCTCTACTAAGGTTCCTGCCCCCACAGGCCCAGCCCTGGATAACCAGAAGAAAATAGATGGATGGAAGCTTAACCAAAGTCCTTTAAACACAGGCACGTTTACATTCCAGGTCTCTAAGAAAACTCAGTATATATAAATAAGAAAACTGTGTTAACTAAACTATATTAACTAATTATTGTGTGTAGTTAAAATCACACCAATGTTGTGTTGGTGTTCATTAAAATGTGCTCAGAATTTTGCAAAAGAACAATGATTCAGCTCATAAATCATGACCACTGCTCTCCCCTGCGTAAGCTCCCTTTATAAGGTTAAAAGTATCATTATAATAAAATGTTATGGTCAATGTTATGGAATTCTGCACTGAGGTCTAGCAGGGCAAGAAAATACATTTAAAAGTCCAAAATGCAAGTCCTCTGTCACGTTTTCCAAAGTTGTCTGGTGGGCTGGATTGGAGTCTTTGCCAGACCGTTTCTGGCCCCTGGGCCTTATGTTTGACGTCACTGGTTTATAAGGTCTTGAAAAACAAATAAATATAGAATCATCTTGTGTCATTCAAAATGTGTATTCTATGAGAATATTAGGTAATTTAGTACAGCATAGTAAAGACTAGGGCTGCACGATTAATCGTTAGAAAATCGCGATTTCGATTCATACTTATGTGCGATCTCATTTCCAAATGACAACGATTAAAAAAAAAAAGAAAGAAAAAAAAAGACGACGACCACGATTGTACCGCATTAAACCTGACCATAATATTAATACAGTTTCTCTATTAAAAATACTCTTTTTACTCTAATCTTCATAATCTATATTAATAGATACCTTCTTATGATTATATCATAAAGACATCAGAGACATCATTAGCTGGCTGGGTTCCCAGACTGCTATATTTGATACATTTATAGTTCCCAGCAGCAGAGATGGGCTGTAACACGAAATCCGATTACTTTTTTCAAGCAACAAGTAATGTAAGGGATTGCTATTGAAAAAAACAAGTAATTTTATTACTGTTACTTTCCCACAAGTACGCTGTGTTAATGCGTTACTAAACCGTCGTGATTTTGTTTGTGAGAGTGTCTCATGACAATGCCGTATAAGCGTGTGATGTCCGTGACAGCAACAGACGTGTGTAGATCAAAAATGGATAATATGGAGTGCGGGAGAGAGTACGACCATGCAGTGTTTAAAGCGTGGACATACTTACATTACTTTGAGTTTGATTATGTAGAAAGTGACAAAAACATTAGCGTGCGCTGTACACTCTGCTTGGGAAGAAAGCTTCTTTCTACAGCGAAAAATTAAGCTTAAAATCTGAGCAAACACCTAGCAAGCCGCCACGGGAATGTGAAATTCACAGAGAAATGTCTGGAACCCCCCACTGACATGGCCACCGGACAAAACTCCACCGCCCCATTCCTTCCTGCTAAACAGGTGGCAATAGATTTAAGAGCGACAGGACTTAGTGTCGCTGAATCTTTGATTTTATTTTATTTTTTGCTGTGTTTTACTTGCATCTATTTTAAAGAATGAGTGTAAACACAAAACATTGTTATATTTTATATGCTGGATTATGCAGAAAATAGGTTTAAATGTTAAAAAAATTCTTCAAGTCAAACACAGTGTTACATATAATTAAATCTTTGCTTAATGCAATGTGCATAAAATTAAAAGATTACAACTCATAAAATGATTTTTAAAAAGAGGCTTTCCATTTGATTTGATTTTATATGATGGATTATGCATAAAAATAGAATTGGGCTGAAAGGTCTATTGCTTTATTACTTATTCAGGTTGTGTATCATGTTTTTAAAAATGTAACTAGTTACTGTTGAAATAAGTAATCAGTAAAGTAAGAGGATTACTTTTTTGGAGAAGTAATCAGTAATTAGTAATTTATTACTTTTTTTAAAAAATGACTTCACCAACACTTTTCAGTGTTGGTGAAAAGTGTTGGTGTTTAGGTGGGAGGATTGGGCTGTGTTTTTGATTGAAAACAATTGTGTATAGTTACTCTAAAAATGTATTGACATGTAATCAGTTAACCCTTTAAACCCTAACCCTAATTTACCCTTTAAACCAGGGGTGGGGTCCTGCAAGTTTTAGATGTGTCCTTGATCCAACACAGCTGATTTAAATGGCTAAATTACCTCCTCAACATGTCTTGAAGTTCTCCAGAGGCCTGGTAATAAACGAATCATTTGATTCAGGTGCGTTGACCCAGGGTGGTATCTAAAATCTGCAGGACACCGGCCCTTGAGGCCTGGAATTGCCCACCCCTGCTTTAAACCCTAGGTTAGGGTTTATAGGGTTAATGTGATAAAGCTCTTTAGAACACCATTTTCATTCATTTATTTTTTTGAAGGAGCACATTGTTTCAGAAGCACATGTTCAAACAGCTCAATATCTGCAATCTCATAAGCTACACTATACTGCCAAAGTATTCGATTGTCTGCTTTCAAGCCCATCTAAATTATAGTGCCATCCCATTCCTAATCCAAATGGTATATGATTCCAGCCCACCCATTGTCATTGCCTTACCACTAACACTGAACTGTGGAATATTTAGTAGCGAGTAAATTTCATAAGTGGACTTGTTGCATAGAAGCTTCCGCTTCGAGAAAGCGGAAGCGCGCCAAGCATGTGGCGGTCCGTGTTAGCCTAAGAGCAAATCCAAGCCGGCCGGCTTTCCCATCCATCCTGCTCTCTTGACAATAAACTGGACTACATCCAACTCCAGCAGACCACACAGCAGGATTTTAGGTACTGTTGCTTCTTTGTTTTCACGGAAACATAGCTCTCTGACAGAGTTCCGGATACTGCCATTGAGCTACATGGGCTCACCACATTTCGTGCCAACAGAAATGCAGCTCTGTAAGTAAAGTAAAGTAAAATTTTATTTATATAGCACCTTTCAAGATAAAAAAATCACAAAGTGCTTCACAGAAGCAGAAATGGACATACAACCTCAAACAAACAGAATCAACCAAAAGCAAGTTTAAACAGATAGGTTTTTAACTGCTTTTTAAAAGAAATGACTGAGTCCACAGATCTCAAACTCAAAGGGAGCGAGTTCTAGAGCCTGGGAGCCACTGATACATACGCTCTGTCACCTTTTGTTTTTAACCTTGTATGCTGGACAACCAGCAAGCCCTGGTCACAAGACCTCAGGGACCTGCTGGGGCAATAAGGAAGAAGAAGATCACTGATGTAAGTTAGAGCTACACCGTGCAGGGCCCTATAGGTCATGATTATAACCTTAAAATGGACCCTGAACTTGACAGGGAGCCAATGCAGTTGAATCAGCCGGGGAGTGGCATGGGAGTATTTTGGATACTTTGTCTGAAGCCTAGCAGCAACACTTTGAGCACCCTGCAGTCGTTCCAGGGAGGCATTACTAAAGCAAGTAAACAAGGAATTACAATAATCTAAGTGAGATGAAACAAAAGCATGACTAATCATTTCCAATTCGGAGCGTGACACAATGGGACTCAGTTTAGCAATATTTCTTAATTGGTAAAAACAAGAGCGAAGCAAGAGGGCCTAGATTTTTAACCACGAGGGGAACCAATTTCTCAGGAGCAAAGACAATGACTTCAGTTTTCTCAGCATTTATTTGAAGATAATTATCAGCCATCCAATCTCTAAAGGAATCAAAGCAGGACTGGAAGATTTGAACCTTAGAAACATCAGGTGGCCTAAAAGTGATATATAGCTGAATATCATCTGCGCAACAATGATACGAAATATCCGTTAATGAGCTAAGAAGTTGCAGAAGAAAGAGTAAATACAACAGAAACAGTAATGGTCCCAAGACAGAACCCTGTGGCACCCCATAGGCGACAGAGCTGACAGAGGATCTGAACTTAGAGGTAGCCACAGAGAAAGATCGTTCAGACAAAAAGGATTTAAACCATTCCAATGCGGTACCCGATATACCCACCCAGTGGTTTAATCTATCTAACAAAATACAATTATCAACAGTGTCAAAAGCAGAGGTGCGGTAAAACTCGCGGTGGTGGCTTGTGTGTCTACATCACCCGAGAATGGTGCAAGAACTCTGTGCTAGTTTCTTATTAGTGCTCATCACTGGTAGAGTTATGACTGTTCGATACAGAACTTTTTATCTACCTCAGGAATTCACTGCTGTGCTCATTACAGCAGTGTACATCCCACCCAGCACTAACGCCAAAGAAGCGCTCTGTGAGCTGTACAGGGCGATCAGCAAGCTGCCGAACTCACACCCCAGTGGACTGTTTATTATCACTGGAGATTTCAACCATGCAAATCTTAAGTCAGTGTTTCCGAAATTCCATCAACATGTGGACTTTGCAAAAAGGGGGGAAAACGCGCTGGATTTAGTTTACACAAACCCAGCACATAGAGAGCGAAGTCCTGCCCCCACCTCAGATACTCAGACCACTTGTCTGTTATACTAATTCCGGCATACAGACTGCTCATCAGATGCAAACCGGTTCTAAGACAGGTCAGAACCTCTTCTGCAGGAGCTCTCTCTGCTCTTCAGGACTGTTTTGAGCACACTGACTGGGACATGTTCAGGGAGGCTGCAACAAATGGCGACCACACCAACTTGGAGGCATACACATCATCTGTGACCAGCTACATCAGCAAGTCCATCAATGATGTCAGTGTCTCCAAAACTATTATAATACACTACAATCAGAAACAGTGGATAACTGCAGAAGTGCGTGAGCTGCTAAGGACTTGAGACTCCATCTTTAGAGGAGGTGACAAGAGGGCCCTGGGAACAGCGAGGGCCAAACTGGGTTGAGTCACCAGAGCAACAAAGCGCATGGATGGCAGAAGAATCCACAGCCACTTCCAGGACAGTGGCGACATGCAGTGCATGTAGCAGGGCATCCAGGCCATTACCAATTACAGGAAGATGAGACCTGCCTGTCAGGGTGACCCCTTCCGCTGAACAACTTCTATGCATCATATCATTCTGAGGTTCAACGCTCAGAATGACGTGTTGGTGAGGAAGTCTACCAAGAGACAACCTCTCCCTGAGCACTGCTTCCATCCCAACGTGCCTCAAGGCCACCACCATCATCCCCGTGGTGTCCTGTCCAGTCCTCAGTGTCCTGCATCAATGACTACCATCCCATTGCTTTCACACCCATCATGTTGAAGTGTTTTGAGAGGCTCGTCATGAGGCACATTAAGACCCAGCTACAACCCACACTGGATCCACTGTAGTTTGCCTATCGTCCAAACCGGTAAACAGATGATGACGCCATCGCCACCACCCTACATCTTGCCCTCACCCTCCTGGACAATAAAGACATATGTACGAATGCTTTTCATAGACTTCATTTCAGGATTCAACACAATCATTCCTCAGCACCTGATTGGAAAACTGAGCTTGCTGGGCCTGAAGACCTCCCTCAACAACTGGATCCTGGACTTTCTGACGGAGAGACCTCAGACAGTCCGGATCGGTAACAGCATCTCCAACACCACCACAATGAGCACTGGAGCCCCTGTTTGCTCATCCCACTGCTGTTCACTCTGCTGACTCACGACTGTGCAGCAATGCATCATCAAGTTTTCTATTGATTCGACTGTGTTGTTTCTCATCAGCAAGAACAACAAGTCAGCATACAGAGAAGTGGTGTAGACTCAACAACCTGTCTCTAAACTTGGACAAAACAAAAGAGATGATTGTTGACTTCAGGAAAGCATGGAGCGATCACTGTCCACTTAACATCGATGGATCCTCTGTGGAGGTCATCAAGAGCACCAAATTCCTTGGTGTCTACCTGGCGGAGAACCTCTCCTGGTCCCTAAACACTAGTTCCATAACTAAGAAGGCCCAACAGCATCTGTACTTCCTACAGAAGCTGAGGAAAGCCCATCTCACTCCATCCATTCTCACCACCTTCTACAGAGGGACTATTGAGAGCATCCTGAGTAGCTGCATCACTGTCTGGTATGGTAACTGCACAGCATCGGATTGCAATACCTTACAGCGGACATTGAGGGCAGCTGAGAAGATCATTGGAGCCTCTCTTCCCTCCATCACAGACACTTATTGCACCTGCTGCATCTGCAAAGCCACCAGCATTGTGGAGGACCCCACACACGCCTCACACACACTCCTCACCCTGCTGCCTTCTGGCAAGAGGTACCGGAGCATCCAGGCCCTCACTGCCAGACTGCGAAACAGTTTCATCCCCAAGCCGTCAGACTCCTGAACACTCAGGTACTGGGCTGACACATATGGATACCTTCATACATCAAGTGACTTTTTGCACAATACTCAGTCTTTTGCACATTTCTATTGGAGATTATGTATCGGAATTTCAGGAGCAGGACCATGCCTCCAAACGCTCCTTCCAGCTGTCATCTATATAGGGTTACCTCAGTTCTGCAAGCTGATCATTCTCGTTTACGTGCCCCACCCTCCCTCCCTCCTTGTTCTCCATTCTTTAATTTCTTCACTTCTATTTAGTACATGGGGATCTGCCAGGCCCGGGAGCCATCGGCAGTCCCCTTCAAGGCCTTCCCCAAACCGCAGCTCAATTCATGTCAAAGCATTCACTTTTACCTACTAAAATGCTGTCAAACCTAAAATGAGGACGTGGGCCCAGTTAGTGAATTGCACTGTTGTGTCTGCACTGTCTTGTGTCTGTATCGTTCTGTTCTGTCTGGAGTGCCACTGCCTCGTTTTTCTTATGCAGTTTTTGCACATTGCACTTTATGTAGTCGTGTGTTGATTGTCTGTTGTTTGCCATATGTAGCACCATGGTTTTGGAGGAACGTTGTCTCGTTTCACTTTGTACTGTACCACTGCACATGGTTGGAATGACAATAAAGCCACTTGACTTGACTTGGAAGTGATTGAAACACCCGAATTTAATTATTTTTATGTGTGAGTGAATACTTTTGGTGATATAGTATATTTCTGTGCAATTTAGCACACATCCACAATGAATGAATGGACTTGTGTATGGATGGATGGATTGATGTTATTTTGTATGAAACTGCCTATTAGATGTAAATACATAAAGAATTACAAATACAAGTGTGTTTCTTTAAAACACACATGCAATGAAGTGTTAGGTCATTTGGGGAACTGGTTGCACAATATCTCTTTATCATCCCTATGTAAATTATTGGAAATTAGCATATGCTGAGTTAATACAGTGGGGCAAAAAAGTATTTAGTCAGCCACCGATTGTGCAAGTTCCCCCACCTAAAATGATGACAGAGGTCAGTAATTTGCACCAGAGGTACACTTCAACTGTGAGAGACAGAATGTGAAAAAAAAAATCCATGAATCCACATGGTAGGATTTGTAAAGAATTTATTCGTAAATCAGGGTGGAAAATAAGTATTTGGTCAATAACAAAAGTACAACTCAATACTTTGTAACATAACCTTTGTTGGCAATAACAGAGGTCAAACGTTTACTATAGGTCTTTACCAGGTTTGCACACACAGTAGCTGGTATTTTGGCCCATTCCTCCATGCAGATCTTCTCGAGAGCAGTGATGTTTTGGGGCTGTCGCCGAGCAACACGGACTTTCAACTCCCGCCACAGATTTTCTATGGGGTTGAGGTCTGGAGACTGGCTAGGCCACTCCAGGACTTTCAAATGCTTCTTACGGAGCCACTCCTTTGTTGCCCGGGTGGTGTGTTTTGGATCATTGTCATGTTGGAAGACCCAGCCTCGTTTCATCTTCAAAGTTCTCACTGATGGAAGGAGGTTTTGGCTCAAAATCTCACGATACATGGCCCCATTCACTCTGTCCTTAACACGGATCAGTCGTCCTGTCCCCTTGGCAGAAAAACAGCCCCATAGCATGATGTTTCCGCCCCCATGCTTCACAGTAGGTATGGTGTTCTTGGGATGCAACTCAGTATTCGTCTTCCTCCAAGCACGACGAGTTGAGTTTATACCAAAAAGTTCTACTTTGGTTTCATCTGACCACATGACATTCTCCCAATCCTCTGCTGTATCATCCATGTGCTCTCTGGCAAACTTCAGACGGGCCTGGACATGCACTGGCTTCAGCAGCGGAACACGTCTGGCACTGCAGGATTTGATTCCCTGCTGTTGTAGTGTGTTACTGATGGTGACCTTTGTTACTTTGGTCCCAGCTCTCTGCAGGTCATTCACCAGGTCCCCCCGTGTGGTTCTGGGATCTTTGCTCACCGTTCTCATGATCATTTTGACCCCACGGGATGAGATCTTGCGTGGAGCCCCAGATCGAGGGAGATTATCAGTGGTCTTGTATGTCTTCCATTTTCTGATGATTGCTCCCACAGTTGATTTTTTTCACACCAAGCTGCTTGCCTATTGTAGATTCACTCTTCCCAGTCTGGTGGAGGTCTACAATACTTTTCCTGGTGTCCTTCGAAAGCTCTTTGGTCTTGGCCATGGCGGAGTTTGGAGTCTGACTGTTTGAGGCTGTGGACAGGTGTCTTTTATACAGATGATGAGTTCAAACAGGTGCCATTCATACAGGTAACGAGTGGGGGACAGAAAAGCTTCTTACAGAAGACGTTACAGGTCTGTGAGAGCCAGAGATTTTCCTTGTTTGAGGTGACCAAATACTTATTTTCCACCCTAATTTACGAATAAATTCTTTACAAATCCTACCATGTGAATTCATGGATTTTTTTTTCACATTCTGTCTCTCACAGTTGAAGTGTACCTCTGGTGCAAATTACTGACCTCTGTCATCATTTTAAGTGGGGGAACTTGCACAATCGGTGGCTGACTAAATACTTTTTTGCCCCACTGTACGTGCCATGCTGTGGTGACTTCTTTCTACGCTGATAACAACAACACTTGTTGTGAGTTTGAAGTGTCAGAAGCTCAAAGTTACTAACAAAATTTACTTTAAAATTGGTATTCTTTAATATTTTACAACTAAATTTGGTTTCTATACCTGTTAATCACTTTCTAAACTTTTTTTTTTTTTCCATCAACCCAATGATTATCGTAACCATTTAACTAGGTCAGGATGAGAGGAATGCTGGAGCCTATCCAATATATGATGAGTGTTAGGAGTACCACCTATGCAGGTTGCTAGTCTTTTACAGGGCCACAAAAGTATTTATTTTTTGTATCCTGCAGACTGATGTTGCTACTCAGCATATCAGAAAGCAATTTCACTCTAAAGTCTCTATGCCTATACCCTTTACACACCTCTTTCCCCCCTTACTCATCCTGTCATGTCCATACTATATATGTCAATAATGTCATGGTCCTGGGTCTTTTGACCCAGCGTTTTAAGTTTGAGTTTATTTTGTTCATTAGGTTATCTAAGTTCATTTGGTTATTTGACTCCTTGTGTTTTCTTCCCCTGTATTTAAGCTTCCCCTCACCCTTCGTGTTTCATGCTGCGTGTCTTATGTTATCAAGTTTGTATTATTATGCCTAAGTGTTTCTAGTTCTTATTATTTCCCCCTCGTGTTTTCAACCATGTTAAATCTCCCCTGCTCTTCATGCGTTTCATGTCTGTGTCTTACATTGTCAAGTTCTGGTTGTCGTGTCTAAGTCTGCATGTTTCCTGTTTTATTTTGAAAAGGGGTCTTGTGTTCTGTGCTCATGCGGTTAGTTTTACTCTTGCCTGTGCATCATTATGTTTATCCTAGTCAGCTGTTTCCTCATGTGTCTCCACTTCCCCTAATCACCTGCTGTGTATTTAAGTCCTCTGTTTTCAGTGTGTGATTGTCAGGTCGTCTGTTGTCCACGCCATGTTTCCTATGCCATGCTTCCAAGTTTCTTGTCTAGGTTTTTCTTATTGTTTGTTTAGATTTCCCAGTTTAGGTTTGTGTTAATTTTGCTTCAGTTTGCCTTGCCCTTTGTTTGTACCTTTTTTTCCAGCCATATTAAACAGCTCGCTTTTTGTTAACATTCAAGTTTTGTTCCAAGTTTTGTTCCCTGTTCCTTGGAGTCTGCATTTTGGGTCCTTTTTCAATTCATACAGTCTGCCCTCGCCAGACTGTGACAAATAAAGTTATTTAAGTAGAAAACATTTCTTGATTCTGAAATTCACTTTTGAATAAACTTTTCAAACATTTCAAGATTAACGTTTGTGATCATTTTCAATGAGCTTGAAAAACAAATACATTTGTAATAATTTTGTGTTGTAAAAAATTATGTATCCTATGAAAATACTAGGCTTGTGGTTTGGTTTATGGCAATGGAGTATAATGGACTGGTGCAGATCAGGTTGTGATGTCTGTCTTCATTGTTAGGTTAAATCCAGATTTGTCAATTTAAAATTAAAGCACCATCCACCTAAACAGGCTTTAAAGTGGGCTTGGAAAACAGGCCTAGTAGCCCATGTAAGATCTGCTTATAACTTGCTAAATGCAGTTGGCTTAATCCTCAAAGAGCAATAAACCTCAGAGTAGGAGCAGCAAAAAGTCATCTAACACGGGCGACCATGGCTCAGGGGGTTGGGAATCGCATCTGTAACTGGAAGGTCGCTGGTTCGATCCCTGGGCTCTCTGTCCTGGTCGTTGTGTCCCTGGGCAAGACACTTTACCCTACTTGCCTACTGGTGTTGGCCAGAGGGGCCGGTGGCGCGATATGGCAGCCTTGCTTCTGTCAGTCTGTCCCAGGGCAGCTGTGGCTACAACTGTAGCTTGCCTCCACCAGTGTATGAATGTGAGAGTGAATGAATAGTGGTATTGTAAAGCGCTTTGGGTGCCTTGAAAAGCGCTATATAAATCCAATCCATTATTATCCATTATTATTAATTACTACATGTAGAGAAAGGACAAATCTACAATCATTACCAATAAAAATTACTGTATGGCATGTTTTTAAGTGATTCTTTCCTCTTTGCTGCAGTACCATACATTATCCAAAACCTAACACAGTGCACTCACAATATAGTTAAAACTATAGTTTGTCAATAAATGGGATATTGAAAAAAATTACAGGGAATAGTAGAATATTCTTAGTAATTTCTAAGTTTACTGAGAAACTCATAGCCTTTCCTTCCACTACTTCACAATTCAGCCCATCCCTTGTTCTCTGTTGAATTCCTTTAATGTGGTGTTGGAGCAGTGGAAAGTGGTTTGTTTGCAGTAATTTTTTACAACACTTTCACCAGGATTGTTGCCACAGACAACACATGTAGATGCATATGTCAGACGTTGGCGCATAACTTCAATCATCACTATAGTACCTCATTCACTGATAGTAACACAGTTATTGAGCTAACTTTACGATTGTCACCTTATTTTGCAAAAAGATTTTAATACAAGACACAGAAGACGTTTTGTCATGCTATAAGCAAAATTTATTTAGCAACTGACATATGACCAAATGGAAAGCATCAAAATTTCTTCAGCAGTAAATTCAAGTTAAGCATATTTTCAAAAATGGTTGGAATTTTTTTCCAGCGCTTGTTTTGTTATGTTAAGATAAAGAGCATTTCTCTTCACACGCACATATCTTCAGTGAAGTCTTATGTCTAGTCAAATTCCCGTTGACGCAGCTGTTTGTAATTCTGTAAATCAGCCTTCATGGACTTTACCAACTCTTTGGCTTTTTCTTTTCCCGTAAACCTAGCCAAGGGAAAATAGGTTCCACATCAAAAGACACACACACACACACACACACGCACACACACACACACATAAAGATTATTTAATGCCACAAGGTTTTTTTTAGATTCAAATATTTTGTGATTTTAGCATTTTGTAAAATAATAGCAATTTTCTTACCCCTGGGCAAAGCCTCCAACTAAATAAAAAAAAAAGAAGACAAATTAGTCAACAGTCAACAACATTCTGTTATAGACTTTGTAATAAAGGGTAGACAGCTTTCCTGTTATCTCGTTGTGCCAGATTCCCAAAAAACAAACAAAAAAACAGCAATCAAATCAACCAATAGTACCTCCTTTTAAAAGTTTGTCCCAAAAACACTCTCCTGGTTCAGCCATCATGAAAACCATGAATAACGCAAGAAAGATCACAGCAGACTTCATCCTACAAAGAAAAACATATATAATCATTTTTGAATCTCTAACGTCATTTGCGCTTGAAATATATTGATTTCTTACCTTTCCAGAGATTCACAGCCAAACGCTGTGGGTTGGTGGAGATATTCACCTGTTGTGTGGTGGTAGTCTGGTACATCTCTTTATATTTATACAGGGGAAAGATTAGTAATTGTTTAATATTTTTGCTCTATTACAAAATATAGGTCGTATTCGTGCCATTCTAGTCTTAATTGTGAAATCAACATAATTTCAGAGGGTTCCAATCCCTCACCACTTCTCTGTGTTCAGCGTTTCAGTTTAACCCAAGTGAATAATTGATTTGTCAATAGTTAATTAAGCACAAAGTCATTTGACTGCTCTTCTGCTGCTAGGACCCAACTCTTCACTTCTTAACATTAGTCATCTGTTTTGTACTGTTGAAAATAAAATCATAGTTTGTTTGCTATGCAAACATTATTTATGTTTTACTCTTTTTCTGGATTTGGGGGTTTATGTGTGTATTTTCCTGCCTCTGTTCTGTAAATAAGAAGAAAGTATCAGAGGCACTTGTGTTTCTTTGAAATCAAACTCAGTTTGGCTTCTTCAAATGACTCACAGCTCCAGATTGATTTACTTTGCTTTCTCAAGCATCAGATTTGATGTGGCTCATGTATGGATATAATTATTATGAAACTGTTAAACTGTTTAGTATTTTAAACTCTGAATTAGCGATATCAAGAGATAAAGGCACATATGTGTACCTCTTTCATGCTTGTCATTTTATACCTGTGCCAGTGTAAATGGTTATGTGCCTTTTTACTGTGTTCATGTGTCTTTTATCAAGGTACGTATCGCAGTATTAAAGAAACATATGGTGTGAAGTAAGTACTAGCTGGTCAAAATATGAACTGGTGATGGATGAATGGATGATCATTGGATATATGAATGGAGTTAGGGTATGGACTAGATACCAAATTATTTATTCTGTTTAGTACCCAGTGTATGTATTTTCATTTATTGTGTAAAATCTAAAAGAAAGTCCAACGAAATAATACAAAATCTAAAGACAAATGTAGACATAGTCTTCAAATGGAAGAAAGAAGGAAAAAAAGTAAATGCTCTAACAAGAATCAAAAACAAGAAGTAGGAGAGTGTAAAAAGTGGCAACAGCACTTAAGACTGGACATGGGATGAAAATAGTAAAATATATTTTTTGTTTTCTATGTTGTACCTAGAAATTAAAAAAATAGGTTAATGAGTTTTTTAATTTTAAAAAGCATTCCAACATTTAAAAATTTTTTGAAATTCTGAAATTAGCTGCACATAGACCTTGAACATGGGCATCACAGTGGTACAGTGGTTAACACAGTTTTTTGTGTGAAGTTTGCATGTTGCATGTTTCCGTATTTGTGTGGGCTCTCTCTCGGGTACTCCAGCTTCCTTCCACAGTCCAAAGACAAATTATTGGTGAGGTTAGGTTAATTGGTAATTCTAAATTGAACATTGTTGTGAGTTTGTTGCAGCATAGACAGTGATTTAGGCTGGTGACCTGTCCAGGGTGTACCCCGCCTCTTGCCCTGTGATAGTTGGGATAGGCTCCAGCCCACTCGTGACCCTGATAAGGATAAGAAAAGAGGATGGATTGTGTAGTGATTTAAAACCATTTCAGAGATCTCATTAAGATCAAGGTGGGCCTGCAACTGTAAATAGATCCTTTTCTCCAGAACTTTTGAAAGAAAGGGAAGCTTTGAAATTGGCCTGTAATTAGCCAGGACAGTTGGGTCCAGATTGTATTTTTTAAGAAGAGGCTGAACTATAGTTTGTTTGAAGCATGATAGGACAGCCTGTAGCAAGTAGTGATGGGAATTCCGGCTCTTTTTAGAGAACCGTCTCTTTCGGCTCAGCTCACTAAAAAGAGCCGGCTCTTTCGGCTCCCAACCGGCTCTTCAGGTTGTTTTGTTGCTTTAATTAATTTATTATCATCAACAATATAAAATTCTGCACAAAAGGAATTACTAATGTAAAAAAACCCGTGGTTTTATTTATATGTTTATATATAAATATATAGGGTGGCCCCTAGAGACAAAGCAGAGAGAGAAAGAGAGCCAAGGACAACAACAAAAGACAACACGTCACATTAGAAAGGTATAGTAATCATCCACAATTATTTTCATTTGTGGATGATAAAGGATTCAGAAAGTTTATTCATGCAGTGAATCCTATGTATGCAATTCCAAGCAGGAAAACACTCTCGCAAAAAATCATCCCTGGCCTATATGACAGAAAATGTGCATCTTCTTTTTGTTTTGCATATTTTAATTTATATTTTATTGTATTGTAGTTTGCAGTGTTTTGTGTTGTTTCACTTTGAATTTGTTTAAAAGGAAAAAGCTGAAAATTTAAATAGTTAAAAGTTGAAATGTGAATAGTTGTTTTTTGTATTTTATAATTTATTTATTACATTTTATGTGGAGTGAATAAATAAAAGTATATTTATGGTGGCCCCTAGAGACAAAGCATGCACAAATTTCAAAGCACGTACAAACTCCAAAACACATTGCTAGCATTAACTGAACTTCCAAAACAGAGCTACCTACATCACTTAAATTACACAATTGAAAGCATATGTGTACTGTTTGTGTATTTATACACAAACACTCATATATATTCAAATAATTAAAAAAAAAATGTTCATTTGCCTGTTACTACCACATACCAAGTATGGTCGTTGGTACTTCCTGGCTTGTGTAGCCACTAGGCTTCTGGAGCATTTCCGTTGTGTTTTGGAGTTTGTACATGTTTTGGAGGTTTCACGTGCTTTGGAGTTTGTACGTGCTTTGTCTCTAGGGGCCACCGTAAATATACTTTTATTTATTCACTAAAATGTAATAAATAAATTATAAAATACAAAAAACAAAAAACTATTTACATTTCAACTTTTAACTATTTAAATTTTCAGCTTTTTCCTTTTAAACAAATTTAAAGTGCAACAACACAAAACACTGCAAACCACAACACAATAAAATATAAATTAAAATGGAATTGGAATTGCATACATAGGATTCACTGCATGAATAAACTTTCTGAATCCTTTATCATCCCCAACTGAATAATTGTTGAGGATTACTATACTTTTCTAATGTGATGATGTTGTCTCTTGTTGTTGTCCCTGGCTCTCTTTCTCTCTCTTTCCCTCCCACTCTGTTCCTGTGCTACTGCGAGTGTAACTACCGCCACTCCCCCCTCTGCTCAACGCAAGCACAAGGCTCCCGTGCGGAGTGAAGCGAAAAAAAAGTGCAAGAGAGAGGTTGAGAGAAAGAAAAGAGAAAAAAAAACCCAACACGGCTCCCAATCCGGTTGTTCAGTGATGACGCGACGAATCCTACTTCCGGGCCTAAAGTACTCTGCGTTTAATATGGCTTTTGTGTTGTTAACATGTTTAATGTTATGTATTTTCTTCTATTTGATCTCAAAAAGCTCCTAAAACAGTCAGTGATCACTGTTGACCTCCCTCGGCTTTTATTACCGCTAATCATTTATTAAAGCTCAGTTTTTAAAACCTTTGGATGTAACTACAGCCCAGCCCATGCAGCAGTATATGAATGACTAACCTCGTATTGTGGATGGATTATCTCAGTTGTTCTCCTGGCTGAAGTTTGGTCCTTTTACAGCATCCTGCCATGCGATTACATTTGTTCCTGACCACCGAGAACACTCACGTTAACTTTTATCGACTGGAAAAAAAAGTTAGCTTGTTTATATTATGCTAACATAGCTGTGTCGCTAGCGGTCACGTAGCACATACCAGCTAGTTCAACTTCAGTAACCCTACAAACGTCACTGCTGTTTAGTTTTCTGTCGTCATTCATGCTGGAAGTGATAACAGAGATGTACGTTTTAATTTGTTTCCAAAACCCCGCAGTCAGGACATGCTATATTGTATTTAGATAGAAGCTAGCGAGCTAACTTCCTGCTAACTTCTAACTCCGTTAAATGTCATAAATTCCGTTTTCATGGATGCCTGGATGTTAAACTCAATTGTTACACCTGGTAGAGCAGAACGCTGATCATTTTATTAAAGATGAAAGACTTTAGACAGTTTTTCAACTCTCAGTAATGCCATAGTGATCGTTTGATATATGGACCTGCAGCAGAGTTTAGGTCCAGACACGGCTAGTGATGTCAGACTGAACAATCGGATAAGGATCCGGCGTTCACTTCAAAGATCCGGCTCTAAGAGCAGTTTCGTTCGCAACCGTCACATCACTAGTAGCAAGGGAAGTGTTCATTAATCTCTGATTAAAAGGCCCAACAGTATTAAAAACATTTTTTAAGCAGACTTGGGGGAAGACAATCAGATTTGCAGAACTACCATAAACAAGTCACTCAAGGAAACAGAATCAAACTGCTCCAAGACAGCTGAGCACATAGGAGGAACACTGGGGTCTGAGGTAGTGGCCGTTGAGACATAAGATTTAATAGCTCAAACTTTGTCAGCAAAAAGTCATCGCGCATACTTAGTGAAGGTACAGCTCCAACATTATCACATGGATTAAAAATACGATGAAAAAAATTAAAAAGTGCCTGAGGTTTGTGACTATTTGTGGACACTAGGTTTGAGACAAACTGAGTCTATGCAGTGTTAACAGCAGAGAGACAGTTCCTAAGTATCTGTAAAGAAACATAAAACCTATGCTTTTTCTTCTTTCTTTTTTTTCTAACACTTTATTAAAGTATACAAATGCTTTTTCCATCCCCTCTCAGCATGTTTGCAATCATGTCTAAGGGTGCAAGTATGTAACAGATGGTAATAATCTCCTTGTTTATGAGTTTACGTTTTCTCTTAGAAACCAAAGGATAAATAATGTTATTAATGAAGTTATTAAATTGTACAATAGCCTCCTTACCAAAATAAAACATATAATGTAACTATTTTGTTACATTGTGAATTCTGATCCCCACCATACCATTTTCAGAATATCATTTATATATTTGGATAGATATTTATATGTATTGTGGAATGAACGAAATAATACACACAAGTACATGCTTACATGATTGTGTGGCATTTTTGATCTAACCACACCAATGAAATTGCAAAGTCTGTGCTGTATCGGTATTAACAGCTCGATTACTTCTCCATAGTCTATTTCCTCTGCTCTTGCAACACAGAAAAACCAACAGTGAACAAGTTAAAAATAAGACGGCCAAAAAAGGGAAATGGTTGTTCTTTTTCACATCTTTTAACTTAAATATTTAAACTTTTTTATTTTAAAACTCTTTAATGATTAACCACAGTTATACATATTTAAAGTAATAAATTGTCCCATAATCCTAGAGGCAAATTGGTAAGTGATTTTTTTAATCTATGGTTTTAGAGATTCTATACTTTGAGCTTTTTCTTTTTAGTTTTTTTAGTTTAGTTTTTATAGTTTAGTTTGGCCACAGTAACATTCTCCCACATAGGTGAGATACTGCTTGCTTGGTGGAACAGTTGAAAAATGAATAATGTACACTTCAAAGAGACAAAAAAGTAGCTTATGAGCAAGTAGTAGTACTTGCTCATTTTCAGGTGCAAACCCAAAACCACTTAGGGAAATTGGGCTCCACACAAAATAGAGCTTCATGTGCATCCAACGTGATCTCTGTGGATTTTATAACAGTACTCTCTTTAAGGTGGTTCTGTTAATGTGATAGCAGAAACTGTGAGATGTGGTCTTAATGTTACATGGAAGACCAATACCATTTTTTTTTTTTTTTTTTTTTTTTTTTTTTTGTGTCCCGTTTGGATCTTTAGCCATCAGAATTGTTGTCTTAAGGCCAAGAAAGATGCCAAGCGGATTTATTTTACCAAGTGGATCATCATGGCCTTGCCATATTGGTCCATTTGATTGACCTTTATTATAATTATGAATTTATTTTATTTTCAGTTGCTACAAACGGGACAGACATGACTGGGGGATAGGACAGGGAGAAAGAATGAAAGAAAGAGAGGGAGAGAAAGAAAACCAAAGGGGAGAAGAGACGGTGAGAAGGGGGGGAAGAAAAAAAAAAACAACAACAACAAAACACCTGGGTCACCTGTATGGAGAAAAAAAACAGAAGAGAAAGCAAACAACAAAGAGCAACATAATAAAAAAAAACAGCACCATCACAATAAACTAGCTAGCAGTAGATATCAGTAGATACTAAATAATAAACGATATTGTGCAGCATGCAAGATAGACAGCGCACAATGTGCTTTGAGGCAGCAGCCAAGAAAGCTGTAGTCCGCGTCTGTGAATACCCGTGTGTACACCTGTAGACCAATACCATCTCTGTGAGATCTAAACAAACTAACAGGCAATAAGGACGGACAAAGTGTGATTCTGTGTCTCCTTTGCCCAATAATATAATAATAACAATCATATTGAGGGTGGAAGAACATAGATTAAAATAAATAAAATATGAGAACCCATAAATAGCACTCAGCAGATAATAATGAGAAAAATAAGAAAATGTAAAACTACGTTTATTTAACAATTTTATTCAGTATTATGGGTGGTAGTTGTAATGAAGGTTATGTTTAATTTCAACAAGGGTGTTGAGGCTGCTGGTCTATTCTGTACATCATTTCTGCTTTTCCATGCTGTTAAACTCGATTTTGTCATCATCACTATGGGCCAATCATTTTCTCACCTACCTTCTGCAAGCCAGTCAGCCTCTGCTCCATTTGCTTTACATGTTAGTGCTCTTCTATTATTCTGTCTTTCAGGGTCTCATTCAGGATACCCACTGGTCCCTTATCCTGTCTAATTAGAGATCATCCAAGTTTCCGCCTGCTTCATCTCTGCCACCACTAGTGTTTAGATTCTCAGTGGTTCTTGTCCTACTTCCTGACATTATTGTGCCTTTATTGGAGTCTAATCACATCAATCAAACTTGGTTCTTCAATGAATTATGTGCAGAACATTCAAGTAAATCTCTCATTTTATATATAGTACCATATAAAATTATGTTTATAGTGGTCATAGTAACAATAAAAAATAATAATTTTTTTTTTTTTATATTTTTGGTGATATGCAAGCCTCAGCCCCAGGCTTCTGGTCCAGACTAAGATAAGTCAATAACGACTTCCAGATGTAATTAAATACAGGTACAGTGGACCTGGAAAGTATTCACAATATTTGACTTGCTCCACATTTTCTCTTGTTACAGTCTTACTCCAAAGTAGATTGCATTTTTTTGTTTGTCTTTTATGCACAATCCCTTAACAAAGAAATCAGTTATCAGCAGACATATTGGTATGGAAAAAAGAAACAAATGTTTTTGCAGTCTTTACTTTGTGAAATGATTTTAATGCAAGACAAAAAAGAGATTTTAGCAAAATTAAAAAAATGTATTCAGTAGCTGACATATGATCACATTGAAGATGGCTAGATGGATAAATAGATAATGCACTGAACATGTTAAAAACATGAAAGAACGGAATTTGTTTTCCAGGCATGCATTGAAATGATAAATAGAATATATAAAAATCTATATTAATAAAAACACATGTATAAACTCATAAAGTGTGGAGGAATACATATGGCCCTGAGTCTATGAAACTCACAGCCTCATGGAAGAAGCTGCATCTCAGTCTTGTTGTATGGGCTTTCAGGCTACGGAGCCTTGTGACCTAGGGGAGGAGGTAAGGGAGGGGTAAACATTTCACAGTCAGAGTGGGAAGGGTCTCCCATGCTGTTCAATGGACTTATTCTGCATCTCTTAATAGAAATGTTCTAAAGAAAAAAGGGAAGCTGCTGTTGTTTTAGGGGGTGGGTTTCAGCACACTTTACAGTGCCTTCACCACCCCATGACAGAAGGAAGTCAGCACAGCGCCAAGAAAGCCAGCCTGTTACAGCACCTTAAAAAATCAAGCAAACAAACAAACAGCAGTTGATGAGCTTTCTGAATATTACTGACTGTATTTGTAGCCCATGTGAGATTGTTGGACATGTGCAGTCCCATGTATTTCACTGTGGTCAAATTTTTGTTCGGTCTGCACTTCCACAGGCCCCGCTGGTTTAGAGATTATTCCCGTTAATGAAGCAAGACGAACAGCTCAACCGGTTTCCACATGCTACCAAGGGGAACCGGACGGCAGCAGTCCTCTGCCGTTGGTGTCAAGCGAGTCCAAAGAACCAGCTTCCCCTGCAGCCTTTTATTTCTGTGGCACACAGTTTACACAAACACTCATTGTAAAACCCCCATGTGTATGTGTTTGTAAGTGCGTGTATGTGTATTCATGTGCACGTGAGTGTGTGTGTATGTGTTTGGGGGTGCGTTTGTGTGACCTCTTGCTCACCAAAGGGGTCATAAAGCCAGAAAGTTTACTAAACAAGAAAACAGAACCTTCACATAGGATGTGCCTATAATAAAACACTACAGCCTCCCCCACCATTCAACAGGGTGGGAAGGGGGTCAGAAACAAAGGAATGTCTTTGATCATACAGTTTGAACCAAGACTTACAAATTTAAGTAACACAATGACAACATTTAACAATTTCAACTTAACATTTTTGTAATCCATATACACAGACATCATCAAGTCATTAGACAATTACTAAAGGATCCTAAGATTTCTGTTTTTCAAGTATAAAATATAGTAGCATAGCCTTTAGAATATTCTCATAGACATTTTCTGGTCTTTAAGTATGATAACATGAAATACAATTGTGTAAGACACGTAAGCACAAATATTTCCTAGTTATAGTTATAGTTCCTTAGTCATGTTGGCCACAGTTGATGATGACTAGTCAATAGTTTAATGTTTTTCTCTCTCTTTCATGAATGGATTTGATGAAATTTTTCTGTTTTTATTTTATTTTATTTTTTTACTGTTTGTTTTGTAGAAATTATCATTATTATCATCGACATATAATTATGATGAATCTGTATGCACATAATTTTTCACTGTTTGCATTTGTTTGTTTGTGCAGCTGTTAACAGAAAATCTCTCTTAAAGATTTCCTGTGTTTTTTATTTATATAAAGAAATATCTGCATATGAATATCCATCTATCATAAAATTATAAGATGATGGATGATGGTTTAAAAGACTGCTTTTTTTATTAGTTTTGCCTTTTTGCCAGCAAAGAATTTGTGATTTTTAGTTTACATCCGCCCTGCATTGTGGGTCAGCTCTCTGCCTGCCACATGTCCTGCTTCACATGACAATTAGTCTAGAACTTTTTTAAAGATATGAAATATTGATAATGTCTTATACTGATAAAACCTCTCAAACTGTCCACTTTATATTTACTTCCAGCTTTATTACATCTATATCTTCTTAGAGCCTGTCATGGTCCTGGGCCATGTGGGCCCAGTATTCTTAGTTTCTTGTATTTTTGTATTTCGTTCCTTATTTAGGCCATGTTTCCTAAGTTGTCCTGTTGTGGTGTTCCTTATTTGACTTCCCCTTGTGACTTTTATCCCCTGTGTGCCCCTCTATGCATCTGTGAGCCCTCATCTCCCCTCCTTGTTTCATTCCATGTTTCCCCAGCCCACTATGCCCGTGCTCTCTCTCCTCCTGTTTGCACCTGTGTACTTCCTGTTTTACTTTGACAGTCTCCCGTCAGTGTTGTTCACTCCTGCCATGTCTTGTTATGTTTATCTGTGTCAGCTGTGTTCCCATGTGTGGCCACTTCCCCTGATCATCCCTCTTGTGTATTTAGTCTCTGTGTTTCATGTAGTCTGTGTCGCGTCGTCTGTGTTACCACCCCCTGTGTTCCGTATCTCCAGCCATAGCTTTTTCTTAGTTTATGTCCAGTTTAGGTTTTCTGTTTGAACTATTACCCTTATACTGCCCTCGCTCTGGTTTGTTCTGTTATCAGCCATAATAAAAGGCTCGCTTTTGTTTAATCCACTCCTGCATCTTCGCTTGTGTTCGCGTCTGGGTCCAACACACACATTCCCACACGGTCTATCTCCACGGACCGTGACAGAGCCTGAAGCTGTATAACTTTAAAAAATCTATTTCCAAATTTTGAATGAATTAATTTCAATAGTTTTTAGTTTATATGAAGTCATAAGACATACGCACATACATGTATGACTTGTATGTGTGTGTGTAGCCAATTGCTTTTTTTCTTTTTTGTTGTGATGCTTAAACGAGTTAAAGTAACTGTTCTTTCTTGTTTAAAAGATGGTAAAACTGAAGTTGGTTGATGTTTTATATATATTTCAATGTGACTTAAGTTAACCTATTGAAACAAGTGGATATAATATTATATAATACTGCATTATTTAATATAATTGAGCACAAATTTTGTCATTACAGACTACTATCGAAGTGGTAAGCCAACTCAGAAATGTATTGAGATCCCCCCCCCAATAATCAGACCCAACCAATATAAACCCCCCCAATAAAATTATGAATTATCTTGCATAAATAGGCTGTTTATTTTCTTTACTCATTTCAGTTATTACCAGCAAAAGGATTCCTTATAGTATCATTTTCAGAACATTATTTATACCGTAACAGTATGAAAAATTAATTAAATTATGTACTAGTATGATTAAAAACTAGAACATTTGGTACTTTTTTATCTTTTATTTTGGGTGGTGCAAAGAGTACACTTTTTTGTGGTTTGTGTAGTGGTTTTGATCTTTATGCAGCAATGACGATGCAATGTCCTTGCTGTATCAGTATTAACAGCTTGAACACTTCCCCATGCTCTGCTTCCTCTTCTCTTGCTACTCAGAACCAGTGTCAAGAAAATTCAGTTATAGGATGAAAAGGGGAAATAGCTGCTACTATGTACTTTTTGGCTTATTTTTCATGTAAACTTTTGCGACTTTAGAATATTCTTCAATTATGAAGCACAATTGTCCATCCATTCATCCGAATAATATATAAACATACAGTACGTGCTGACAACCAAGTTTGTTTACGTGTGTGTGTGTGTGTGTGTGTGTGTGTGTCCAGTCCCAGGTGGATGACCTCTGTTGAGTTACAGTGTTTTTAATTATAACATGTACAAGTTAAATCTAATTATATCAGTATTATATTATGTGTGCAGAGTTAGTATTGCAGTAAATATTAATACAATAATCATTGTTGTGCCCTTTTTTACTTTTCATTTAAATTTTTTCTGACTTACAACCTATATCTCTCTTTATATGTTATATGAAAACCTGACAGTGTCCCCAGTTAGAGGGCCCAAATTGATCCAAAGATAAAAGAGCTATCTGTTTAAGTTGATACCTCTCTGTCAATGGCCCTAACCAAACACACCTTATTGATTTTGTTTAATTGAAACATTTCCAGGTAAAAACTCACTGCCACATGAGGAAATGAAGCTCCAGAAATGGAAACGCTACACATCTATCCAGCCTGACCTCTGGGCATTTTTTTCAGTTGCAGTTCTAAGCTCGTTCTATCTGTGTGACAGAAGAGATTGTAAGATGTCTGAGGTCTTAATGTTATGTGGAATGCCAAGCAACCAGAATCTCAGGAAAATCCTAACAAGCCAAAAGACAATAAGGACCCACGAGTTGGGCGTTTGTGTTTGATCCTGGTGTAAGCCCCCTTTCTGCTGGCTCTGTCAAATTGCACTTTACCACAAATGTCTAAGGAGGCCAAGAATTCACAGCAACAGCTAAAACTGAACTAGTAAAAGATCCTCTGGTTCTTTGGCACTTTACTTTGTTTAAGGTTAACTCTTTTATTGCTGGTTACCCCTTATATTATGGACTAATGATATCGCTTGAGCTAGATAAGAATTACTGACAACTAATGAGTAATTTTTGAGTGAAGCATTCACTATTTAACGTCATATCAATCAAACTGTGTAGATATTCAGTATATGTCATACACGCACGCACAGTATATGCCTTGTCTTCAGAGTCACAAAAGCTACAGAAGTGTTATTGTTATCAGTGTAGGCAGAGATCACCACAAGAAGACAGCATTACACAGCATTATGTTAATTGGTCTAAAGGCAGACATCAAAACCACAGCTAAAATGGTAAAGCAGTGTTGTGCAATGAGTTCCCCAAACAAATTTAAATGTCAGTAATGAAGTCTAAATGGAAATCAACTCTTCTAACCAACTGCAATGAGTTGCTAACTTTATAAATAATCTTCCCCAGAAATCCCACAGAATAATTACACAGAAAAGTAGAATATTGTCATTTTTGAGAAGCCTGAAAGGGAAATGTTTCAAATAATTATGAAATAATTATCAGTTAATTATCGACTTATCCGCTGTTTCAGTTAAACCCAAATATACTGTTACTAGCTTAATGTTTAACATCTTAAAAGGTCTTCATATCATTTACATGAAAAAAAGTAAAAAAGTATTCCATTTGAAATATAGTGTAGAGCCCCATGTAAAATACTGAAATCTAATATGAGAAATATACATTATTGAAATCAACTACTAAATATTCTTTCTTTTTTTGCCTAGAGTTGCAGCATTGGCCTCACTCTTCCTACAATAATAAAGCAAAAACTTATTAACTGACTACTAACTCATCTTCCTCTAGCCTTACTGTCCAGTGTTAATTTGCTACATTTGGTTGACAACCTCGCGATAAAGAAAACGAGCACTTCACATGAAATCAGCCTTGAGTATGAGCTTTGTGAGGCATCACAGGTTGGTGAATTTAAGAAAGAAAAGCTTAATCTGGTTCAGGTAACCATGTTACCATTTGTTTTGAGTTTAGAGCTACTCTATGGGCTTGTTTGTGCTTATTAGATTAGTTTGTGCAATTAGAAGAGCAAAGCTATATCAGCTGGGTATGCTAGAGTTTGAATAGTGGATCTGGTATGCAGACATCTACACATGGAAATGACAGACATTATAGAAAGCCTGAGTGAACTGTTTAGTGACTTTCTCTGTCTTCCAAAGAAAGCTTTTCAAAGTTATTGTTGTTATTGTCCCCAGCTCTCTAATAACAATGAACTATCCAGCACACTTATGGAAGCACACTCTTGTGCTCTTGTCCTTTCATTACAGATGGAGTAGTGACTCTCTGCCTGCTCTCAGCTGGGTTTTAGGGGTTCTGATGCCACTCACTGGCTATTGAATAATGACCCTGAGAGACCTGGCTTTAGCCTAATCCCTACTTGAAAGCTATCCTTCCTCTAATTCAATCCCTCACTGGAGAAAGACGAGTGGCTCATAACACACATACACACCTGGATTAATGCAGCCAGACTTGACCGACTGTTCGAGTACCACAATAGAACTGCATAATGGCACAGCTGTCAAAGAAGGATGTTACATTTAAAACATGAAGGACACGTCCTAAAATTTTGAAACATTTTAGTTGATTATAATAAATCCAGAAGAAAAGCACAGATATGTGGCTTCAGTCTGATTTTATTATGTATTTATTTCTTGGTCACTGGGTTTGGCCATTAAGAATTGTTTTTAAATGTAAGAGTGGCAAATTATTTTTCTTATTTCTGGTTTATTTCTGGTCATTTGAGAGAACTCCACTTTGTACTGTTAGATATAATGTGTAAGATGCACGTTCTATGATGTCATTTTAACATTAGAATCTATCAGATCAATTTGCATTTGGAACCCTCACCTTAAACTAGCTAAAACAGAACATTAGCTAAATTAACAGTCTTAAAATGTTTCAAAAGAACCATCGGGGCTTAATTTGGCATTGTATTACACTAGTGGAAACTATGAATATGTCTCTGTATTATCAGAATAATTCTAGCTTCCTTAAACTGTCAGTGTGTGAGTTTTTGAAAATGCAGTAAAGTATGAAATGTGCTTTAAATCCTACACCATATTCTTTTTTTGAATATTTATTTTTGGTGTTTAATGGTTTTTTGTGGCAGGACAGTAGAATATAAGGACAGAGAGCAGGGGCCAGTAGCCCAGGGTTGAAAAGCCAAGCCCCTGCAGCAGACTTTCGGCATATAGGCTGTCTGCTCTATCTAAATATACAGGCACCCCCTGGAGGTTATTCAGATGTAGAGCATTTACATATTACACACAGTTTTGTTGGGATTTTTGTGAAGGTAGTGATCTTTTGGATTACAGTGGCTGTCATTTGTTCATAAAGTTGGTGTGCAATAGTTCACTGAGTAGTGGGTCATGTTTTTTTCTTATTCCACACCAAACACTATGCTTGTGAGTGACTTTCACAGCAACTTCCGGCAGCACAGATGACGAACAGGAAAATAAGACAAACCATTCGGAAAACAATACGTAGGTTAAACTGGTCTTTAAAGATGAAAATACTCGTTTATGACTCAGCTGAACTAGGTGCCAAGATTTAAACCCACTGAGATCAAATCACCACATTTTATAGAAACAATAAAACTAGATAGAAATAGAAAATAGATGCTGCTGTTCAAATAACCTGACATGCTGGAAACTGTGAAGAGTGCAATAAAACCATCTCAGGAAAGAACAGACTCCAATATGTGTCTTTGGTTGCCCATGACTGATGGGCTGCTAAGATCAAAAGATACTAAGATTCAAGAAAAACCAGAGATTTCTGATGCTTTGGGTGAAAGTATGCTCCTGTCCACTTAAATTCTCGCTTACTGCAGCATGGGGCAAAGTGAGCAAGGCTGGATTTTCTCTTTCTCAAATGATGTCACTTGCAAGTTTTTTTGGATAATATCCTGTTGTCACTGACATCAGAGCTGCTACAGAAACGTGAGGGCTTCCTTTGTTTTTAGTCTGTGACGTCCGTATTGAAGACTGTATTAAAAGCTATGCCAAACGTGAAAATAACAGATCCCCTCCATATATTTTTCTAGGTCACCCTTTGCACAACCCTTTGCTGTTTACACAAAACCAAATACATTTACAAATGCACTTAGTTGTCGTTTTTAAGTACATTATGTCTTCACTGAAGTTTTTATGTTTTTTGTTGTTCAACTTCTTTATAATTTCAGATTGAAGGTTGTTGTGTTCCTAAACTTTATGACAGAATTTATGTTATAAAAACATACAATTTAAAATTTAGAGGATAGTTGAAAATTAGATGAGTAAAAAATTGTTGTTGTGGTTGTTTCAACATGAAGTTTGTCAGTAAGTGTTATCTAACTTAAACTATTCTGTATTTATACAGTGTATAGGCTCCCCCAAGAGGATAATATGTTCATTATTTTAGGCTATGAATGAGAAAACAACTGCAAAGCAAAAGCACAAAAAATGCAGAAGTGGTTGTAGCTCAGACTGCAAATTTATTTGCAAATACTTATGTTGAAATAATTACTATCCTGAAAATGTTAGATTTTTTTATTGCATGTTATTGAATAAGATAATAACTTCAAATGCCTTTGGTTGTTGATTCTAGTAATACATTTTAACAGTCCCAAATCATACAGCTGACCTGGAAACCATTTTACACCAAACACACTGCAGTGACAGTTTCCATTTAAACTTTGTTCTCACTGTTTTTTGGTCTCTTTCAAACATCATAATGTCCGCATGTTTGTTTACATCTTTGTTCTTTCATCATAACTTCAGAAAATTTCCAAAATTCTCTCTGTGACAACATCAGTCTCACAGTGAGAGAATCATTTCTTGGAAATACAGAGAGCTGAAATGAGGTGGGAGGCGCGAGGAATGGATTCTCAACGCCGCCTAGCAAAACGCACAGTCTGCTCCACAGTCTTTTGATATTCAGCAACAGCGCGCGCGCACACACACACACACACACACACACACAGTAAAGCTCTACCTCATCATTGCTACGGAGCATGGAAGATGAAAAACGCATGAGTGTACGCATTTTGATTCTTAAATCAACAGTGTTTTGATTTTGGTTTTGCCACAGCAGAGCGTGAAGTAGCTTATTATCTGCTTCATTACTGGCAGGAGGACAGGGATGCGCCTGTGTGACTGTTTTTATGAGACACACAGTTTTCTGAGTGTGTGTATATGGATGTGTGAACATGTGAGCCAAAACCTTAACTGTGCCCATCCCATTGCTTTATTAGATACTCATACAATTTTCCTTTCCAAACGAGTGGGTGTGGGAACAAAGCAGCAGGTTGCACTGAGAATTATTTCATGGCACCCATAAACACATAAGCAGTAACTGTATAGGCATAAGGTTACTAGTTTCTTAGATCAACCACTATGCACCGATGGTGTGCAGTTTCTAAATTTTGCACTTGAAGTGAACCAATACAGTAGATATATGAACAAGAATAGATATATGACCAGGATGTAAAGTTATTGAAGGAAGCTGGTCACAATTTATAATTTTACACTCATTGTGTCTCACCCCCCCCCCCAAAAGGGTCACCAAAGCAGATGGATTTGCATGTTTGATTTGGCACAGATTTAACATTGCATTGAGAGCGCTTCTGAATACAACTCTTCCATTTATCTGGGACAGACACTAGAAGAGCAGTGTGTACTGGAAAATCTACGTGTTCTCAGTCAAGACTGCAGTTTCACCCAAGCTATGACTTTGTCAGCCATCTTTTGGAAACTGATTACAGCTACACAACAAAAACATAAAAATCTCCAAAATCTTTTTGATAAGAGCCTGAGCGTAGATAAAATAACAATAATTTTATCTAAATAATCAGTGTCTCAAACTGTTGGTTCAGTTCTAAAATCAGTTGGTGTCAACACATTCACTTTGTCTGTATAGAGTCTGAATGATCCAAATATACCAGGGAATACAGATTTATTTATTGAAAAACAACTTAAATATACCAAAAAAGTCAATTAAAAAAGGCTCAAGCTTTTTAACAAGATGTAATTTCACATTACTATCCCCAAAACGGTTAATTTGTTTTTCACATTTTACATTGAAAAACGGAAAAGTTTTTCTAAGCTATTGTCTGGAGAATCAGTGGCAGCGCTGCAGACTATGCAGATCTTCTTCTTACAAAGTGGCTTGCAGATATGCAGCGAGTATAAGCCAGGTGTGATTTAAGATTTGCTGTATGGACAGGATTAAGCTTGAAGTAAGTTAATGTGGGGTGGCAGATTAGTAGATGGGATTGCAGTTGAGCATTTGTAGCATAGCTGAACCATTACTCTGTTTGAATTTTGAAGCATTGATCCTGCATCTGGCCATCTCATTTAGGGTTCAAGTTCAGGTTCCTCCTGATGACTTTTTAGTGACTGTTAGCTTTGCTGCGCATGATTCTGAGTTTTACTTGTGTTATTCATTTACCCTTCTGTCCATTTGTGTGTGACAAATGAAGGACCCCACATGGCTTCACTAAGAGGTTTCCTGTCTAAACTTGAGCGCTCAGAGGTCTGCTGTGGCAGATAGGACTGCTGCCTTTGTTCACATTACGACCTTAATTAGGCAGAGCATTGCGTGTGAGAAATCTGAGAGCCTTTCTCTCTCTCTCTCTCTCTCTCCCTCTGTGTTTATGTGTGTGTGAGAGAGACTGGGATGTTGAGAGTGACAGCTGAATGTTGCCACCAGCATGCTTCACTTGTCTTCTTGTTTCACTTCAGACCAGCAGAGTGAACTGCTGATGGCAGGCCAAAAAAAAAAAACCAATTCCTGCGCTTTGGCATACACACAGATTATATATTTCTATATGTGTGATTTCCCTCTCTTTTGTGTAAGAATATCCAAATTCTTAGAAACATAACAAAAGAAATGACATCATTTACAGTACTAATGCAGAAAAAATCTCTAGACACAACAGAACATAGAAGCAAACTACAGTGTTTCTGATTACCTAAATACAATTATACTAATAAATAAGAGAAACCAAACACAAACATTGTCCATTGATATACTGCCCATGCATATACAGAGAGAGTCAGTCAAACCTGAAATGTGTGATATATTTTATCTCAAGCTCAAACTCAAAATACATGTGTAAATGAATGCATAAATGCTCTTTCCTTCCGCTTAGCGTACAGCCTCAGTGTGCTGGACTTGGGATGAAACCCTCCATGCATGGTAAAGATCTTCCTGGTCTTGATGTCAGTGGCTTCTATCTCCTTTGGCCAGCTTATTATCCCAGCAGGGTACCTGATCACAAGCAGGGCGTAGGTGTTGATAGTCCAGATCTTGTTCCCACTGTTCAGCTTACTCCTCAGGACTTGCCTGACACTCTGCAGGTACTTGGTGGTTGCAGCTTTCCTAGCGGCTTCTTCATGATTCCCATTTGCCTGTGGGATCCCCAGGTACTTGTAGCTGTCCTCAATGTCTGCAATGTTTCCTTCTGGTAGTTCGATCCCCTCAGTTCTGACTACCTCCCCTCTCTTTGTTATCATCTGGCTACACTTCTCCAGTCCGAAGGACATTCCGATGTCAAATATTTTACTGACACCATATAAAAATGTACACACAAAATAGGACTCAAACAAATTCCATCATCCCGTGTGAGTAAATCAATGTCTCGTCAACTCTTGGCATACAGCTTGATGTCATCCATGTACAGGAGGTGGCTGACAACTGCTCCATTCCATAGTTGGTACTGGTAGCCAGTCTTGTCAATAATCTGACTGAGGGGGATTAAGCCTATGCAGAACAGCAGTGGGGACATCCTGCACTTGATGGTGATTTGTGCTATGGGGATTGATGTTAACCTGCAGTGTTGTCTGCCCATCCCCATTGAGGACCTGATTGACGCTTTTAGGGTCCTGTTGATCTTGTATAGTTCTAGGCATCCCAGGATCCAGGTGTGGGGCATCGAGTCATAGGCCTTCTTGTAAACAGTCCAGGCAGTGCGCAGGTTGGTCAGCCTAATCTTGCAGTCTTGGCTGACTGCTCGGTCCACCAGTACTAGTGTTTTGTGCCTTGGTGTTCTGCGCCTCTAGTATTCTTGCCAATCCCTTTCTGTGCCCCACTCATGTATTGACCCATGTGTCTGTTCATCTGAGCCGCTATGATCCCTGAGGCAGGTTATTGGGTGGTAGTTGGATGGGACCAGTCCCTTCTGGGGGTCCTTTAGTATCAGGACTGTCCGGCCTTGGGTTAGCCATACCTTGATCTTGGCCTCTAGTCTCCTTGGAGGGTACTGCTCCTTGTGGCGGTTCAACTGTTCACTGGTCACTGCTGCCATAATGTAGATCAGCTTGTTAGTCCCAGTAATGGACAGGGTAGGTACTGTCCATAGTGCTGCATTCACATCATCTACTAGATCTTCTGAGGGTACTTCATGTAGTGGACTGGCTACGGAGGATCCAGGTTTCAAGCTTCGCCATGATTCTATCTTTCAGGTCAGTTCCTCTCGGACTCAACGATCCTTCTTCGTTTGCACTTGGGGCTTGGTACCCAGTCTCGGGTGGGGGTGATGATATCTCCCCACTGACCTGTCGTCCTGACTCCTCCTTGCCGTATCATGTGTGTTGTACTTTGTTTGTCTGTAGCTGTGAGAGCAGTCCCTTCTTCCGAATGTTGGAATACTGAGTTAATAGTTGTTTTGGCGTCAATGTGGAGGTTGGGTATCGAAGATTCCATGGGTCCCTCATCTTGTTAATGTAACCCCTTCCGCCGGGGTTACTTGCGTAGCAGCATTCTAACAAGTAACCCACTTCTTATGAGGGTGCCCTGGTTCCTCAACACCTGACGTGAACCTTGTTGATCCTGGCGACGTCCGAGCCACCATGACTTCATATTTATCCCTCTCGCTCATGTCTGCGGTAGGCTGGCTTAACATGGGGGGGTCTAGCCTTAGGACCCTTGCTGGATACAGATGCCCCAGGTGGGAATCGAATTTGCGACTCCAGAACTTGCGAAACACACGCAAAATTAACAAGAAGCACTAAAAACTCAAACTTCCACCGAGGCAGCTCACTCTCTGGGCAATATTTACTTTTAAAAGCATACTATGTAATAATTTTGTTTTCTCTGTTCTTTTTAAATGTCCTTTACAAAGCTTGTAGTAAAAGCAAGTGCAAAGTGCTGTCTTTTGATGTTTTCCTTGAAACCCAATTGAATATACTTGACATATTTTTAAGTACACCTATATTTATGATTATTTTTTATTTGTATGCTGAGAAAACTGAAGTCATTGCCTTTGCTCCTGAGAAACTTGTCCCCCTCGTGGTTAAAAATCTAGGCCACCTTGCTTCTTATATTAAACCCTCCATTATAAACCTTGGTGTTACATTTGACCCAGCTCTGACCCTGGACACACATGTTATATCTTTGGTTCACTCTTGTTTTTACCATTTAAGAAATATTGCCAAGCTGAGTCCCATTGTGTCACACTCCGAATTGGAAATGATTATTCATGCTTTTGTTTAATCTCGCTTAGATTATTGTAATTCCTTGTTTACTTGCTTAAGTAATGCTTCCCTGGAACGACTGCAGGGTGTTCAAAATGCTGCTAGGCTTCAGACAAAGTATCCAAAATACTCCCATGCCACTCCCCGGCTGATTCAACTGCATTGGCTCCCTGTCAAGTTCAGGGTCCATTTTAAGGTTATAATCATGACCTATAGGGCCCTGCACGGTGTAGCTCCAACTTACATCAGTGATCTTCTTCTTCCTTATCGCCCCAGCAGGTCCCTGAGGTCTTGTGACCAGGGCTTGCTGGTTGTCCAGCATACAAGGTTAAAAACAAAAGGTGACAGAGCGTATGTATCAGTGGCTCCCAGACTCTGGAACTCGCTCCCTTTGAGTTTGAGATCTGTGGACCCATTTATTTTAAAAAGCAGTTAAAAACTTATCTGTTTAAACTTGCTTTTGGTAGATTCTGTTTGTTTGAGATTGTATATCCGTTTCTGCTTCTGTGAAGCACTTAGTGATTTTTATCTTGAAAGGTGTTATATAAATAAAATGTTACTTTACTTTTACTTGTATATAGCACGTGTGACATTCATTTAATTCTTTAGTAAATTTGTTGAAATGTTTTGCACTCTGTGCCCATGCATCAACCGGCATGCAGCCTGTTTCAGTCATGCAGTTATGTTAATAATATGCGTATCCGCTGCATCTGCTGAAAAGCTTCAGCTGCCTGTGTAAGTTGACAGCTGCAATAAAGAAGTGTGCTAAAAAGTGCGAACATGCATGTGGTCGGGTCTATCATGCATCGTTTACAGTGGTGCCGAGTGGGTGTGAAAATATTTCTTCCTGCCATGTGGGGAATGATGTAAAAAGTTTGAGAACCACTGCTTGAACTTTTGTTACTTTGTCTGATACTTGGTATTGTAGAATGTTAGTTTGTTTAACCCTTTAAAACCGGCCAGAGCGGGCACGCTCCGTTTTGCGTAACTATTTTTAAATCCTGGTAGCACTGCAACCACATGAGCTAGCGCAATAATTTTTTTTGCATATGAAACCGGAGGAGTTGTACTTACATCTTATGCCATCAGCTTGTCCTAGGTCGCAGTTTCCTTCCACATATAGTTTTGCAAAAACTGCATAAAAAGCACTTGCAGCAACAAAAACATAATATTCCAGAAACAGGCTTTGCCGATCCGATCAGCTGTTCATAACACTTCCTACGTCCATCAGCACGAACTATTGCATGTCCGCCATGACCTGCCCGAAACCGGAAGTGACGTCATTTTCGCGTAAATGTAGTTTTTTCCCATCAAGGCCATCAAGGCCTGGTGTTTTTAAAAGTTATGTTTGACTTTATGACTTTCTGTGTCATTTCTGGGATGCTTAGGACTCATATTGCAATGCTGGAAATAGTTTATTTTGATGCATATGCTGCTTTTTTGCAAATTTGCAGTATAATATTTATTTTCGTTTTTCCTGCAGTGTATAGAAATTGGTGTATTTCAAAAATAAAACTATGAAGACACTCAAAATAAATTTCCTGTGGTTGTCATGATCCTGGGTCCTTTTGACCCAGCGTTTTGTGTTTTCTCTTCGCGATTTTGGTTCTGTTCGCTAATTGGTGTTTATTGACTGTTCATTCAGGGGCTGCGTTTTGTGTGGCGGATGTCAACGCGAGCTGCTTATCGCCTGTGCAGCTACCGGCAGCTAAGTTAGCTCCCCCGCAGCCACTCTCAGCTCGGTTAGCTCCCCCGCAGCCAGTGCTCCTCTCAGCTCAGTCTCCTGTGCCTCCTTCAGTTCAGTCTCCTGTGCCTCCTTCAGTTCAGTCTCCAGTGCCACCCTCAGTTCAGTCTCCAGTGCCACCCTCAGTTCAGTCTCCAGTGCCACCCTCAGTCCAGTAGCTCCAGTGCCGCCTGTAGCGCAGGCCCCAGTAGCTCCAGTGCCCCCGCTACCCGTAGCTCTGGCTCCAGTATCACCGGTTTCACTCATTCACTCCATGCAGGGAGAAAGTCTAATTTCACCTCAAGGTGCTTTTCATGGTTCAGCCGCCATTGGCACAGTTTGCCGCTCCAGGGCTTCCCCAGAGGCTAGGTCTCAGTCCCCGGCTGATTCTGGACCCCTGAAGTTTATGCAGCCACCTGAGAACTGCACCATGTCAGCGTTGCCTGGGCAGAGCCAGTGCTCAGTGCATCGCCAGTTGCCTTCGTGTTTGCCAGAGGACTCCATGACTGCTGGCTTAGTGGTGACTTCTGCTGGAGGGTCCGTAGGACCGCTCCGGCCTTCGTCTCTAGTCTCCGCTGGGGGGTCTGAGAGACCGCTCCGGCCTTCGTCTCCTGTCTCCGCTGGAGGGTCCGAGGGACCGCTCCGGCCTTCGTCTCCTGTCTCCGCTGGAGGGTCCGAGGGACTTCTCCGGCCTTCGTCTCCTGTCTCCGCTGGAGGGTCCGAGGGGCCCGTTCAGCCTCCTGCCTCCGCTGGAGGGTCCGAGGGGCCCGTTCAGCCTCCTGCCTCCGCTGGAGGGTCCGAGGGACCCGTTCAGCCCGTCCAGCCGCCTGCTGTAGCTCCATCATCATCCTCGCCTGCTGCAGCTCCAGGGCCTTCAGCCTCGCCTGGCCCAGCCTCAGAGCCTTCAGCCTCGCCTGGTCCGGCCTCTGCCTGTGCTTCGCCTGGTCCGGCCTCTGCCTGTGCTTCGCCTGGTCCGGCCTCTGCAGCCTCGCCTGGTCCGGATCGCCATCGCCTGAGTCGCCGCCGTTGCCTTCCGCGCGGTCGGCCCCCTGAACTGCTCCGTCGTCTCCCTCGTCGCCGCCGTTGCCTTCCGCATGGCCGGCCCCCGGACCGCCATCGCCTGAGTGGCCGCCGTTGCCTTCCGCACGGCCGGTCCCCGGACCGCCATCGCCTGAGTGGCCGCCGTTGCCTTCCGCACGGCCGGCCCCCGGACTGCCATCGCCTGAGTGGCCGCCGTTGCCTTCCGCACGGCCGGCCCCCCGAACTGTGTCCCCGTCGCCGCCGTTGCCTTCCGCACGGCCGGCCCCCCGAACTGTGTCCCCGTCGCCGCCGTTGCCTTCCGCACGGCCGGCCCCCCGAACTGTTTTGGACTCCTGTGCTGTCGGCCCCCTGGCCGGCCCCCTGAACTGTTTTGGACTCCTGTGCTGTCGGCCCCCTGAACTCTTCTGTTTTGGACTCTGTTTTTTCCTGTGTTCTGGTGTGCTTCGTTTCTTTTGGTTTTGGACTCGTTTTTTGTTTTTGTCTTTTGGCCTTCTGGTGCTCCGGTTTTGTTTTGCTTCGAGCCCTCCTTCCTGGGCCCCCGCCGCCCGCCCTGGTTGGGTTGTTTTCTGTTTTTTCTGGCTGTTTTGTTTCTTGTTGGGCTGTCTGGGGCCAGCCTTTGAGAGGGGGGGGGGGGGTACTGTCATGATCCTGGGTCCTTTTGACCCAGCGTTTTGTGTTTTCTCTTCGCGATTTTGGTTCTGTTCTCTAATTGGTGTTTACCCTGTTCCCCCCCGTGTGTTCCTGTTTTATTGTAAAGGTCTGCGTCTTATGTGAGTGTTTTCAGTTTGCCTCCCTGGTCTCATCATGTTAATCACTCCCAGCTGTGTCTCCCACCTGTGTGTAATCTCCCTGTGTTCTCTGAGTGTATTTAAGTTGTATTTATTTTCTTGGTAATCGCTGGTTCGTCTGTGTTGTTTCCCCTCGCTCTCCCTGTATGTATTTCTCCGGACCTCCCTGCATCCTCATTCTGGTTTGTCTTATTAGTTTACCCAGTTTAGGTTTCCGGTTTTATGTTTTGTCGCCACCGCTGTTTGTACTCACACCCTTGTAAATAAACACTCATCTGCACCAGAGCTGCCGCATTTTGACAGTGGTGGGAAACTAGTTTGTGCAACTTTTTTGTATTTACAGTTTTGAGGGATAAGCCTCTTAAATTTCTCTAACTAGAAATATATGTTAAAAAAACAAAAACGATTTCCAATTTTTTTATAGTTTATTGCACTTTTTTGCAATTTATGTAATTACTATGCACTTAATGCATGCATATTATTAAAATTTAGGCTGTAATGATTGTATTGATGTATAGCAACTTGAAATGCTCCCAAAAATGGCTCCACAACATGTAAAAATATAATATAAGCTCTGGCGGACTTGGTTCTATGGTAGGTCTTAAAGGGTTAATAGTTTCCTTTTCAAACAATATCTCGAAAGTTTTGGTTCTCCTTGTTGCCACAGAACTGTTACTTTCATTGAGGAATGGGACTTCAGCGCCGCAGCTACACACCACACGCTTTACTTAATTTGCTTAGGGATTATTTAATTAAAGTATTCTGATTCTGATAATTCTGTTTGTAATAAATATCAAGTGAAAAAAGTTTGATCGCACATTTATTATCATCCCACTCTACACAATTACAAAAATTTTGTCAAAAATTATATTAACTTTGTTCTTAGATATGAAGATTTCTGCATTTCTTAACTTCTAGTTGTTCCTCTAGATTTGATTTATTTTTTATTCGCTCAAAAGATGCATTCATAGGTTTTTATTTATTGCTATTTTATAGTATTTTCTCGTAATTACTAATATATATGCTGAGTTTCCTTTCAGTTATTGGTTCCCTTTCTTCCATCCTACTGTGCTTTGTGACTTGTCTTTAGTTTTACTACTCGCCTATGATTGTCTTGTTTGTATTTAGCAGTGTTTAGTTACCCATCTTTAGTCATCCATCCAATAGATATTTTGGCTGTAGTTGAATTTCTGCTTTATGCTTGAGTCTACTGAATTTGAACTTCAGAAACTGTATGCATTTGACCTCAATAAAGGGTTTGCTTTTGTCTTCTTTGAGGTTTAAGTCCTGCATTTCAATCCATCTCCTGCTAAACAGTGAGAACTGAAATGAGTCTAACTTTGCAGTGTTTCTGAGACTTCTAGTTATATTTGCAACACTGAATTAGAAGATACATTTGATCTCATGTGGTTAAGGAGGAAAGGGAAAATCATAATTTCCATATTGGAACTTAAGTTTAGAGATAAAGGTCAAAATCAGCCACAGTGACATCCAAATGTCTCAGCTGGAGTCAAAGGAACCAAAGTCCATCACTCTGCCACTGCACCTGTTTACAGATAACATCATTGTCTTTGAATTGTGAAGAGAAAAGAAGAGACCATTCTCTTTAAATTCATTCTGCAAGTGGGACAAATTGTAGTAATAAACAAGAAAGGCATAAGCTGCAGTCAGTATTTTAGTTTTAACACAGCATGGCTTTTAAGTTAAGTGAAAATGGGAGAATTGCTTATGAATTTGATGCATAGACACTGATTTCTGTTTGCCAGAGTTATTTTAGTGTCTGCGGGATGCCATCACTGTTGAAGCTAGAGGCAGCATATGAACAGGCTACCCGTGACCAAATGTCTGTTTATGTGACCATGTGTGTATGTGTCCCGGTACTACTGTTGGAATATAAAGTTCTGCCCTGGCAAATGGCAGGCATATCAAATACCACAAAGTCTGCCAGCAAAGCCTGTGGCACAGACAGTGACAAATATATATTTATATACAACTCAAAGGCATACCAAAGTGTGCTGATAGCATAATACTGCCCAAGGCAAGTTAATGTGGTATTTATGTTTTACTCAGCATGGTCCTTAAACACTTTAGTATGCAGACAACTTGGCTTGGGGCTCACTTTTTTTAGCCTGAAGCTAAATACACAGCTAAGCCACCTGTCTGTCTAGTGCGTGGAGTTCTGGATGTAGCCGATGACAGTCCCCTGCGTAATATTACTTACTTTATTGAGAAAATTATATGTCCATTAGAATCACCATGACTGCCAGGTTTTTTGTTAACCCAATTCAGTCTATCATGAAAATGAAAACATGTTGGTTTTAATGCAGAGATTCATTCCCTTTTAAAATATTAAATATTCTACTTCTAAGTTTGTTTTTGATTCTTAAAATGTCTGGTGTTTAATGATCGATACATGGACACCAACAGGGAGATTGAAGGAATCGAAATTTTGAACGGCCAGTCGTAAAGAAGTGAAAAATGGAGGAAATAAGCTGTAGTTAATCACAACAATCTATTTGAGAAGTAATGTTAAAAGAAAAAAAATGGAATGGTGTTTTTAACTTGGCAACATGAATGAAGCTTAAAAACAGATGTCTTCAAGTGACATGATTAAGAATAAGCAAGGTTTCTCATTAAAGAAAGTGTCTCTGACAGAGGTAATAAATAAGTAAAATGTACAACAAGTCTGCTGTCCATACATTTGCATATATGGCTTTATCTCTGGGTTACAATCTTCTTACAATTGAGATCAAGACTACCATTTTCACTATTGGTTTCTGCCACTGACTCTCTAATGCCCTAACAGTTCATTTCACAGCACTAAGAAGTGTGTCGCTATGGCTCACTGGAAGTGTGACTAATGTCTTTTCCATGACTTTACTCTGTCCACTTTTACCTCCACAAGCCTAGTTTCTTCTTCACTTTATAACCTTTGGTATCCCTCATACATTTATGCTTGCCAGAAATGAAGATGAGCTCTTTCTTCCTCATTTTCATTCATTGAGATCTCATCAACATTTCATCATCAAGTTTGCCTCTTTTTGTTATTCTGCGATTTCAGGAATCACACACTGCCAATATGCATTGTTTTAACACCTTTTATCTCATAATGTCCTTACATTATGTTGCTTGATAGCTCTCAAAGATTACTGCTTCGCACTATCAACATGAATTACTTCATTGTATTTGACAGTTTTTACATTCTGACTTGCTAGATGGCTGTCTCTGTTATTCTCATGTAGCCTAATGGAGATTAGAAATGCACTGCACGTGCTTTTGTTCCAGGGCTCATTCACTGATTCAAAAGGTGTGAGATCAGAGGTATGGGTTGGATGAATTTGGACCTGTATTTGATACATTTATATTTTATCAAACTAAATAATATAAGTCTATTTTTTACTCAGCATCCTCATTTTAGGACAACGAACATAAATTCTCAGTAAAAGTTGTGGTTGGCTTAATTCATTATGGAACAGTTAGTATAACCAAGACTGGCAAAAAATAAAAAGGCTATGAGCTCAGTTTCTTTCTTTCTTTCTTTCTTTCTTTCTTTCTTTCTTTCTTTCTTTCTTTCTTTCTTTCTTTCTTTCTTTCTTTCTTTCTTTCTTTCTTTCTTTCTTTCTTTCTTTCTTTCTTTCTTTCTTTCTTTCTTTCTTTCTTTCTTTCTTTCTTTCTTTCTTTCTTTCTTTCTTTCTTTCTTTCTTTCTTTCTTTCTTTCTTTCTTTCTTTCTTTTAAACTGCTGAAGTGAGTCTATGAAAAATCTGTGAAGAATTGACTGAGACTGATGAAGAGCTGTTGGGCCAAACTCACTATGGGTGATGACAGTAGTATTAGTTAATGTTCTGATTGGATATTTAAAAGTTCAAAATATTGCTAAATCCACATCTTGACTCACCATATCTTAATGATTAACCACCAAGTAAAGTTTTAATCTACAAAGCCGCAGCTAACCATGCCCTCCACTCCAAAAGACATTTTTGTCTTTTAGAAACATAGTGTAGAATGTATTACCTGCATTGGCAAACATTTCTTTGCCATAGGTGTGCGATTTATAGCTCATATGACATAGTATAGTTTTTCGACAAATTGGACTACTTTGCCAGAAGAGCTCATTGGGTAATTTACACATCTCTAAATCACTGCTAATTTTACTTGGTATTTGTGAGCTCAGCATGCTGTAGAACTAGTCAGGCGCTTTTCAGGCCTGCTTCATTAAACACAGTGAGACTCAGGGAAATTTGCTGGTTTTTTATGTGGTTGAATCTGCCCAGGCTCGCTAAGCTAGCTATAATGGAGCAAATATGGATCTTCTCTCTCAGAGCTGATTTTTCTAATGGTACTCTTTGAGTGTCTGTCTTATTTTCCTTCTCTCCAAGATGCTTTATTAACACAAAATAAAGCAAGTTTTTATGGAAAACTATATAAAACAACTTCATTAACTTAATCCCCCCCCGACATACACACACTAGTAATAAGTGGGGAAATGTATGCAGTGGCCATAAATCAGTCACATTTGATTTTTTTTTTCAAGAAGTCAATAAAAATTCAACCATATTCTGTTTATTGTTTGTAATCAGCATACGTTTGCCATTTGTGTTCTTGCTTCCTGCCATCACACCTTTTTATGTTAGAGTCACACTAAGGAAAATCTTGGAATCTTGATGCCTTTGAAATGGTTCTTCAAAGATGGGGGCCATGTCTGTGACCATTTGCAGATGCAGTTAAAGCAACGTTAGCACTAAAAACAGTCATAAAACCAGGATAAGAAGTAATCATTCTAACAGTTTGTTATCAGTGTGATTAAACCATCAAGTTGGTTGATTACATGCAATGAGTTTATGATGATATGGTGATAATAAGTCGTAAATCACAAATCTGTTGTTGCTTGCATGCATTTTGAGAAATTCCCTTTCAGAATCCAGTCAGAACCTCACAGATTAGGGATGTTAGGTCGCCATCTATCAGTTAATGACACACAGCAGCATTGCTTTTATATGGGAATATAGCCATCATATAATTAGTTGGAAACAAGTTGGGGTGGTTCCCTTACTGCAAAGACACGTGTCTGCTCCTCAATGCACAATTGGGCGCACAGTGGAAATGGTGGAGGAGGAGTAGTCCTCATAGTGATTTTAGTTTTCTTTCAGCTCTTGGTTCCAAATGATCTGGATTAGCAAGTCCACTGCTGTTCAAATTTGAAAAGGGCACATTTGACAGAAATGACAAGCTGTAGTGACACTGAATAGGCTGAGCATGCTTATATGATGTCATGGCACATAAAGTTAATTGAGTACATCTCTGTGATGTGCAGAGTGAAATTGTGCTGGAGTTCCAAATAAAACAGCAGTACTTTAATATTTTCCTACTTGTAACATGTTGTATTGACCTATATAAGAGTGAGGATTAATAAAGCAAAACAAAATACTGGCAGGCAGTATTGTTAGCATGTGAAATGGGTACTCAGAGTAGTGTGTGCAGAGAGCTCACACACAAAAACAAGCACAGGCACATCAACACACACTCTAGCCTGAGGAGACAGCTTGCAAACAGCATGATTTAGGAGGTAGGCGACTGGCAAACAGTAGAGTTTAGGAGAAAGGGAAAAGGAAAAAAACAGACAGGAAGGATGAAAGGGAATGGAGGACAGAGAACAAGACTACTGGCTCCATCAATTATCCTCTTAAATGAACAAAGAACAGCAACAGGACACAGGCTAATTTTAATCAGTGGAGACATGTGGATTCAGAGGAGGGCAGCAAATTAACACTTGGAGCAATTAATCTGGTTCTGTGCGCACTTCCTATCCTGAAGATAAAGGAAAAAGAATGAAGGTTCATTCTCCATTCAATCGTGCCAACACAATTGATCTTTACTTGTTTAAGGGCTCGTCCGAGATGTTAGTGTAATTGTTAAGGGCACATTAATTAATTTTTTCTTTTGATGTTTGCAGCAACTAAAGCTAGCTATCTAGCAAAAGCAGAGTCAATGTTTCAATTGATGGCATGCAGACAGAAACAAAGACATGAACCAAACCATTTGATGCAAAACTGAAACTCCTTCTAGAATTACTGTTAAGATAAAACAGGAATTAAACACTGTCACAGGAAATAAAGCGTACAATCCACTAATAAAATCAAAACAGGCACCCAGAAAGTCACCAAACACTGAAATAAAAACCAATAAACTTCAACAGAAGCCCAAACTCATTTATAATCACTTAGAAATCAAAACCCCAAGACAACAAAAACTCTGGCAACAACCGATATTTTTATATTTATATACTGTATGTAAAAAAAAAATAAATTAAAAATTAAATGAATCTTATCGTGAAGCACTATGTTATTTCCTAGTGTCCTCAGGGTCATTTTGACCTGCTATGAACTTGAGCAGCGATATTATAAAAAGCAGGAATAGAACTCTCAGGATCCACACATCAGGCACACATCTGCCACCCTCATCTACAGGCTGCATGCTCTGGTCGCACCATTAAACGATGCAAATAGAAGCAAACAGAACAAAAATATACTCATTTCTCTTTTTGTATTGTTGTACCTTGGTTAATTTCAGTAAAAGCAAATATTTGAGTTCTTTTTAGACTTTTTTCAGGCTTGAGTGTAAAGCTGTAAAGTTGGAACAAAGGGTGAAAATTTCTGTTTACCTCAAATTCTATTCTCTATAAAATGAAGGACTTTAATCCCAAATAAAAATGCTGCAAACTAGGGAACAACGTGTATTGCCCAACTGCATCTGGTCAGCGAATAGTTGGCCAGTGTTTGCAGACAGGTCAGTGTTTTCCATTAACACAGTTCTCTACTCATCTTACTCATCTTACTTACGGCGTCTGTAAATCGGGGCTGTACTAAGTCACTTTCATCTTTACGCAGGACTGTAAGCTGTCATCTGTGAGGCGTGAGCGGCGTTTGTTTTTAACATAGTTCTCGGTGGAGAACAGTTGCTGACATAATGTGGAGCCGAAGATCCATATATGGCCTACCTGGAGTTGAAAGTCTCGATAAATGCACGGCGTTTCGGCGGGTACACCGGCTTACGCGAGTGTGACGCTTATTTTCAGCGATGAAAAAATAATAGAATGTAATTTTATTTTTATATTTCAATATCACAAAAATCTTCCAATTTAGAAGTACAAGTAAAAAAAAAAAGAACTAACATAAATAAAATACACTTCAGCTAAATACTTCTAATTTATTTTCCCAAACCATGCGGAGCCGCACTATAAGGACTAAAGAGTCGCATGCAGCTCCGGAGCCGCAGGTTGCCGACCCCTGCTCTATGAGAACAGCTTACTGTGAAAATTGATTATTTTATGTCGTTCTCACAGCATCATTGGTGGCACCTGTGTCCAATAAATGCCAGTAAAATTCAAGAATGCCTTCTGTCCATTTTTCAACTTGGAGAGAGTTACAAATCACAAGGAGGTTTTTTGTGTTGCGCCATATTTACCGCTTGGCAACCAGTTTCACATCCAGAAACCTACAGCAACTAGTCAGCTGCTTGAGGAATACACATCTTTTTCCTGAGAGAGAGAGAGAAAACCTCAAAAATATGTTCATAGAGAACCAATACAAAGGGGACTAGCATGACACATACATAGAGTAAGTGGTCAGAAAAAAGAGTGAAAATGCTACTTTTTGAAAAAAGCTTACAAGCAGATGAAGAAGAATAAATGAAGTGCCAGTGTATTCTCAGATGACTTTTTGAAAACCCATTTTTCTCTATGCTTGTTAAGAAATGAATGAATAAGAACCATGGCAACAACAGCATATTCAGGCGTGTAATCACTGTTGTTCCTTGCTGTAATGAATTAGACCAGCAGGAGTTCAGCAACAAAATAAAATAGAGAATATGTGGGGGGTCTCGGTTTTCCCTTGTGGTATTCAGCGCACATCTAGCAATTAGTGGGAGAAATGTAGCTTTTTAAGATGATAAAAATTAAACCAGGTTTTGAACAAAACACAAAAATGTTAATACTGATTAATCACAACTGAGCAAAATTAACTAAAATACGAAAAGAAGCTACACACGGTCTTTTTTGTGCGGAGCACAGTGTCACAATCATATGCACCCTACCACTCCGTTAAAACTACATAGCCACAGGCCTTTCCATTAGCACTTTTTTTCTTGAAAAGAAATGAGAAAAAAGGATGGAGAGAAGGAAGAAGTATGGCTTTTTCTCTTTTTAATGTTTGAGAAAAGGCGAGAGGGAGAGTGATTGAGAGAACCACCTTCAATTATGTATACCCCAACAACTTCAATTAAGCATGTGAGCAGGAAAATCAATATGGGAACTGATGACGTCCCAACCTTTTCATTCCTGTGTAATACAGCATACACACCAACGAACACACACACACACACACACCAACGAGATTCCTTGTGGGGCGTTCGATCACACGCCTTGGGTTCCACCATCTCTGCTCCCTATTCACTGATAATGAGTAATGATTGTCATGATTGCTAGAATATTAACAGTGAATAGGGGAAAAATATGGAGTGTTGTTGCTTGCAGGTGCCAATATTGTGTCACTTGATGACTGTTTGAAAGGAAAAGAGTGTTCAGAACAGATCTTTCTGAATTCACAATGGAACCAAGACTATGAATTTGAGACCATTTGTTATTTTGTTTTCATTTATTTATGCTGATAATCCAGATGAAAACCACTAAAACAAAAATGTATTTTTTTTTTAAGTTTCATTGCGAAGTTAATACGTGTCTGTTGAATAATCACATTTAGTGGTGCTTCAAGTCAGGGTGAAATGTACGTTCCCTATATTTTATATGTTGAGATCAACTCATTACATTTTGATTCAAATTTCAGCTGAAACATTACAAATAGTTCTCACATATCTGACCATTAAAAGAAGAGCCTGAGTTTTACAATGGAGGCTGCGTTAGCTAGCAGTTCGTGTGGATGTAGATGCTGACCAGAAGCCAGTGTGAAAGGACGTTAAGGACTTTTCACTTCTGTAATTTGTTTTACTGTATTCCAAATTACTTGATGACTTTATAAACTTGTAGGTCTTTCCTGTGGTTGGGTTTCTTTTCACACAGAGAAAACTCCAAGCAAACCAAATAGTGTCACTATAAACCACATGAGAACATTTAGTCCACTTATTGGCCAGACTGGTCTGGTGTAGGAGAAGCAAAGATAAATACAGGAAAAAGGTACTGTGTCCTGAACTACTTGAGAAGATTATGGGCAATTTACATTCATTTTACAGCTAGTGAATGAAGCTTGTGTATACTCTATGGTACTCTGTCACATCCCACAATGCAATGCATGCCTGGCTATGGGAAGGTGTTTAAGTCAAACCTAACACTGCAGGTCTTAATGCTCAATTCCGATTTTTTGATCAAATCCGATTTTTTTGTCTGCTCGTTCACACTACAAATAAAATGTGACAGCAAACGCTCCCTAGTGCGAACGCTCAAAGCGGCCCGCATGCGCAAAAGAATATGTCACACACAAAGCGCTCTGTTTAGACCCAGACCAAGCAGTATTGTTTGACTGATGGCCCTTAATATAAAGACTTCGGACTTTACGTTTCTCAATTTTGCTGTAATTTCTAAAGTTATTTTGTTATTTAGATATGGCCTAATAATTATCCTTATTGCTGTTTTAGAGAGGAGTAGTGCTTCAAAGGATAGTTGCAGGTTTCTGTCAGAATCTGCAGATTATACAGTACAAATAAAATGTTCACGTTTCTCCAACGTTGTCTTCCCAACAGTTTCACTAACATCTACACTGGATGGTCTGGAAGTGTTCGCGATGTCTTCTCGGGAGCTTCTCCGGCGCTGATAATCGGCGTCTGTCTTGTATCAGTGACGTAAAAGATGGATTTAATGCGACATGACCATTCACACAGCAGTCGCTTTCTAAAACATCGGATATGTATCGGATTTAGTACCACATACGAAAGTGACCCAGATCGGATTTGAAAATATCGGATTTGTGCCGTTCACACTGTCATACCATGATCGGATATGGGTCGCATAGGGTCAAAAAAATCGGATTTCGCCTTAGAGTGTACACCTATCAAGATCACAACACATTCCCACCTTAAACAAACTACCCTGAAGTCAACATGGGCTGAGAACATTTCCTCCAAGGGCTCTTTGTGTGGTTGTTTTGGTCCACACCTGAGTGCAATTATGGTGTTCACATTTGCACAAATGAACCAACAGTGCAACCAAAACAACAGCCAAAACACCCTAAATCTGTAGTCTCTGTTATGGCTACCAGAGGCTAAACTACTGAGACTGTAAAAATAAGTCTGACTGTGTTACAAGCCATTGCTTTCCTCCTGTCATAATTAGTATGGCTCCTAGAGAAGGCTTTGTACTCTGCAGAAATGATTAATGCTTTCACAGAAAACCAGGAGACAGACAGATGACCTCTGACTAGCCCTAGTCCATACATCACCAAGCAACTGGCTGGATGATTAACATGCTGTGACAGGTTTTTGGCAACACCTTGATTTTGGTGTCCTCAAAAACCAGCTGTCCACTGCTGTTGAGGTATGGACATCTCCAGAGCAGTCCTGCAATTCTGTGAGAGACAAAAGAAAGACAGAGTTGATGAAAAATACAGTAACATGCTGTGTGGGCCACCTCTTATCAAAGTCATCATCGGTATCCCTGCATGAAATTTCATATTAGTGTGTGTTTGTGCGTTTAACCGTGCGTTCGCATTAGCTACCTTTGTAGTGTTGAATAATTCAACAGCAGGAAGAAGACGCTGCATCTCTGATTTCCTGCCCGATGTTGTTTAATGCCTGTCGCTATCTCTGGAACCACGGAGGACTAGGAGAGAGGAGGGGGAGTTGGAGGAGATGGAGGATGACTTTGACTCGCCTGTTCTCCATTTTCACCGCTCCTCTTTTCTGGAACGACAGAGATAGAGAGGGACTTAGAGCCGGAGTGGGTGAGAGTTAAGTGGCATGTATTCACAATTATTGATTTCTAGCTGCCCGCACTGAGGATAACCTCACAAGTTCATTTTCTTTCATGTGTGAGTGTGAATAGTGTGTGTTTGCGGTCATCAGTGAATCTCCCCATGTGTAGAATGGAGCCTGCCATGTGGAATAAAGCTCGAGGTTTGTGGTTTAAACCACATGATACAGTTCACCTGATGGATAATAAGAAAAGAAAACTGGAGAAGGAGTTGGTAACGCTTTGTCTTTCACAGAAATATTTTCTATCAATTTTCCTCCTCTGCTAGAATAGTTTCTACTGCTGCTTATTCTTATACACTTCTTATATACACTGCTACATGTGTAGGAGCCCTGTCTCAGGTGTACAAGAATAAACTTTTCATTTATTCAGTCACTGGATCTAACTGTGAAGCTACTTTTATTTTTTTTAAGGTCTATGTAACATGGATATTCTGCTGCAATCAGTTCTGATGTCTTAAACAAAACAAGAAATAAAAATACATTATCCATGACTCTGAATAGGTTTATAATAATCTTCAGAGATACTAATATTTTATAGACCAACACATCACCAGATAGTCAAGAGTAATTTAATTACATTTCTAAATAGAAAATAAAAGCATATAATATAAAAAATAATAGTGAGTGACAGCCCTACAGTACACCAAATGATCCAACTGGGTAATAATTATATTTATTCATTTGGCAGATGATCCAAAGCTTACAAATGAGGCGGAAACAAATGCTCGAATCCATCATGTTTATTTTACTGGCAAAGAGATTTATTTGAGATTTTTGTAATTAAGGATGATTTGTTTTTATCTTTTTGCTTGTGGCATAGAGGTGTATGATTTTGGTCTTTCTCGTGCCTGTGACTCTGTTTGTGCACATACTCGAGAAATTTTGATGTTGTTGAACCAAATATTAAACTTTTATTTAAAAGGTAGATTTCCTTACCAGAAACAGTGTTACATCGTCATTACACTATAATTAAAGGTTTAACAATCCTTCGTGTTTACACTGACCACCTTGCTAGTACCAGGTTGGATAACTTTTTCCTTCACAACTTCATAACTTCATGGCAGCAATTCATCAAGGTGCTGGAAACCTCCCCCTGAGATTTTGATCCATCCACATTCACAAGATACACTTGCTGCAGGTTTGTCAACAGCACCTTGAGCCGTTGACACAAGGCAGGGTGGAGCCATGCATTCGTGTTTACTTGTTTTTTAACCCTACCACCTAAAAGTTGTGACAGAATTCAAGGCCCATCACACCAGACAACATTTTTCTAGGCTTCTATTGTCAGATTTTGGTGAGCCTAAGTGAACTGTGAATTGTGGTCTGAGTTTCCTGTTCATAACCAACAAGAGTGGCACCCAGTGTGGTCTTTTGCTGCTGTAGTCCATCAAGTCCATTCACCCAGAGACCTGCCACTCCGTGGATTTTTTTTTCTCTTTTATAGGCCATTCTCTGTAAAATGTGGCAATTGTGTGGAAAAATCCCAGTAGATCAGCAGTTTCTGAAATACTCAGACCAGCCTGTCTGGGATAAACCATGCAATGTTCGAAGTGATGATGATGATGCTCAGCTTGAACTTCAACAGTTCAGCTTGACCATGTGTATTTATCCCAAAAAGGACTGGATTGCTGCCACGTAATTGGCTGATATATGTATTCATGTTTGAGACCAGTTGAATATTTGTACCAAATACAAGTAACAAAAATACACAGTATTATTCATCTGTATATGCTAAAAAAGGAATATCAAGACATATAACCCTACCCCTCCTTCCCGTCTAATAATTGATAGCAATATTCAACTTACTTTCGGTGGCCCATATACATATACAGTCAGTGAATGTAGATGTGTAGTCGGTCATATGGCCCATGTGTTGTAAACCAATAATAAAACATCATCTTTATCTAAAGACTTCTTATTCTTTCTTTATGCGCTTTTAAGTGGATACACATGCAATTGATGCTTTAACTGCATGTAACATGACTTTTGTATAAATAAAAGGGAAATATTGTAAATTATCGACATGTCCTTTTTAATAACAAAACCTCATTACCCTTGAGGAACACATTACAAGTGAAAACCTTAAGGTTAAGAAGTTAAAATTCCCCTTTTCTGCTTTTCCCCCCTTATTATTATTTTAATCTATAAATGGCTATTCAAGCTCAAGGCTGTCTGTTCATACAAACCACTTACTGTCAACAAATGTCACAAAAATGCTGGAAGTATTACAGCACTTTAGAAACTTAAAATACAGCAGAACAAAAGATACATTTTTTTGAAGAACTACACATACATTTTGATTTAATGTGACATTTTAAAGAGACGAAAAGAAAAAAAAAACACTGCTCATGAAACAGAAAATACAGAATGAGATGATGGGTTTGGTGTTTTACCACGCTCACTTTGGCACACACACACACACACCTATCTTCATACTGCCCCACTGAATGCTGTAGGGGAACAGGGAGGGTGTTAATGGTGTCTCACACCGCACACACATCCACACACCACTTCAGCGTATGTGCTACTCTCAGAGAGGCATTACTCATAAGAAGCCAGAGGAAGAAAGGAAGGAAAGGAGAAAGGAACAAAAACAATATAAAAACATGTTCAAGCGCATACCTTATTAAACTGGCAACAAGCAATATTGACAAATAAACCAAGACAGAAGGGCGTCTACAACAAGGGTGCAAATGTCAGTGAAGTGGGTCCCTGGTTCAACATCCAATTGGACTGATTATTTGCTGGATTTCCTTATCTCCTTATCACATTTCACAATTAAAATTTAAAGGTCAAATAGCAATATTACAAGCTACTTCAGTTATGTAGTACCAGCAATTTTATCATTTTCTTAAACATGGAGATGTTTGCTAATGTGCCCATTTTCTGAAGCAGTTTGTTCCATCCAGCTAATGCTCTGAAAATTACGGATTTACTGAAAGAAAGAGTCTTTGGGCAAAGAATTACTATAAAATTGCCATTGCTTTTCTCCATCCTTCTGACAACACACATGGCCTCAAACAACACCTGCTGATAACACACAGAGTAACAGTCTACCTCTGTGATTTGGAAATGTCAGACTATCACCTACTGCTCTGTGCTTGGAAAACAACTAAATAAAGATGCACTGTTTGCAGCTTTTTATTTCTTTGCTTTGAAGTGATTTTTTTTGTTTGTGCCGCTGTGTGAGCTAGAGGACTCTGAAAGGTCACAGTTGATTGGTTAACAGCAGAAAGCTTTTACCTGTTTTGTGCAGGAATGCTTGCCCAACAACAACATCCCTTGTTCAATCCACTTGAATGAGACTGGATACCACTAAATTCCTTTTAGATGTACTCAAAGCCAAATAGTCTCTTGTTACTGTGGCACACTGTCGGCTGCTGTGGTGAATTAAAATAAAAACTATCAAAGTGAAGCCAATGAAAATAGCGAGAAGTAAAAAAGAGAGTTGGCTGTGAGCAACAGTTGTTGGATGAAGGCTGTTGTAAAACTTTACAATCAATAGTAAATATGTACTCAAAATAAGTACAAGTACATCTGTAAAAATGATAACATTTTTTTTAAATACCTTAATGAGAAATTCATTATTGTACCTTCACTCTTGCATACTTTAGATATTCAGCTTTTTATTTGTGTATAATTGCAGTAGTTAAACTTTTTTCTTTGTGAACCACAAAACTTTAAGTCTGTTACATTCCAAAGCCTAAAGGAGTGATCGGAGAACTGTTTCTGTTTTTAATTGTGGTAATATTTATGTGATTTGTGTGATCAGCTCAGCTTAGAGATCAGCATTTCCATTAATTAGAGTCATATATAAAATACAAACAAAAGCCACACACCCTATGAAGAATAAATCCAACATGCACTTGTGGTACTTTTCTTAGTAAGAAATGGTATAATCTAGCATATTGCTTTTAAAAGGTACCAGGCTTGTAATGCTGTAAGTTAGTAGTGCATGAGTTAGTCTTTAACATAGTGTGTCAGTCCTTTTTCACTTCTACTCTTTCACATGAAGCCCTGGACCTTTTTAGTTTAGACTGCTCAAAAGATAATGACTTTTTTAATTTGGACTAATTTACAAGGCTATGATTTGGAAACTCACTGCTCTTTCACACCAATGGAAATCATAAAGCAGCAGCAAGACCCTAGCACAGAACAAAGCAGGCATCACTGACAATAGACATATCACTGGTTAGGTAAGGCCTCTCTCTAAACCCCCCTGGCTAGAGGGAAAAATGTGTATTGCATGACCAGGTGGGAAGGGGTTGCTGGAAATTGCGAGGAGTCAAACACCACTATCAAACTCTCCTGGCAGACTAGTAGCAATAAAAGTCATGTGTGCAAAAATGAGCTGAGATTGACAGCTTTGGACATGCTAATCTACACTTAAATAGCACATATAGGCTATATGTGATAATGCTTTTGAATGTGTAGAGATGTATCAGGTGATTTATGTTGGCATTGCTCTGTGGCTAAACTGGCCTGTCTGAACTGATACTAAGTACCATTTAAAACTTTCTTATACAGAATGAGAATGCCATTATGGCTTATGGTGAGGCAGGCTTTTCTCAGTTACATTTATTTGGTCTTATCCGAGTTAGACTTTAAATTTAGGGCAAAGAGAATATTGGTGCCAGACTGATACTCGGCATTGGCAGGTGCCTCAGGTGAGGTAATACATTTAGCATCTAACTTGCAATAATGACAAAAGTGTTTAAGATTTGATTCTTCAAACTGTATAGATACATTTCCTCTGTATGTGTACATTGTAGCTCTGCCTGCGTATATGTGTGTGGCATCATGTATTAGTAAGTGAGCATTAATATTCTGTGCCAGGCTAGTCTGCAACTTTAAGCTTTAATACCAGCCCAGAGACCCGTGTTTCAACTCAGTGAGAGAAGGGAACAGTGATGTTTACGTACACACTTACACACTTACACACAGTGATAAATATGGAAATTTCTCTCTGTCTCAAAGACACAGCAATGAACATGCAAATGGTTCTCCATCAAACACGCACACTTGAAGCTAAGGTGTTTCTGTGATGCTGTGCCATCTGTCTTCTGGTATTTTAATGGAACTTGACGGGAATAGACCGCTATACTAACAGTATTTTCCCCTTAAAGTAGTCGTGTTTTAACAAACTTTGATGCACCCCGTCTGGGACTCTTCTGCTCCCCGACCTGTGACTTAGCTGCCCTTCCAGAGATCTCCGGAGCTTCTGTTGTTTGGATGTGAAGGTTAAAAGCAGTCCTTGTGAATAATACACACATTTTGAACCTGTGGGCCCGAAATGGTGCACATACGTTTGTTTTCGTTAGTTTTCAACCTGAGTTTGTTTGTTTGAGTTGTTAGGTAAAGTTTGAATTCCCCTTATCCTCTCTCTTTGCTACTACACTTCTGTGCTTCTTTTGCTATTTGTGGCCTATTTATCATAATGTGAGGTTGTTCTCCTCTGCTGTAAGGAAATTACACTGATTAGGAAGGAAGAAAACAACAGGCAGAACCATGTAAACTTTTGTATAGAGAAGGAAATCAAAATGGTAAATTTTAATGTTCTACAGGGTGGGCCATTTATATAGATACAATGTAATGAAATGGGAATGGTTGGTGATATTAAAGTCCTGTTTGGGGCACATTAGTATATGTGAGGGGGCAAACTCCTCAAGATGGGTGGTGACCATGGTGGCCATTTAGAAGTCGGCCATCTTGGATACAACTTTTGTTTTTCAATAGGAAGAGGGCCATGTGACACATCAAACTTATTGGTAATGTCACAAGAAAAACAATGGTGTGCTTGGTTTCAACGTAACTTTATTCTTTCATGAGTTATTTACAAGTTTCTGACCACTTATAAAATGTGTTCAATGTGCTGCCCATTGTGTTGGATTGTCAATGCAACCCTCTTCTCCCACTCTTCACACACTGATAGCAACACCGCAGGAGAAATGCCAGCACAGGCGTCCAGTATCTGTAGTTTCAGGTGCTGCACATCTCGTATCTTCACACCATAGACAATTGCCTTCAGATGACCCCAAAGATAAAAGTCTAAGGGGGTCAGATCGGGAGACCTTGAGGGCCATTCAACTGGCCCACGGCGACCAATCCACTTTCCAGGAAACTGTTCATCTAGGAATGCTCGGACCTGGCACCATCCTGCTGGAAAAACTCAGGGAACGTGCCAGCTTCAGTGCACAAAGAGGGAAACACATCATCATGTAGCAATTTCAAATATCCAGTGGCCTTGAAGTTTCCATTGATGAAGAATGGACCCACTATCGTTGTACCCCATATACCACACCAAACCATCACTTTTGTTGTTCCAACAGTCTTGGAGGGATCCATCCAATGTGGGTTAGTGTCAGACCAATAGCAGTGATATTGTTTGTTAACTTCACCATTCACATAAAAGTTTGCCTCATCACTGAACAAAATCTTCTGCGTGAACTGAGGGCCCTGTTCCAATTTTTGTTTTGCCCATTCTGCAAATTCTGTGTGCCGATCTGGATCATCCTCGTTGAGATGCTGCAGTAGCTGGAGTTTGTAAGGGTGCCATTTGTGAGTAGCTAATATCCGCCGAAGGGATGTTCGACTAACGCCACTCTCCAGTGACATGCGGTGAGTGCTACGCTGTGGGCTCTTGCTGAATGAAGCTAGGACAGCCACTGATGTTTCTTCATTAGTGACAGTTTTCTTGCGTCCACATTTTGGCAAATCCAACACTGAACCAGTTTCACAAAACTTAGCAAGCAGTTTGCTAACTGTTGCATGGGGGATGGGTGGTCTCGTAGGGTGTCTTGCATTGAAATCGGCTGCAATGACCCGGTTACTGTGTTCACCAGATATCAACACAATTTCGATCCGCTCCTCACGTGTTAACCTCTTCGACATGTCAATGGCTGTGAACAAAGTGAAACTTGTAAATAACTCATGAAAGAATAAAGTTACGTTGAAACCAAGCACACCATTGTTTTTCTTGTGACATTACCAATAAGTTTGATGTGTCACATGGCCCTCTTCCTATTGAAAAAACAAAAGTTGTATCCAAGATGGCCGACTTCTAAATGGCCACCATGGTCACCACCCATCTTGAGGAGTTTGCCCCCTCACGTATACTAATGTGCCCCAAACAGGACTTTAATATCACCGACCATTCCCATTTTATTACGGTGTATCCATATAAATGGCCCACCCTGTAGAACAATTTTAAAGTGCTACTAGAACCAGTATGCTTTTTCTTATTAGCACTTGAACATTGGAAAACTGCAATTAGACTTCTTAAATCAGGCACATTTGCTTGGTCTGACGGATGATTCAGGAAAAAAGGTTTTACATCCATTGATCCATCCACTTTCGTAATTATTAAAAGTCTATGAAACTGCCACTATAATACCATGTTTATTATACAGGTAAGTAGGCACTGATATCATGCATTTCCTCTTCTCTTTCCCCTCACCCTAGCCTGGTTCTCAAGTTGTTAAAAGAGGGTTCTTCCTTGATGGAATCAAATACTTGCTTATGGGAGATTGTGTCATTCTTCAGGTTTTCACTAATATTGTAGGGTCTTTATTTCACAATAAAGTACCATTAAGTCAAGGTCATAAACTGTAAAAGTACAACTACTGCTATGCTTCAAACATACAAACTTGTAGATTATTTGTTGTCATCTAAACTCCTGTGATGCTCTCAGCTGTGCTCATAAAAGTGATGGAATAGTTGTGTGAGGGCTGAAAAAGATTATAAATCCTATATCCTCACCAAAAAACCTTGTTTTTTGAAAAATTTTGTTTTTAGCCTGTTTTGGGGGTGCAAATTCAAATCAATTCAGTTTTATTGAAGGAAATGCTATTTGCATCATGGGAATCCCCCAGCAGCTTACACCTATTGCAGCATAACTGAGGGAGGATTCAGGGTCACCTGATCCAGACCTAACTATATCCTGTCACCTTGTACATTATTGGATCTTGTTCATAACAAATTAGCTACACCCCATTTTTGCTGATGTATTACTGAATCTGATTCATTCGAAATCAACAGGTACAAGCCTGCCAACAGCAGTACCTCGTTCTACTTTGTAATAAGCAAAAAGCAGAAAAAAATTAAGTTGGAAAAGAAGCATGCACTAAAAATTATAATAATAATTGGATACATTGAAACTAGAATGTTCAAGGAGGAAAACACAGATTTTAGTGGCCGATGTCCCCTGAGACAAACTGTGGCTCAGGTGGGAAAGAAAAGGTCTGAGTTATTAAGTTATTTTGAAAATAAAAGAAAGCAGGTGGATGGTGAATAACCTTTGGCTCTTTAAGTATAAAATAGTATGCATGGGTTAAGCACAGATTTATTCTTTTATAAAAAGAAAGATCCATTGTGAGAGGCCCTGCTGAAAAGGTCTTTCCAGTATCACCATTATAGGGTGTCAAATGCTGCTGTTTTATTACATTAGGTTTTAGATGCCAAAATACTATTTGGTTATGTTTAAGAAAAGCATATGAGTTGGGTTACCTCTGCACATTAAAGACTGACACTCACCTGGTGTGTTTAAATGTGATGCCAGTAGCCTTTTATAATCATCTATATGTGAGCTGGAGCTGAAACGCTGGCATCCGTGCCATTAACCCAGCCTGTTATGGCACCAATGCCAAATGACACCTTGTGTTTGTCTGGGAGATTCCACCAGTGTCTGACAGAAGGACTGTGTTTCACGCTTGCTTGACTCTCTTACTAATCATTTCTGACTGTCTAAATATCTGTCTAGCAGTTTGCTTAAAGCTTACTGAATCCTTTAATCCTCTGCAGCACATGCTTAACCAAAATCTAAGTCTACTTTGCTTTCATCAAAATATGCTCACTTGTAAGAATCCTCCACTTTTTTCTGTCTCTGTGAAAACAAACTAAAAAGCTTTAAATTAGCAGTGAGTTCTTCCCTCAGCTCCTTTCCATCGATTCTTTGCAGCACTGGCCATTAAAGCATGAAAACATTTTCCATAAGGCCTCTGAATTATTTGATTTGTTGAATGCAAATTTGAGACAATGCACTGCTTTTAAATGCACAAGCATGCCTCTGCACTAATGTGAGAACACACATTAGCCAGAACACAGCTGCTGATTCTCTCAGATACACACACACACACACACACACACGTACACACATTCCCTGCCACACTCTCTAATGATGGACTAAATAGCTTGTTAATGCTTTGATGAGTTTTTAAACAGCTTCCAAAGGACTCTAAAGAGCTAGGTGTTGATAAACTCTTCTGTGGCTGTTGTAGGAGTTAACTTTATCCAGTTCTTAGAGCTCTTAGAGTTGTTAAGAGGTGTCGCTTGAATTGTTTTGATATTTATTTTTGCGTCTTCGATAAGCAGTCACATGGAAACAGCTACAGTGCAATATACCAAACTATATGGGACTGTTACACAGGCTCATTTTACATTTTTAAAAAGTCAGGGAAACTCATAGTAAACTATTTATACATGTATTCTTAAACATCTTTCTGGTAGTCTTTCTGGGTTGTCTTTGATTTTTTTGTACCCTTTGGAACAGTATTTTAATGTCAATTTCGGAAGCTGGCTTACAAAGGAAAAATGAAGCAAATTGCAGTAGCTGACAAATTAAAATACATAAATACATTTAAAAATTGGTTAAGAGTAAATGAAAGACCAAATTTGTGTAAAAAAACAAAGTATTGGTGTTACTGTTGTGGAATACACTAACTCTAATAATCCAGTATAGACGCAAGAGTACAATGAGTGTTTACAATCAGGAGGAGGAACATTTCCCTGAAGTTCCTCAGTCTCACTATGAGCTTTGATTTAGTCTTGTACATGAACTTTTCAGGGTTCTGTTGAATTCTGAAATTGAAATTCTGTTGATAAGTTGATAAAGACAAACGGGCGTTATCAGGGCTGGACTGGGACAAAAAAATCAGCCCGGGCATTTTGACTAGAGACCGGCCCACCAGGTATTATAGGAAAATCCATAAAGCCTTTAAATGAAAACAAACGCTGTTGTGACAGTGATGTACACTGTCTTGTTGGTATTAATGTATCAATTGAATAAACTTAAACCTACAGCATCCTATTCCTCCCTATTCTAGTTTTCTAAACAGTATTTAGCAGAAATATTAAACAACCTAACTGCCAACTCGTAGCAAAAAAAGAAAATAAAAAAAAATAAGGAACCACCCCCCACCCTCCGCCTTAATTGACATAATTAACTTTAATTTAATGTATATGTAAAACAAATGCACAGAAATCAATTGTTTTTCTACAATAATTAAATAAATTCAACATCTTTCATCAACAGAACTGCAGACTGCACGGATGGTACCTTCCCAAAGGGAAAAAAGTACTATAACTTACTAGGTTGTATATTAGACTTAATATTTACTACATACACTAATGGGCTTTCACACATTTTAGATCAGATAAAAACTTTAGTTGTAAGATTCAGATAATAATTTATTAAAAACTAGACATTTGAAATGAGAATAAGAAAGAAAAGTAAGACTTTGTGCCCTCCTTTCCCTGTTAATGCCCTACCTGGCCCCTATCCATCCAGCCCAAAGTCGATCATGACCAATTAGCCAATCCACCACCTTTCTTTGTTTATACCGTTACAAAAACCCCAAACAAACAAACAACAAAACATCAGCCCATAAAAACAAAAAATCACCATGGCCAGTCCAGCTATGGGTGTTATAACTTTTCATAAAAGTTATAATTGATGACTATAACTATAAATAATGACTTTTTCGGTTGCCAAGCATTTCCTGTCAAAAGCAAAAATAAATAAATACATAATTTCATAAATAATTTTTTATTGCAATCTTTACATTAAATGGAGTTTAATTAAACCGTTAATTGAATATTTGTTGTATTCTCACTATTATATTTTAGCAATAAGTAGTAAATGCATGTTTTTGTGGTTAATAGACTTTCCAAAATTAAGGCAGAACCTTCAGTTATCAGGCTCCCTCTCCTCTGGAACCCAATTTGGGTTCAGGAGACAAACACTTTTAATTTTAGTCCTAGTAAATCTTAAAGTTAGAGCCAGATCAGGTGATCCTGGATCATCCTTTAGTCAGGCTACTGGGGGGACTTTTCATGATGGATTGAGCACTTCTCCTCCTCCACTCGCTGCTTATCACTTCATTAAGATTTGTCTACTCTTTCTGTGTTTTATTCATTGCTGTTTATGATCTCTTTGCTCTCAGTTTTTGTCTTCTCTTTCCCTTACTTCAATTAATTGCAGCAGATTGCTGACTCTTCCTTAGCCTAGTCCTGCTGGAGGTCTCTTTCTTTAAAAATGGGAGCAAGTGTTATCACCACGAGGAGCTGTTAATAGGGAATCCCTGGTCCAAGTTAACATTTAGTTTTTATTTTATTTTTATGTTTTATCTTTATTCTACAGTGTGATGCAATTGAAATTTGAGAGAAAATTCATTTTCTCACAGCAAGACCTTCTTAGTCTGAGTGCTGCTGCTAATGTCAGCCAATGTTTACCCACTTCTTTAATACTTTGTAATGAAGCAGAACAGATGACTGTGTGTGTATATGTATGTATATATCCATCCATCCATCCATTCGCTTCCGCTTATCCTTTTCAGGGTCGCGGGGGGCGCTGGAGCCTATCCCAGCTGTCATAGGGCGAAAGGCAGGGTACACCCTGGACAGGTCGCCAGTCTGTCGCAGGGCTAACACATAGGGACAGACAACCATTCATACTCACATTCACTCGCACATTCACACCTAGTGGCAATTTGGATTATCCAATTAACCTATCCCCACAAGCTGCATGTCTTTGGACGGTGGGAGGAAGCCGGAGTACCCGGAGGGAACCCACGCAAACACGGGGAGAACATGCAAACTCCACACAGAAAGACCCCGGTGGGATTGAACTCAGGACCTTCTTGCTGTGCGGCAACAGTGCTAACCACCATGCCACCGTGCTGCCCTCTATGTATGTGTGTATATATATAACACCCAGCACGCCCCTGCGGGCGGTTTATCCTTCAAGCTCGGGTCCTCTACCAGAGGCCTGGGAGCTTGAGGGTCCTGCGCAGTATCTTAGCTGTTCCCAGGACTGTGCTCTTCTGGACAGAGATCTCCGATGTTGTTCCCGGGATCTGCTGGAGCCACTCGCCTAGCTTGGGAGTCACCGCACCTAGTGCTCCGATTACCACGGGGACCACCGTTACCTTCACCCTCCACATCCTCTCGAGCTCTTCTCTGAGCCCTTGGTATTTCTCCAGCTTCTCGTGTTCCTTCTTCCTGATATTGCTGTCATTCAGAACCGCTACATCGATCACTACGGCCGTCTGCTTCTGTTTGTCTACCACCACTATATCCGGTTGGTTAGCCACCACCATTTTGTCCGTCTGTATCTGGAAGTCCCACAGGATCTTAGCTCGGTCATTCTCCACCACCCTTGGGGGCATCTCCCATTTTGACCTCGGGACTTCCAGGTTATACTCGGCACAGATGTTCCTGTACACTATGCCGTTCCATGTATGCCTTGCCTGCTAGCATCTTGCACCCTGCTGTTATGTGCTGGATTGTCTCTGGGGCATCTTTACACAGCCTGCACCTGGGGTCTTGCCTGGTGTGATAGACCCCAGTCTCTATGGATCTTGTGCTCAGAGCTTGTTCTTGTGCTGCCATGATTAGTGCCTCTGTGCTGTCTTTCAGTCCAGCTTTGTCCAGCCACTGGTAGGATTTCTGGATATCAGCCACCTCCTCTATCTGCCGGTGGTACATACCGTGCAGGGGCCTGTCCTTCCATGATGGTTCATCGTCTCCCTCCTCTTTCTTGGGTTTCTGCTGCCTGAGGTATTCACTGAGCACTCGGTCAGTTGGGGCCATCTTCCCAATGTATTCTTGGATGTTCCTTGTCTCATCCTGGACTGTGGTGCTGACACTCACCAGTCCCCGGCCCCCTTCCTTCCGCTTAGCGTACAGCCTCAGGGTGCTGGACTTGGGGTGAAACCCTCCATGCATGGTAAGGAGCTTATACTGTATATATATATATATATATATATAAACACACACACACACACACTGTATATGTGTATATATATATATATATATATACATATATATACATATATACATATATATATATATATATATATATATATATATATATATATTAGGGGTGCAACGATACACAAAATTCACGGTTCGGTTTGATACTTTGGTGTCACGGTTCAATATTTTTTCGATAAAAAATAAAATGTTCATGCCTTTTTAATTTGTCATTTATTAAAATTATAAATATATTTTATATTTTAACTCAAAAGTACAGTTTTTAAATTTAACCCTAACCCTTGTGCGTGTTTTTTATTTTGACAGCGAATGCGCACCTGTGGACCACTTATGTGCACCCCTGGTTATTTAGCTCGTCATATTGCAGCCACAGAAATTAAAAAAGCAGCAGGATATATATAAAGTGCATAAAGTGCAGCTTTATGGTCCATGAAACCATAAAGCTGCACTTTCTTTTAGCCTTATAGTCTGATTTGTCATAACTTTTCCGTTTTGTGGTAAGCTTTTCTTTGGCTGTCACTTCTTCACCCTGACCTGTCTTATTTGGCTCAGCAGAACTAAAATATATATCTGTCTGTGAAGGTTCTCAGTCATCCAGGTCATCGTAGTCAAATATATATCCTGCTGCTTTTACACACGCACTCACATAAGCTCAGCGATTCTCTGCGCGATCAACCTCTCACATGTTTAAGCTTGCTGCGGGAGATTTCACTTTCACACTTCACATATTTGCATAGTAAGCTAACGATTGATAAGACGATGTCAGAGGAATTGGTGCACATATTATCATCACTCACCAATCAGTGCTGTCGCTCTCTATACACAGTTCTCGCGATTGCAAAGTGAAAGCAAAAAAACAAGCGCAAATTCAAACGCGATTTCAATATGTCACATATTGACAGTGGCTCACCGATGCCAATGACATAATTACCCAGCTACATTTCCGAAAGAATGCAAAAGCATCCATCCATCCATCCATCCATCCATCCATTCGCTTCCGCTTATCCTTTTCAGGGTCGCGGGGGGCGCTGAAGCCTATCCCAGCTGTCATAGGGCGAAAGGCGGGGTACACCCTGGACAGGTCGCCAGTCTGTCGCAGGGCTAACACATAGGGACAGACAACCATTCACACTCACATTCACTCGCACATTCACACCTAGTGGCAATTTGGATTGTCCAATTAACCTATCCCCACAAGCTGCATGTCTTTGGATGGTGGGAGGAAGCCGGAGTACCCGGAGGGAACCCACGCAAACACGGGGAGAACATGCAAACTCCACACAGAAAGACCCCGGCCTGATGGTGGAATTGAACTCAGGACCTTCTTGCTGTGCGGGAACAGTGCTAACCACCGTGCCATCGTGCAAAAGCATTGACATATATTTTTCCTTCCTACAATAGCCGGACGGGCAGGGCAGAGAGAGGTTTTGGTAGCCGACTGGAAAAATCGCTAGCGTCCTAGCCCCAGGACGTCGGGCTAGTGATTTTGCGAGCCCTGTATCTGATTGAGGAATCACTCATCTTTGGAAAAGAGAGTTTATTACAGAGAAATGGCTCTTTCCAAAATAAAAGCTATACTATCCGCTTCTTCTGGGCTATATTCTCACAGCATATTAAACATATCAGGTCCCCATAAGGAGAATCCTGTGCTAACGGCTGTCTAAATGACTCGGGTAAAGTTAGTAGCATGCTTCCTTTTGTCTGCTCCCACTTGTCTTTGCACTAGGATGATGTCGGCGTAAATGTGCAGTCATATTCGTTGTGTTCCCACTAGTGCTTTCAGGTTAACCTCGTTAAAATGACCTTAACGCCACAACACGGCAAATCTCCGTTAACGACCCCTGATAGCCCCGTGCATGGGGCTAGACGGCCAACACGTTAACGAGCTAACTGCGCTAACACACTAGCTCCCATCCATGTAATTGAGCATTGCGTGGCACATCCAATATACTGTTTTACTTTAGTCCATGACGCGCTTACCTTCAGGGTCATACGTCACATGAAAACCAAAATAATTCCAAACGCCAGATCTGAATGAGGGTGGGGGAGGTTCAATTTGCCATGTTGCAAGGAGAGCTTAACTTCTGTCTGGCTAGCTTGCCCTGCACTCTTCCTTCTGACTATGCTGTCTGTGTTGAGCGCTCAGTGGATCTGCGCTCGACAGTGCAGCCTAGGCGGAGTAGTCGAACGCAGATTCACTGAGCGCTCAACACAGACAGCATCGTCAGAAGGAAAGTTGATAAAATAAATTACAAATGTTGTATTGTTCGATACATATGCGTACCGAACCGAAAGCACTGTATCGAACGGTTCAATATCGATACGAATACAGAAGGAAGAGCGCAGGGCACCTCCCCCAACCTCATTCAGATGTGGTGTTTGGAATTATTTTGGTTTTCATGTGGCGTATGACCCTGAAGGTAAGCGAGTCATGGACTAAAGTAAAACAGTATGTTGGATGTGCCACACAATGCTCAATTACATGGGTGGGAACTAGTGTGTTAGCACAGTTAGCTCGTTAACGTGTTTTGCCGTTGGCCCCATGCACGGGGCGATCGGCGGTAGCTCGTTAACGGAGATTTGCCTTGTTGTGGCGTTAAGGTCATTTCAACGAGATTAACCTGAAAGCACTAGTGGGAACACAACGAATATGACTGCACATTTACGCCGACATCATCCTAGTGCAAAGACAAAAAAAACAAGCATGCTACTAACTTTAGCCGAGTCATTTAGACAGCTGTTAGCACATGATTCTCCTTATGCTGCTGAGAATATAGCCCAGAAGAAGCGGATAGTATAGCTTTTATTTTGGAAAGAGACATTTCTCTGTAATAAACTCTCTTTTCCAAAGATGAGTGATTCCTCAATCAGATACAGGGCTTGCAATATCGCTAGCCCGACGTCCCGGAGCTAGCGATTTTTCCAGTCGGGCTATTGTAGGAAGAAAAATATATGTCAATGCTTTTGCATTCTTTCGGAAATGTAGCTGGGTAATTATGTCATTGGCATCGGTGAGCCACTGTCAATATGTGACATATTGAAGTCGCGTTTGAATTTGCGCTTGTTTTTTTGCTTTCACTTTGCAATCGTGCGAACTGTGTATAGAGAGCGACAGCACTGATCTGTGAGTGATGATAATTTGTGCACCAATTCCTCTGACATCGTCTTATTAATCGTTAGCTTACTATGCAAACATGACAAGTGAAATCTCCCGCAGCAAGCTTAAACATGTGAGAGGTTGATCGCGCAGAGAATCGCTGAGCTTATGTGAGTGAGTGTGTAAAAGCATTTCAGTTCTGCTGAGCCAAATAAGACAGGTCAGGGTGAAGAAGTGACAGCCAAAGAAAAGCTTACCACAAAACGGAAAAGTTATGACAAATCAGACTATAAGGCAAAAAGAAAGTGCAGCTTTATGGTTTCATGGACAAAAGAATTTCTGTGGCTGCAATATGACGAGCTAAATAACCAGGGCTGCACATAAGTGGTCCGCAGGTGCGCATTCGCTGTCAAAATAAAAAACACGTACAAGGGTTAGGGTTAAATTTAAAAACTGTACTTTTGAGTTAAAATATATATTTATAATTTTAATAAATGACAAATTAAGAAGGCATGAACATTTTTTTTGTATCGAAAAAATATCGAACCGTGACACCAAAGTATCGAACCGAACCGTGAATTTTGTGTATCGTTGCACCCCTAATATATATATATATATATACTGCATTTAAAGACCCTGGCACCTGAGTAGTTGTTCTAAGGAAGACATTTTCCACTGTGTGGTTCAAGTTATTCAATTCATTCTCTCCTAAATTACACAAGTGAGCAACATTTTAGCCTTGTTTGCTCTTCTGTGAACAAAGGCTGTTCATTTTCTCCTCCACGATGTTCTTGGTTGTGTCTCTCTGCTTCATAATTTATGAGTCCACACAGCAAATGATAAGCCACACATACTGAACAATTACACCTAGAGGGATGTCTGTATGAGAGAGAGTAGTAGTAGTAATTACTGGTAAAGGCATTTGCAGTTTACATATCACATCACATTTGTCATAATAAATGTTGTGAGCTTGGACTGTCTAGTTAAATACAGGCTTTTCTGCAACACGTGTAAAGCTTTTCTTTTTTCCAGTTTAAAAACATGCAGGTCAGTACATTTGTTGACACTTTTCTCTATTGACAGTGAAACCAATGGCAGTAACATGCAATGCATAGCGTGTTTGCGGAATATGATAATATCAAACCAGACAAGTCAACTGATAATCATCTCATTGAAGATTCACATCATTACACTGATTCTTGTCAATTTCAGGTTAAATTATTGTCTGCTGTCATGGATTCAGTTCTAATTTCTGGAGAATTAGATAAACCCATTACTTTTGTTGTTGATCCATCAGTCTGTATCTGTGTCTACCCTTTTATCCTCAAGCCGTGTTGGGAACCTTTTGAAATATTTTCTGAATCAGACAGTAAACAACAGACAGAGCTGTCAATTACCAACAATATTTTTGTCTGTCTTTCTGTGAGGAGAGCTCTCCAGCTGTATTGTATTTTCTGTGAAATATTTTGTTTTTTGGATTCTGGCTTGTCTTCAGATATAAAAGGGCACATTTTTCACTCTGTAAACCGTATTGATCCATCACTCCTGAAACTATTTAGTGTCTTCTACTGAGAAAACCCTTTTACTTTATAGTGAACAACACTCTTTCTTTTGTTTTTCAGCCAAAATGTTCTGAGTGATTCTATGTGGCACGTATTGATTCTTAATTCTCTCTTACTGGGTATCATCCAACTCTGACTTTGTCTTGTCTGTCTTTATGTGACTTTCCTGCCCACAAGGAGAAAGAAAATCACACAAAACCTATTTAGTATTTGAAAATTACAAGAAAAGTGGAGGGAAGGCTGATTATACACCAGAAACTGGTTGAATAAAGATAACATAAAAGACGTGAAGGAGATATTCTTGATTGCTTTTAATAATGACTGCTATATTTTAGATATCATAACAAATCATCCTCATTTGCATGTGCAACATAGTATCTTACAGTTACAGCTGCACCTCTTGCACTGCTTCACATAGGTATTTGAAAAATATTGTGACATGTATTGTAGTCGCATAACCGGTCCTTCTCATACACTCAGTGCAGATCTTTGAAAATGAACAGTGTTACCTGCACAAGAAAAAAATAATTGTTTACATTATAAATATACATAAGAGGAGCATGGAGCTTACACACGCTGTCATTCACTTACGGAAACTAGCAGTAAGGAAAAGGTAGAGCTCTATGTGCACACACAGGTGTAAGGTGAGACACCCTGCAGCCCCTTAATGCAAACACTGCGGCAGGTGGCTCAGGAGGTGTGATGACAGTTTAATCAGTTGAGAAATTGTGTTTTGAGAGGATCAGCCAGTCAGTGAGAGCGACGACAGTCTAATATCTAATAAAGACACTTCATAATCTGCACTTTCTGTGCATCCAGAGCACATTTTCTCAGTTTTCTGTTTGGTTAAAATGCACGACTGCCTCCAAAACTTTACTAGAAGACGAACCATTTTAAACAAGGTTATGAATTCAAATCGCAAAACATTTAGCTAGTCATTTTACAGCATCGGTGGCAAGGTGGTTGTCACTGTTGGCTCACAGCACGAGGGTCCAGAGTTTAATTCCATCAGTGAGTTTCCACATGTTTGTGTGGGTTCTCTCCGGCTTCCTCCCACAGTCCAAAGACGTGCCTCTTGCCCTAAGACAGCTGGGATAGGCTGTATCTCCAACTCTGGGGCTTTTATGCCAAAAGACCTCAAAAATCCTCCAATGTCCAAAATTAGGGTTCAGCTTGCATCTCAGGACAAAACAGCTTCACCTCACCAAAACAAGCCAGGTTCCCCGGACATTTCATTACCGAATTGGCCTCTGGGAAAGGCAGGCGATGATGACATCATAAAAAACAAACCAGGCTTTATTGAAAAGAGTTTACAAAAAAGTCATGTTTGGCAATGAAAGCGTGAATCAGAGGAGCTGTGTGGTGGAGCGAGATTTAATTTTAGCCAAATAATATGTCTTGTTATTCTCAAATTCCCATCTTTAGATGTGACAAGCTGACTTTGTCTTTGTTCATTTCCCTCAGTGGCAGTCAACATGACCTTGTCTTTGGGTGACAAACTGGACGTCTGACATCTTATTATGCTTGCTTCCTCTGTCACACAAATACAAACACATATACGCACACACTGCAACACACAAAAAGTGCAGTGACAGTAAGTGATATGCCAGACGCTTTCTCATCATGAAGACTTATCATACACCCACATTATGGAGGCAGACATTCCAGGCAGGTGGACATGCACATGCACACACACACCTGTCTAGTGTTGAGGTTGTGTGGACAGTTGATCCCCAGACAGATTAGACTCCAAACTGAAATCTCCTCAGGCCAGCCCTCAAATCATGCACATACACACGCACACACACACACACACACACACACACACACTGACACATACGCTGTCAGAGCTTTAAAGTCAAAGACTTTCGACTGACAAAAGTGACTTGCCAGGAAAAAAAAAAGTTGAGTAAAGTCTGAAGTCCAACTATTAGAGTTTATAGAAAACTTTTTTTTAAAGACAAATCATTTTTGATCACTGATGCGTTATCTCTAGATAACCACATTTTGGACGTTAGGCATTACTTATGCTTTTTTTTTAAATTTACAAAAAGTAATGTAGTAATTCTTGTAAATATTAGCATCATAAGTATGATAAATGTTTATTTTTAATGTTGCACGATCTTGCATTACTGTTCCTGAATTCAGTATTTTATTAGAACATATATAATACTTCATATATGTTCGATTACTTTTATTATCTGCATAGTAGATGCACCTTTTTATGTTTGCTACAGTCTTTTTATCTCACTTTCCAGTGGGAGATGGGACAAAAACTAAATAACACTATACATGGGACATGTGTTACTACTGTCTCTACTCTACACCACAGAATAGTGTCAGAGTTCACAACAACAGCTATGTCAAAGCACTTTCTAGTAAAATAAAGACCCTACAATAGTAAAATAATATTAGAAAGAGAACTCCAAAAATCCTCTGTGAGCAGGTACGTGGAGACTGTGGGGAGGAAGAAATCCCATTTTACAGAAAAGACCTAAATCAAAATCAGGTGGAGTGATGTTTCACAACACAGATCAGGTAAAAATTGTCCTGTTCGAACTATTTGACAATAATGCAAATAAAACTAGACTCCAAACGTTAATCGTGTTGAGGTTACAAATGTACTAAAACCTGAGTCTAATTATCTCTATATGAACCTTTTTCCTATGTCATCATTTTATATTAAATATTTCTGTTGTACCAGTATTATCAGCAACACACTTTTCTTAAGACTACAGAATTATGGCAAGAAAAAAGTCTCCCGCCAACGTTATGTTTAATGATTATTCATACCACCATTACTACAGTACATTCATAATACATGTTCTTCTATGACTTCAGGTTCTCAGCCAAGTCCATTATTACTGCTGAATTTTCAGGTTTCTATGTAGGAGCAATGTACAAGGACAAGCGATTGATGGTTATGATTTGATTTTTTTTCTTATTTTTTACAATTTTCTGCAGTCACACTAGCTTCAAGCTGAAATCAGCTAACCTTTGAGTGAAATCTAACTCACTCTACCCTAAGGGGACGCTAACCTGCACTAAAAGAATTTCATTAGAAAAATATTAGCACTGGCCTTCAAACGTTTTCATTGATCTCACTTGACGGACAAGATAAACTATGCTTTCAGATCAATAGTTCTCTCCAACACAGCTGACTGAAGCCTTCACTGAAAGCAACCCAGCATGGACGATTCTCTGTTCTCATATCTCGATCAGATGAAATGTGTTCAGGGCCACTATGTTTGATTTTATAACAGCTGCGGAGTGCTATTTCCAGCACATTTTATTATTTATCCACCATCCTCCATATCGTTTGATCTGAAGGAGGTACCACCCTGACTTCTACATAGACACATTTTAGGAAAGTCCTTGAAAAAAGGCTGCGGTAGTCATTTAAAAGTAAGCTGCTTTTGATTGTTCTGTGAAATTGAGGTTTGGACACTAAGGAGGAAGTGACAAAGTGCGAGCATAGATTCAGCCTGACAATCATTTTTCACTTTGGCCTTTGTTTGTTTCCACTCTATAGATCAGAAAAATGCACTGAAATGTCTTGAACAATGCACAACTTTTAGACATTTGATTATCTTTATTTATCTCTCTTTTCCTCATCTGATAATTGATTCTGAGAATATATTTAAAATATCGTTTCACATAACAAAACCATTTTTGCACATTTTTAGTCAGTTTTTGTGCCCACTTTCTAATTATTTTCTAAAAATGTGTCTTTGCATAGGTTTGACTACCAGGAGCTACTTCATAACTCTACCTTCTGCCTGGTGCCACGGGGCCGGCGTCTTGGATCTTTCCGCTTCCTGGAGGCCTTGCAGGTAAATCAGTCAATTGCGTGTGTATGGATAATGTCTTTAAATATTGTTGATTTGTCCATGTAGTTTTATACAGACTTGTATAAAATATGTCATGAGTCACACCTCCATTCACCAGACGGCTTGAGGTTTAATGCTAAGAGGTAAAAGGGTTTACAAATAGAGTGCTGCACAGCTTAGTCTAGCAATCACTTGCCAACTGGTTGGGGAATTGACATTTTTCCCTAGCCTGTATGACTGTTGCGTGGTGGCATTATTTTTTGTATCCAAACTTTAGATCATATTCTCACCTCAGAAAAAAAGATTTCAAACAGTGATGTGTGTGCAATCATTTTGTCAGGTTTAGTCTTGACCTACCACGTCGGTATTTTCTATTGAAATTTTTTACTCTCTACTCTCCACCTGAAAGAGAAATAGATAAGAAATGTTAAAATTATACACATATCTATATATATATATATATATATATATATATATGTGTGTGTGTGTGTGTGTGTGTGTGTGTGTGTGTGTGTGTGTGTGTGTGTGTGTGTGTGTTTGTATATATATATGTACACATATATGTATACATACATATATATACACACATATATATGTATGTATATATATGTATGTGTATGTATATATACATATATATAGGGTTAGGATGATGAGTTACCTAAAATTATCTAAAAATCTGTCACCAAAATAAAAACAATTCATATCCCTGTTCATGGACAAATAGTTGGTATCTTATGACTACAGGGAGTGCAGAATTCTTAGGCAAGTTGTATTTTTGAGGAATAATTTTATTATTGAACAACAACCATGTTCTCAATGAACCCAAAAAACTCATTAATATCAAAGCTGAATGTTTTTGGAAGTAGTTTTTAGTTTGTTTTTAGTTTTAGCTATTTTAGGGGGATATCTGTGTGTGCAGGTGACTATTACTGTGCATAATTATTAGGCAACTTAACAAAAAACAAATATATACCCATTTCAATTATTTATTTTTACCAGTGAAACCAATATAACATCTCCACATTCACAAATATACATTTCTGACATTCAAAAACAAAACAAAAACAAATCAGCGACCAATATAGCCACCTTTCTTTGCAAGGACACTCAAAAGCCTGCCATCCATGGATTCTGTCAGTGTTTTGATCTGTTCACCATCAACATTGCGTGCAGCAGCAACCACAGCCTCCCAGACACTGTTCAGAGAGGTGTACTGTTTTCCCTCCTTGTAAATCTCACATTTGATGATGGACCACAGGTTCTCAATGGGGTTCAGATCAGGTGAACAAGGAGGCCATGTCATTAGTTTTTCTTCTTTTATACCCTTTCTTGCCAGCCACGCTGTGGAGTACTTGGACGCGTGTGATGGAGCATTGTCCTGCATGAAAATCATGTTTTTCTTGAAGGATGCAGACTTCTTCCTGTACCACTGCTTGAAGAAGGTGTCTTCCAGAAACTGGCAGTAGGACTGGGAGTTGAGCTTGACTCCATCCTCAACCCGAAAAGGCCCCACAAGCTCATCTTTGATGATACCAGCCCAAACCAGTACTCCACCTCCACCTTGCTGGCGTCTGAGTTGGACTGGAGCTCTCTGCCCTTTACCAATCCAGCCACGGGCCCATCCATCTGGCCCATCAAGACTCACTCTCATTTCATCAGTCCATAAAACCTTAGAAAAACCAGTCTTGAGATATTTCTTGGCCCAGTCTTGACGTTTCAGCTTGTGTGTCTTGTTCAGTGGTGGTCGTCTTTCAGCCTTTCTTACCTTGGCCATGTCTCTGAGTATTGCACACCTTGTGCTTTTGGGCACTCCAGTGATGTTGCAGCTCTGAAATATGGCCAAACTGGTGGCAAGTGGCATCTTGGCAGCTGCACGCTTGACTTTTCTCAGTTCATGGGCAGTTATTTGGCGCCTTGGTTTTTCCACACACTTCTTGCGACCCTGTTGACTATTTTGAATGAAACGCTTGATTGTTCGATGATCACGCTTCAGAAGCTTTGCAATTTTGAGACTGCTGCATCCCTCTGCAAGATATCTCACTATTTTTGACTTTTCTGAGCCTGTCAAGTCCTTCTTTTGACCCATTTTGCCAAAGGAAAGGAAGTTGCCTAATAATTATGCACACCTGATATAGGGTGTTGATGTCATTAGACCACACCCCTTCTCATTACAGAGATGCACATCACCTAATATGCTTAATTGGTAGTAGGCTTTCGAGCCTATACAGCTTGGAGTAAGACAACATGCATGAAGAGGATGATGTGGACAAAATACTCATTTACCTAATAATTCTGCACTCCCTGTATTTCATGTTTCGCATGAGGGCACATTTTCTGTTGTATGAAAAAAACGAGAAAGTGGCAAAATCATATGAGATGTCTCACAAATAATATGGGAAACAAACATCTTAAAAGAAATTGGGATTTTTTTCCTTTGTTTTTTCTAGTTGTTTATACATAACATATTATGCTGTATGTTTTAATAATGGTAACTTAAACAAAAAGAAATCATGAAGAAGAAGTCCTCTTTGGATCCTGGGCTGCTGTCAGAGTCCTAAGAGAAAATATTGGATGCTTCCCAATAAAAAAGGTTTAATATCTTTAAAAAAAAAGAAAAAGAAAATGTGTTTGTTTTAATATTTATTGTCTAAAACACCCAGATTTTTAATTTAATTAAATAATTTTCTTCTGGTCATTTCCTTTTTCAGAGAAAATAGACCCAAGCACGCGTGCTCATCATTCTAAAGTTTTCTCAGAATTACCGGTAAAGGCTTGTCAGTCAGGCTGTAAGGCTTCAGCTCAGAAACTTGACTAATCAAACAGTTCCGTGTCCTCCTCCTACAGCACAGCGTCTTATTACTATTGGCAATCTGTCATTTCACTGACACGAAAAGCCTCTTTCTGTTGATACACCGCAGAGAAGCAAAAAAGGGACATTCACACTCATCCTCAGACCGCAGACGTTTTCATCTTGCATTAGCACGTTGTCGTAATGTTGTTTTGACATTAAGTATCTGGCTCTGCCTTGTGGTTGCCCTTGGCAGTCTTGTTTTCCTTGTTCTTCTTTGTTTATTTTATGCTTCTGATTATGCATTCTGTTGTAGACAGAATACACATTTACATGCAGACATAAATGGGCGGTGCATGCTAACCTCAGGAGTTTTTTAGAACTGTCACTCTAAAAACCTTTATGGTGTTTCTGTTTTCCTAGAACATTTTAGACGTTTGACTAGGACTAGGTTGCACAAGCCTAGACACTATAGAGGCATAAATCGATACAGCACAGTAATACAGCAAGCTAATGGCTCGGTCACACTAGTAAAAATATGGCAAGAAACTACTGTATTGTTACAAAAGATTGTATTCAATCGAGCAGCAACTTTTGGTGACCAAATGGTTGCCCAGAACCTGATGATGTTGCACATTCACAATAACTTGACAATAAGGTGATTGAAGATGTTGCCTGATAGGAGGTAATGTTTCTGCAAACAGCCACAGTCTGACTTGGACTAATTGCAGTCATGCTCAGAGAGATTGCTGAAGGTGTGCAAATAATTGCTGTCTAATTTATAAATGAAGACAGATTGCTAACATGTTGCCATCAGTCTAAAGGAGTCTTTGTCAGGAATGAACTACAGAAGACTCAACTGGCTGCCAGCTGGTTGTAATTTTATAGAACAGAAAGCGTGCTAAGCAGAAATGTAAAAAATAAATGAGAACTTTTGATAATAGGAATTTCTGTTTATGTAGGCAGCAACAAATATGTGATTTTTGACAATTTATCAGAGGTAATTCATATATTATCAGAAACAGACTTCAAATTGCCAACTTGAGTAGTTAAAAAATAAATAAAATGCAGTGTATGTTATTGCAATGATCAGCATATCGCAAAATGTAAAAAGCTACAATAATATTGTATCAGAGCTGAAAATGAATTTTATTTATGCAGTGCCAAAATATTGAAATATTGTAACAATATCATATCGTAGGCTGGCTAGAGATTCCCATTTCTATTATACAACACAGACACTAGTTGACAACCCGCTGGCAACCTCCAGTCACTAAGGAAAAATGTGCATTGCTGGGGGTTGATGGTTGTGAAGTCAGTCACAAAGAATGTACTGTGTTTAAAACCCTCAATATTTGCTTTAATTGCTGTCAGCTTCAATAGTTTGCATGAAAAATGCTGACTGTAAACACTCACTAATTAAGTTGTAACTTGAGAAACTTGAGAAAGCACAAAACAAACCAAAAACTGTTTTCCCTTAGACCAAAGGTTTGTGTGAAAACAGCACATTTCAGAGGTTCAAAAATGTTTCCTTTGAAGATGAACTTTACACAATTCCAGTTTGTGTTGAACTCTTCACTATTTCACTAATGCTTAACATATATTTTGTAAAAGTTTGCAGATTTTAAGGTATACATACATATTTTAATTGTGAGCAAAGTATTTTAAACTATAAATGTTAGTAATTAAAACACATTTATATGTCTGCTTCTAGAAGGGTGCACATAAGACAAATAAGACAAACACAACTGACTTCTCTGTTGCTGATTTCTGGTACCATACATTTCACAGTTTTTAACCAAAAGCAACGGGCAAATCAAGGCTGAATTTTACAGTATCAAAGCTAGCAGGTTTAGCTGAAAGAAGAAGTGTCTAAAAAATGTTCTCATTGCTTTTATTTAAACTTTCATTTAAATGCATCTCAATTATTTTAATGGCCTTTTCAGCATGTCCGATGTGTTTGCTAGAGGTGAGAAAATAAACCTCTGCAGTGGTTTAATAATCATCAAAATTCAGAGGACAGTAGAGGAGAGGACGGACAAAGAGAGAGACATGTAAGAGGATGACAGTGGGGAAAAAAGACAAGATGAGAAAAGAGAACGTCATCTCACAAAGCCAGACTAATCAAAGCAGTGAGAATTTGCATCGACGGGTCACCCGTAATGCACTCGGCATTTTGTGAATCTCCTTTAATCTCTCGGTTTCACTTGATTGAGAATCCAGTCAAACTTGAACTTTAAATGAAAATACCAAACATACTGAAATTTGTTCGTTCGCTACTTAACAACCACACATGAAGAATTCATTTGCAAAAAACACATTTGTTCATTTTTGGAAATTTTCATCAGTGAAACTGCAGTTGGCCTTTTTGATTTAGTAAAAATAACTCACCAACATAGAGGTAACTTACCAAATTACAAAATGTTTCTATTCAAAAGTGTTCCATTTAAAGTCATGAGAAATTTTTTTTATTTCTTCTAAGTGAAATGAAACAGTTCTAAAAACTGCAATATAAAATTAAAGCTGTACTGTCACTAGTCGGTGTCCTATAGTACTAGACACAGCAACCTCAGTCTTTGACAGAGTGGGAGGAATCAGCCTGCGGTCCCATCTCTAAGTATATTGTTTGGTTGTGATGCCCTCTTTGTTGTACACTAGTGAAAGAAATGGCTGAACTTACTTGAAGAACTTGATATGAGCGATCTCAGAAGGTTTCTGTCCATTAAAAAACAAGAAAAAAGTTCCTGGTACACCAGAGAAGGAATATATTCAAGCAGTGTGCTTAAGTGCTGCATGTCAGATGTGCATAGATGACAAGCATTTGCTAAAGAAATTATTTGAGAGAAGACAAGCACTCCCGTGGTGGACAAGACAAGCACATTAAAGAGACACTAAATTCCTCCTTTGCTGCTGTGATTTCCAGGAATCATAGAGCTACAGCATGATTCCTGGAAGGATGTCACACGGGACAGCTCCGCTGAGTGTACATTGATCAACTCTGGCATGGTCGTCTACAGAGTGAATCATGTGGAGGGGCAACAGTTGGCCTGAGCAGCCGCTCTTTGCACACACATCATGTATTGGCAAGCACGATTTTGGACTAGGAGAGGAAGCTGTAGTACCTCGAGAAAAACCTACACAGGCACAGACACCAAACAAAAAGATTAAGATCAGGAACCTTCTTGCTGTTAGGCAACAGTGCTAAACATCGCCTTATACCTGACTACTTTTCGAGGAATTTGTTTTTAGCTTGTTAAGCCCCTTAACAAGCAAAAACATGCTTAAAGCGTTAAAACAGGCAGCTAAGCAGGTTTGGTCTAAACGTAACAGACAACTTAGCAAAGAACTCGTTTTAAATTGTATCGTTAGGCCTTTTTATACTAGCAAGAAAAAGAAAATAAAAACAGAAAAGATCTGATGCAGGACCCGAGAGATGCATCCAGCCCTTCAGTTGGTCCATCTACTCTACATATCAGTGACAAAAAGTATTCAGAGTAATTGAAATGTGAAATTTGTGGTTCAAATCATCAGGGAGCAGGTAAAGCAGTGTCTACAGCTATCTATAAAATGTGCTGGAGGCTCTGCATTTCAGCCACTGGTGTTGGGGATCATGCTAAAATTAATGAAATTATGATGACAAAAAAGTATGTCTGGAAACAGTGATCCCAAGCATACCTGAATAGGAAAACGCACAATACCATGTATTTTCAGTCATGGATCGGCGTCTAAAGAGCCTAGACCTGCTTTCTAGAACTGCTTTCTAACATGTGAAGCAAAGTTGTTCAAGCTGTTATAATAATCTTAGCAGATAATATAATAAAACAACACCACAAGCCTTTAAATGATGCATAAAATATGTGAAATGAAACAAATTAGCCAGAAAATAGAGTATCTTCCATTTAAACACAGTTTAATAGTGCAGAGGAGTGCACAATCAACTCTCATCGATTAAACACGAACGATGAACCGTTTTGAGAATGACTAACTGCTCCAGCGAACGTCATGGGAGGTCCTTCGTTTCATCTAGTTGTAAAATTTATTTTCTTTCTGCTGAAGTTGTATAATTTTACAACTTCCACAATTTTGAACAACTGTTACAAAGCAATTTCCCTTTGGGGATTAATAAAGTTATTCTTATTCATAAAATGAATTTAGAGCAACGCACAGAGCTCCTGTGGGAAATGAAATCAGCTCCCTATGAATCAAGTCACACAAATGAACCCTCTAAATATTGAGGCATACAGCAAAAATAAATAAATACAGTTTATTTTGTCCTTAATCTTTTTGGCAACTCCATTTGTTTCTGAAAGACTTATTTGGAACCTGTTGAAAGTGTCTCATTAAAGGGAAGCTACCGAAGAAGATAAATGCCTTACAAAAAAAAGACCAAAAGCTGATCCATCCCAGTGCTCTACTTTAAAATTCTGCTTATACTTTATGCATCACTGTGATTTTTCTCCTTCACTTTATCTACTAAATCTTGTAAACAGTTTCAAGTTAATGTTTTCTTTAGCCTTTATTTAACCTATTTCTTATAGGGAGGACAGCCCTGCTGAGGTGAACAACTGGACAAGTTCACAATCACACCCAAAAACTTTAATGTGAATTAATGTTACACCCCCTGTTTGCTCAGCTGATATCTTTCTACAAATCCAATTTGCAAATGTGTGTGAGAGTGTGTTATTTAAGCTACGCTAGGAGTCCCATGGTTGCCCACAAAGTTAACAACAGTAAATTTCTGACGTATTTTCCACTTCAGCTCAAAATAGAATGGCCTCTGCTTGTAGTGCCTCTTTCTTCATGTTTGTTTTTAATTTTTCATTTGTATTTCCTCACAGGCTGCATGTATTCCAGTTATTCTAAGTAATGGCTGGGAGCTTCCCTTCTCTGAAGTAATTGACTGGAGGAAAGCCGCCATCATTGGCGATGAGAGGCTGCTATTACAGGTACTGTAAAACACTGGAAAATTAAATGATGGGGAAATGAAATTAGATCTTCAGCAGATGTATGAGTTTTCCAGCAATAGTATGAACAGATGCAGAAGAAAAGAATTATACATATTATATATATATATAATTTTTTTTACATATAAATATGTAAATGGCTCAAAGTTAGCAAAGGCCACCACCATGTAACCTGGATAAAGAGGACAAACTTTCCTTGCACTTTACACCAACAAAAGATAAACGGTGCCCTTTCAGCACCGGCTAATTCAGTGTCTGGATGGTGAAATGCCACCATCTTCCCAGTTATAATTGTCCTCTCTGGCTTAGAATCCCCATGGGAACCCATAAGAATCCAGCTGGGGCTGATTCAAACTTCAAGCACAATGCATAGATCAGAAATGCGTGGAAACAGATTTGTGGCCCTGAAGCATGAATAGGCTAACTTTGCCAAACAAAGCTGCCATATGAGTTTAATCAGCTTGATTTCAGTTTAGGCACTTTTATGCAAATCATGTATTCAGTTTGAGAAGCCTGGAAGAAACTGACAAAATGTGTAATATTTCCTCAACACACTCCTGCCTCTCTGAAAGGCTTACCTGCAAGTGGGCACGCAGTCATGTCAAAAACTAAATAGATCCTAAGTATGCACTTAATATTCCTCAAAGATCAAGTGTTTGTTTGTGATACTGTTTATCAAATAGCCTTTTTAATGACTTGCTATCTGTGGCTTGTAGAATAGATTTTAGGATTTTATTGCTTATTTTAAAGCCTTAAACTGACTTATTCTTGCCTGCATCTGCAGCCTCCTACAATCCCATACCAGTGGCCTACTAATGTGTATTCATTAAGAACTTGTTAGCAAAGGTAACCTGCTATTGCTTCCTGCTCCGACAGCTGTGGAAGGTCCTGCCTCTGAGGGGCCTCTGATTTATCCCTTCTTTACACTAAACTTCATGGAAAAAGCTTTTTTCTCATTGAGTATATTTTCTCTAAATTATTTCAAATGGCTATCATTTCGCTCACAATTCACAGGCATGGATGACATAAAGTATAAAGCGAAATGCTGTAATTTTAAATGAATTTAATTTGACTGTGAGCTTTTGAATATAAAACCAAAGCTCTATCCATTTTCCTAGTAACTAATCCAATTAGGTTCACACAGAGGCTGGAGCCGGTAAATGTGGCAACACCCTGAACACATTGTGCTTTTTACACCTACAGCTCATTTAGGATCTGCAGTTGACCTGCTGTAAGTATGCCAACATATACTGTGGACTGTGGAAGAAAGCCATCAAAAACCAAGAGAAGCGCAAGGAGAATGTGCAAGCTCCACACAGGACTGATCAGCCAGTTTAAACCCCAAAACGTCTTGCTATGAGATCTCAGTGCTAACCACTGTGCCATCATGCCGCCTCCATGATAGTGCAGTGAATCATTTTTGCTTCAGAGACTTTTTCCAGAGAAGTCCAAATAGAAATATAATGTGGAAATATAGCATCTGGCACTTGGTGTCTGTGTAATCAAATGGTGATTGTTAGGTTATGGATGAGAAAAAGTGTTGATAAAAGTGTGACCTGTCAGCACATCATCGATATGTACCAAATTTAAAAATCTCATTGCAATCATGTGGCTTTTTTAAAATCATATGCTTTATGACAGCAGTGACATGCACAGACACTCACACCTACGCTCTGAACTATTTTTATCTAAAATAGATGATTCGACAATTGGATCACCTTCTGTTCTCTTTCATTACAGCGGTGGGTAGAGCTTGTGATATTTACTTACTGTAATAACTCTGTGTTACCATGTGTTGCCTCAGTGACCTGTACCACTACCTGGACAGCAAGTCCAGAAGTAAGCATGTGTAGGCTTTTTGCTTTTAATTAGTGTGTTTGTGGTTTTTCTATGTGAAACACACAATAGCAGACAGGCCATCTTAAAAAAACGTGGCTTTTAGATAAAACATACCAGGCTTTTTTCCTTATTAAGCATTACTGAGACTCACAATAGTGCACTAATCTTGTCAGAGGTTTTGTTATTTGGTTTATTTGCTTAAAATAAAACCATCATGCAAAGGCGTGCTAATTGTTGGTTAAGATAATGTGTGAAGTGAGAGATTTGTTTTGACATAGCCTCCGACACTGAGGGTGTTCACATTCATTACTGATCCAAACAAAGCAAACATTTTTCGATTAATTTCCCTTGCTTTAATGCAGACATGTGAGGAAATGACAGGGGCAGGTATAAACACAGCTAATTTCCAAGGCTTTCAGGATAATAGATGAAATGCATGAGTGATGAACCACAGTGGCATATAAAGGGACTGTCACATACATGTCACTTCAGAACAAGCATCATGCAACCTGAGGCACATTTTAACATTTCAAACTGGGGAAGGTTGGGTTGTTTCTCTTCATTGTTCACCAAATCGGTGGTTCTTGTTGTTTTGCTGCCACGCTAAGCACAGAATCAAAGGTAGGAAGGGAAGAGACTGAATCAGTGACCATAAGACATACATAAGACATTTAATACTTGGATGCAGTAAGTGCCTTCCCAAAGTGTTTTCTTCATTTGTACTGCCTCCACCATGTTTGACAAATGATGTTTGCTTCAGATCCTGAGCCGTTCCTCTCATTTTTCATATTTTTCTCTTCTCATGATTCTGATACAAGTAAACCTTGGTTTCATCTATCTAATGATTATTTATTTATTTGTTGGTAAATCTAATGTGGTCCTTTTCAATTCTTGTTATCAGATTTTTGCACTTTGTTGTAAACCATCTCTTTACAAGGCATCTCTTGTTTGTAGACCTTTACAATTATCAACCTTTTTTCTTTCAAACTATTCTGTCATCTTGCACTTTAGTTGTTTTCTGTGAGCTTGCGGGCCTTTTGGTGTCGCTGAGCTTCACTGCATTCATTCTTCTTAAGAATGTCATAGATGGTCGACTGAACCAATCTTGTGCAGGCCGGACCGGACGTGCAGGACGAGCAGGCCGGACAGGACGTGCAGGACGAGCAGGCCGGGCAGGACGTGCAGGCCGGACAGGACGTGCAGGAGCAGACGAAGCTGAACACTCGGAGGCCGGACCAGGCGGAGCTGCAGAGGCTGAGGCCGGACCAGGCGGAGCTGCAGAGGCTGAGGCCGGACCAGACGAAGCACAGGCCGGAGCCGCAGCAGACGAAGCACAGGCCGGAGCCGCAGCAGACGAAGCACAGGCCGGAGCCGCAGCAGACGAAGCACAGGCCGGAGCCGCAGCAGACGAAGCACAGGCCGGAGCCGGACCAGGCGAAGCAGAAGCACAGGCCGGAACTGGACCAGGCGAAGCAGAAGCACAGGCTCAAGCTGGACCAGGCGAAGCAGAAGCACAGGCTGAAGCTGGACCAGGCGAAGCAGAAGCACAGGCTGAAGCTGGGCCAGGCGAAGCACAGGCTGAAGCTGGGCCAGGCAAAGCACAGGCTGAAGCTGGGCCAGGCGAAGCACAGGCTGAAGCTGGAACAGGCGTAGCAGAAGCAGAAGGTGGCTGGACGAGCTCCTCGGGCCCGCCAGCAGACGTGGCATGAGGCTGGAGGGGTTCTCCTGAACCCCCAGCAGACGTGGCATGAGGCTGGACGGGCACCTCGGGCCCTCCAGCAGACGAAACTTGAAGCCGGCTGGGTTCAACTGAACCTCCAGCAGACGAAGCACGAAGCTGGCTGGATTCTTCTGAAACTCCAGCAGACGAAGCACGTAGCTGGCTGGATTCTCCTGAACCTCCAGCAAACGAAGCATGAAGCTGGCTGGAGTCTTCTGAACCTCCAGCAGACGAAGCATGAAGCTGGCTGGGTTCTTCTGAAACTCCAGCAGACGAAGCATGTAGCTGGCTGGATTCTCCTGAACCTCCAGCAAACGAAGCATGAAGCTGGCTGGAGTCTTCTGAACCTCCAGCAGACGAAGCATGAAGCTGGCTGGAGTCTTCTGAACCTCCAGCAGACGAAACATGAGGCTGGCTGGGTTCTCCTGAACCTCCAGCAGACGAAACATGAGGCTGGCTGGGTTCTCCTGAACCTCCAGCAGACGAAACATGAGGCTGGCTGGGTTCTCCTGAACCTCCAGCAGACGAAACATGAAGCTGGCTGGGTTCTCCTGAACCTCCAGCAAACGAAACATGAGGCCGGACGGGCTCCCCGGGCCCTCCGACTGACACTGAAATTGGCTGCACCAGCTGTACCTCCGTCTCCAAACCGGCCTGGATAGCAGTCCCACAGCAGCTTAGCTGAGCCTGATGGCTAGCTTTTCCAGGGCAAACAGTCTCTGTATAGCCGGGCTCATTAACCGGAAAAGTAGTGTCAGTTTCCATAACCTCCGGAGAAAAAACATGAGGTGCCAAGATATAGTCACTCACTTGTGTTTGTGTAATGGAGCGTCGGCGGCGCGCACGCCGCTTTTTCTTAGGAGTGGAAGACGGCGGTGAAATAGGTGGAAGTCCCTGGTAACTCCGAGGACCCCGAGAGCCAGTCGAGTTCCCCGGAAAGAGTGCTCGTGCTCCGGAATGAGCCACGGCTTCCACCGGAGCTCCTCCTCCAAGAGAGCGCAGAATATAGACTGGCGCTCGTCGTCGTCCAAGTCTATGGTGTCCGGCGCTTCCTCGCGCTGAACTGTGACAGGAGTATGGCGAAACTGTGATGAGGGCGTGGAAACTGGTGAGCTGAGAGGTGGTGACGCTGCGGCGAATCTCAGCGAACCGACACGAACACACTCAGGTTCCGGAGGCAGCAATGGAGATGACTGATTGTGGGGTTGTTGTGACTGGTGGGTGCTGGAAGCCTTTTCCTGACTCGACAATCCCTGGGCCTGCAGCATCTCCTTTATCTTTGTAAAGGCATCAAGTATGGCAGGTGAGTCCGGGAGCTGGAGAAGGCGGGGATCCCTCTCCATGATAGCTTCAGCAACGCTAATCATTACCTGCTTGCTCTTTAAATCGGGCGCTGTAAGGATGCGGTCGAGGATCACTTGGATCCGAGCAGTCTCCTCCAGACACTCGGTGAGAGCAGCATCCGCTGGGTCCATACTGGTCGGTTCGTTCTGTCACGACGGGGTGCGCCGGTGTGTGTGTGGAAACAGGACCCAAAAGCAGATGACGATGAGGAGTAGTAAGGTTTTAACAGAAGGTGAAGCTTTATTGCGATGCCGGCAGGAAATAAACCAAGAGACCAAAAACACTAAACTGGCAAGACACTAAGAAACAAAACACTAAAGGTACTAAGACCAAAAAACTATAACTATGACTGAGGTGAGATTAAACAGACGAAAACTATAACCATGACTGCGGTGATGTAAACAGACGAACCGACAATGGCATGGAGAAAACAAAAGGCTTAAATACAGACATGAGGTGATCAGGGGAAGTGGCGACACATGGGGGAAAACAGCTGACAGACATAAACCTAATGACAGGACCAGGAGAGGAAAGCTAAATACAATAAACAAAGAACACATGACATTGCCAGAATAAAACAGGAAATACTAAAACATGACAACACAACTTAACAGACCTAATACGTGATGAATAATTACAGAACCCCAAAACATAGAAAACCAAGAACAATAACTGCCTAAACTAAAGGAAAATAGGAAATAACACAAAACTGATCACATAACAAAATGAGACAAATACAAAGAAAACTCAGAGTGCTGGGTCGGAGACCCAGCCTGTGACACACGGATGGTCTGGATATACCAAATTCTGAGACGTTTAATAATAATAAACGTCTCAGAACACTCCAGCTCACATGTTAGTCTTCTCCAAGCATTTACACAAAGGTCAGTCTTCTGTTGTAGTTAATACGTCATTTTTCTTAACATAATTGGTGATATAGGTTACAAGCAAGTCTGGCGCTGAACAGAAATTGTCGCGCTATGCTCCTTTGTTTATTGTGCATAAATAGTGAATTGTCCTGACACAATATTGCGTTTCGCTTCTGTTATCACCATGGTACATTGACAAAAACATATACTTTTATTCACAGGATAAAACAGTTGTTTTGTATCACTAAATGTCCAGTGCGATTGCAACATACAATATTATTGTCACTGCTACATTTCTGTAATGCTACCAAAAATTATTTCCACTGCTAATTAATTACCGTTGAGCTCAAAGGTTATATTAATAAACGGTTAACGAATGTGTATTTATGGAGACGATTTGTGAGACTGGTACACTTACCTTTGTTCGTACGATGGTCTTTCGTTCTACACGGTGCGTTTCAAGGTCCTGTACCCATCCGTCGGTAAACTGTACCTGGGCTTGTTGCAGTGACCTGAAGTTACTAAACTTCATGAGTGTATGCACTCACTCCAAGAAGCGTATAATTATAAATCTGAGCGTGGTGAAAGTTGGGCAGCACGCTGACGTCTTTTGTCCCTCTGTGTGCTCGTAAGGGTCTGACACTTTCACTCCTTTGTTTTTTCCTCGTATCTTTTCTTTGTCTTTTCGTCGAGTCTGTCTTTGTACGGACCGGCATTGTTTTCCTTTTGTTTTGTACATTCCTTTTTTGTGCGCCAAAGAAAAAACAAGAAGGTATTGGAACCGGAGAATGAACGTTTTGCGGTGCTGCAAATGCTTGCATTTGATGCGGTACTTGGATTGTTTTGCCACTAGTTCCCGGCATGCAATGCGCGAAAATCACGTGATTGCTAAACAAGGGGGCGGGTGCATCCAGCCTCCTCGGCTGTAATTGGTCCAGCCCAGAGTCGATCATGACCAATTGGCCAATCCAACACCTTTCATTATATATATATATACCCTTCCTAAAAAAATTAATAAATCCATCGGCCCATAAAAACAAAAAATCGCCAGCGGCCCACCGGGCAAATGCCCGGTATGCCCGATGGCCAGTCCAGCTATGATCAGAGGGGAGGTAAGCGTTGGAGGTGGCGTTGGATCCGGGGTAGGGAGGGTGATGCGTCAGTGAGTGCTTATCAGTATCAGTATATGTATGTGTGTGCGTGTCCATAGTTCAGCTGAGACAGTGTCCTTCGCCCTGCCAGGCTAAGTAAACAGTCTTTCAGCCAACCCAGGTGGCCTTGCATGGAATGGGAAGGAACAGACTCAACACAGTCGTTATCAGGGAGTTTTTGTTCGGCTCCAGCCTTGAGCCCACAGCTGGCGCCGAAGGGGTAGCCGGATTATGATGTTAATTTTCCTTTTGCAACAACTCATGAGAATTTCAAAGCTGTTCTTTAACACTCCGACACTGGTCTCTCAATCTCCCGTTGGAGAACCGCAAGTTTCTCCATGATGTTATCAACCTTCAGTTCCGTGGTGTTGTCATTCTTTTGCTCAGAGAGCAGATTCTGAGACCTCACGACTGCAGTGAGCTGTTCTACGATGTAAATGGCCTGCATTTGTATTTGTATAGCGCTTTTCTAGTCCTTAAGGACCCCAAAGCGCTTTACACTACATTCAGTCATTCACCCATTCACACACACATTCACACACACATTCACACACTGGTGATGGCAAGCTACATTGTAGCCACAGCTGCCCTGGGGCGCACTGACAGAGGCGAGGCTGCTGGACACTGGCGCCACCGGGCCCTCTGACCACCACCAGTAGGCAAACATGGGGTAGGATTTTTGGCATGCAGCCAGGAGGCAGCCTGGGATCGAACCACCGACCTTCTGATTAGTGGCTGACCTGCTCTGCCACCTGAGCTACAGCCACCCCAATGTAATCCAACTTTCCCTCAAAGGTGTTATTCTGAGCAGGCCTCTCCTTGATGTAACCCAATATACGCTCAGAGGTGTTATTCTGAGTATTCACGGCAGCTGTAAGCGTCTCCAAGGTCTTAACCATGCTGCTTTCAATGAGCCAGTTCTGAGAAGTCGCGCCTCGTACCATCGTTTCAATCCCAGCGGGCAGCCTTGGGGGGGTTTGAACAGCCGGTTCCCCTTTCTTAATTCTCTGATAAGTCAGGGTCAAGCCAGCTCCGATCAGCAAGAACCCTGTTATCATGGTTCCGAATAGGTAGATATCTTCAGCGTCCTCGATCGACAGTCCTGCCAGGCACACGATCTTCCATTTCTGCCACCCGTCCATCGTGTATCCGGCAGGGAAAGTCCCTCCCAGACTTCTCCTTGAGAAAAGGGTGTCAATAGCATTCAGAGACCAGTTGATCAAATCCATAATTCCCTTTAGGTTTTAGAAACAGACTGTGAGAGTGTGTTCCAGGGAAAAGTAATACAAAAAACACGAGACTAGACAAGGACATAAGAACTAAGCAGGGAAGATAAGGGAGAGGAGAAAAAGTGCGTCCGTCTCCTCCGAGAGCCAAAAGGTTTTTTCAGGCAAATAGTTGCCCCCTTTACTTATGTCAGTTTCTCCTCATATTGAAAGATCCAGTGCAAATATATCACTCAGAAATAAAACTACAAAAACTTTGTCATTGTCACGGACCTAACTGTATACATCGTGGTGGTTCAAAAACCACCTTTCTTTTCCAGAAAATCATCTATGTCATCCAAATTCCTGATAAAAGACAGGAACTCATTTTTTTAGAGGAAATAAAGTCATCTGCATATTTCCTGTCAGTTTTAAATAAACACCAGTTGAGCAGTTTAATATAATGTTACATAAATAAACATTAATGAATTAATTTAAAAGGGATACAGCAATACAGGTTGTTTCCGCTTTTCATTCAACACACATTTATAGATGTTGAGGACACCTTGAAGGCGTTTCATTTCTTTCTTTCAGCACTGAGGCAGTCGGCAGAGTGGCAAGAATAAAATCATTTTCTGGAAAGTAGATATCAGAAAGGATTCTTTAGCCTCGGGCTCTATGGTTTATTCAACGGTCAGCTTAACACCTTTAAGAAGCATTAAAACATCCAGAATTTATTCATTTAATTATTTTGGTCCAGATGACAACATCTATAAAGAAGGCGATAATCAGTGAAATATTTAACCAGAATATATTTTAGTTTTTGGTTGGTAAACAAATTCCGTATGCTTGCCCTGATTGGTTTCTCCCTTTTTTTTCCTTTTTTTTTTGTTCACTAGAAACTACCTACACACGTGCATGCGCGTGTACATACACAAACACACACGCGCACACACACACAGGAACTCATGCAACACTGAAGCCGTAACACCTGCTGAGAGAGTTGAATCTCATTACTTTCAATTACATCACTGAGCACAGCAATACCTGGCTGTTTATTATGTAGAGTTTCTGTTCTCTCCATGGAGAGGGGAAATACACAACACACACACACACACACACACACACACACACACAAAACGCCCCCCTGCTGAGAAACATAAACACTATTAGAGTCAATCGAGGGAAAGAGAATGGGGCTGATTTGATTGGTGTTGTTTATATTCCACCTCAGAGAGCTGAACAATTAAAGCTTGTGCTGCTGTAGGCAGATCCCAGTGACGTCAACACCGGCGCAACCGCTTTCCTGAGTTCATGATTAATGTGGGGTTTTCAGATCACGCAAATGTGAAATAAATATCTTTTAAAAGTAAATGAAAAAGCAATTATAATACAATTTTGTTATAAAGTGGATAAGCAGCAGAGCCCCTCTGTACTGTGAGTGCTTTTTTTGGTTTTTACCCATAATTATCAACACTCTGCCACATAATCTGTGACTCTTTCATTTTTGATGCAATTTTGTCATCACTCTGTGGGCCAGATTTACTAATGCTCTGTCCAAGCATTAAAAAAAAATACTTGTGTTATCTGTACTTACTGTAGAGGCACAGTGGTAAGCATGGACCCAGCTATTTTTGCAGCTGGCCTTGCATTCAGCATGTATTTGAAGATCCTTCGATTTCAGAGATCAAAATTATGGGAGGAAAGCATTTAAATGAATCATACAAAAAATATTTACTAAGGGTTGTAGGAGGCAGTTGACTGAAAACCACTACTATCAATGCAGTCTTGTGAGTGCAGCCTCACACTAATTCACCCTGCTTGGTAAATCTGTCGCTACCCAAAATATTTTCAGGGCTGTCAGAGATGAAATCCAGTCGTGTTTATTTATTATTCTTGTGTGAAAAGAGCAAAGCATAAAAAAATAGATAAATTAAAATGCAAGCAGCATCACTGTAGTCATATGACATAAAAGCAATTTAATAAGACTGTCACGGTCCGGGGCAGCGGCCGTGTGGAGAGCGGAAGGAGGACTCAAAACGCAGCACTTATTCAGGTGTGAGGGTGATTTATTGATAATATCCAATATAAAGTGGGGATGGTAAAACAGAACTAAGGATGAACTAACTGGGAGAAACTACACAAAGAAATAGCAAACCTGAGCATGAAGGGAGAACAGCAGGGAGAGCACGCAGGGGATTACACCAGGTATGAACACAGACTACGCGACCAGGAACAGAGGCAAACACACACTATAAGTACACAGAGAGACACTGGGAAATCACACACAGGTGGGAGACACAGCTGGACCTGATTAACCTGACGAGACAGGGGAACACTAACACCAGGGACCAATAGAGGGAGCACAAACCCAAAACCCAGTATCTAAAATCCCAAAACACAAACCATCCCAAAACAGCCCAAGAATAATAAAGAGAATAATAACAATAAGGAACACAAACACAAAGTCACTGTGTCATGGCCGCAGGACCATGACAAAGACCAGTTTAAAAAATATGAATATGGGTGTGAAGGCTAATTGGACAGCCCAGCAATGCAAAGTTTCAAAGGCAAACAATTGCAACTTTTGTTGCAAAGTAAACTGAATATATAATTTTTAGCAAAACGAAGCATGCAAAAATCAATAGTACAGTAAACCAAAGAAACCCAGGCAAAAATGAAACCTGTTTAAATCCAAACAATAAATGGAAAGAAATGGATGAAAACTCAAAAGTATTAGCATGATATAGAATGTACACTTTTACTTTTTCCATTCATTCAATTATATTATCTTTTAGTGTTTTTGCTTGTCAGCCCCACAGTTTGTTTTTTTGCCAACACCCACTGTATCAGCACTCCTGTCAATGCAGTGGTCTCATTTAAATGAATGAAGGGATCATTTCGCCTTGAAGCAGAGGGGATGAAGATATTATTGGACACATAATGCATGTGGAAATTGGTATATTTCAGTGACAAATATCAGTTGAAGAAATTCCAGACAGGATGACTGTCAGTCGGAGTCGCCTCATTAGGCTTCACAGATCACTGTAAGATGAGAGCTCCCTGGTCAAAGCATGACCGATAGAGCCAAGTGGCTTGGGACTCTTTAAATAAAAATCCTCAACACCCTCAGGAAAATGATGAGTGTTTCGGGAAAACTGATTATCACCATCACTCATTATTTCCCCACATTATAGTGGCCTTTTCATTGGCCAAGTCTAACCAGTTGGCACTCTAATGTTTATTGACGGGAGATTTCTTGTCCATGGGGAAACACCAAACAGTTCTTGGGCTTCAAATACGCCCCCGATGAGGGTCTTTAGAAACACTGGCTGGAATATTCCCTTGACTGTTTTATTGTCAAGCTCAATGGAGCATGTATGGTTACGTCTGATCTCATCTTGTAGTACTTTGTTGTTTTCCAAGCTGGACATCAAGACAACATCCTGCACCATCTCCCTGGCATATCCGGTTGTTTAGCTCCCAAGTCAGGATCATGGTGTTCCTTAATTTTAAGCTTTCACTGTCTCTCCCTAAAGGTGCCACTCAGGCAATTCACAAGCCAGCTGCTCATGTTTTGTATGTTAGTGTGTGCTGGGAACAGTGAGATCATGGGCTGTTCTTGTGGGTCTTAGCTATCAGCAGCGGTTGCTGGCACTTGGCTTTTTCATTCCCCTTCATTTCTGTTCCAGGAAAAAATAAATTAACAATGATCAATAAGTTGTTGAGGTAATGTAACATCTATGATAAGCTGATTAACTGTTTTGTGTAATTCTAAACTAAAGCTTAAATATCTTTTAGCTTTGGAGAGCTCATCAAACTCATCTATATAAAAAAGTACATATATATATATATATATATATATTCCAAGCATACACTTAGATGAATTAACTCTCAGGTGAATACAGAACTGGAGCTGAATAGCAGGTGGTTTAGTTGAAACACTATCAATGGAGGTAAGTACAAAGTAAGATGTGGTGGAAGAGTCTTGAGGGGAAAATCTCCCTTAATCTTTTCTGCATGTCCACAAATTATTTATGCTTCCTCCACCCTATTTGCCTTCCGCCGATTCTCATCTTTCACTCAGCATTGCTTAAAAATCTAGCATAATATAATCTGTCTCACTGTCATCTTGATCTTCTTTGTCTATTTTTTCCACAGGTTCCCTCCATTACCCGGTCCGTGGGCCATGACAGGATCTTGGCTCTCCGCCAGCAAACTCAGTTCCTCTGGGACGCCTACTTCTCCTCCATAGCCAAAATAGTCTTAACAACTCTTGAGGTAAGCTTGCAAAACATTGTCTTAATGGGAGTTGTGGATTTATTTTCATCAGGAGAGTTGCATTTAGTCAGTCAAACTGCTATAGCTTGTTCTGTACTATACATTGCCGCTGGCTATGCATCACCTCCCAAAGACAAACCTTTGAAAGATTTCTTTCTCCAGTTGTCAGTATTTTTTTTTTTATCCAAAGAAGGTTAGCTGAATGTGCCCTCTCTTTTGCAGTACTTTTTCTGCTCCATATTCATACATTTCCACTCAGAAGCAGCTCGGCAATGCAGTGTTCAAACACTCAGTGAAGGTATATCAAAGTTACTGGGGGTGATTTGGCATGCTCAAAGTTTGTTTTGAGATCAGGGTTACAGTTTGACTTTTTGTTGTTGTTTTTTCTTCATAAAACTGTGTTTTTCTGCAATAAACCCTTAGCATCATGTGAGAAAGCCGCTGATACACCATTGGCATATAACATTTTTATATAGAACTTATCCTTTTTTCAACTCTCAAAGCTACTGCCCCTCTTTCCCTTTGATTTGGCACCAGCTAGTACTTAATGTTCATTTTCTTCACTGTCATCAGACTTGTGACAGTTACATATATTTAGCAGGAGTCCTTCTGTATCTAATGGTAGTCTAGATTGTGTGTGACTTATCAGTTCTAATCAGTGACAAACAGAAAAGAAAACCTCTTGCTATGTGTGAAAAGTGCTCATAAAATCTCTGGTGGACTATTCAGCAAGGTTAACCTAGAAAACTTTACATGGAGTTCAGGTTTTATTTTAACCTAACCTGACAATCTTTGAGAAAAGAAAAGAAATATTGAAGATGGAAACCAGCATTTTGTTGCCTGAAATGAAAACATAGGCGTCGTGAAGTGCCAGTTGTGAAGCACCAAGTGTGAAGGAGGACCATGCTGTCTGGCAGCCTACAGGTTTAAGAGGCTGCAGTATGTGAGTGGGCGTTCATGCCCGCTCTCAAGGCTAGAAACCCACAGGCTGGCTCATTAAATGACCTAACCAGCTGATGTACAGAAATGAACCTGTGTCATTGCCATGTACCACAAAAGCCATCCTAGTCTTCCTTTTTTTCTTTTTCTTTTTTTTGTTTTAAAAGAAATTCATTTCCTTACAACCTCGATTCAGACCTCAGAGACCATTTGCGCTTTGTATCATCTCTGAACACAGACACAGAGGATAATAATCCTTTTTATCACCAACATCAGCAGAAGAATCATAGGTATCATTACATAAACATCAGTATGATTGCTATGATCTTTCTAAAGCCCACAGTTTGTTTTAATTTATCACGTCCACCATGAATACTAATATCATAATTATCACAATTATCATCATAGCGATAACATAAATACTATTATTACAATCATTACACCAACAAAGAAAGACTAACTTTTTCGACTTAATTTTTTTTAATGTTTGTAAAAATATTATTACTAGGTGAGGGCTGTGGTTGTTGTGTAGGCCAGTTTGTTGTCTGATTTAATTGCTGAAGTTACACTGAATGCAAGTTTAAAGGTGGAATCTCCATTCTTTTTCACAAAGTAAGTTTGAAGCACAGGTATACAGGTAGATCTTTTTGCACATATTTAGGCTTTATTAAGACTAAGAAAATTGGCTTTATCATTCTTATTGATTTTATATCTTACCTCTTTGAATTTGTACAAATAGAAAGAAAGTTTAACAGACTGAAAAGCCATTAATTTTTAATGCTGGCACAGTTATTTTCTGTTATTAGTCATAAAATAATGACTCCCTTTTTAATTCTATAGCTCAGTTGATTGCTTTGATTGCACAAATGAGCAATCACGGTATCAACTTTCAAAACTTTCAAAATATGAAGCACGCCTAACCATCCCTGAAGGGTTTCAAACAGCTACTACCTTGTACTTAAAAGTACAACCTTTTTATTTTCCTTATTATTTTCCAACTTTTGCTTTCAGAATTTGCCTCCTGTTATGTGTATAATTTTCTACTTCATATGCATATGTAAAGTAGAAAAATGATACAGTGAACTGAAAGTATGGCATATGCAATTGAAATGAAAGATCTCATGCCTGTAATAACGTCACACATTTGTCTGTTTGAGCCAATTTAATGCTGTGTATATTAAAATGTTTGCATCAATGCCATCTATCAAACACCAGGAATAAGGACCCATCTATTTGTAAAATGACTGATAATTTCATCACCAAGCCCTACAACTATAATTTATGTTTGCCTTCATGTTTACCTTAATAATACAAAGTGTCCTCAAATTGCAGCATTTTTTTTTTTTTTGAGCACAAACAAGACCTTGGTAATTCCACCAAATGCCCAGTGCTAGCAGGGTATGAAATTAGACAGGAGACCGCTGACAGCTGTATACTGTTGGCCAGATGTGCTAAAAAGTCAGAGCCAGCATGCCACCAGGCTAAACGGGTGAAATGAAGCGTGGCTGATAACCGTAGTGTCCCACATACTGCGAGCCTGACAGTTGGTGTAAGGAGGTGGGTGTGTGGCATATATGTGTGTGTGTGGTTGTTAAGAGCTGGATGTAAGTGTCAATTCCCCTTCCCTGTTTCCTCCACTGTTTTGATCTAAATACAAAGAAATGTGATTAAAAAGTTTGTTTGTTTTTTAAATTAAAAATGTGTTTTTTAAGTTTCACAATAAGTCAAAACTACTTAGGTATATCTCTACTTTTGAATGGTTTATAGTCATGTAAAAAATTTAAAATATGCATGTAAAAGTCAAAAATATAGACAGCCCATATGCCATTTATGAAGAAACAACCCGAAATGAAATTCAAGGATTTTTATGTCACTATATAATTTGCAAAAATCAATAAATACAATTTTTAGTAGCAACCAACCAATTGGCTAGGATCAACAGCTCCATTACTCTTGCATTACATCCTGTTGGCTCACTGTCACAACATTCAACCAGCTCACCCAACCTCCGGTAACAAGACAGATGGATCGTGTTAGCTAACTCACTAATGGACTGCTGATGTTGGGATTGAGTTGCTCCACAGGATGAAGTGTCTTGGGTCTGCAAAGATGTTCCTCTCTTCGAGACCTCTCAAAGCACCTAACATAACCTAAAAAGCTGTCATTTTAAATTTCAAATATTAGTACATGTCTGTTGTTAGGTGGCGGAGTTAAGGGGGCAATTTCAGGCAATTGATTTTTCAGTTTGACTGAAAAAAAAAATACAAGTTTCCCTGATCTTATTCTTCTTTTTCTTCACACATCCTCCTTTCTGCTTTACCTCTCTGCTTCATCCAGATCATCCAGGACCGCGTGGACTCCCTTACATCCAGAAACCGTTTGTTGTGGAATTCCCTACCTGGTGGTCTGTATGCACTCCCTCAGTACTCAACTGACGCCGCCCAGTTTCCTTTTTACTATGCTCTACTGGGTGAGTACATAAGCTTTCCGTAAGAGTCATTTCAGTGTAGCACAGATGGTATAGGTTGTTGTTTAATGACTTAGCTGCAGCACAGGTGAATAACTGGAATGCAGTATACTTGCCAATAAGAGAAGGATCACTTAGATTTACCACGTTGGAGAAATAAGCAGGTCAGGATCTCAGCAACTTTGATGGGGGCTGTGCAGTGTTCCTGACCTGTGTGGTTTCCTCAAAACAAGAAGGGTTGTGGGGTGTTTCTGCTCAGTAGTGATGAGTACCTTTTGTCAGAGGAGGCACAAAACATGAACCACAGTGTGGTGCATGTGCTGGGGAAAAGTCAGGTTTGCTGCAGATCCAGCTCGCGATTTACAGGATTTAAACAAATACCCTTGAATGTCTCAAGGTGCCTAAAGGTCACTCAGTTTATTGCATGCCACTTCCTGTGACACAGAGCTAATAAACTCAAGTTTGATACATAAATGATAATTACTGAATCCGGGCTGTGATGCATGGCCGCAGTTTTTCTGTTATTTGTTTTCATTAAGTGTTCTCCTTGGCACAATCATATTAACAGCTGGAGGACACATCATGCAAACAACGATTACGTGGCCACATTTTCGTTTTTGTTGGAATCCAAAACATTCCCTTTTCTTTCAGGGAAATATCAGAATTGTCACTGACAGCCAGGAAGGCTCAACAGATGCTGTCAGTATCATAAAGCCTTGATCAGTGACAGAGAAGTTTCTGTGACAATTCCTGTGTTTTTCTGAAAGTTTTCGCCTCTGAACACAATGACCATATCACTGAGTAAAAAAACTGTAAAATGAGGATGTGTTTACCAACAAATTTCAAATCCAGTCAACTTGGACTTCATTGGCTGCCTAAACTGTGCTAGAAACTGCTGTCTATAGAGCCTAAAACAGTGAATGTACAAGCAGCATGACTTATGACAGGTCAGATAAGTGGTTAACAACGGCAGCTGTAATAAAATTCTGCAATATTGTTTTTAAAATGTATACGTAAAATTTTGCAAGACTCCTGTTGGGGCATAGTTCAGAAACTTGAAGCTGCAGGGAAAGAAATAAGGCTTCTATATGTGCATGTTTATGTGGGTGTGCAGACCAGAGAGACTCTCAGTAGTCTGAGGCTGTAACTCAGATCGATGTTTGTCTTTCTCTGAGGAATTGTGGACACAAGGGTTAGAAGGAAGAGAGAGGAGAACCAAAGATGGAGCAGTTTTGTTTACACCTCTGCAGTAAATCACTATTTTTGCTGCCGCCATCACCGGCGCTGCTGCTGGGGGAATAACTTTTCGTCAGCGCCGTGTATAAGACGGTCTCACTCTGATACCTTCCCATAAGTTTTCATGGCAAAGCTGTTGCAACTTGGGCCTGATAGTTTAAAAAAGTTTGGCTTAATGTCAATACATAGCGGCCTTGGGACAAGTAAGACATCGCTATCAGATGCCTCAAGTTACAGTTTTATTTTAGTGTGTGAAAAGGAGTCCAGTCATCTGTGCTCTGCAGCTTCTTCAAATTATATAAACAAAAGAAGGTTGTGTTAATATTCTAGAAATTGATGTATCAGAGCAATACTGTTCCAATATAGCATCTATATATAGCATCTATTTTATAGCTCGTTTGACATTTGTAGTTTTTTTTAATGGTGTTGAGTTTCAGATCGGCTTGCAGGACATGTCAGTATAAAAGTGTGACTAAAGATGGGAGAAAATTTGATGTATGCTGATTTTCTGTCTTTTAAATTATACATATAGTTGAAATCAGCAAATGCTTTGTCAAAGTCAGTTAGTCCCAGTGTACTAGATGAGAACTGAGTTGCAAAGTTGCTCTCAAGACACCACTAAGGTACTGGTTGCGTAAAACTCCTGGCTCAAGGCTCTGATTTTTCCAAGTAACACTAGACCGTAGTGTATTTAGGACTATTTACTTAAGAAAATTTTTGTTTAAGAACTTTAAAACATCTTTGACAGACCAATACAGTGAACACTGCTCGGGCTGTGTTTCAAGAAGTTTAAGATATGTGTGCTCACTTTTGGACTATGGCAGTGGCTGAGTTGTGTACATGTTAATTTATTGTATTCTATTTTATTCTTTTTCTATGTAGTATGCATCTGCAGCTTTTGAACCCAGAACAAATCTATCCATCTAGGCAATTAACTGCATCTTATCTTGTTTTATGAAATTGATTATTTGTTAAGAATTACAAAATCCCTCCAAAGTTAACTTCTCAACTTTTGAATATTTCAGACTTGAGTAAGGTCCTTTATGTCCCCTTATGATCTGATTTCAGAGAGCTTCCATTCTGTTCTATGACTGAATGTTTCAATGTTTACAGGGTTTTGATACTAAAAAAAAACGGAAACATGCCGTTTAACAGAAATTAACATGGCTTAGCTATTTTCAAGAAACAGAAGGTTTAACCCTATTTATGTGACCCCCACAAGGGCAGAGCTCATGCTTCCATAAATACCACTAAGCCCACCTGAGATGGCTGGTCAGGGGGCCCAGTGTCAGAGAGATGGATAGAGCAACACTAAAGAGCACTCTGGCTGCACTTATCCATGAGGAAGTGTTTTCCCCTATTCCCAAATGCACCCAACACTTGCCATGCCATGTGCCTGCAGTCCTGGCCTTCTTTGGCTGCTCTGAGTGTTCAGTGTTTCTGTGTGTGTGTGTTTCCACATCTACCTGCCCATTTATCTATTATAGATTTTTGCAATCCTCATTTTAGCTGCTCACATGGGATATCTAACTTTTTGTAATTACTTTCTGGCAGTGTGTAAAAATAGAATAGAAGCAGTTTTGCTTCAATTTAGAGTTTTTGGTCTTCTTGAAGTGAAGGAAACGACAAAATCTATGTTAACACCCAGTACCTTTAATATGATGGAAGATTTTCACTCTGTCAAATAATGTTATTGGAACTTATTGAAATGACGTTAAATAAAAGCTAAATTATAGATGTCTCATGCATAAGTACTGATGGATGGATTCCATTATTTTGAATTGCAAAACAGAGGATGAGAATCTTTGTAAAATGTAACGACTTCAAAAAAGTTAAAATTAGAGCTGGAAAGGCTGGAATAGTAAGTGATACTAAAAAGAAAGAGCAGGAGGAACATTGTGATTCTAATTAGGTTTATTGGCAACAAGTCAGTAACATGATGGGGTATAAAAAGAGCATCTTAGAGTAGACAAAAAATACATGTAGAGGACTCACTGACAGTTATCGCAAATGCTTAATTGCAGTTCTTCCTACCAAGAGCAGCACAAGTTGTTATTATGTTTAGGGGCCAATTAGGTTTTCACCCGGGCGAGGTAGGTTTAAACAATCTTTTTCCTTTATAGATCAAATTGTTTAAAAACTATCATACGTAGGTCATCTTGCCTTAAATTTGCTTGACGATTCGAAATGTGAAAGTGTGAGAAATATACACACACAAAAAGAAATCAGGAAGGAAGCAAATGTATTTCTATAACACTGTTTATTGTGAAAATGTCAAAATGTGTGTTTATGACAAACCATTGCATTTTGTTATTCAGCCTTTTTGGAATTGAGGTTGTATTAGCTAGTGTTTCCTGGAACCTCTGCTTTTCACAGAACTTTAATGTTATATTTTTATTTTTCTTCATTATGAACCTCTTTGTTTCATATGTTCAATTATGAAACATTAATTTATAATAATTTATAATAATGTAATAATTATAAATGGCGAGATGATTAGAATGCGTCCTCGCGTACTAGAGTGTATTACAAAGTGCTGTTGTGAGATTATTAGGGTATTTAGACTAATTACACAGCTCACAGCTGCCAAATATTCACAGTTTACACAACTTATTTGCTAATCAGATTAAGAAGAAGAAAATCACCATCAGTATTTACACAGACTACAATTTGTTGCTGTTTGTGTGATATTTCTGATCATTTCTTGCCCCATGAAAGCCTTGTGGAACGATTTAATACTAGTCAGATAATGTTTGCAGTGATTATGAATGCAGCAAAGTTTACAGTGCAAAAACAGTGTATGTTTTCTATATTCTCAGCCATCTTAATAACATTAATGTGAATTAAATCCTGTAATATTTGACAATAATAGATCAATCTATTTTGAAACAGAAGATGTATTAAGAAGCTCGTGCTTTATTATATCAATACATTTTTCTGACACAGGTTTGCCACAGGGAGAATAAGGTTCTCAAAATTACAACTCTTCCCATCCCACTCTTTTCTGAATACCATTTGTCAAAGAAGCTTCAATTCATTCTGCTTTGCTGCTTCTCTTTTTGTTCTGTTTGGTTCATTTGTTTGTTTTGGTAAAATGCAAGAGAGTATCTAACAAGTGTTGTAGAAACAGAAATACCCATTATAGAAACAAATCAGCATCATTTGCAATTGAGTAAAAGAGACTCAAAGCAAACTGTTCACTCTTGGATTAGACATGTTTACTCATGGTCAGCCATCTGAACCAGGGGGTATATATGCTGTCATAAAGATGGATGACGGGTGCAGCGTGGAGCACTCTGTGTCCAGTTAACCGTGATGGAGCTTTATGGAGAGCTACATCTGCACAAATCTGTGTTTGGGGTTTTTTTGTGTTGTTGTTGTTGTTGTTTTAAGAGCCTAAATGCAGTTTACACATGACAGCTGTTTGTGAAGTATGGGTATGTTTGTGCAGGTAAGAGCCCATCGCAGCAGTTCACCACTGTGATCCATATGGTAACTCCTCTGCAGTCCCAGATATCCCCTGTGGTGAAGCTCATCATCGCTGTAGCCAAGTCCAAGTTCTGTGCACAGGTGGGATATGTGTCTGAACTTTGCTGTGATTTCTGCTGCGGTTCAGGAAAAAGATGAAAGAATGGTTTCACATATATGCAGTGAAATGCAAACAGTGTCAGGAGGTGTTAATTCTCAGTGATCTAAAATGTTTGACTTGACAGTTGATGTTTATGTTATCAATGTGTTTCTTCTATAACCTTGTCTCTCCATATCTCCTCCCTCCTTATTTCCCTTTTCTTTTGTCTCATTCCTACGTTTCCATTCCTTCATTATGTTTTCCTCATATAACAGTAAGAAAATCAAAAAAAATTTTTTTTTTTAAAAAAGGTCTAAAAAATGAGAAAGTAGATAAGTGATTATTGTAGGTTTTATATTCCAGTTTCTGCTCCTTTTTCAAATAACATACCAAATATAATGTTTGTTTTTTGATAATTTGCTTTAAATCTTCACACAAGTCTTCTTGACCGCCGTAATTTATCTAGAAAGCTTTTAAACAAGCTTTATTATTCTACACATGTTATAAAAAGTACTAGAAAAAGGCACTAGAGTAATACCTGAGGACTAAAGGTCTGTTGCATAAGCAGTCTCTTATATAATGTGGATTTTTTTTAATGAAATATGTTGAATTAAGCTTTACTATAAATATTCATGTACATGTAAATATACTGAAAGTGCAATAGCTTTTGAAACAAACTCGGTGATGACTAACACAGTTCACGCACTCACAGGCTAATGGAATAAGAACATTTTTTGTATTCTGGCACTAAAGATTATATATGTACTCACTCTGATAATAAGGTATTCTTTAGCAAGGGTTCTCTGTAAAGCAGAAGCCCCTGGCTGGTCTTTGCTTCTTGAAAAATAGGACGGACATTTCATTATGAGGAATATCAGCTCATTCAAAACCTTCTGTGGAGAAGCCTATTCACAACAATGTTTGGGCTTGTATAATATTAATGGACACCATGTTCTTTCCCCACACAGATTGTGGTTTTATGGAACTGCGACAAGCCTTTACCTCCTAGAAACAAGTGGCCCTCCACCAGTGTGCCTCTCACTGTCATTGAAGGACAGACCAAGGTAATGGCTGTTGACTTTTTTACATCCATTATGTATTAAAATAGATTTAAATTTAAAAACTTTAAAAACTGACCTGCTTAGGGGCACGCCAGATATGAAAGCGACTGAAACACTCAGCTGATGTTCTGGGAGCTGTGTTAGAGGAAGATGGAAAACAATAACACACAAAAAAAATAAATAACAATAACATAAATGAGAATATCATAAAGCTATAGGATTAGATGCTGTAAACTTACACTGTGTTATATAGTTTGCACATTTTATACCAGTTTTATGAAGTTTAAGGAAAATATATTCACCTGGTGGTTGCTGAGTGATGGCTGGAGATTGCTGGCGGTCACTAGGTGAAATTCATTGCAAAGAAGTTAATGGGGCCGAACTCGAAACCTCCTTGCAATGACTGTGGTCATAAGCAGATTACATGGAAGATGCTGACACTGTCTGCAAGCACTCGCTACCTCCTCACCCAGCGATAGTGAGAGGTAAAAAAAAAAGCAATCCCAGACCGTTTCTCTTCGAAGTAACGCAGCCAAAGCAGTTACAAGATGGCTTTTAATTTAGCACCCACTTTTTTTTACCCAGCAACAACCAGTATCATCCAACAGCCACCAGCCAGTCGAGGAACACATTTTCATATTGACTGGAGATTGCTGGAGGGTGTTCAATAGGTTCTAGGCCTGTGAGGCATAACTGTCAGTAATCTTTTATGATTAATAAACAGGAGTGCACATAAGTGGTCCGCAGGTGCGCATGCGCTGTCAAAATAAAAGACGCGCACCAGATAAGAAGTTTCAATGCGCGTTTGCGTACATATAAAAGGCACTGTCAAAGGAGCTTGGAAAGAAAAGCGCCTGGACTTGTTTAAGTTGCTTGAAGACGTTTCACCTCTCATCCGAGAAGCTTCTTCAGTTCTAAGGTCAAATGGTGGGGAGTCCCAGATTTAAACCTAGTGGGAGTTTCCCCCCAAAGAGGGACAAAAGGACCCCCTGATGATCCTCTAATCACATGAGCCAAGGTGTGAAACTGGGTGTGGGTCCCAATCAGCCAGGGTTTCAGGTGAGCTCATTGTGATACCTGGCCCCACCTTATCATGTGATTTCCTGAGGTCAGATGGCCCAGGATGTGAGTGGGCGTTAAGGCATCTGGGGAGGGAACTCAAAACTGGATTATAGATGGCAGAGAGTTGGTGTCGTAAACCCCCGCCTCTGTTCAAAGATGGTCGCTCACAGTGGACATAAATGGCTTCTTTCACTCCTCTTTCAAACCATCTGTCCTCTCTGTCCAAAATGTGAACATTGGCATCCTCGAAAGAGTGTCCTTTATCCTTAAGATGCAGATGGACTGCTGAGTTCTGTCCCGTGGAGGTGGCTCTTCTATGTTGTGCCATGCATGTAGAGGTCTGGGCATTCCTCGCTACACTGTACCGCATGCCCAGAACGCCTTGTCCTTAGAACTGAAGAAGCTTCTCGGATGAGAGGTGAAACGTCTTTAAGCAACTTAAAGAAGTCCAGACGCTTTTCTTTGCAAGCTCCTTTGACTGCAATGACCTGGATGACTGAGAACCTTCACAGACATATAAAAGGCACTGCTTTTGTCCGCTAGAGTGGGATTTTCACGGCATATTCTGCACCAGATCTCTGTGCGTTCATCATTTGTTTGAAGCCAGCTCACCTCCTGCAACCACTTTTCTGAGAATATGCGCTTCTTTTGCGGTTTGGACTCCTTCTGACATTTCTTTGGAGGTGGAGGAACACCAAAATAATTGCTTAAAGGAGCTTCTTCGACATCTTTAAGATGATGAAGATTCTTGGAAAAGATATCATTCACTTTTAAATGAATGAAAAACTTTATCACCACAAATCATAAGATAATTCTACCCCTGTATGGTTAACGATGGAATGTTCTGCTGGAATCATTGGAGAACTTTAGAAGCATTACTTACGTTGCTGTAGACCAAATACACTCTCATTGCAACAATAGTCTCTGATTTTAAAAATGAGTCTTTAATATGTGTTTAGTGTTTTGCAGCGAGGAATTTTGCTCTGTTTAGAGTCTCGGTCCATGATTAATGATTCAGTAAATGCAGCAAAATACCTCTGGGGATGCCAGATGTTCTCAGTCTTATATATTGTTATTATATTAACAGCAAAATAAATACAAGAGTGGGTCAGGATTATGGCTCAGTGAAGCTGAAATACACCAACCATCTACCCTACAGCGAGTATGAAATGACTACATATCACCATTATTAGTGACCATAAGACTGCTGCTCCTAACACTAAAGCAAGCAGTCTTTCTCACACTACATATACTACTACTAATAATAATGCATTACAGACTTTTGAATTGGTTTAGTCAGATGGGTTTTAAAGACCCTGATTTACATCACAGATGTTTTCAGTTACTGTTGCTGATTTACACTCTACAGGAATGTGTGGATGTCTCTTTGGTCCTGATTATGTCCTGCTAGTTTCTTCACATCTGGTAGTGTTAAAAACTCACTCATTTCCTTGTTGAACAACAGGAAAGCGATAAGATATATCGCTTGGTATAAAATTATTGCATTTCTTCCTGTTCTGGAAGAAAAACAACCTCACACACACTGTTCGTTTTTATCGATTTTGCTTTGGCACTCACAGCACTTGTTTAAAATTAAGAAAAGGTTATAGTTTTGATTGGAAATAAATAAGCATGTGGTTGCATTGTGTTTTAAAGCACACCACATGTTTTCAGAGTGGGTTTGTTTTGTTTGTTTGTTTTATTTTGTTTGTGCTTCTTCAGTTCTGGAACAACTGAGGGATATTCACACATAATAAACCCCAGCGGACCACCCAAGAGCTGAAGAATGTGAAGACGTCTCATGGATCTTCAAAACCTAGAAAAACTCGAGTCGCTTTCTTTTCAAGCTTTCAAGCTTTTTGTTCTGAACTGTAATCAGAGACTGGGACTCTTAATCTAAAAATATCAAACCCAAAATGATGTAATTGTAGATTGTAGTTTTTAGGCTGGGTTGACATAGTGTTAAATCAAATCCTGCCACATTTATTGGGTCCATATTAATTACAAGTCCCTTGTTTAAAGCCTCATAGCCCTGTAAAACATGTAAAAAATGAGTATTGCCACTGTGACATTGTAATGTTGGTTTGTGAATCTGCATTTTGAAGCCTCAACATTGGCATATGGGTGAAAACACAGAAACAACTACCTGCTAATTAGTACTAAATAACAGACTGACAAAATATTACATTTTCAAACACAAAAAATGAAACACAAACTTGTTAAACAGACTGTAGCAAACAGCAACCCATATCATTTTTCAGGCAATGTCATTAAAATGCTCCAAAAAGTGCCAACAGCACAAACACAGTGTCTGCTCAGCTCCAGTTCACTGACTCCTTTCAGCAGACGGCTACAGCTGCCTGTGTTGGGTCCAAACTCCGCTTCAGGTCCCAAAGTCAAACAAACTCTGTGGCATCACTGAGAGTTTCAAACTGTCTAAAGTCTTTCATCTTTAATAAAACGATCAGCATTGCTGCTTTACCAGGTGTAACAATTAACTTTAACATCCAGGCAGCCACGAAAAAAGAATTTATTAAATTTAATGGAGTTTGAAGTTAGCAGGGAGTTAGCTCACTAGTTTATCATAATATAGCATGTTCTGACTGAGAGATTTCTGAAATTTTTAAATGTACAGCTCTGCTATCACTTCCAACATAAACGAAGACAGAAAACTAAACAGCAGTGACTTTTGTAGGGTTACTGAAGTTTGGCTAGCTGGTATATAATGATTTGCTACGTGATCACTAGCGACACAGATATGTTAGAATAACATAAACACAGTGAAGCTTGAGGGTGAACGTTAACCTTTTTCCACTTGATAAAAGTTAACGTGAGGGTTCCCAACGGTTAGGGACAAATGCAATTTCATGGCAGGATGCTGTAAACGGACAAAACTTCAGTCAGGAGAACAACTGAGATAATCCATCCACAGTATGAGGTTAGTCATTAATATACTGCTGCATGGGCTGGGCTGTAGTTACACGTAAGGTTTTAAAAACTGAGCTTCAAAATGAACAATTTTTAGGGGCTTGTTCAGATCTAACAGAACAAGATACAAAGCATTAAAACGTTAAAAACACAACACCTTTAATAAACACAGAGCAGTTTGGACCTGGAAGCAGGGTTCCTACGTCATCAGTTAAAGACGGGGTAGGTGATGTCAGTCTAAGTCTGTCTTTTATATGTAGCCTGCTTTAATCACTTGATTAGAAGGATAAAATATGTAAAGAAAGAGTGAAAAAGGTCTCCCTTCTCTCATTAACACCACTGTAATGTCCTTGGAATGAAAAAAAAAGAGAAACATGAATGAACCTCATTATATCTGTTTTCCACACCAAGTTCTAGGTTTAATTAAAAGCAGATATTGAGTATATTTTCATTTAATCCTACCTGAAGTCCTATGATCATGCAGCAGAGGGAGGGAATGATGTATAATGCTCTTTTCCTTTGTCAACTAAATTCTAATCCAGTGCTATTTCAAGTTTAAATAGACTCTTAATGATAAATTTGAAGCAGTGTGAGCTTTGATTGTTAGATATTAGAGCAAAGCCAAGAGTGTGACTTTGTTTCGTTTGTTCTCATTTGCAATATTACTGGGTTGTACTCTGCCTCTATCTACATATACATGCTGTAAAAACTCATAGTTGTTACGGTATATTTAATAAACAGAAGAAAAATGTCACATTTTTTAAATACTTTAACCAACTGAGCTTCTTAAAATGCACTAAGTCAGATACTCACTTACTAAATGAAGCCTCCATACATGCCAGCATGTTTCTCTCTCTATGTCAATCTCTTAGTCGTCTAATTGCTTCTGTTTGTTTTCATGTAAACGTCTCCCTCTTGAAATGAAAGAACAATGTCTCCGCTGGTGACAGTAAAACGCATCTCAGCGACCATGTGTATGTGTGGTCCTATAATTAGACATGTGGTATATTGTCATGCAGCCCAGACAGATGCTCTTCACAGTATTTCCTTCCAAGTGCACGCTGTGTTTGCTCCCTCTGTAGCAACAATACACACACACACACACACATAGAGAGAGAGAAAGTTTGTCATTTGCCTCAGCAGAGCACAGCAGCAGAGTAATTTGCTGTTGGTTATGAGTGTATCTACTCTGTAATGCTGAGTGGATGCACTCCATCTACAAGCTTTTACTTCCCCTCTCTCCTTCAGTCTCTCTCTCTCTATCCTCAACCTCTGTCCTGCGCTTACCTTCAGTGTTATTTTTTCTCAAGTACGTTCAGAGTCACCTTTCAGTAAGTATTCAAACGACTCTTTAATTTACTTGATTATTTCTGAGAAGTTCTCATACTTAAATGAGCTCATTTTAATTAAATTTAAGTAGACCCTCATAGATTTGGGACTGGTCAACAACCAATTGGGAAACTATGGTTACTATGGAAAAAATATGTATTTCTTGACCAGTTGGCAAGTTTTTGCTGGAAGTTACTGGCTGTAGTTGGGTAAGATTGGTTGCAAAGAAAGTGCTGCAACAAAAATTCACATGAACACAACCTTGCTTGTTCGGGTCAAATCTGACCGATTTACAAATTAAAATATGGTGTTTTACATCTGATTGCCTCAAGGCCTCATGACATCCTCCACACTATGCACTTGAATATATAAAAAAGTGATGAGCACCTCTTTCACTGAATTTTGAGTGTTTTAATAAACTTTGTTTGACCAGAAACTCTGTGGTGTTTCCAGTCAAAGGTGACTGCCATAGGAAATGAATGGGAATAATAACAGTATTTATAACAGTATGTTTGCACTGAAGCACCGCAGCAATTTCCTAATGTTGTAAACCCGCTCAACATTTGGCAATAAAACCCTTTCTGATTCTGATTCTGATTCTGAATCCACCTCCACCCCGTTTGGCCCACTGAATGAGCAAATAAATGAAAGACCCACTGAACGACCCACTTAACTGAATTTGGTGATGAAAAATGTTTGTTATGTTAATTTAAGAGCTGTTAAAACTAAAAACGTGTTACTGGTAACACTAAAGTAAGGGGGTGGGGTGAACAAAACCACATTGTGGAAAGCAAAGAATAATTGAAACTCTTATATCTGCAAATGGTGAAGCAACATCATATTAAACCATATGGACTAAGAATGGGATGTTACTTAAGTTCATAAGAATGTGAAGGCAGACGATTAAATACTTTTGGCAGTACAGTGTGCATCCAAATTTGCTTCCATGACAGCAGTTTGTAGGAAATGTTATTGCTATATGTTAACATGGCGTCCAAAGGTCAGAGACCACTATTGACAGTCATGCTTTCATTTTGGGTTTGATTATAATTCAGTTGATTTTCACTGCATGAATTCCACAATTATGTGCTGTACGGTAGGCCATGTTGACTTGTGACAACATGTGACATCAGAAATTCTCTGCTCTCTGAGTGTCCAAGTGTCGCTCATAAATGATCAATGGGATTAAGGTCAGATGACTTAGGAAAAGTAGTTCTTTAAGTAGTTTCTGCAAATTATTGTCTTTGTTTTGTTTACTCACCAACTAGTTAAGCACTGCAATATGCTTAAAGAGAAAATTACTGGTTGATCAGAAACAAGTGGCTCCTCGTCATTAGACCTCCTTGATAAGCATTTATGACAGACAAATCAATATGATCAAATAAGTGGTCAATATACTCCCCTCTGCTGCTGGTTATATGTTGACTACAGCTTTATCGATGTACTCTTAATATCACCTCTCCTGCCTTCAAGCAATGAATTTTATGTTTATAAGTTCATCTTGAAAATCGGTCCTCATTTCTTAGTTGTGCATTTAAATTACAGCGAAGGAGCATAAAATAGAAGTGTTCAAAGTGATCAAAAACTGCACAAAAAGTATTTATTGTGAGGCATGGACACATGCTCTCATCCTCTGGTGCAGTCTGGGACTAGAATATTGGGTCCTTTGAGTCCTGTTGTGAGGTGACGCCACCATGGATTGGGCTTCATCTACAGCTTCTGCTCAAGCGGGTTTGGTACCTGGAGGTTATGAAGGCCAGGTAAATGCCCTGTGCTCTTTGTCCCTGAGCCATTACTGAGGATTTTTTTTCCCAGTGTGGGTGGTGTTCCAGGATTTATCAGACCAGCGTGTGCAAAAATAATGACAATATAAATATAGCTATATTTATTTTGGAATATCACTTGATATCAGAGAGTTGGTGAATACACATGTGACAGCAGGCATGTTCCTATAATGAAGGTGTAATGTAGCATAGTTTTATAAATCTTCTACTACATCAAATCTCCAGAAAACAAGACATCTGTCTTATCATAGAGCCAAAAGAACAAGTGCTGTCATTGTACAGAGGTCACGATACTTTTGGTCTCTATCAGTTCAACAAAAACTCCCAACTTCATTTTCTACTGTTGTTGTGGGTTTATTATGAGGAGTTTCCAAAGGTTTATGATAGTGGTAAGAGGGAACTGAATTAGTACCTACTCGGGTCGACTCAACGTGACTCAACTCGTTTTCCATAAGAATCGTAAAGTTGAGAGTCATCAAATTACAACAACGGTATGCTGAGAAGTAGGAAACTGTGAGCCTTTTTTGATTGTCATAGCAGGGTAAACACAGGCATAATTGTTTAAATTAATTATGGGCACAGTCTATTAAGTGTGTCACATCTTGGCTCATGTAAATGGAACAGGGCCATAATTGATGTTATTAATTTTGCCCTGCAATGCCATGTCAAAATGGCTTCTGTTAAGGCCTGTTGTTGGGGCCTTTTTTTCTTTGGCTTTATCACTACAGGCAGAGGTAATTAATTACAGAAGTAATTACATTTCTCTTTCATTTAAATTATAGTTTAGTGGCTTTTTAACCCCATTTATGTCAGTGTCAGCGCAAACACATGACTAACACATGGCTGTTTTTTCCCCTTTTTTACTGCACAATACTCAGCTGACTTTGACTTTGACTTTATTATATTGTCAGGGCTCGTGTGCGGAGGCGAGGAAGGGATGACCCACATGCAGGACTCGTGGTGCAGAATGAGGTTTATTGAATATGTAGACAACAGATGATAGGATGGATGGCTGGCTGGCTGGCTGGCTGGACTTAGCGGACTGGTAGACTGGCTGGCTAACTGACTGACTGGACGGAACACACGACAGAAACAACATCATCAATGACCCGACACTGAATGGGTAGAACAGAGGGCTTAAATACACAGACTGGTGATAATGATGATAATGAGGGACCGGTGAGTACACAGCTGAACATAATGAACTAATGATAATGGGAAGAGGATTGAACATAATACACACAGACCAAGGCTAACACAATAAAACAGGAAGTGGAACAGGCAGTAGATAAACAGTGAGTGTGAACTGAAAACACTGGGTCACCGACCCAGGAACCCTGACAGGACCCCCCCCTTCAAAGGCCGGCACCCGACGGCCAAACGAAAAAGAACCAGAACAGGGCGGGCGGAGGGGGCCCAGGACGGAGGGACGGAGGCCACACAGAGACAGTTCGGGTGGGCGGCCACGTGGCCCGAGGCGAGACTGTTCCGGCGGACCGACCGTGCGGAAGGCAACGGCGGTGACGTGGACACAGTTCGGGAGGCCGGCAGTGCGGAAGGCAACGGCGGCCAGTCAGGCGAAGGTGAAGGCGGTCCGGAGGCCGGCCGTGCGGAAGGCAACGGCGGTGACGTTGACACAGTTCGGGAGGCCGGCAGTGCGGAAGGCAACGGCGGCCACCCAGGCGAAGGCGGTCCGGAGGCCGGCCGTGCGGAAGGCAACGGCGGCCACTCAGGCGAAGGCGGTCCGGGGGCCGGCCGTGCGGAAGGCAACGGCGGCCACTCAGGCGAAGGCGGTCCGGGGGCCGGCCGCGCGGAAGGCAGCGGCGGCGGCGGAGGAGACGGAGCAGTTCAGGGGCCCGGCCGCGCGGAAGGCAGCGGCGGCTCTCCAGTTTTAGGCGTGCTGGCCATGGCCCGGTGGGCACAGGACCAGACGAGGCAGGATCAGGCGAAGCACAGGCCGGAGCTGCAGCAGGCGAAATAAAAGCCAAAGTCGAGGCTGGGCCAGACGAGGACGAAGGCTCCGAGGCCGGGCCAGACGAGGACGAAGGCTCCGAGGCCGGGCCAGACGAGGACGAAGGCTCCGAGGCAGGGCCAGACGAGGCAGAGGCAGGGTCTGAGGCCGGGCCAGGCCAGGCGAGGCAGAGGCAGGGTCTGAGGCCGGGCCAGGCGAGGCAGAGGCAGGGTCTGAGGCCGGACCAGGCGAGGCAGAAGCAGAGCTAGGTGACAGCGAGGCATGAGGCTGGTGCGGTTCCCCTGAACCCCCAGTTGACGAAGAAGGTTGCCGGACGGGTTCCTCGGGCCCTCCAGCCGACGAGGCATGAGGCTGGTGCGGTTCTCCTGAACCCCCAGCTGACGAGGAAGGTTGCCAGACGGGCTCCTCGGGCCCTCCAGCCGACGAGGCATGAGGCTGGTGCGGTTCTCCTGAACCCCCAGCTGACGAGGAAGGTTGCCGGACGGGCTCCTCGGGCCCTCCAGCTGACGAGGCATGAGGCTGGTGCGGTTCTCCTGAACCCCCAGCTGACGAGGAAGGTTGCCGGACGGGCTCCTCGGGCCCTCCAGCTGACGAGGCATGAGGCTGGTGCGGTTCTCCTGAACCCCCAGCTGACGAGGAAGGTTGCCGGATGGGCTCCTCGGGCCCTCCAGCGAAAACGGTCTCAGAACCAGTGGGCACTGGAGCCCCTGGCACACACAGGACAGGGCCAGCGGGTGCGGAAACCCCTGGCTGAGGAGCGGCCGGGCCAGCGGGTGCGGAAACCCCTGGCTGAGGAGCAGCCGGGCCAGCGGGTGCGGAAACCCCTGGCTGGGCAGCAGGGTAGCTCACAGCAGGCTCTGGGTACTGAACAGGTTGGTGGACGGGCGACTGGACTACTGGTGACTGGACAGGAGGCGACTGGGCTACTGGTGACTGGACAGGAGGCGACTGGGCTACGGGTGACTGGACAGGAGGCGACTGAGCTACGGGTGACTGGACAGGAGGAGACTGAGCTACGGGTGACTGGACAGGAGACTGAGCTACGGGTGACTGGACAGGAGCGGACTGGAGAGCAGGTGAGTGAACTGACGGGGCTGGAAGCTGAACAGCAGGTGAGGCTGACGACGGAGCTGAGGTTGGTGTGGCTAATGGCTGGGCTACAGACTGAGCTAATGAGGGAGATAAAGCTACAGCCTGAGCTAGTAAGGCCGGTGCCTGAGCAGGCGACACTTCAGCCAGCCTAACCAGGGATAAAGCTAGTGCGTGAAAGGCTGGGTCAGGAGGTGGATGAAGTGGTGGACTGATTAGCTCTTCCGTGCCTCCAGAGCGTGAGGGCACTGGCTGGAGAGCCTCAGCTGAGTCTCTAGGGGGGTCAGGCTGGATCCTGGCCGTCCTCAGCCTAGGTGCTGGGACAGGCACGGGAGGTGGCTGGACACCAGTCACCCCCACTCGAGAAACCGAAGCGGGTGTGGCGGTAGACTGGGTCGCAGCTGCCCTCCTCCTGGGAGCTGGCACTGGTGTGGGGGTAGACTGACTGACGGGAGTGGAGATAATGACTGGGTGTGTGATGTTAGCAGGTTTATTGGGGATTGTTCTGGTTTTCCTGCCACCACTATTTACAGTCTTTGGGAGAGCAGAGCAGAACAAATCTTCCCAGTCCACAGAATCTTCCAGGAGGGAAACATCCCACGAATCAGAGATGGGGTTATTGTGCGTTTTGAGTGAATAATCAGATGGTGAGTGCGAAAAACAGTCACTGGAGCTCACCATCGGGAGTGGCTGAAAGTGGTCCGTTTTATGGCGGCGTGTGCGCCGATTTCTCCGGGAGGAGGAAGCGGGCGGGGTACACGTCCGAGCCTCTGGCACGGGAGCCTCTGTTGAGCCGAGGTGGAAGACGGAGCCGCTGTGCCGTGACGAGGTTGAAGGTCCGGTGAATGAGGCAGGTGATGTGTGAGCGTGGAGCGGAGTGGCGAGAGAGGGAGCGGCCGAAGCGCGGCGTGAAACGTCCACTCTCCGCGGCAGATGCTCCGGTGCAGGTGAGGCAGCAGGTGGGGGAACGCGGCGTCTCCGAAGCCCGCCCAGAGCCAAGCGAGTGCCCTCGAAGACGTGCTCTCGCTCCGCGAAGAGCCGCTGTCTCTCCTTGAGTTTTTCAGCCCACAAGGAGAGCGCTACCTCCTGCCGCTCGTAGAGGTCCGAGTCCGCTGGGTCAAAAGCGTGTCTTCTTGGCACGGGTCGGGTCATTCTGTCAGGGCTCGTGTGCGGAGGCGAGGAAGGGATGACCCACATGCAGGACTCGTGGTGCAGAACGAGGTTTATTGAATATGTAGACAACAGATGATAGGATGGATGGATGGCTGGCTGGCTGGACTTAGCGGACTGGTAGACTGACTGACTGGACGGAACACACGACAGAAACAACATCATCAATGACCCGACACTGAATGGGTAGAACAGAGGGCTTAAATACACAGACTGGTGATAATGATGATAATGAGGGACCGGTGAGTACACAGCTGAACATAATGAACTAATGATAATGGGAAGAGGATTGAACATAATACACACAGACCAAGGCTAACACAATAAAACAGGAAGTGGAACAGGCAGTAGATAAACAGTGAGTGTGAACTGAAAACACTGGGTCACCGACCCAGGAACCCTGACATATATACAGTGGGGCAAAAAAGTATTTAGTCAGCCAGCGATTGTGCAAGTTCCCCCACCTAAAATGATGACAGAGGTCAGTAATTTGCACCAGAGGTACACTTCAACTGTGAGAGACAGAATGTGAAAAAAAAATCCATGAATCCACATGGTAGGATTTGTAAAGAATTTATTCGTAAATCAGGGTGGAAAATAAGTATTTGGTCAATAACAAAAATACAACTCAATACTTTGTAACATAACCTTTGTTGGCAATAACAGAGGTCAAACGTTTACTATAGGTCTTTACCAGGTTTGCACACACAGTAGCTGGTATTTTGGCCCATTCCTCCATGCAGATCTTCTCGAGAGCAGTGATGTTTTGGGGCTGTCGCCGAGCAACACGGACTTTCAACTCCCGCCACAGATTTTCTATGGGGTTGAGGTCTGGAGACTGGCTAGGCCACTCCAGGACTTTCAAATGCTTCTTACGGAGCCACTCCTTTGTTGCCCGGGCGGTGTGTTTTGGATCATTGTCATGTTGGAAGACCCAGCCTCGTTTCATCTTCAAAGTTCTCACTGATGGAAGGAGGTTTTGGCTCAGAATCTCACGATACATGGCCCCATTCATTCTGTCCTTAACACGGATCAGTCGTCCTGTCCCCTTGGCAGAAAAACAGCCCCATAGCATGATGTTTCCACCCCCATGCTTCACAGTAGGTATGGTGTTCTTGGGATGCAACTCAGTATTCTTCTTCCTCCAAACACGACGAGTTGAGTTTATACCAAAAAGTTCTACTTTGGTTTCATCTGACCACATGACATTCTCCCAATCCTCTGCTGTATCATCCATGTGCTCTCTGGCAAACTTCAGACGGGCCTGGACATGCACTGGCTTCAGCAGCGGAACACGTCTGGCACTGCGGGATTTGATTCCCTGCCGTTGTAGTGTGTTACTGATGGTGACCTTTGTTACTTTGGTCCCAGCTCTCTGCAGGTCATTCATCAGGTCCCCCCGTGGGGTTCTGGGATCTTTGCTCACCGTTCTCATGATCATTTTGACCCCACGGGATGAGATCTTGCGTGGAGCCCCAGATCGAGGGAGATTATCAGTGGTCTTGTATGTCTTCCATTTTCTGATGATTGCTCCCACAGTTGATTTTTTCACACCAAGCTGCTTGCCTATTGTAGATTCACTCTTCCCAGTCTGGTGCAGGTCTACAATACTTTTCCTGGTGTCCTTCGAAAGCTCTTTGGTCTTGGCCATGGCGGAGTTTGGAGTCTGACTGTTTGAGGCTGTGGACAGGTGTCTTTTATACAGATGATGAGTTCAAACAGGTGCCATTCATACAGGTAACGAGTGGGGGACAGAAAAGCTTCTTACAGAAGACGTTACAGGCCTGTGAGAGCCAGAGATTTTCCTTGTTTGAGGTGACCAAATACTTATTTTCCACCCTGATTTACGAATAAATTCTTTACAAATCCTACCATGTGAATTCATGGATTTTTTTTTCACATTCTGTCTCTCACAGTTGAAGTGTACCTCTGGTGCAAATTACTGACCTCTGTCATCATTTTAAGTGGGGGAACTTGCACAATCGGTGGCTGACTAAATACTTTTTTGCCCCACTGTATGGTAAATGGCCTGTATTTATATAGCGCTTTACTAGTCCCTAAGGACCCCAAAGCGCTTTACACATCCAGTCATTCACCCATTCACACACTATTGACCTTGACTATTGACAACCTTGAAAAGCTTTGTACTTTTGAGTCCTATTGTTTAAATTATTGTAATGACATTGTAAAAAAAACAGTCATTGTTAGCATATTATTGCAGTTCGAAATTGCAAATAACCAGAAATATTGTTTGGATATGGGGATGAGGGATTTATTAAAGTCTTCATTACCAATAGTATAACTCTTCTTAAACTACAAATATAACTATTGTTTTTCAAGTAAACTATTCATCATGAGAGAAAATGGCTGTTGATAGGTTATGATCATCTTTCAGATACCCACATGGTCTTTGACCTTTAACTTTAACTTAGAAACTTCTTGATATATCAATGGCATAGAATCAGAAAAGACATCTCCAAAGACTATCCTTTAAGTAACAGAAGTCATGGCAAACATAAAGAGAGGAAATGAGTGGAACGAGAGCAACAAAGATAAAGTTCAGACCACTGAACTGCCTGAGATTTAAGTGGGATCTAATCTCTGTCTAGAGGCAGAAAAGCATTGACACTAGCCACAGGGAAGCATGGTTGTGTGATGGAAGGGTGGTAAATTTTAGCCAGTAAGAGGTTTTGAGGGCTAGTGCCAATACCGATGTCTACTGCTGAAGGGTACTGTTTTGTGTTTTAAGCAAGTTTAAGTTGAGCTTAAGTTGGACAATTTTCAGCCCAAAGAAACTTTTATAAAGTCTTTATATAGATGCATAGAGGGCACTATACACAAAACTATGGTAAAATACAGTGAATGCTAAGATGTAAAAAGTAGATTTACTGTGTTAATCTTTCTAAATCATGTTTTAGGCCCCAGTCATTCTATGGCAATCACCAGTTACTAGTGAAAAATTGTAGCTGGCTAATTGTTTGCTGTAGCTTTTTAGTGGGACTAGCTGAAATTGGCTACAAAGAGACATATGATGCTGCAACACAAATGTCGTTGAGATTGCGCAGGTCGCTAGCAGGCTGTATTGGTCACCAGTACTTTGTTTGGAAGACACCAGCTTGGCTTCAAACTCTCACAAACTACTATCCAAGCTGTAGTAAAACTGTGAAAAGTGTAAAAGTGAAAGTAGAAGCTTTCCTTTTTGAAATGTGGTGGTTGCAGCAATAAGGCACAACCTTTACTTTGAAGGTGAACATTCTCCATTTCTGCTTTGTGTCACACTTATTTAAGTTGTAACAATCACATAGGTGGTGGTGGAGCCCTTTACGAATTATTTCACCCAGCAAGCAACCTCCAGCAACCAGTTACCAGCCCATTTTTCTAGTGACCAACATAGACAGGCGGTCATAACTAGTTTCCAGGCTTGTCTGACTGTGTTAGGGTACCTGGGTCATTGACCCAGTGTTTTCAGTTTTGTACTTTTATTTGTGTTCTCATCTTGGTTTATGACTGTGAGGGTTTTGGTTTCTGTTTTGCATTTCTATTTCTCCAGTTGTTCTTAGTTTGTGATTTTGTAGTTCTTATGGTTTCCATACTCCCTCTGTTCTGTGTCCAGTGTGTGTCTCTGTGTCTGCCCTGGTCCTACATCTCTGTGTTCCATATGGTGCAGTGTCTGCTTGTGAGTCTGTGTCTGGAAGTTCAGTCCGTGTTTCCTGTTTTACTTTGAAGGTCCGTGTCTTATGTTAATGTGTCTGGTTTTGGTTCCCTTGTCTCATTAGGCCTGATTTGTCCCAGGTGTGTTTCCCTCCTGTCTCCCATTCCCTGATTGCTCCCTCTGTGTATTTAAGCCCTGTGTTTTCCTTTGTCTGTGTTGTGGTCTCCAGTATTCCATGCTGTGTGTTCTGCCTATCAGCCTGTTTTTGCTTGGTTTATATTTCCAGTTTAGTTAGCTTTCTGTTCTTTTTGCCATCCAGGAAATAAAGCTGAGTTTTGAGTTCACGTTTGCCTGCTGGAGTCTACACTTTGGGGCCACCATTCCTGCCTGCCTGCACACAGTACATGACTGACTGAGGCTTCAAGAGATTACAGTCATGCTGCTTAGTGCTAAAATGCTATCACCCATATGCTAACATTGATATGGCATGTACATTCGACATGTTCACCATATCAGTTTAGTCTGTTAGCAAACTGGTAATTTGCACAAATGCAGAAGTACTAAAATTCGCTTTTTTTGTGTACTGTATTTGGCCATAAACTAAAGTAGTGGACAAATTAAATTCCATGTAGAGATGGAAACATGTAACAGTGAATGGATAGATTGCAATGAAATTGTGGCAAGTTAATCAGTCCCATAGTCCTTGACTTATTACAGTTTAGATCTAAAACTGAAAAGAGTGAAAAACTTAAAAAAGAAAAATCAAGTATAGTTGGACCACAATTCTGACCAATTACACAGGACAAAGGAGCAAAAGTTTTGATAAAATGATTTCAACTGCAGCCCTTATTAATGAAAGCAGATTGTATTTCCTAAGTTGCCATAAAACATGCAGATGTGATATTTTCTCTGACTTTTAATCCATATTGACTTCAGGAGGAGACAAATTTCTTACTGAATCTGCAACCATAATTGTATGAATTTGCTTTGGCATATGTTAATGTTGATTTCCAGGACGATTCATAATATGTGCGTGCGTGTGTGTGTGTGTGTGTGTGTGTGTGTGTGTGTGTGTGTGTGTGTGTGTGTGTGTAAGAAATATATTTCTAATTTAGTGAAAGAAGAAAGAAGAAAAATGATGATAAAATAAGCAATAAATTTTGAAAATGATGTCCTTCAGATGCTGGAAATGTAGTGAAGAAAAAATGTAAAGACTGTATGCAAGATTAGACTGTCATGCCTATTTATATGCACATTGACTATGCAAATGTGTGCATGCAACTTTGATTTAATACATTCCCACCACTAAGTCTGGAAAATGCAGCAGATTGTCAGGCATGCTTTTGTGGTTAATTTAGCAACTTGTTTCACTGCCATGTGGCTTTTCCTGAGGAAATTGAGAAGCTGTTGGCTAATGCGAACACTGTCCTGACTGAATAAGGTACATGTCTCCTGATTATAGGGCAACCATCCAAAGAAAAACACATTTTCTGCCAGGAGTTCTTTCTTTAAGCAGTGATTTAATGCAGAATTTGATGTGGCATTCTCAAATACTTGAAAGAATGTCGGGGATTTGTGTTGAAATTCATTTGATGTTACGCTTAATTTCCTAATAAATTTCATCTCAGCATCCGTCAGATCATTAGGCTGAAATGGAAGTAGACATTAAGCTTGTGGAGATTTGTGGTCTTACTTGACAAAATAAGCCTCTTAATGTTACCCCTGGGGGTGTAAATTTAATTTACTTTTCTTTTTTAGGTCATGAATCCATGTAAAACATCACCACTGTGGCATGACACTTCATTTCAGTGACATAAAATCTTGAAATAATTGAAAGGAAGCTGTAAGGGTTGCAAATTTTACACAACCACATTTTAGATAATTCCAGTCGAAAAGATAATCTTTCTGGGTGAGTTAAAGATGAAGCAAAAATATATTTTCTCGCTATATGTTGCTACAGAGCTAATATTATGGATTTAACTATTTTTGTTGAGAATATTGTATACACTCAAACAGCCACTTTGTGCCTTCTTCATGGCATATATTCAACTAAGTGCTGGAAACATTCCTTATAGTGATTTTGGACCATTTTGAGATCATAACCGTTGCTACAGATTTATTTGCAGCTAAAACATAATCTTAATCCTCCATTGGATGACATCCCAAGTGGCAGTAAGGTGCCCAAAGTGTGGCAAGAAAATATATCCCTCACAATTACACCTTCACCATCAAACCTGTGATCTTCTGCTTTTCGTAGCCCATCTGCTTCAAGTTTAGGGGTGCCATGTGATCAGAGATGCTCTTCTGCATAAATTGGTTGTAATGACCTTGTAGTGACCTCTGAGATCAACAAGGCAGTTTCACCCAGAGAACTGCCACTCAGTTGATATTTTTGTTTTTCAGACCCTTCTCTGTAAACCCTAGAGATGTTTGTGTGCTAAATCACCGTAGGGACATTTTCAGCACTGCCTGAAGTATTAAGATCAGCCTGTCTGGCACCAGCAACCATGCCACGTATGAGTAATTCATCATTCTGTTGCTCATTTTGATTTTTTTGGACCATGCTTACATGCATAAATGAGTTGTGACTGTTAAAGAAGTGCAACTAATGAAGTGGCCGGTGAATGTATAAATTACATGCTTTGTCTGGGGTTCATCATACTGACTTGTTCGTTCTTTGCTACCCACTCACATTTAAGATAACTGATTTTGAAAGATCCTGAGTGCTGAGCCCGGGAGCAGGTTGTTTGAAACCTCAACTGAACCTATTTTTCACCAATTACTTATGCCCTTGTTACTTTTCCTCACAAACAGTTAAATAATTCACACGTTAATTATGAGTCAATAACATCAGCAGCAGCGATCTTTGGGCTAATGGATCAGGGCCTGTTGCATGCTTTCTGTTAGGCACTGAATTGATCAGAACTCAAACAAAACCTATTAAGTGAGCACAGTGAATGATAAAACACACAGTTGGGGGTTGGGGTGGTGAAACTATTTTTCTTTTATTTTTTATAGATTTCTTTATATTGCTATACCAACTCTATACCTTTAAAATACATAATGTGTATTATAGGTTTCTTTGATCCCTAAAAAAGCTCAGACTCCTTAAAGTTTGTCAGTTAACAGTAGTGCAAACTACTTCCTCTCTCTCTGCCTGTAGACGATGAGCAGTCGTTTTTTCCCCCATGACGCCATCATCACCGACGCAGTCCTCAGTCTGGATGAAGACTCTGTTCTCTCAACCAATGAGGTGAGTTAACGATAGTTGATCAACCAACTGAGACTACACTGAAGTTTTACATACAGGTGAACTGAGACACTGGTGCTTTATCAACAAAATGAGGTGAGACAGCGATGCTCCCAAGGCACATTGTTACCAAACACTGATATCAGCCTCAGATCCCAAGTTAGTAAAGAAGCCACTTCAATATAGCTGTGCAAAAACACATGGAAGAACTATTCCTTTTTCTTACTCTCAGCCTAAACAATGACTTTCAAAGATATTTAGTGAAAACTGGTCTTTGATTTGAGACGGAGGTAATTAAAGCAGTTACAATGTCTGCTTTTACAAAATTATTTCACTGAACTGACTTAAGCTAGCATTCACTCATTTAGCATTTTAAAAATGTGAAAACATTAAAAACTAAAAAATCTAAACCTTAATCTTTGGCTAATAAGAAAAATGTCACAGTTTCAATGATTAGCTGACAATCATGGTGAAGAATATAGAGCTGTCAGATTTATTGTATATCTTCTATTATTCACTTTTCAAGTTACACTATGTGGACAAAATTATTTAGCTATTTCTTTACCTTGGAATTCAGGTGTTTATACTTTCCATTACCACAGGTATATAAATTCAAGCTCTTGCAGTCTGCTTTTTGCAAACATTAGTGAAGGTGTGGTACTGCAATAGAATGCAATCTTTGCAAGAAGTCAGGTTATGTTATTCTACAATCAGCTGTAAGTTGTATTATTGAAAAGTTGAAGTGTTTAGGAACCACAGCATCTCAGAGCATGTAAAGTTAAAGAGCGGGGTTGCGAGTGCTGAGGTGCATAGTGCATAAAAGTCACCAGAGCTTTGCTGACTCAATAACTGCAGAGTTTCAAATCTCCTCTGGCTTTAACTCCAGCCCAAAAATGGTGTAGCTTGGCAAGACTTTCCATGGCCGTACAGCTCCTGTAGGTGAAATGTGTAGGTGTCCCAGTACATTTGTCAATATAGTTTACAAAAACAAAGTACAGTTGACCTGACAGCTGCACTTGCTGCAGCTTGAGAAGACATCTGCAAATTTTAAAAGCAAGATAATTCAGAAAAAAGCTTTATTATTTGACACCACGGGGAAATGTAGATCCTGTTTGTTTCAGCGTGTTTCTACTTTTGGTTTACAGCTCACTTCAAGTTGCAGTTCATTTAGCTCTCAGGGCCACTGTAGAAAATAGTTTGACAATGAGGATTAATCAGTGGCTTTGGTAAAAGTAATGCAAACTCAAGTAACCTTGCCTGGGGCTCCTAATATGCAGACTTTCCCAAATTTAATAAACCGCCTTTGTGAAACATTTTAAAAGCTGCTGAGCAAGTTGGCAAAAGCAGAGATTTACACAAATTGTGTTCATCCCTACAATTTACTCAACTTTGATAGAAATGAATACTTGAATACTATAATTGTGTATAAAAATGTTTTTTTACAGCTTGATGTGATCTGCATGGTTTTATGGCAGTCAGTGGTAAAAGGTGACGATTTCTTAACACATTATTGGTCCTCTTTGAAATGAAACAGTCTGTTCTCGAAGAGTCATGAATGCTATTCATTATAAATGAAACGCCTCACTCTACAAAACAGCACCATGGCCACTGAACTTAAGGTGGAAAATGTGTTTTGCCTTTAAAGGATGATTAAAAACTAAGCGAGACGAGTAGGAAGTCTAACATGGCAGCAGAATCGGATAGCAAAGAGTTCTGATTACAGACGCCACAAACTGAGATCCTGCCTTTACTAAATTACTGTGGAACTCGTTCAATTTGTATTCTTGTAATTGAAATTAACCCAGTGAAAAGGTGAGAGAAAGGAATAATGTGATAAGGAATAATGTGAGCAGTGTTAAAATGTGAAAGAAAATACAGGCTAGAAAGGGGAAAAAGTTCTTTGATTAAAGTCTCACTTGTTACTTAAAAACAAGGATGAGGAACACTTTTGTACTGTTTTAGAACAAATTAGAAACCAGAGAATTGTTTGAAGCTCTGTCAAGGGAGGAAATAATGTTGATAATCCACCTTTTTAAAATATTGTAGCAGAGTTAGTGAGCCAAGTGGGGCTTAGCAAAACCACTGAAATATGAACATTGCAGAGGCACACAGTTCTCGAGACTTGAAGGGCATTCAAAGCTCTTTTGATGTTGGTTCTCACGACCATGACGGATAGCACTGCATTGTGGGCTTTACTTTCAAAAACGTTTAGATTTTGTGGCTTAAGAAACAAACAAACAAAAAAAAAAAAAACATTCCTCTGATATTGGTTTAATTACTTTAAAATAAAAACAGGAAGGAAAAAAAGATTTGCATAGTACTACAAATCAGAAAATACTGTCAACATATTTTATTGTCATTTTTTTAGGGCTAGAACCGTCTAGATACTTGTGACACTTGGAGGCAAAATTCACTTTAAACCATTCAAAAATAAAAACATTATGCACAGTTGTGGTAGATTTGTTCCATGCTAACTTTACCTGGTAAAGTTTACCCCGAATTTGATTTTTGTGTAGTTTTCTGAATTGTTGAAGGCTGTAGCCATTTATATTTATTTTTTATATTATATATATTTTTGGAGGCTGACTAACAGCCTTAATTGCAGTACTGCAGCCTTCTAGTGGTAGACTTTAAAACCAAAAAAATAATAATAATTTAATGGCTATTTAAATATTTGTATTAACTTCATCCGTAGTATAAATCTAGAGGTGATACATGAACAATCCCCTGTACAGTATAAGGAATGTGTAATAGAGAGAGGAAATGTGTGTAGAAAGCTTTTTTAAGAAAACAGCCTTCATAGTACATTTTCTATTAAAGAATTCTATACATTTCAATTGAAAAACATTATTTACAAGTAAAAGCTGTTGAAAGTTTTCTGAAATCATATGAACTATAATGTTATCAAGCATACAGTCATTTGCATGAATGTCCAGATAGACAAATACAGACAAGTATGACCCAAGTCACAAAGTTTCCTTACCTTCACGGCAGCAATACGGTCACCAGCAGCTCATCTGTGATGCTAAATTAGTGCTCCTGCTTTAAGAGCCATTACAAGTAGCTGCCTTGTTTCTTTCTCTGCAGATCTTCAGCGAATGAAAGATGCAATCCATAATAGATTGTGAGGCCCAATGAGCCCTAGAGATCGAATATATCTTTAAACTCTAAGATGTTTTATTGATCGGAGCAAGTCAATGTTCACCTTTTCTACGCAAACGGGATCGCAATTACACTTTATAGCACCACAATTTCAGGCACAGCAATATGAGCAAGTTTCTACAACTAAACTTTTATGAGCACACGGCTTGTTTTATGAAACGAGAGGAGGGAGAAAATGTCAGGGAGAGAACTAGTGAATAAGAGAGGAAGTGAAGTGAATCTTTGCTGTGCTTACTAACCTATAGCTCTAATTGCCCTTTTAACATGGTGAGAGGCTTTATTGAAAGGAGATGGAATATGTCAATTCACTAAAAATGTGCAAGAGAGAACATTACACTTTTAATAGGACTTTTCATATTACAATACCTCGGCAGAAGAATGGCTGTGCCAATTTCATAATTACATTGTTTCAGCTCATTAAATGTATGATTATTCCATGAAGAGAGATTAGAGAAGGGGATACGACCTGACAAAGCTTTTGTCTCTCATTGGGCAGCCAAGCATGCTGCTGAATTATGCCCTTTGGAAGACATTTTCTATATGATAGATATGGAAATTGTGTTACAACAGCAGTGGCAGAATCTTGATCCTCATTTCATTTAAAGGTTGTCTCCGGGTTTGAACATGTTTCAGAGCACTTATTATTTTCATTAGTATTCAAGGTTTTCAGTACACACTTAAACAAATCATGAATTCATAGAAAAGATAATGATTGACCTCTATGGCTTTCTTTTGCTCATTGACGCTATCTCATTTCATTTAGGGTATTTTCTCCCATTAAGTTCATATTTCTTACCTATTGATTGATTGGATGAGTTGAAAGTGTCACTTTGAGGCCCCCGGCTTCAGCATGCTCGATATTGGACTGACAGTGTGGGAAATCCTGCCAATCAAAATCTGAATTCTTCCACCTTCAAGTGATTTTTGAATGTCTTTCATGGTCTCCATCACTGCTTAGTTGTGTCAAAGGTCTATATGAACACAGCAAACCAGCTGAACATGGGTTATGCCAAGATAATGAGTGTTATTTACTTCACCTGTGAGTGGTTTAAATCTTGTGTCTAAAACACTTTATAAAAGATGCATGTGGTGTTCAAGAAAAATGAAGCCAATTTAGAGGCATCTAAAACCTGGTGTGTCTCTAATCCAGAACAGCAAGCAAGGAAACCCAATATTAGTTTAAATTTGAATTCTTCATCACTTCAAATCCCTGCATTTTCACTGACACTCTGTGGTCTCTGGTCTCACTGTTAGTTTCCTTCTGTGTGCATGGTTCTCTAAAGTACATAAAAGGGTCCTTTAAATTAAGTGCTTTGTAGTAAGTTTTTGAAACAGTTTTGATAAAATAAGACAACATATTCTTGGATCATATTAATTCAAAAAACATTTTTTTAACCCCTCTATCGATCCCTATGTCCTCCTTTGGCTTTTCTCATGCATCTTCCAAATTACTTCAAAGCCTCAGTCACACAGGCCTAGAGACCAGTCTGCAGCCCCCTGCCAACTTCTGGTCACTAGGGAAAAACGTGTAGTCCCCTACTGGTTGATGAAGTTGGAGGTTCATGAGTGAAACTGGTCACAAAGAGGCAATCTGCTCACGACCAAAGGCATCACAATGTGGTTTTTGGTGCAATACTGAAATACAGTATATTTCACATAGGGACAACAAGCAACATCCAGCCACTCAACGCTTGTAACTGGTTTGGGGTGAACCGTGGCCAAATTGTCACCAGTTGGTCTCTAGGCTTCTGTGACTGGGGCCCTAACATTTACCATTTGGACATTTGCTGAAAAAAAATCTGGAGCACAAATTCAGTCTACCCTAACTTCCCTTTGAACCAAGGAAGCCTGGTGTGCTCCGCATACACATGTAAATTATAAACCTTTACCTTGAAGAGAATATGTCTTGATATTGGAGCTGCATATTTAATAATTTAACTTTAATTTAATTTAACTGTTTGGAGATTCAGCTGATGTTTGTATGTAGAAGCTATAATAGACTGTAGTGCTGGCATGCAGCACTGAACGCCAAATGCTTAACCTTTGCAATCTATAGAAGAACCTTTAAGCAATCAATGAAAGATACTTTTGGAGTCGCAAAGATGAGACATAACCTCACAGCACTGAGACTACTTGGTGAGAATGGCTATAGTCTTAAAATGCTGCAAAATACAAAACTGCTATAGCTCCCTTTAGCCCCAAAATGCAGACCTTAAAACCCAGCTGGCTATCTTGGATCACACTGAGACTGCTGGTAAAACTTCATCAATGCCACAGCACTCCAAACCTGCTGGATACAAGATCAGTTTACGACACATTTTCCTGAGTTTTATCATCCTGAAGACAGGTGGAGGTTGACAGTGAAAGCACTGCAGCGGCATTGCGTCATGGAGAGGAAAATAAATAAATAAAACCAGACACAACTTTTCAACAACCAAAGCATTGAAAACACTGAGGGGAGATAGGGGCTCTAAAATCTGATGCAACACCTTTTCATCTTATAAGACTGGACATGTTAAACCCAAATGTCAGGAGAGATTTGTAGCAGATCTATTGCTGGATTGACCCTCGACTTTTCAGATCAATTTTGGCTTTGTAGAATCCATCAGTATGAATTACACACACACACACACACACACACACACACACACACACACACACACACACACACACACTTGTGTGTTGTGTTTCCGTCAGTTCAAAGTTTGTTACATTATCTTGCATTAACATCTTGGAAGTTTACAATAACCTGAAACATAGCCGTGACCATTACCATAAACTTTAATGCGCCTTTAAATGTAACTGTTTACTTTGGGAAATCTTGCAAACACACACACACAGACTGTGTTCAAGGCTCATTAGAAATTTTCAGTCATATTAAACGATAATTAAGACAGACAGATTGCAATGAACCTGTGCTTTGTTACTCACTCACATGTAAGTGGTCTCTTGCTCTCTCTTACTTACGCACACACACATATCTGCCACATGGGCACATTTTCATACAGGAACACAGCGCACACACACAGCTAACATGTCCCTTCGTGAGGACCTGTGCTTTGAATCACCTTTTCTCAGCTTACATCAGATGCTTTACAGTAGTTCAGTTCATGACAGAACATCCACCTTTGGTTCACCCCTCTCCAACTTCTAGTTCCTCTACCTGTGCTACTCTGGTAATTAATTTCTGTGTGTGTGTGTGTGTGTGTGTGTGTGTGTGTGTGTGTGTGTGTGTGTGTCTAACAAAGTATTTCATTATGTGCCGAACCCCTTATTCTCTAGTGTGTCTGGCCGAATGTCTCAGTGGTGTTTTGGTATTCAAAAGAGGGTCTTTGTCAGGTAGCTCCATCTTCTTCAAGGGCACCAGCTGCTCCACAGAAAGGCCATGAGAAATTTCTTCTTTATTGTGAAGTAGGCAGTCTCCAAGGAAAATGGAGCAGGAGACAGTCAAAGCTGGCACCTGCTTAAAAGATGACCACAATGCAAGACCAGCAACCTGTTTCTGTTTCCAGGGTCTCGATCCTCAAAGCATCTAGTTTATTGGTGATGCACACACAGTCTCCTTTGACGCTGCCAAATTGACTTCCTGGCCGCAGCACTCCTGATGGAAATAGCAACAAAATAGGAATGGTGTTGGTGTAAATCACAAGCCTGTTAACCAGTTAACCACAGTTCATGCCCCATTGGTGGGGTTGTATTTTGCACTAAAATGGACAGAAGTCTGTGAAATGCACTGCATTACACACTTTCAAACTTTCCTTATAATATATACCAGCACACCCTCCTAATTTAAGTTGCAAAATATTTCATTTGTCTCCCTGTATCACTGCCTGCTGTTTTGAAGCCTCCACTACCACAGAAGTTACCTGCACAAATAATCCCTGGGAAGGTATATTTATTCATCACTCCCCATCTTTGATATATAATAAACCTGGAGCCCAGACAGCACACCTGACCCTGTAATGAATCATTTTCAACATGAGCAGTCTGACTTAATTAAGTTGAGGGTTAGGGATTTTATGACCTGAGAATAATAGATAAGTAGATAAATAGATATTATTAATATGTTGCATAAATCTGTTTGTTTTAAAAAAAGATTTTTCTTTAAAAAGTTAAAAATGAAACCTCATTTGATCATGCAAGAGGAAATTATTATGAATCAGGTCGGCACAGCCAGGTTTAGAATGTGACTTAGAGCTCTCCAACTGATCAATCAGTGCACTCTGATATTTAAATGACATTTTAACATGAAGTGCTACAGCTGGAATGAAAACATTGCGAAATGGCTTCAAAAATATTCTTTGTGTAGTTGTGAAGAGGCAGAGAAGTTGTTTAGAAGACGGCCTTGTTGGTTTAGCTGGCTAAATGCCATTTGACAGGTGTTTTGAATGCAATTTTTACCACACCGCAAATATTCTGAATAAGCTGTATTGCTTTTCTTTGTGCTTTTCTTCTCTCCATTTTTTCTCATTGTGCTTCCACCTTTGCTTCTTCTTTTTCTTTTCTTTTTCTTTTTTACATTTCCTCTACACATCTAATCTATTCAACACCTTCTTTCTTTTCTATTTGACCAGGTGGACTTTGCCTTCACTGTATGGCAAAGTTTTCCCGAGCGTATTGTTGGTTATCCAGCAAGGAGCCACTACTGGGATAGTTCCAGATCACGCTGGGGCTACACTTCCAAGTGGACCAATGAGTACTCCATGGTCCTTACAGGAGCAGCTTTTTACCACAGGTACAAATCCACAGGATTTCTTGCTTGTCGGTGAAGTTGTATTGACGTGAATGGCAGAAGAGTGGCACAGAAAGATGGCACATGGCATCGTCTGTGATGCAGACAGTGTGTCAGTGCATGAAGGTGACATTATCAACTTATTAGTCAGCATGCCTTCCCGCCCTCACCTGTAGCTACAAGCATTATGTCGTGATTTAATGAGTAAGATTACAGATAAAAGCGGCAGAAATAACCTCTCAGAACAGTCTCTGGGTTTTCTCTTAGATAGGGTTCGAACCTCGGCCGTTTGGGAGGAGTAGAGGCACTGCTCCTGTGGATTAAAATAAAAATGTTTCTTGAGCTTATTTAAGAGAGGCTGTAATTGTATTCTTGCTACCACTGGATAGCTGCAAGTTGTGTTAAGAAGTCTTGAATTCTACTCCCCAAAAAATCCCCCAAAATCTCAAAGATTCTAGTTTTAGAATTAGAGTTTTGGTCTTATTATAGGCCATGTATATAAAGGCTAACAACACCCTTCAGTACATGGTGAACTTATGTTTGCCTCCAATCATGGTTTGTACCTAGGACATATAGGCCCTGACATGGAATAATTACATTCCTATAGGATAAATGCCCTGCAGCACAAATAGTTTCTGCAGATCTTTGGATCAAGATAAGTAAATAATTAAGTAATCTGCTTTTTTCTGCATTTCAAAATTTTAGAGCCTGCAGCCGTGAAGTGTTGATGTCATACTCCTGTTTTTGTGTTTGTTATGGTTTACATTCTAGTTCTGTATTGGTATCTCTAGAGTTCAGTCTTCCTTAGTCTCATCTCTTTGACTTTCAGCCTTCACAGTCATGTACCCATGTCTGTCTGTTTTCTCCCCAGTCCCTGTGTCAAGCCCATGTGTCTTAGTGTTGGTCACAGTGTTTGATGGTCTTCTGTTTTCATGTGTATTATGTTCAGTTTTGCTTCCCCTGTCTCGTCGGTCAGTTTAGTCAGCTGTGTTATCCTCCTTGTCTTATTGTCTGTGTTTTCCTCTGTTCTCTGTTGCGTTTTCCCTCATTGTAGGTGGTGGTTCTGTCTGTCTGGATGGTTTTTGCCTTTTGTTTTTGTTGCCCAATGCTTAGATGTTTAGTTCAGTTCTGTGTTGTGGTTTTTGGGTCCACAACTCTGCCGGCCTCACACCTACACCTGTGGATATGACAGAAGAACGGGACCAAATAATGGACCAAGCAGACTCAGCCCTGAAAGAATGTGGGCTGGCTCTAACACGGATGAACAGTCTTTTGATTCACATCTCCTAAGTCATGGGCATAAGGATGAAATTCGTTGGACTTAACACCACTGATGCGATTATCCAGAGGAACCCTCTGCTCCTCCAGCTTCCCCGGTCTCCGGAGATGGTCTGTGCTCTCACCGAGGCTAAAGAAGAACTGCAAAAACTGCTCTCTTCATGCTTTCCTCCTCCTGTTGTCACGTCAGCAGCACATGAATACCTCCTCATCCTTCAACAGCTGACAAATTCCTACTCGACGCTGACTGGAATGATAACTGCAAAACTCTGTGGCCATTTGCTAGGTGCTCAGCCAAGCAGCGGCAGTCTCCTGCATCTGCTGGGTGCTAGGCCAAGCAGCGCCATCTAGAGCATAGAGCCTGCTGCGTACTCCCAGCCTGAGCAACCAGAGCGCGCTGTGTGCAATGCGGGGCCCCAGTCCTCATCAGAAGTCTCTGCACCGTCTGGGTCCGAGGCTTCCACACCATGGCAGTATATGGCTCGCCACTGACGCTGGCCACCTGCCAAGCTGTTTAGGGGTCTACATCTCCATTGTTCCTAGCCTCCAGTCCTGTCGCCCCAGGGTCTCCGCCCACCACACCATCGCCAGACTCCAGTCCTATTGCAGTGGGTCTCTGCTACCATCACCTCCAGACCTTCATCGTCTCCACTGCCAGCCTCAGCCACTGAGTTTTGCCCTGAGGTCTGGTTGACCCCCTGAACTGTGTTTTGTCTTTTGGAATCTTAGTCTCAGTGTTTGTACTTCCTGTTTTATTTTGATAGTCTTCTGTTTATATATATGTATTATGTTCACTGTTCTGTTCTCTGTTGCGCTCTCCCTCATCGTAGGTGGTGGTTCTGTCTGTGTTTCCTCTCATGATTGAGTCAGTTTATTTTTATGGTTGTGACTGTTCAGTTGGGTTTTTTACCTTTTGTTTTTGTTGCCTGTTTTTCCAGCATTAAAGCTGTGTTTTTTAGTTCAGTTCTGTGTTGCCAAGTCCTGCTTTTTTTGGGTCCACAACTCTGCCTGCCACACACCTACACCTGCGGATATGACAGTTGACTTGTTTTTCTTCTTGTGTTGTGCTGCAAAGGACCTTCATATTTTAGAGTATATATAAAAAAAATCATATAGAGGATGCACCAAGAAAACTTGGAGATATGACTCATGATTTTCTTTTAAAGTTCACACACACACACAACTCTACCTACTTGTCTGTTCAAAGAAAAAACCTTTAAAGCTATTGCTGAGACTTGCCCCAGCATTTTTAGAGAGGTTATATTTATATCTTAAGTTTGGATGACTCATGTAATGATCGTTAAACAAAATATATATAAAATGTTTAAAAAAAAAAGCATTTTTAAATATTTTTTTATTAGTCAGTATTGTCTATGCACATAGCCACTGTAAATTTAATGCTGCTATATTTTATGTTAGCAGTGGTGCTAATGTATAAGCACTCATTAAAAGCAATTACGTAAAGACATAAACTGCAGTCCAGCTTCTCTTTTAGTGCTGCAGTCAGTTTGTCTCATGGTGCAGATGTTCTGCATATCATTCCACCAGCTTCCCAGAAATACTTATCCCATCTCTAAGATGCAAACCACATTAAAATTCATCTTTAGGAAAAGGGATAATATAATCTTTCTCCACCTCTGTTATATCATGAAACAATTGTCAAAAATGCAATGCTAGGGCTAAAATAAAAAATGGTAAACTCAAGTATTAAGCAGAGCGGTAAATTGAATGGAGAAGAGTGATGCTCTCCAAAGGGATTAAAGGCATCTTGTCATGCAGATAAACAGCTCTCTTGTTGTTCTATTGTTAGGATGCTCAATGCACCTCTTCAGTTATTTTTGTTATTTAGACTGTCAAATGGAAATGTAAGGTAGAAAAAAATGTGCCAAAAGGAACATTGTAAAGTGTGTGTGTGTGTATGCATTTGTGTGTAAGAGCGAGGGGCGGGAGACCTTGTCAGGGAGGTAACCACTGACAGTGATCTAGTGCTCCCATGCTGCTGAGAGTGCAACACTGCAACCAAATAGAACAGAATTGTGGCTTTTAAAATGAAAAATGCACCCACATCCTAATCCCTAATCTGCCCTTTTCCTTTATGCATCAGATACTATCACTACTTGTTCACTCACTACATACCGGCTAGCCTGCTGACAATGGTGGACCGCATGGCTAATTGTGAAGACATCCTGATGAACTTCCTCGTTTCGGCCGTGACCAAGCAACCTCCAATCAAAGTCACACAGAAGAAGCAGTACAAGGAAACCATGATGACCCAGGTTTGACAGAGTTTTACTTTTATCGATACACTTAGACTGTATACTTGTTCACTGTCTCCTATAGAATGTATCTGCCTCCGTCTCTGCCACAGACAGGCTTAGATTTTTACTCTGCGTAACTATAGCTGCTTTGACATTATCCTGTCTTGCTTTTATGGCTACAGAGGCCAAGTCAAAAAATTACCCCTACTATGTCTGAATTTGTCCAGTGTTCTCAGAATGGCATTTTTCCTCAGTTAAAGTAGTCATCACAAGTACAATAGTGTGCAATGTTCAGTCTACAGACAGGTGTTTATTCCGCAACCTTATCATGTCCTTTCCCACAATGGTAGTCTGTAAAAGCTTTGTGAAGTGTGGCATATAACTTTGCAGATGCAATACAAAAACTCTGAATCATTGTTTGGCATTCTTAAGGTTAAAGAAAGTGAGACTGAATTCTTTACACCAGTTCTGTAATATGTACCAGCTCCTTACTAGCTGGCTCTCTCCAACTCACATTCATATCACTACTCAACCTCTTTGAGATTTCTGTTCGTGGTTAGTGGTTGCTGGGGATTCCTGGGGATTCCTGGTTGTCTTTGAAATTAATTGCTAAAGCCCCAGTCACACAGGCCTACACACATACCCCTTGCAAACATCAAAAAGCGTGAGTGGTTAGTGAGTGGTTGAGAGCAGTTGCAGGCATTTCGTGTGCTACACCAAAAACCTCCTTGTGATTGCATACTGTACGGACAAATGTTTGTGCATGTTGGAGGTACATCCCAATCCCATTGTTGTGATTGTGTTGCAATCATTACTGGAAAAAATTTATTATTACACATATTACAAAGAGCACTTCTCTTAAAATCAATGCAGCGTATTTTTATTAATCCCAGGACAAAATAATTAATTACACAAATGATTACATTACTTTTGTGTTTCTCTATAAAAATTATCTGAGATTTAACAATATCAACACACCAACACAAATCCTTATCCTGTTGAGGAGAAACACATTTTCTTTATCTTAGTGTTTAGGTATGAACACAAAGCTGACAACACAAAATAAAGAAAATTAAATTCATGAATGAATGAAATTCATGAAAACCAGCAGCCTGACTGCGCATCCATTTGTTACCTGCTGAAGTTCAAGATCTAGTAGCTGACCTGGGGTCAGCATTCGCTCAGCTTTAACATCACTCGGTGTCCTTGCCTTGGTTAGCTTTAGCATTCTGTCTGTTCAGATACTAGCAAAGAGCCAAAGTTGTTTTAGCAGCACAATGCAGTTATTTCTGTTCAGACTTTGCGATCATATTCTCATTCTTTTCTGCTCAGAAAGCCCAAGAAGAAAGAAACAAAACAAATCCTGGTTTTCCTCACTTTTTCCGACACACGAGGTCTGAAGTACCTGGAACATTTTTACAGGTGTTTGCAGACAAGTCGGTGTATCCTATGTAAACTACAGTCAACCATAGTAACCTGCTAACAACCAGAGTAATCACAAGGACCTTTTGGTGCAGCACCCTCTTTGTGACGTATGTCAACCAGCAACAGCATGCAACCTGCAGCAACCACTCATAGACCAGTCTCCAGTCCTGTGTGATTGGGGCCCTCAACAGCCATCTGAGCCTTTCAGTAGAAAAATAACTTTGAGGCGAAAAAATGTGCAAGGGAATTTGAGTAGTGCTTTATCACATTCCATTTCAACATGGAATGAATCACTTACAAATGTTATTTGGACAATAAAAAGGGAAGAAAACTTTGTCCAAGGTTTAAAAATGCTGGAAGGAGGGTCGGTGTTCAAGAGCTAAGAAAGAAACCCCGTCATCCCACAACCTGATTAAAAAAACTAGTTATATATAGTCTAACTATCCATCATTTCTTTGTAGACATTGTATAATTAGTCACTTGTGCCTTACATAGATGTTTAAGTTTTCATGGTTACATTCAATGAATTTGCAGTTATCCAAAGCTAAAGTGCCTTCCAAGCTTCCCCCTGTTAAAGTCCCCTTTTGGGATAATTTCAGTGTTTGTTAACAAAGTCCAAAATGTATTTCATTCCCCATAAAACATTTGCAAATGCTTCTGTTTGGAGTAGTTTAGCTCTATTAGCACTGTTGCATTAATTGCATTGCATTAATGTGCAAGCAGGGCATGAGAAAAACCAAATGGAGGCTTCTTTTAATTCATTGCTCATGACATTGTTGGTCCATCAAAACATTTTGTACAGTAGCAACACAGTTTAAAGATGATAAAAGTGCTGTGTGTTTATAGACCTCTTTTTAAGGAAAGAAGAAGATAATAAGAGTATTAAAAGAGAAATGGTAGAAAAGTTTCAGGCCACATACAGCCCTGACCTTCTCTTTGGGAGATCCCTGTATGTGCATGTGTTTGTGTGAGTGTGTGTGTTCATGGGGCCAGCCCTTTGTCAGGTTCTGATTGATGGTCTGACCACAGGCAGGACGATGACTCAGCAGTATGGACGTAGTGATTAATGTCTTAATTGTGAAAGCAGCACGACAAACCTAGATTTACTCCCCCCTTTTACCCCTCCTTTCCTCACTCGCTCTCTCATTCTTTCTTTTTTTCCTGTGTGCACCCCCACCTCCTCAATCTCACCCATGATTTGTGACTTCGCTTCAAGCAACAGCAGATAGACATTTAACATGGCGTAAGAGGAAAGAGCTGACATCTTGTGGGATACCTGGACCAGAATGTTAAATGAATTAACATTTTTAAGCTGTTTTATTGTACAAGTCATATTGTATTTTAGGCCCAGATCACTTCTGTCACTGGATATTCTTTAGCAGTTCAAAATTTTCTATCTGAAGATAAGTTTCCTCCAGCTTTTACAACCACTCTCAAAGGGCTCTACTAACCCTACAACTGCACTTTCTCGGGTTCATCTGTAGCAGCAACCGGGATGCTCACAACTTGTTGTCTGCAAGTACACATTGTTTGCTGGCATTTCAAAATTCTACTGTTAGGCTATGTACTTGGTCAAACAGATGCTCCCTTATCACCTCACTACGAATGTCCCTTCACTAGCTTCCTGTCACATTTAGGTCCCAGTTTAAAATTCTCACTGTGACTATAAAAAGTTATTTGTAGGTCAGATTTCTGCTATAATCTAAAAAACAATCTAAAATGACTGTTTGTTCACTTTTTTCTGCATTAACTGTTTGTTAAGTAATGCACTGTGTGACTGATCAGCAGTAAATTGCCACACTTCCTGCTTGTGGGGTGGAGATTACCTCAGGGATCGGCACTGAACCCCTTTTTTATGCATTGGCGATTAACAGGTTGACAGATGAGGTCATGCAGAGGTCTCCATTAAATATGATGTTTGCAGACGACATTGCATTCTTTTGTGTGAGCAGTGAGTACATGGGCAGAGCCTAGAGAGTTGGAGGTATGCTCTGGATAGAAGAGGAATGAAAGTCAGGAAAAGCAAGACACAACACAAGGCGTAAAAGTAAATATCTAAGGAGTAGAGTTAGTGAAGGTGGATGAACCACTGGGGTCAGCCATTCAAAGCAACGAATAGTGCAAATGAGAGGTGAAGAAGAAAGTGGAGGCAGGTAGGAGTGGGTGGAAACGAGCGTCAGGACAGAAGGATATCAGCAGAAAATGAAGGGGAAGCCTCAGGACGTTAATTTTGTTCATCTAGATATAGCGTTTTTAGGTGGAGAAACCTTTTGTCTCATGCAAGTGATCTGTTCAGTTACGGAGGGACAAGGCTAACTGAAGAAGTCATTTGGATGAGTTTCAAAACATGGCTCCCACTGAAATATAAAGTAACCCACCTTTAATCAGTGAAACATCAAGTTATGCAAATCTTTTTTTCATTTGGAGTTCAATAATGACACAATACATGTATTACTTTAAATTCTGGTAGGACAAAGTGTTGCACAAAGCCACTCTCATCCTCCTACACACACACACTCACAAACTCACACACACTACCTGTGTAACTACTACCACAGAAACAATCACAGATTTTAGAGACCTAAAGTGAAAGTAGAACATCTAGGAAAGAAAACCCAAATTAAAATCCATTTGACGGATTTGTTGCAGTGATGAAAGTTTAAAAATCCAACTTCGGAACAGAGCCTTTCTGAACAATACATCATGTGGCTCTTATCTATGGCTCAATAAGGACAAAAGCTTGCCACAAGTTAAATGTCACAGCTTGATGAAAGAGGGAAATTTGTAGGCAAGTCAATGGGGCTTGGATAGTATAGACAGGCCTGCACAGCTGGAAAGAAAAAAGTGAAGGCTTCTACATTATAGAGCATTGATTACAGTTTAAAAGATGGAAAAATACTTCAGAGCCTAACAAGCCAATTCCATATTTGCTATGATGACAAAGGTTTCGACTTGTGTCTAACAAGTGGTGTGAAGGATACTGATTTGTCTGCGAATGTTAAACAATATGAATATGCTTCAATGTTTCCAGAAAGATAATTGAAAGAAATACTTTCTGAAAATTGAAAAAGAGACAGACACATAGATGCTGGCTAGGTTGTCTGTGAAATAATAGGTGTCTGCTAACTTTTTGCATCAACACTGGATTAGAAGTTGAGGAGATTGAAACAGGAAACAAAGTGATAATGAAGTTTTTTTTCCCCCAAAGTTTCCAACAAAATGTTTCACCTTTTCCAGCTGTTCCACCAACTCCCTTTATGCCATCTGGCCATCTCTACACAGATTCCCTGCACTAATATATCATTGAAATCCCAGTGAAAATCGACCCACTCATACACTTTGTCTCTAAACCTGTTGGCCCGAGTCAATGTGCGCCTTAGATAAAAGTTTAAAAATGTGTTTTCTTTTTGCTGATTGTGGATTTTTATTACATTATTGCCTGCTGTAGAGCTGAGGTGATTCATCCCTCCTTCTATTTACTCTAATACAGTCCTATTCTCTCACTCTCTCTCTGTTTTCCCACATGAAGGGCTCCAAGGTGTCATCTCGTTGGGCTGACCCGGACCATTTCGCCCAGCGACAGAGTTGCATGAACGCCTTTAGCCACTGGCTAGGTTTCATGCCCTTAGTGCACTCCCAGATGAGGTTGGACCCAGTGTTGTTCAGAGACCAGGTTTCCATCCTGAGGAAGAAGTACAGGGACATTGAGAGGTTGTGAACACACAAGGACACGACAAATCACAGTAGAGGCTGGAGAGCTGTGTGTGTGTCCTGAATGACTGTTTATGAGGCTATAAAGGAAAATTCACACATGCACTGGACATAAAAGTGATAAAACACTGAGGTATCTGCAAGACCTTTAAATGCAAATTTCTATGGGAAAAAAAAAAGCTTCTGTACATGTGGTTGGTTACAGTGAGCAACTGTGCATAGCTGCCATCTGTGACAATACACATAATATGAATGCATGTAGACACATGCAACAAAGACTTGGACACATTCAAGCTGACCACGTGTACGTATGTGTTGCATGGTTTAAACAAGACAAGACTGTGTTTAAAAAAAAAAAATCAAGTATGTCTACAGTGGAAGTTGACAAACGGCTAAAGAGATTCGAGGTTGTATTCATGAAGTCAGTAATTAAAGAAAAGAGTTTGTGTAGACAAAAAGGAACAAGCTGTTCTTTCTGGCCACATCACAGCTAATGGCCCCAAAACACCCAGAGACGATGGCAGTGCACCTCTTGTATATTACTGTAGATTTGCAGCAGCAGTTCCTGTCTGTATGAAGCAAATAAAAAATAAAATAAAGAGATGTTATGTTATAAGGCGAGAGGATTTGTCTCAACTCAGTTCAGTTCTTCCATTCATTTTAAGAAAATTGCATCTTTCTTTGACTACACACTCTCCTTGTTACTCTCCTTGCTGTTTTGCCTGCACATCTATAGCGAAGTAAACAATAACGAGACCATTTATTTTCAACAAGGAACTGACTAACTAATAAAGTATGATTAATGCAATCAATAAAGAAATAAGAACATCAAGAAATGTCAACATCTGTCAAATGTTTAGTAGTGATGTATTAACCTCACTATAAAGATTAGATATCAGTTTTCATAAGATTAGCTACAGCTAATGAATCCACAAAAGCTTATGGGAAGTAAATCTCATCACTTTGCTTTGGCCATAGTAAACAGCAGCAGTGGTAAGGAGTGGGAGGGCAGCAGCTTGGTTCATAAATGCATAGTCTTTTTTACTGTCTCAACCTCAGAATCTACAGACGGCAAATGAGGCAGCAGCTGGTTTTACTGCAAGTCCACCGAATTACATAAAGTATGTAGTGGTGAACTGAAACAGCAATGAAATAAGCAACATCAGCTTTAAAGTGATTATCAAGCCTGGGGTGAATAAAAAGACCTTTATGATACCAGTGAGAAGAATATGCAGTCTGCTCTTTTTAGCTATGTGACGGGGTATAACTTAGTTGGCAGATAACGGCAGCCTGTGGTGTGCGGGCTAGTGGGATTAGTCTTAGCTGAGAGTTGCAACTTGCTGCTGCCAATAAAAAAAGTTTACTTTCAATGTTGCCTGGTAACAGCCGCGACCATAACTGCTCAGTAGCTGCACCTAAAGGCCCATAGTGCAACAAAGTGGGAGACCTTAATGTGGGAATCCTGGTCTAGTGTTGTATGACTCACTGTCTAAACGTAACAACTGCTCTGCTCTGATTAAAAGTCAACCTGTGTACATAAAATCATCATGTTTAAGAAAGCGTAAGAGTAAAATGCTAAAGACATTCTAAAAACTAGTAATAGTAAGTGAATTCATCAAACCCATGTTTTGTGTTGTGTATTTTAACCTGTGCTTTGTCCTCTCTCCCTCCCGTTACCCCTAACCAGTCACTGCAGATGGTCTCCAAGGGGTTCCATCAGTTTAAAGGGAGTTTTTCCTTCTCACTGTCACTAAGCGCTTGTTCAAAGAGGGTAGCTTGATTGTTGGGGTTTTCTCTGTGTTATTGTAAGGTTGTTACCTTACAAAATAAAGAACCTCAAGGTGACTGCTGTTGTGATTTGGTGCTATATAAATTGAATTGAATACAAATAAAGTAATGTTATAGCAGTACAGCAACATACCTTCTAGACTTGTAGTCAAGACCGCCTAATCCAAGACCAAGACAATACCAAGACCAGAGGGTATCGAGACCAAGACAAGACCAAGACAGACCGAGTCCAGACCAAGACAAAGTCGAGACGAGACCGAGACAAAAAAGTCTTTAAACTGCAGCCAGATGCTGCTTCGTTTACAGGTGTCAGGCATATTTATGTGTTTTTGTGATGCACTCGCACAGCCCTCCTCACCGCTGTCTACTGCCTCACTCACTTACTGAGAGGACAGACACACGCTCCACTTGACTGTCGCGTCTCTCACCCTCTCTGTTTTTCACATAATGATATTATCCTATATCCTCGCATGCGATTGACCACAATATGGAGCGATTGAAGCATAGCTGAGCCACTGTGTGAGAGCTGAGCAGCGAAAGGAAATTAAGTGAGGAGCCGGCTCTCGCTCAATGGGAGTCGGCTCGTCTGATTCACTACAAAGCACTCTCTAAGCACGGCTCTTAGAGCTGATGCTTTTGCTCATGACACATTATCGAATGTTACGTTGTGTGCCGTGGATACTGTTGACTCCAAATCTCCCGACCACTATGTCGATCTGAGACAGCAAGACCGAGACAGCGAGACCAAGACAAGACCAAGGGACCCGAGACCATAACAGTTTGCCTACCAACCTGGCATTGGAGCGGATGATGCCGTCATTCACCTCCTACATTGTTCCCTCGCTCACCTGGAGACCGCTGGAAGCACTGTGAGAATCACGTTCTTTGATTTCTCCGGTTCGAGCCCCGGCTTGGACAGTCTCAGTCGTTGTGTCCTTGGGCAAGACACTTCACCTGTTGCCTACTGGTGGTGGTCAGAGGGCCCGGTGGCGCCAGTGTTCGGCAGCCTCACCTCTGTCAGTGCGCCCCAGGGTGGCTGTGGCTACAATGTAGCTTGCCATCACCAGTGTGTGAATGTGTGCGTGAATGGGTGGATGACTGGATATGTAAAGCGCTTTGGGGTCCTTAGGGACTAGTAAAGCGCTATATAAATACAGGCCATTTACCATTTACCATTCTCCAGTGCCTTCAACACTATTCTTCCCTCGGTTCTGAAGGACAAGCTGGAGAACTCTGGAGTGGACCATCACCTCACTACCTGGATTTTGGACTACAGTATGTGAGAACTCAGGGCTGTGTGTCGGACAGGGTCGTCTGCAGTACGGGGGCCCCACAGGGAACGGTTCTGGCTCCGTTCCTCTTCACCATCTACACTGCAGACTTCTCCCACAACTCCACCCAGTGCTTCCTGCAGAAGTTCTCTGATGACTCTGCAATAGTCGGCCTCATCACTGATGGGGACGACAAGGAGTACAGAGGACTGACTCAAGACTTTGTGGACTGGTGACAGCTGAACTACCTCCAGATCAATGCCAGTAAAACCAAGGAGCTGGTGGTAGACTTCCGCAGGCACAAGCATTCTCCACTGCAACCACTGAACATCCAAGGTATGGACATTCAGGCTGTCGACAGCTACAGGTACCTTGGTGTTCATCTGAACAACAGACTGGACTGGACTCATAACTCAGACGCCCTCTACAGGAAAGGGCAGAGCAGGCTGTACCTGCTGCGGAGACTCAGGTCGTTTGGAGTGGAGGGCCCACTCCTGACGACCTTCTACGACTCTGTGGTGGCTTCTGCTATCTTTTATGGTGTGGTCTGCTGGGGCGGCAGCATCTCTGCCGGGGACAGGAAGAGACTGAACAGGCTGATCCGAAGGGCCAGCTCTGTTCTAGGATGCCCTCTGGATCCAGTGGAGGTGGTGAGTGACAGGAGAATGGTGGCTAAGCTGTCATCCCTGTTGGACAACGTCTCCCACCCCATGCAGCAGACTGTGACAGCACTGAGAAGCTCCTTCAGTGGGAGACTGCGGCACCCACGGTGTGGGACGGAGAGATTTCGCAGGTCTTTCCTCCCCACTGCTGTCAGACTTTAACTTTAAATAAAGACAATAAAGACTTTAACTGATCAAACACACACATCCACACATGTGGAATAACACTAAGTGAAATAATCTTTTCTGGCATCGTTGTATTTTTACTCAGTTGTATATAGCATTTGTATTCTATTTTTATCTTATTGTATATTTTATTCTATTTTATTCTACTGTATATAGTATTTTATTTTATTCTATTCTCTACAGTTGTGTACTGTATTTATTCTTATTGTATTCTAATTTTAGCTTCATAAATTTTGCACTGTCCACTTCCTGCTGTGACAAAACAAATTTCCCACGTGTGGGACTAATAAAGGTTATCTTATCTTATCTTACCAAGACAAGACCAAGTAAAAGTGGTCTTGAGACCAAGACCGGTCTTGAATGGTAAATGATAAATGGCCTGTATTTGTATAGCGCTTTTACTAGTCCCACCTAGGGACCCCAAAGCGCTTTACACACCCAGTCATCCACCCATTCACACACACATTCACACACTGGTGGAGGCAAGCTACAGTTGTAGCCACAGCTGCCCTGGGGCAGACTGACAGAAGCGAGGCTGCCATATCGCCTGGCCAACACCAGTAGGCGGTAGATGAAGTGTCTTGCCCAAGGACACAACGACCAAGACCGTCCGAGCCGGGGCTCAAACCGGCAACCTTCCGATTACAAGGCGAACTCCCAACTCTTGAGCCACGATCGGGCGACACGGGCGGTTGCCCGGGGCAGCATCGTGGTGGGGGGCAGCATCATGGGCATCGGCAAAAAAAAAAACTGCTCGTACTCATGCTTCCCCGACGTCATGCCAGCGCATATTGGGAATGGCATAGGCACCAATCGGTTTTCTATCACCCATTTGCTGGGAGTAAGGGTGCCCTCCGTTTGCGAGGTGCGCCTGCTGCTTGCAGCACAGGAAGGAGAGGGCGTGGCGATGGGGGGATTCTCTGGCTGGCTGAAGCGGCGTCTAATAACCAATTCGCAAAATAAAACAAAATAAAAACAAAACAACAAACACGAAAACACCAGACATTATGATCCAGAATTTGCGCCGATGTTTTTTCAAAATTCTATACGCGAAAAGTGAGCGTGAGGTAAATCCAAGTCCATTATATATTCATGATTTGAATCCTGGTTTGTGTGAAATCCCAGAAATACACCTTAGACAAAGTGAATCTGTGAACTAGGGTGTAGGTCTATTAGGTTATGTTGTGGTGATCCTCGAGTTGGTGGATTTGTGTTCATACTGGAGTGAAAAATTTAAACCAATGGAAGATGGACAAGAAAAGTTCAAAGCCATCAGGTGCTCAGTTTAGAAAAGAAGAGGAGGAGAAATGAGCAAAAGATACAGGTAAGCTGATGTGTCATTGGATAATGGCAGGTCACCCTGAAACAATCAGAATCAGAATACTTTATTAATCCCTTAGGAAATTATGTGGGTTACAGTTGCTCCAAAAAGAAATGGTAAAAATAGTAACAGTAACAGACTAAACTCCAAACAATACATTAGATTACAGATTTTAATATTAATTAGTCATTGTCAATTGTTGATTTGTCCTGTTCTCATTGTATGACGAATTATGATGGCTGTTTGGTAGTCGTTTGCATACAACGCATACTCTCTCTCTCTTCGTGTGTGTGTGTGTTTCTCTGGTAAAATTCAGTCTGGTTCCGGCAACAGTTTTATGTTAATGTACAATCCTTAATATGTTTTATGTGTGTGGGGCACCAGAGGGAGTGTTCGCCCGGGGCGCCAAAAAGGCTAGGACCGCCACTGGTTACATGACACGTGTGTATAACCTTTCATAAATGTAGCTGTGTGTCATGGTCCGCGGTGGGTGGCGCTTTACAATACCACTATTCATGCACTCTCACATTCACACACTGGTGGAGGCAGCTACAGTTGTCGCCACAGCTGCCCTGGGGCAGACTGACAGAGGCTGCCATATCGCGCCATCGGCCCCTCTGGCCATCACCAGTAGGCGGTAGGTGAAGTGTCTTGCCCAAGGACACAACGACCGAGACTGTCCGAGCTGGGGCTCGAACCGGCAACCTTCCTTCCAGTTCTGCGTTACCCAGGACATGCCACACCAAGCTCTACGTTTCATTGCTTTTGTCCTTGCCACATTTCCAAACTCTAAGCAGTGGCGTGTCTAGAAAATTTTTGTTGGGGGGGCCAGGTAGGGGCACAGATTTGGAGAAGGGTGGCAGATTTAATTGGCAGATAATGTTTAAAAAAAAATTCTACCAACCCTTAACCATAATTCAATAATCCTATAAACCTAATAACCAAATGCACTTTTAACTCTTATTAGAATGAGATTTTAACCACTACGGTGCAAAGTTTTTAGATACTGCGTTGATAAAGTACAAGAGATACAATCAGTGCTTTGTCAGTGTTTACTCAGCATTCAAGGACATCAATATTTGCATAGTATTTTTACTGACATATAGTGCACATATGTTTTGGGCAAAAACATTTTTGAAAATTAAAATACGAACATTTGTAACAAACAATTGACAAATTAGCCAATGCCAATGCAAAACTTTATCTGCCTGTTAAAAAAAGAAGATAATCTTCTCACAAACTGGTGTTTGATTTTGAAACAGGAAAAAAGTGGGGAAACAACTGAAAAGACTAACATTTGAATGAAACCTGAAAGCAAGTAAATACTTTCTATGCTGCCTTATCGTAAACTTTGGTAATATTGATAAAGAACAACACTGGCTGATGATAAAATACAGTCAGCTGGCATGGTGACACTGCCAGTATTAACCTGCAGGGCTGGACTGGGACAAAAAAATTGGGCATCTTGACTACAGACCGACCCACCAGGTAGTAAAGCCATAAAGCCTTTGAATGAAAACAAATGCTGTTGTGACAGTGATGTACAGTCTTGTTGGTATATGTATTATTTCTATACATTTTACGTCATATAAAAACTTTGGTTGTAAGATTTAGATAATTATTTAATAAAAACTAGGTATTTTAAATGAGAATAAGAAAGAAAAGTATTTCTTTGTGCCCACCTTTCCCTGTTAATGCCCTACCTGGCCCCCTGGCAAAACTTTGCTAGACCCGCCCCTGCACAGTTACCAGCTGTCAGCTACATAAAAAAGGATCCTGGTGTTATTTATCTCTCAGAAACAGTTGATAACTTCAACTCATTCATGTCACCTAAAAGGTAAACCTGTTTCTCCATCACCTGTTCAGCTCTGATGATTCAGTAAGGACATCTCCTGGTTTCATCTTCATGTTTCCCTCTCACCACATATCTAAACAGACATCATGACCAGCAGCTTTACAGCTGTGGCTCCAGCAAACATCAGCTGATACTAGAAATTAATATTAAATACATTCTAACAACAGCTGATCAAGCTTAAACGTGCTGCTGTTGTTTAGCGCAATATCCGCTGGTTTCCTCTTTCTGGCGCAAAGTGGGCGATAAACAAACAAGAGAGAAAAGCCGATCAGCTGATCATTGATCAGTTTCATGATTGAAGTAGCAACAGGAGAGGGAGGGGGAGAGAATGAGAGAAGAAGAGGCAGCTGTGCAGCATAAAGACAGAATAAATCCAGCTTTGTGTCTTTTTTCCATTCTAGCTAAAGTCCGGGACAAACTGCGTCTCTTCTCAGCTCAATACGAAACGCGTAATATTTTCTCTGAATGAGGGACCATTCCATTTTTTTAAGGAGCCGTTGGCAACTCTACTAACCTTATGAATAAAATAAAGTTCACTATCAGTAACATCATAGCACCCACCCAGCTGTATAAAAACTCCGTCAAACTGGCTAGAACGCAGTATGAGTTATTGCAACTGACAGTAAAAAGTCAGCAACATGAAAATAAACTCCACCTAAACTTGGTTTATATCTGACCCAGATAGACTGCAGGTCATAACTTCTTACCTGAAGTTCAGTTCACCTGACACTCGGACTGGTGGCTGCTTCGGGTCTCTCCTCCTGCCTCCCCTTCCCTCATCCACCTGTTGCCTCTGTGGAAGCCCCGTCATAGCCACCACCAAACAACGGAGTTATTTCTACACATCGACCTGCATCTGGCCAATCCACCACCTCTCATTGTTCATGCCATTACAAAAAAAATAAAAAAATAAGTCACTGGGGATATGCCCGGTATGCCCGATGGCCAGTCCAGCTATGTTAACCTGCAACCAAATCTGCAGCTCCATACAGCAATGTTACGACTTAGATTATATCTTATAACGCATAACTCTTATGTTAGCTGCCCTCAGTAGCATACTGTCTGAAATATTCCACAGCTGCAATAATTCTTTAAGTGTTATTTTTTCCTTGGTATTCTAATTTCACCGAAGTTTACTAAACTCAACAAACTTGATATTACTTACCGGGACATTTATTCTGTCCTCATTTTCTTTCACCGAAAAATTGTTTCCTGCAGTGCCATCTTTCGCGCTTGGCTCTCCTACCTTTGCTAACGTGATGCGCATAGCGCAGAAGCGATGCTGCATTCACTTACACTCGGATATCTGAGCGTCACCGTGAAAACATAATCGGACATTTGATATTTGATTGAATTTTATTGTTTTGCCTTTGGGGTGGCACCTGGGGTGGCCAGTCTGGTTTGGGGGGTGGCCTGTGCCCCCCCAGGCCACCCCGCTGGACACGCCATTGACTCTAAGCCTAACCAATACAATATTGTTAAATGCTGTCTCTGTTCTGGGTTTCTGCGCCTGAGTCCAGTTTCGGTTCACGCTACTCGGTCCGGTGACACTGTGTATATGTTCTCTTTTTCTACTTTGTTCAGACAGTTCCCATGACTGCAAGGAGTCTCTGAGCTCATCTTTCCATAAGGCTTCCTCATCCTTTTTGTTACTTTTTATTTCTCTTCCCGTTCGTCTGCTGTTGATTTTCCGCTCTCAACCTTATTCTCCTTCCTCGTCTCAGACACTCGATCTTACTATCTGATTCTCTCTGTGCACAAACATTTCCTTCATCTACCCCCTTCCTTTCTTTTCAACCCAGCCCCTTTGTTCTCTCTCATCTCTAATAACTAGAATCTCTTTATTATCTGAAAGTTATCACAGGTTTTACACTTTTGATCTGATACAAACTAAGATCTCAGAGCACCATGTTTCTTTATTATCCTGCAACATCTTCACATAATGCCTTTTTTTAAATCAAAACTTTCCACACACCAACAGATGATTTGATACTGTAATCAGCTAGAGTTCTTTGAAATGTTGGTGTTATTTCACGGAGAAATGCCATCTGATGTTTAATATTTATATAAAGTTTCTCTTAATTAAAGTAGTGTTGTTCTCTGAGTTACTTTGCAGTTGCATATATAAACATATACACCATATTCACACAAAAATCATGGCAAACTGGTTTCTTGAGCACAACAATGAAATCGGTGTACCGGTACTTAACCCTCCTGCCATCCTTTAAAAAACTCACACCCATCACCCTAGGGACCATTCTCAGCCACGCCATAAAAAGACCATATATCCATATCTTATTCCACTTTAAATTAGCCAACCTTGTAAAACTACTTCTCCCTGAAATATTCATGTAAAGTTTTAATTATATTTTCGTTGTTTTAACCCTTCAAATCCCAGTGTTATTACATGAGCGCCCTGTGTTATAAGCCCCAAAAACCAAAAAACGAAACTAAATATTTCCACAAAAAACCAGTTGAAGTAATATGTGATTGTCATTATAAGTAGGCCTTTAGATGGACCAAAGATTGGCACCAACATACATTTTGACCTGCCATTATTTTTCTTGCATTTTTTTTGCAATTTAAAAATTAAAACTTCAAGGCCCTGAGTCTTCATTGACATCCAAGAAAAGAAGAAAAAATAAAATCATATGATGATAATTTGGGGTTGAAAAATAGCGTTTATAATGGAAGTCAATGGGCAGAAAATGGTCCCCAGGGTGATGGGTGTGGGGATTTCTGCTGCTCAGCCATTTTAGGCTGATTTAAGGAATTCACACTGGAATATTAACATTGACAGGTGAAAACTATCCTGTGGCAAGTTTGGTTATATTCCACTGAACACAGTGGAAATGGCAGCCATTTAACACATAGCAGTGGCACAAAAAGGTCCCAAGAAGGCAGGAAGGTTAAGTGACCTCCACTGACAACCGATCTCAGTCTAATAGAGCATCTTGGGGTTATGACTGAACAGGAGATTAACATCATGGATGTTGCTGTAACCTCAGTATGGACCAGAATCTCTAAGGAATGTTTCCAGCATCTTGTTGAATCGATGCTATGAAGACTTATAGCACTGCTGTAAGCAAAGTAGGTCCAGCCCTATAACTATTGATGTTTCCGGTGAGTGTTTTGGTCAAATTACATGAAACACGAGGATTTTTCTTTTTAATTATTTGTTTTCCATTTTATAAAGCTGTAAATTAAATATTTTTGGAGTGTGAGCTGTTGATAAGAATATGTAACTGTCAAGACATCATGTTAGGGTCTGACAATGCTACTGGCACTTTATATCTTCATGGTAGGTTACACTTCCATCCAATCCTAATCGTAGCCTTGAAATTCTGTATTTCCATCACAGCTTTGGGCCTCTTATGATGTGTTGTTATGATCCCTCCACACTTCATATATATTTGTGTGCGTGACATTCAAGTAAGAAGCAGACATTATCTTTTATAATGATGGTGTTTAAGAATATTTGAAACCCATAGCAACACACCTACCATGGCTTATAGCTGTAAAAAGCATTTTCCAGATGTAGATTAAATAAGTTCTCATGAATAGAGCAACACCTAATACTCTTTTCTTTGTTTGATGACTGGTTTGATGATGGTACTTACGACAAAAGAGTTAAGCTTCAGCAGATATCCTCGTGTCTGTGTCAACTAGATCTAGCGTTTATATAAAGATACAACTTGGGTTCTTCAAACCATCAGCTTGTTTTTTTTAAAGCATGACTACAAATATTTTTATAACATGAACAATTCTTCAACTGTAACTGAGCAGTTATAATGAAAGTAATTTTTCCACAGCTTTAACAAAGCACATGTTTTATTATTTCAGAAAATCCTTCTTTTAAGACTTTTTTAATTCTGAGGAATTGTTGCTTGTAGCTCACTGCTTTACTGTCTGAGTCTCTTTTTAGTTCATAAATATATCTAAAACTGGCAGCAGTGTGGAAAATATGAAATTGCCATAGCAAATATAAAGTTAGTGAAGTGGCAGTTTACATCTTGTTTTCTGTCACTCTGCAGCGCCTGGGTTTGATTTTTGTGACAGCGGCATGTTGGCCATTCTTATTCATGGGGTGTAAAATTGTAACATTTTTTCAAAGCCACTGGTGTGTCACAGTTACACATAGTGTTTACTCTGGCACAGGTGGCCCACTGGGTTTGCCAATTGTGAAATGTGAGTGTCATTCCAAACATCTAATTTGTCATGCTGGTGAGATGTATTTTAACCAAAGTATAAAAATGATCTGCAGTTATTGTTTTTTTTTATTTGACCCTTATCAACTAACTGTAATTAAAAGTGTCCAATCCCAATTCTAGTCTTTAAAACCTAGCCAGCAGTTAGCAATTATTTTTTACAAGGGACCACTTGAAAAACTGAGACTGTTGTGGAGTTCCACACCAATGAGCTGAACTCAACTCTGCTCAGTACTTTTAAAAAAAATCTTTTTTATGTTTATAGGCCCATATCTGTCTGCAATCCAAATTTTTTATGCCAACATTTCTTGGCTAATGTTAAAAGAACATCTTTTGCATATGTTGTGGAATCTACTAAAACACCATTATGCATTACTCGGGAATAAGAGCATGCAATAAGAATGTGTTGTGCATGTTTGATCTACAAATGGGTTTATTACAACAGGAGACACAGGCTCTCTCCTGTGGAACAGGAGCTTCTAGTTTGTATTTAGGAGACAGATATGCTTTCAAGTTTTAATATTAGCCTTAGTGGAAAACTTTCTTTTTTGATAAAGCTAATAGCAATGGTAAGATTAGGTGACCTTGAAAAATAGGTTATGATGTTCAGGATCCACGATGAGCTGATCAATTTTCCTCACACATTCGTTTTTTATTTTTGTTTCAATCTCTTCTAGTTTGTGTTTTATAGTCTCTTTTTTTCTCTTCTAATTCCCTTACCCGTCAAAGACTCACAACCGTTGGCTTCCCCACCTTGAGTCTGGTTCTGCTGGAGGTCCCTTCCTGTTTAAAGGAAGTTCTTCTTGTTTTTCTCACTTTTAGAGAACAGTCTTGTTGTTGGGGTTTTCGCTTCTATATCGTTTGTATATGGTCTGGTAATGGTAGAGCTGGAAGTGCCAGAGTTGAAGGTGCTAAGATTTTTGTTGGGAGTGACCAGCAGGGACAGTGTATCAGTATATCAGTGAGACCTCTCATGTGTCAGATACAATGTTAGAGAGGCAAGATAGTGTGACAACCCCTAAAGCGAGCAGCTGAAAGAACAAGAAGATTATAGGGTCTTTAGCTTTCAACATAAAGCTCCTCAAAGCAGCTGTTGTTATGAGTTGACACAATATACATCAAAATGTTTAGACTAGAATAATAATTATTGTAATAATTAATGTCCTGACACTGATTGGACACTGATTGGATAATAATAGAATGGCCTGTCATGTAAAAGTTGGCTATTTTAAATGACTAACCACCAACCCTGAACTACTTCCTAGATTTTAAAGTACTAACACCTGCACACTTCATGCTTCTGCATGATTTACAACAAACAAAGAACAGCAATACTCACAAGTTAAGGCTAATTTAAGAATTTCAATAAATGAATGATCTTAAAAGATAACAGCTTGCTCATAAGGGCCCAGATATAGCGAATGAAACTAAAACTGAAGTTGGATTCACAGCTGTAACAATAAAACACATTCTGGCAGTGCCGCTGTTGGGAAACGATGAGCAGAATCTTCTCTGCTGTCGGTGTGCTCACCTTCCAAACAATCCAAACTATGCTTTTTGGTTGTGGCTCATCTTTAAGCACTGCTTTCCTACAGTAATAATCAGAACTGAAATGTTCACTTGTTTGTTTGTCTCGCATTTTGCCAGTCTCTTCTCCTGTATGAGTTAGATTGAAGCTGCTGGACTAATGAGGAGTCTGTCTGTCAAGATGATGCTCGAGTTAGTAAGTTCCTTTTTTTTAATCATTGGCTTTTTCTCAAGGGCAACACAATCTCTCAGGGCATGTTTCTCTTGTATGTTTGTGTGTGATGGTAATAAGGCAGTAAATGTGCACATATTAACACAAACTCTATGCATATTCATTCATCAATTCTTCTTCTTTTGTTTGCGTCTGTTCCACCTGAATACGAGTCAGTGAAGCAAAGAGAAAAGGTCTTCTGCCTGTAAGGAGCTGTCAATGGGGAATCCAGAGAACGCTAATATCTTTCAGACTGTTTCACTGCGGCAGATGCTGACTTTTTCCTTTTCTTTTTTTTTTACATTTTCATGGCGACACACAAACACAAAGCCTTCGCCTCTGTAGGATCATGTTAAAGGGCTTTGTCTGCACTGTGATCAATACAGGCCAGTGTTAGTCATTGGATGTGATCATCCATGGGTTTCCTCAGGAGGGAAGTAAACCGCTTCACTTCTCATCGTTTGTACTTCACTACAGTGAACACGGATCCTTGTTCCTGCTGATGTCAGAAAAAATCGGCCAGTGGAAAAACACAAAAATATAAATCTTGCAAGGGGGACAGTAAAAGGCACAGAAGGATTTTAAGTGACGTAAAACAGTGGAATATAACTGCCCGAGGGGACCTATGAAGTAACAAGATGATAAGCAGTTTTGTTGAGGACCATTTTAACTCTCCCATAACAATTTCTAGGTCGCCTGACACAGTTTTATGAAACTGACACATAAGTTTGTTCTGCTACTTTTAGCCCCTTTCAGTCATTGTAAAAGAAAAAAGAAAGTACACCCACTGTAAGTTGTTCTGTATATGAGAACATTAATAATAAAAGCCCATCTGTTCCTTGAATACAACCTCAGATGAACAACATCATGACATATTACAATGCATCATCTATTTATAACAACAACTAAGCCAAACTGCAGAAACAGCATGCGAGAAATGAAGTACATGCTGTGATTCGGTTGCTTGTAGAACTACTTTTAGCAGCAACAACTTGAAGTAATTGTTTTCTGTATGATTTTTATCTTCCTTCCATGACTTTGCTCACAGTCTTTGTGATGCATTGCTATGATTGGTCGTTGCCAAATCTTATTTTTTTGTATTTGAACTTCAATATTTTATATGGTAACTGAGCTCTGTAGATTCTAAGATCTAGCCCTTGGGTTTGCTGTAGTGTTTTTGAGCATTGCACGGTTTGACGTTGAGGTGAGTTTGCTGGGATGTCCACTCTTGGGAAGATTTGGCAATCTTTCTCACTATAGATGAAGGACTTCAAACTGTTTGGATGGCCTTATAACATTGCCCAGATTGATGGAAAGCATCCCGAAGATCATTGCTGATGTCTTTCCTCTTTGACATTGTGTTAACACATGAATGCCCCAGACCAACAACTGCCAAAACATCAGCTCTATGGAGATGATGATCATTTAATGAAATGCAGTTGATTAGCAGCTTCTCTTACCCTCTCAATTCCTATTGAAGCATTAAGGGTGTAGTTCTATTTTGATCAATACTGTGTGTTGATCACCTGGTGGCTTTCCACTGCCTTACTGTGTCCACCTTGCGGACAGACCCTAGATTCCTCACCTGTTTTTCACCTCAGCAGCTTTTCATTGCCCAATGCAGATTTATGATTCAGCATAAACACCACTTTCATCCAACTATCCAAAGTTCATGCTTTCTTTTTTAAATCACTATAGCCTTGTTTTCGTTTGTTAGGTATTATTGCTAGTTTTGTTTGGTTCATCTGTAAACGAGTTTCATTTTATTTAGTCTATTTCTTATAGCTATGCCAAAAACATTAATTCCTGTTTTTCATATTTGTTTTGTTGTGAATTTCATGTTTGGTTAATGCTTCAAAATTTTCACACTTTTATGTCAGTTCAATTCCGTTTGAATTCAGTGTAATTATATAGCACCAAATCACAAGGCGCCTTCATCTGTCGGCTGCTTACACATTGAACTCTCTGTTGGCAATGCTTCTATTGAGTCAGCCAGGTGCAGCCTGAAAATGTTGTTTTTTTGTTTTTTTTTTAATGCTGCAGTCACACTTGGGAAAACAGTGGTTGGAGGCCACGGCACTACCATGTGTAATGAGCCTGCGATCTTCTTGCCTTTGAATTTGTTGCTTTGCAGATGAGGAGCAGGTCTGTGACCACACACAGTGAGTGGCAGTCTTCAAAATAACTTTGGTTTTTCGGGACAGCAAATAAAATAGCAATAAGATGGAGTCAGCATGCTAGTTTGTGATCAAGTCAGGTCAAGCTGGCAATTAAATGCAATGAATTTGTGATAAAGTGATCGAGGGTGACAAGTCTAAAAATTAAATAAATAAATAAATCATAAATTCATTGCCGTTTATGTGCACCAAAATTCACATTAAATAATTCAGAGTCCAGCCAGAACATCTAATATTGGAAAGAGAAATTTAGAAATTCCTCCTCAAATAGTGATACTTGCTGCTATGTAAGATTGCCTTTATATAGGAATATAACCAGAATACAACTAGCCACAGACTTTGATTGATTGCAGTGTGTTGGCAATGTGTCTGCCTTTGTATATAATTAGATGACAGTTATTTGCAAACCTTCACAAAACTGAAAGTGCCTGCAGATTACCTGAGTCATACCACAGTTGGTAGGAGACAGGTTGCCTCCCAGCAGGCGACCTGTGCGCTCTCCTTGTAATGGAAAGTTGCTTCTGACAGGTTGAGGGTGTTGCACACTCAGCCCCTGGATGACCAGCTGGTTGTTGCAAATATTTACGATTGGCCACTGAATGTGAAAAATGAATTGCAATCACTGATTTTTTCTGGTCAAAAAAGGTTGTCGGCCTTTTTACTCTAATGTGACTCAAATGTATTTTGTGCAGATATTTGTTTAAGAAATAAAATTACAAGGTGAGTCTGTAATTTTTCCTCTACTTAAGCAAAAACAAAAAAAAATTAAAGTAATTAAATTTAATTAGTCTAAGGCACCACGGTGGCACGGTGGTTAGCACTGTTGCCGCACAGCAAGAAGGTCCTGAGTTCAATTCCCCCATCAGGCCGGGGTCTTTCTGTGTGGAGTTTGCATGTTCTCCCCGTGTTTGCGTGGGTTCCCTCCGGGTACTCCAGCTTCCTCCCACCGTCCAAAGACATGCACCTTGTGGGGATAGGTTAATTGGATAATCCAAATTGTCACTAGGTGTGAATGTTCGAATGAATGTGAGCGCGAATGGTTGTCTGTCCCTGTGTGTTGGCCCTGCGACAGACTGGCGACCTGTCCAGGGTGTACCCTGCCTCTCGCCCTATGACAGCTGGGATAGGCTCCAGTGCTCCCCGCGACCCTGAAAAGGATAAGCGGAAGCGAATGGATGGATGGATGGATGGATGGATAGTCTAAGGCACAGGTGTCAAACTCCAGGCCTCGAGGGCCAGTGTCCTGCAGGTTTTAGACGTGTCCAGCTGATTCAAATGGCTAAATTATCTCCTCAACATGTTTTGAAGTTCTTCAGAGGCCTGGTAATAAACTAATCATTTGATTCAGGTGTGTTGACCCAGGGTGAGATCTAAAACCTGCAGGACACCGGCCCTCGAGGCCTGGAGTTCGACACCCCTGGTCTAAGGTTTGTGGCTTGTTTTGTTTTTGTTTGTTACTGTGAAGTAAAAAAGTTGAATGAACATCTTCCAAATGTGGTGATTCCATAATTTTTGCCAGGGGCTATAAGTACTCCTTTAATGTGTGGCATAAGTAATTACTGATAAATAAACACTTTAATTATATTTGTAACTATCCTCACTTACATATAGTGCCATAAATGTTTGCTCTGTACAATATGACCGCAGTATGAAACGAATACAAAACTGTAACATCCATCTCTTCTTTCCATCAGTCCAGCTGAATCAATCAGTCCTGACAGCCAGCCTCTCCTCTCCTTTCATCTCCCTTTCTCTTGATTTTTTTTTAAAGCCGTCAGCATCCATCTCATTCGCCACAGCTTTATTATGCAGCACAGCCTCAATAAAATAATAAATGCATGAATAAATCATACACAAGCCCAATCTATCTGATTCAAAGGGTTTGGATAATTATTCAGTTTTTTTCATTGATTCGTCGTGACCCTAAATAGTTTCTAAGGTTATGAAATGGGAAATTGATCAGCGGAGAGCCCTGATGGAGAGAGGAACAAACTCACATAATATCCAAATATTCAAATCTCTCTCCCGCTCTCCTCCTCTCTCCACTCTCGCTCCTCAAATATCCGTGACCAAATGGACTTATAATTGGAAGTCAGGGCGCACAAAAATACTCCTCACCTTCTCGCTGAGTTGTCTAGATATTAGTTCTGCTGAGTTACAGGGTTGATATGAGCACATGGGAAGAAGATGAGGGAAAGAGAACAACATTAGGAGGGGGCATTCACTTGTGTTTGCACGGGACTTTCTCATCCTATAATTTTTTTTCCTTCTGTTATTTATTTATTTATTTATTTTTCGTCTGAGGGCGTGGAGGTTTTACACACAAACACACACTAAAAGAGTTACACACACATTCCCTAGCCCATCTTTTCCTCTCTTCCAACAACGTTTCTCATTATAGCCTGTCTCCTCGTGTTTGTCATATTGGGCGGTCACCCATGATGATATCATAGGGTACTGGGGTATTTGTTGTGCGTGTGTCTGTGCGTGCGTGTGTGTGTGTGTGTGTTCAGTTGTTTGCAACCATGACTTGGCTTTTCACAACACCCCTGTGAGATTCCTCACACATATGTCCACACACAGACTCTCTCTCTCGGTCTCTCTTTCTCTGACAGAGAGTCAGAAAGTCCCATTAGCTTCCGAGCCCTTATTTCTTCCTTGTGGGTGTTGAGAGTCCCCCATTGTCTGAACTGAATAGGACATGTCTCTGGATCTATGAATCCTATTATGAAGGAAGTGAAAGGAGGGGGAGGAGGGGAAAAGGATGATGGGTAGATGGATTTTAGACAGAGCGATAGAGTAGCAACGTGTGCTGACAATAGTCTCAGCAGACAAATAACAAAAAACTGGTCTTTTTTTTTTTTTTTTTAAAGGCCTAAAGTTTCCTTTGTGGCAAAAGTAAGAGAGCTTTGAAATTAGTCACACATGTCAATGCCAAAACATCTTAGGAAGAAGATCAATAAAACACACACACAGAAAAAAAAATGGCTGGCTGTAGACTTTGTCTTTTTGCCTTCCTTCATCCGTGACATAGCCTATGCACGTCACTGATGCCATTGCCAGCATTTCTACCAGTGTGTACTGGGCTACTGGTAAATGTAGGGAGGCCTATGGACATTTCTAAGCAGGTGGTTACAGAACAGGTTATGGTGTAGATTAGAGGGTAGGTTACAGCATTCCCTATTACACTGGAGCTAGCCATGACCAGCATGGACGATGCACATCTGCGTTGACCCATTACTGGTGTGACAGTTGAACACAATTTAAGATGTTATGGTTAACATAATACTATAACCTCTGACCCAAATATTCTGTGGACTGATGAGACAGAAGTTGAACTTTAACACAACATTTTATAAAAAGAACATCATAGGAACAGTCAAACGTGATTGTAGTGGGATGAAATTCTGAATTATGCAATCTATCAAAAACAAAAATCTTGAAGGAGAATGTTAAGCCATCAGTTCATGCTCTATAACAAAAACTCGCACAGGTTATGCAGCAGGACAAATATCTGACACCCACCAGCATGTCCACCATGAGTAGGTAAAAAAGGGGGGGCTTAAAAAAGTCTGAACTTACTAAATCTGATTGAAATGCTTTGTTGTGACCTTAAACATGTCAGTTTAGTATGGCTTTACCTACCTGATGATATTTTAATCTAATATTAAAAATGGTGCGATGGTCTGAAACATTTAAGTGTGAAAAATGTGTAAATTAACTAAGCAAATACTTTTTCAGGGCAGTGTATCTTTTGCCTATGCATGAACTTTTAGTGCTGATGTATTAGAGAATGCTAATAATTTTTTTAATTAAGGTGCACATGTAAGTCACCTGGTGTTACCTTAAAAATATAAACACTGACATTTACAGTGTGTTACATTTCAGAATTTAAAATCAACATTAAGCAGCAAACCAAAGGATATCTGGCTGTAGCATCATCAAGGGCAATTAGTTTATTTCATCCTAACATACTTTCCATTAATTTGGCCACTCTGTCTCTATGGGTAGCGTTGCATTCTCCACCTTTGTTGTGGAGTTTTGTTACTGAGTATTTCAGGGTACGAAGCACACTAATATAACTCTGCAGCTGTCCAGAAAGTGGGCCTGACTTAGCAACCAAGACTATGATTTTGATGACTGCGTTATAGATCTCTACCGTGCAATATGACCAAAGGCAGCGATTACTCACTGTGTCCTCTCTTTTTCACTCTTGTCCATGTAAACTGAGTGGTTTTATACCCTGTACAATGGAGTTAGAGTATTTGGAGTCGTGCTTTCAGTCACCTGATTCATGTAGTCCAATATTTGTTCTCTTTTATCCATTTTTGCCTCCCTGTAAACTCTTAAGGGAAACAGAATGCTGGAATGTTTTTTTATTTTCTATTTTTAACATGTTTGATTTTATTTTCTGTTTATGCTATTTGTATATGCACAAATCTCTATGAGTATCCCTTTTTTCATCCTCATTTCATACATAGTTGGTTCCAAAATATCCACTGCAGCCTTGTTAACTATAGGAATGGAAGCTGAAGAAAGAAGTGACGATGATGTTAAAACACGATGACAGTTAGAGTCAGGTTGGAAAAACGGAAAGTATTTACACTGCTTGGGGAAAAATTGGACCCAGTACATGTAGAGCATATTTAACCAAATTTGAAATACATGGGGAATATTAAGCAAAAAAGTCCCAGCAGGAGCACAAATGATGATGTATAGAAGAGAGTTATCGCTCTAGAGCAATGTCTTCTGCCATTTCTGCACTGCTCCATCTCTGAGATCAGGGAAAAAAAGTGAAGCCTAAGCCCACATTAGACCTTCTATATCTCTATCTGCAAGCGCTGACACAGGAGGTGCAGTGCGACAGCTTACACTTCAATGAACAGTAGAATTAAAGTTTGGAGGCAATTCTTTTCCTGTCTTACTGAGGGAGGACTTAGAGAAAATGTTATTTCTTCGTGACTAAACCACCCTCCACACCACTCATTTTTGTGCGGCACTAATATAATTAATGCAACAAAAAACAAATGAAACAAAAGGAAATAAGTTTACAAAAATTGGTCAAGAACGAAAAAAAGGCCAAATACAATATAATAATAAATACAATATAAATTTTTATAATGGAAACAAATAGAAATTACCCTATTTGCTTTTCCACCTATGACAATATTGATTTATTGCAAGGCAAACATCCATGTGAAATTAAATTTTGCTCCAAGTGATTTATTTTAAATGAAAACTGTCCTAGACAAAACATCTCATCTGTGTGTCAGAACTGAAACCTCTTTGCATCATGCGCTGTTTAATGCTTTGTTATGGCCAAACACTCACACACACAGACATGTGTACACAGAGTTCCTGAGGGGAAAGTGTCAGGAAATGAGATCTAGATCAGGAGGGAAGGAAGTTGAATTCTAAAATAAGAAAAACAAATCAACACCACTGAAACAATCTGGCCTCTGTCTGTGTGTGTGCATGTGTGTGTGTAAGAAGTGTAAATGAAATGATCTGCACACTTTGTAATTGCTTTCTACCCAGCAAGGGTGCCATGTTCATGAGAAAGGAAGTGATAGAAGAAAAAAGAGAGACAAAGACCAACAAACCAAAGAAAGTTCACTAAGACATGAGCTGTACACACCTGAAAATTAAGTGTTATTATGCAAGTTTTTTAATGCTCCAGTCAACATGCTTATACAGAGTAAGAATGAAAAAACTTTGATGACAGGGACTAGTGAAGTATTGGTATGTTACAGTGAACATGCTACCAACCCTACCGAGAGTCCCATCGTGTATCAGCATCCAGTAAGTACCAACCCAAGTACTACAAGTAATGATTATTACACAAAGCTTGTTTTTCAATGAGTCACTGCAAAGCAGTCTTTTTCAAGTAAACCAAAGCCAGCGTTTAGGTCAATGGTCCACATGAAATGATGATGAGCCAAATTCAGGTATCTGAAGTCTAAACAAATAAAATAGAAGACAGCTATAAGATAAAATGTGTCATCTGCAAAGCAGCTAATGTATAAAGCTGGTGATGGTGCATAGTATAAGAGCATGTAACAGGATGCATTGTGAGCTCATTACACTGTCTAAATGTTTCAGCTGAAGAGTTACATGCATAGGAAGATATTAGGTTGACGTAATGGTTGAATCCGTGTGTGCTGCATGATCTGACTACACTGTGCCGTTGTCCCAAATACGTATAATTGCTGTACTGTAAGAGATATGTAGAAAAGACTAGAGTTTAAAGTGTTGGTAAGTGTCCTTGAGTTTTCCTAAAAAACCACAAGGAGACTGCACAAGCATTTTTTCCATCTTCAGTGTTGAAAGCTCAAAGGTTTAAAGATAGCACTCACACAAATATTTAAGGAAAAGAGTTGACAGATCTCTGTTTCACCAATTTATCCTGCTCGAAAACAAACATCCCAATTTTCTGGCCTCGGAGTCATGTTTCCATGTTTCATTTCTTTTGTATCTCTTTTCATTTGCACATTTTATTTGCAATTTTAATACCAAAGAACTACAGAGCAGCTAATTTTACTGTGCAGGAAGAAAACCTCCCAAATTACAACAAGAAGAGTGAGACACAGTTTGCTCTCTGGTTCACTCGAGCGTTACAGTAGTTCAATTGTCATGAAATTTTTAGTTACCAAGGATGATTATTTTATGTTGTATTAGAATTGCACATTATTCAAAGAGTGTAGCTGATAGCGGTAACTCTAGAGGGTTGTTTAATCTGCACATGAGACTAAATAGGTGTACAAAAATATTCTGCCCAGTTGTATCCTCGTTTATAAAGCTTTTTTTTTTTTTACATATTAAAAAAAGACTAACCTGATGTGGCTTCTCCTTGCACCTGCAAACATTCACACCATCCCTCACAGCGTTAACAGTTTAGCAGGAGTGAATCTGTTCTTGAAAATGCTTGCTTGAATTGCCAACGAGGTCAGGCTTCACTGAGAGGGTTGGTGACATACAAGAGAAGGAATGAATCAGAGGTAAAGAGATAAAGGGAGACAAAGAGAACAGACTTACCTTTTCAACCTTTACAGACAGTTACACTGTCAGCATGGCCTCAGTGATTCGACAGTCTGAGAACATCAACCCCAATGGGAAGGTGACATTTACCTTCCTCTGGCCTATAAGGAGCACCAATAGGCACTGACACATACACACGCAAACACATGTACGCTGTACATTATAGCTCCTGACAGTGACACTGTTTCCATTAAACCTGAGCTTGTGCCAATTTGTCTGTCTCTGAAGAGCAGGCTGCCTCCGAAGGGTAGAAGTGAACTAGAGAGCGCACAGGAGTGAGAGCAGATAAAATTTTTAGATAATAAGACCGCATTCAAACGTGATAAAAATCTATCAGTCTGGTGTCGTTGTAGAAGTATTAAAAAAGTTATATAAATTTAATCCGACTTGTAATGGAATCTCTGAATGTACATTCTTCACATGTGTGTCCAGAAGCTGTATGTTCGATTTGTAAATATTTAACAAGTTGTCAAATCTCTATTTATATTGCATACATTAATATTATTGATTGAAAACTTCAAGTGTTTGTCTCTAGGCTGTAAATACAAGCAAAGCCACTTACAACTCAGGTGGATGTCTTTTTACACTTTTGCTGCACATATATAAAGTATGCATACATTATGGTATGCATGTAGAATGCAACTTTAGGTTTGCGATTGCCCTTAGTTCAAGCTCACAGATTCCCACTTTTCAGGCTGTGTATTGCTGCATGTTGACGGAACGGTTTTGGGTGAATGACGATTGCACAACTAGTACTAGAGAGCCATAAATGTGGCATGACAAAGCCACACCACATCATTACATGACCACCATCACCCTGAACAGGTCACAAGGTTGGATGGAGCTGTACTTTCATATTGTTTATACCAAGATCTGACTCAACCATTCAAATGTGGCAGCAGAACGAGACATTTTCACCCAGAGAACTGCAGCTCACTGATTCTTTTCTCTTTTTCTGGGGATTTTCTATAAACCCTAAAGGTCACTTAGGGGGAAGTAGATCAACAGTTTCTGAAATAGTCACACCAGCCCGTCTGGCTTCAACAACCATGCTGTGTTCAATGTCTTCAGCAGATTGTCTTGATGGGTGGTTAAATGCATTGAGCTGCTGCCATGTGATTAGCTTATTAGATATTTGTTAAGGAACAATTAAATTGCTCTATCTAACAAAATAGCCAGTACGTGCCAGTACGTTAACTTTGGTGTTTCTTGCTGAATTTTGCTTATTTAGGTGGAGTTTGGAGAGGTATTTGCTAAGTTAAAATATAATTTATTGTGTGGGTAAGGATGCTTTGTTGATGGATGACCAATCATCCAGTTAAGGAAATCCCAGAGTGTAGAGTTTTCAGTGGGAAAAACAGGAGAAATTCAGTGGACAACCTCCTGTTTCTATGGGATTAACCCACATGATAAACTGCAGTAGCACTAAAGCTTTATCTCTGTTTTGCTGCAAGACACAAATCTGAATTACAGAATGATAAATGGCTGTTAATCTGATATCTGATGTGATATTTTTGAGTATTGTAATTTAATTCGGCTTAAGGAATGATAATCAGTCACCCTGTCATGAATGCTCGGCTGGAGGTTTGGATGACTTTTAGAGAATGACGATACACCTCCAAGTAATCAAGTGATGCAACATTTAATTACTGTTTAGTTAACTCAGGATAGTTCAAGGCAGCTTCAAAGGAGTATGTGATTTTGAAAAAGTGTTTTCCACTTTTTCATTCCTGTTAATTTTGAACATGACCAGAAGGTTTTGGCAAGATGAGCCAAGACAGAGGTCCATTAGTGCCAGAAAATAGGAATAATTAACTTTTCATTTGGATTTGTCAGATTAAAGAATGTAGGTGCAAAGCTCAGATGTCACCCTTATTGGGTTTTTCAGTTTTTTCTGGAACACTACAATGATATGATGCCATTATCTGTCCACACTGAAAATATGGGCACATTTAACCAAACAGTCTTCCGTCCATTATGCAACAACCATAAATTTCTAACTTCCAAACTTAACTCTGGATTTACAAAGTCGAGAAAACCACTGGATCTGACGTGTAACTATTTGCTGAGATTGGTGAGGGGGGAATATGTCAAAATAATCAGTGAGCATGTGGGACAGCAGAGACACTCGATTTTACACCAAACTAACTCATCCTCACATTACCAGCTGAGCATTTCTTGTTACTGCCCAGTAGCAAAACATAAACTCAGACAGGCTTAGTCCAACCTCCTGTTTTGCTGCTTGCAAAGGCTTTTTTTTTTTAAGAAATACATTGCAAAAAAAGGCTTTTGTAACAAATATAATATCAATTAATCCTGTAACACCGAACCCATCAAAAAAATAGCCAGAAAATTCAGATTTTTCGGAATGGAGATGTTTATTAACGCTTATAACAAAATCCACAATTTTTGCTATATCATGTAGTGTATGATATATTTTTATTATATATTTATTATATGTTTTTCATATCAGATTTGATACATAGGGCATTTATGTTAACAACAATGTACATTTTAGACAAAAAAGAGTTTTGTCCATAAAATTTTGAAATTATGGCAAGTATTGATCATGGTGATGAGAGAAAGGTCTCAGAAACTCATGTATTGAATATGATAAATTATAGGGCATTATAGGCTTAAAACTGATATATGCAAACTAATCAATCATTTTTCTCAGAACTTAATTCTTTTAAAAAAATTTAATTTTCTGAAAATCATATCATGGTTTAAGTGCTGGAATCACTTCAAGATCAGTCCCTCGCAGGCACATGGGAAACATGCAAACTCAAAACAGGAAAGCTCCAGTTGGGATATGAACCAGGAACCTTTTGAGGTGAGGTGACAGTGCTACCCACTGCTGCACCATGCCATCCTGGAGGCAATAGTTTTTGTGCTCCAGTTTTTGTACTTTTGTGCCAGTATTTGTGGCTTGTGATTTCTCATTTTGGAGCCCCAAGTCCATAAACTGCTCTTGTGAAGCTAGACTGTAATCCTAGCTGGGTGTAAATACCCACAGCGGTACAAAAATGCTTGGAGGGGTGTAAAATGAGTTCTTCAGTTAGGAACCTTGTTGGTTTTGTTATTAGGAATTTGTCTATAAAAGAGAAAAAAATTGAAAATCCTTACAAACCTCTTATTATTTGTCAATCTTGTTTGTCTTTCCTTGAAACATATTCACTGCGTAGCTGAAGTAGTGATTGAACTAACGGAAAGCCATGGGTGAAAGCGATATAGCAAATAATAATATCCTGCCTGTGCATCAAAAGACACCGGTCAAGGTAGAAAAGGTTTCAAGAAGATAAACTGTTGAAAATATCTTAAATCAAAGTAGTATGGGCCTTGCTCCTCTATAGGTCCCTTAACATAACAACTCTGTCTTGGCATATTTCCTATATATAAGGCAAAGATTCAGCTCTATATTGCATCTGTCACAAAAAGAAAAGTAAAAGAGGGGTGGCAAATAAGCCAAACTCTTCACTCCTGACGCACACTCACACACAGGAAATTCATCTTCACCTCCCCCCCACCCCTCCCACTTTTTTCCTTGTTTGCCAGTGTTTCAATTTCACTGTACACCTCCTGCACCACTGAGCAGATAGAGAGCAAAAGAAAGGCCACAGAGGGAAGACAGAACAAAGGAAAGTGACACTGTCAGCCCAACTGAAACGCATCAGAATGAATCAAGTTCTTCTCGGCTTTCTTTCATCCGCGATCTTCTGGGAGAGCAGTCACTGAGATGACTTACTCTTACAGAGTGGTTTATTGCTTTCACATAAAGCATGTTTCCTTTCATAATTGGTCCATCGGAGCCCTATATGAGCAAATTACAGCATACCCTCACTGTTCCACTTCTTCTCGATGTGCACTCCTGCTCATCTTCAAGAAAATCCCTAAATTCTGTTGCAACTTTTGTTGCAAAATTCAATTTTCTTAAAAAACAACCAATGAGAACAAACTAATAGAGAAAGAAGTACTACGTAGTTTGTTACAGTTTAATTCAATTCAATTTTATTTATATTGCACCTAATCACAACAACAGTTGCCTCAAGGCACTTTATATTGTAAGGTAGACCCTACAATAATATACTCCTGAGTCTACCAGAGCCTGCACTGGCAGTATAAAGTATTGATATTAAATCAATACTTAATATTGTGTCACTATCTGCTTATATCTTCTTTAATTCAGTCAGAGGTGTGAATAAAGGAATAGTAGCACAGGTCAGCTGGTGGTTGCTTCACACAACAAATTATAAGACTTTCAAAGTTTCGTTATTTCAGTGCTGCACCACTACACCTGATCTCATGATTTTCCTACTTGCCAAACGTCACTTATCCAGCTAAGCATATATTTCGATTTTTTGGACGGTGAGATGAGTCAGATTGTTTGACAAGGTTAGAAGCACTTTAGCTCTCCGTCGTCTTTGTGTACTTTTCCATTCTGCAACACGTTTAATACGTTTTTTTTCCTTTTTGATATTGATAATGATGCAGTTAGTTAGAAATAGTCTGTGATTTTTTTTGAAAAAACACAAACACTCCACTCCTACACTTCTAAAGAGCTTTAGAGGTTTGCAGAAGTGTTCATATTACATTAGATACAAGACTTTAGTTAGGGTTTGGTGAGCTGACTCCCCTCCCTTCCTTACACGTTTGGTCCATTTATTTTCATTTGTATTTTACCTCAGTTCAATTTTTCATCTGTGGTCCCTGGACAGCTGAATAGGAAACAAATCTCAGATTTTCAGCACGATAGTGTGCAGGCAATTACTCCCGTCGCTTTTTACACATTCATACTTACTTCTGGTAGATGTGAAATTCTTTTACTTTCTGATATGGTCAATTGAAGCTACAAATAATGTTCATTAACATCAGGCAAGCAGCATTAAGCTGGTAATGATTGTGAAGGCAATATTCAGTCTTGCTTACAATAACAGCTACATGGATAATCTGATGAAATATTGGTATTCAGAACAAAGCAGCAGCAACTTTTATTTTTGATTGAAGGTATGGTAATTCAATATTCAATTTTGTGCTATGAGTGCTCGTGTGCACACACACGCACACAAACACACACACACACACACACACACACACACACACACACACACACAGATGACACATGGTAGAATTTCCTCAATATTTACTTCGAAAAAAATGTGACTGTCATCACAGAATAATTTGGACTGTAAACTGTGTGTGTGTGTGTGTGTGTGTGTGTGTGTGTGTGTGTGTGTGTGTGTGTGTGTGTGTGTGTGTGAGTGTGTCAAACTGATGAGACAGGCTACTCTCTATTGTTGTCCCGCAGCTTTCAATTTGAGGGTCATTTGTTTGCATTATCCAGCTTATGACAGGCGAGGTGGGAGAATGCCATCGTTGTATCTAATTCTAATTATTTAGCAGCTGTAAAACACTTGTCGCTGCCTCTCCTGTTTGCCTCTACCTCATTTGTCTGCCATATTATTTTTTTCTCCTTGCCTGTTTCTAACACCTCATTTTTTACCTGCAGCTACACTAAAATTGCCTTCTAATAAAATTCTTGCAATTATTGGGTAAATTTGTCCTATCCTACCGTGAGGCAGATGGAAAAGGTAAATACCAATTTCACTTTTACTACTGTAGAGAAAATAATTTTCAAACTTTTTTGGTGATATCTCCTGTCAGAATCAGAAACGCTTCCAATACATCAAAGAATACATTTTATCGATATGGGAGAAGCTAAAGTCTTGAGCCACCTGTCATTTCTTGATATTTTGTTTTCAAGGAGCTGGACTTTCTGTCATGGTCCTGGGCCATGCGGGCCCAGTATTCTCAGTTCCTTGTGTTTTTGTATTTCGTTCCTTATTTAGGTCATGTTTCCTGAGTTGTCCTGTTATGTTGTTCCTTATTTGACTTCCCCTTATGACTCTTATCCCCTGTGTGCCCCTCTATGTATCTGTGAGCCCTCATCTCCCCTCGTGTTTCATTCCATGTTTCCCCAGCCCACTATGCCCGTGCTCTCTCTCTCCTCCTGTTTGCACCTCTGTGTACTTCCTGTTTTACTTTGACAGTCTCCCGTCAGTGTTGTTTACTCCTGCCATGTCTTGTTATGTTTATCTGTGTCAGCTGTGTTCCCATGTGTGGCCACTTCCCCTGATCATCCCTCTTGTGTATTTAGTCTCTGTGTTTCATGTAGTCTGTGTCGCGTCGTCTGTGTTTCCACCCTCTATGTTTCCATGCCCGGTCTATTGTATTCTTAGTCATAGCTTTACCTTAGTTATTCCCAGTTTAGGTTTCCGTTTAGCCACGCTATCCCTGCTGTATTTGTATACCTTGTCATCAGCCACAATAAAGGCTCGCTTTTGTTTAAAGTTCACTCCCGCCTGCTCACCTGTGTTCGCACCTGGGTCCACCATACACACCACCGCACGGTCTGTCACAGCGGACCGTGACAGTACGACGCGACCATGCCGGACCCAGCGACACAAAGACTGGAGATTGTCCGGACAGTGGAGTCGCTATGCGACAAGTGGCTGCACTGTTCCAGTGAGGAGGAACGGGAGGAGTTCGCCCGCCAGGTAGGGGTGTGCGTGTCTGTGTTCCCCTGGTTATGGGAGACGCTGCACCCCCTCGTCAGCGACCTTCTCGTCTCCGCTCTCCGACTCCGTCCGCAGCAGCAGCGGCCCGGTGGGCGTGCACCTTCACCAGAGCCGTGCCATCGCGCCGTTGCCCCGCCCCCTCATGAGCCAGTGGCGGTCAGAGTCGGAACGGTGAGGCTCACCACGGACACACCATTGGCTCGCACTTCATCAGCTTCCGCATCTGCGCCACCGCCTGCCTGCACGGAGATGCCCGAGGCTGTTGACTTCGGTGAGGAGGAGCGGCAGCAGGTGTTGCGAGCGTATCGGGCGGATGAGCTACGCTGGAAGCCCTGGCTTATCTCCGAGGAGGAGCTTCCGCCAGCCGCCCCGCCTCGGACCGGCCGCCCGTCCTCGCTGCCTCGATCGGACTACTCTTCTCCCGCTTCTTTTCTGGCGCGGATGTGGTCGGAAGACGAGGAGCCAGTCGCCACAGAAAACCAAGTTCCATCCGCGTCCACTTCAAGACGGAAGCGGCGTTCACGTCGCCGTCGCTCATCGCTACGGCATGTCTCGCCCTCCACTGAGCGACACGAGGAGGCTGTGGAGGTAATGGATTTCGACCTCGAGGAGCGGCAGCGCGCCGCATGCGCGCAACTGGAGGAGGAGCTACGAGGGAAGCCAGGGCTCGCTCCTCGCTACGGTGAGATTTTCCGCGGGACACGCCTGGCCTTTGGGGGCCCCCGGAGTTGCCAGGAGCTCCCGCCAGATGCTCCGCCAACCCTCGCCTCCTCAGCCCCTGCGACGCTGCAGGAGGCCCCTCCGTCCGCTTCAACGGGGCCCACAGCCAAGAAAAAGCGCCGTTCGCGTCGCCGTCACACCGCCCAACACTCGGAGGTGAGTGAAACCGTTTTGTTACCCCAAGTTTCCTCTGAGTGGAAGGCGTGTGAAGTGAATACAGACTTAGCCGGAGATACGGCTAGTAATGACCTATTAACCAAACCACAGTCTAGAGACAGTTCTTCCCAGTCACTCGCGACTACTTCACTCAATCCTGCAGGGACCACAGAATCTTCACATAGACCGAAAAAGACTTCCACTGCTTTTCATGTTACTAGCGGGAGGGAGGTGTTTTCTTTTGTGTCTCTTTCCGTGTCCGCAGTTCCGACTAAGTCTGAGCTGCCTATGGCGAAGGTCTTCCCTCCTGAGTCGGCCCTGCTCCTCCACCAGTCACTTAATGAAGGTAATGAAAGCATAACCCAGTCACTGGTGAAGGTCATGTCTGGACACAATGGTCTAACTAAAGGTTCAGCTGTACCAGATCGGACCAGCTCCCAAGCCACACCCTTCCTCAATGGGCCAACAGGTGTGCCTGTGTTGGAGCCGGACCTCAAGAAATGTGTTTCCCCACCTCTGGGGCCCTCTGCAGCCACAGTAAGCAAGGATAATGCAGAGGTGGCGAACCGTGAATTAAAGGGTGACATGACTAGTGATCCTGTTTTCCCAGCCACACTTGTGTTTAATGAACTGAAAACTGTGAATGCTGATCATGAACTCACGTTACGTCGTCAAGAGGCAAACATAACTGCAGATCATGGTGACCTGGACTGTGCAATGTCACAACATGCATTCTGTCTACCTGAAGGTAATAAACAGGGTGATTTCGAACTGTCTTGCTCCAGCACCATTACCTCCAATCAGGAGATGGAGGCCGAGATCAGGGTTAATGTGACACCTTTTTCTCCTTTCTCTGTGAACACATCACTAGATACGATTTTGGCCTCGAACAATGGTGTTACCACGCACTTACAGCCTGAAGTGTCACCTGTTTCAGTTAATGGTTCAAGTACTGTGTCTGTCCCTCAACTCAATATAGCTATCACTCCGAAGGCACAGACCTCTACGGGTGTGGGTTCCAGAAAACGCATCTGTCCAACATATCACAGTCATGCTACTACCATGCCATCAGTTAGGTCCATACCCGAGTATTTAATGTTTGTCCAGGAGCCACACTCTGATGGTCTAAGCCTTGTCTTTGTGGGTCGAGTGGCAATTCTTGTTTTTCATATGGTTAAACCAGCTCCTCTGAGCCTTACACTACCATTGATTAAGTCCAACCAGCTTATCCTGAGTCCTCCTGTGACTACAGAGACTGGGCCATTAGCCCTTAAGCCACTTACAACTGATGCAGACTCTGGGAACCTAAAGAGTGCTGGCTCGGAACTGGTGGTCTTTAACACTGCTCACTTCATTGACTCCTGTGCTAAGATAGTAAGCCCTGTAGACTGTTTTCCACCTGCTCTCTCTCTGTGTGGGATTATGCCTCAACAACCTGTGTTTCCTCAGCCTTTAGCTCAGCTCCCTGTCCGGTTAGCAGCTCAGCTCCCTGTCCGGTTAGCAGCTCAGCTCCCTGTCCGGTTAGCAGCTCAGCTCCCTGTCTGGTTAGCAGCTCAGCTCTCTGTCCAGCCGGCAGCTCAGCTCTCTGTCCAGCCGGCAGCTCAGCTCTCTGTCCAGCCGGCAGCTCAGCTCTCTGTCCAGCCGGCAGCTCAGCTCTCTGTCCAGCCGGCAGCTCAGCTCTCTGTCCAGCCGGCAGCTCAGCTCTCTGTCCAGCCGGCAGCTCAGCTCCCTGTCCAGCCAGGGGCCTCCATAACTGTTCATCCTGCGTCTGCTGCTAGATGCCCGGGTGTGCCTATCCGGCACCCTGCAGCAGTCACACCACTTCACGTCACGTCAGCTGGAAGGCCCGAGGAGCCCATCCGGCCTCATGCCTCGTCAGCTGGAGGGCCCGAGGAGCCCGTCCGGCCTCAAGCCACGTCGGCTGGAGGGCCCGAGGAGCCCGTCCGGCCTCAAGCCACGTCGGCTGGGGGGCCCGAGGAGCCCATCCAGCCTCATGCCACGTCGGCTGGAGGGCCCGAGGAGCCCGTCCAGCACCATGCCTCGTCTGCTGGGGGGCCCGAGGAGCCCATCCGGCCTCAAGCCACGTCAGCTGGAGGGCCTGAGGAGCCCGTTCAGCTTCCTTCCATGTCAGCTGTACAGGCTGGGAAGCAGCCTGCTAGGAATGGCGTGAGCTTTCTCTCCGCCTCAGACTGCTTTCTGCTTCAGCCGTCTCTTCCGGCTGGAGGGCCCGAGGAGCCCATCCGGTCTCAAGCCACGGCCGCTGGAGGGTCCGAGGGGCCCGTTCAGCCACCCGTCTCCGCTGGGGGGTCCGAGGGGCCCGTTCAGCCACCCGTCTCCGCTGGGGGGTCCGAGGGGCCCGTTCAGCCACCCGTCTCCGCTGGAGGGTCCGAGGGGCCCGTTCAGCCACCAGCTGCTCCACTGGCAGCCTCGTCCACGTTTGCAGTGGCCGTGTCTTCATCCACGCTAGCTGCGGCCTCCGTATTTCCGTCCACATCACAGCCTCCGCCTCTGCCACGCCTGGTCCGGCTCCAGCCTGTGCTTCGCCTGGTCCGGCCTCAGTCTCGGCTCCTGCTTCACCGTCACCTGGTCCAGCTTCGGCTCCGGCTTCAGCCTCATCTTCGCCTGGCCCAGCCTCAGAGTCTTCGTCCTCGCCTGGCCCAGCCTCAGAGTCTTCGTCCTCGCCTGGCCCAGCCTCAGAGTCTTCGTCCTCGTTTGGCCCAGCTTCAGCCTGTGCTTCGTCTGGTCCTGCCTCTGCCTGTGCTTCGTCTGGTCCTGTGCCCACCGGGCCATGGCCTGCATGCCTAACACAGGAGAGCCGCCGCTGCCTTCCGCGCGGTCGGCCCCCTAAACTGCTCCGTCGTCTCCTTCGCCGCCGCCACTGCCTTCCGCACGGCCGGCCGGCCTCCGGACCAGCTCTGTCACCTGTGCCACCCGCCTGGTCGGCCCCCCGACCGTGTGACCCGTGAACTCTTGTGCCTGTGGGCTATGGGTCGGCCCCCTGAACTGTATTTGGACTATGGTCATGTGCTCCTGTGTTTTCTGTTGTTTGTTTTGTTTCCCGTTCTGGTCCCTCCGTCCTGGTCCCCCGCCTCCCGCCCTGGGTGGGTTGTTTTCTGTTTTTGTTTTGTTTCTCGGGTTTGGGCTGTCGGGAGCCAGCCCTTTAGGGGGGGGTGGTGTCATGGTCCTGGGCCATGCGGGCCCAGTATTCTCAGTTCCTTGTGTTTTTGTATTTCGTTCCTTATTTAGGTCATGTTTCCTGAGTTGTCCTGTTATGTTGTTCCTTATTTGACTTCCCCTTGTGACTCTTATCCCCTGTGTGCCCCTCTATGTATCTGTGAGCCCTCATCTCCCCTCGTGTTTCATTCCATGTTTCCCCAGCCCACTATGCCCGTGCTCTCTCTCTCCTCCTGTTTGCACCTCTGTGTACTTCCTGTTTTACTTTGACAGTCTCCCGTCAGTGTTGTTTACTCCTGCCATGTCTTGTTATGTTTATCTGTGTCAGCTGTGTTCCCATGTGTGGCCACTTCCCCTGATCATCCCTCTTGTGTATTTAGTCTCTGTGTTTCATGTAGTCTGTGTCGCGTCGTCTGTGTTTCCACCCTCTATGTTTCCATGCCCGGTCTATTGTATTCTTAGTCATAGCTTTACCTTAGTTATTCCCAGTTTAGGTTTCCGTTTAGCCACGCTATCCCTGCTGTATTTGTATACCTTGTCATCAGCCACAATAAAGGCTCGCTTTTGTTTAAAGTTCACTCCCGCCTGCTCACCTGTGTTCGCACCTCGGTCCACCATACACACCACCGCACGGTCTGTCACAGCGGACCGTGACACTTTCTTGTACACTTTTAAAAAGTAATCTTGGGTAATAGTTTGTGAGGCTGTCTGAATGTCCTTTACAGTTTTTATTTGGACACTGGATGCTTTTTCTCTTAGTTTCAGTCCAGTCCTTGTACCCAATTATTTTAGAATAATTTTTTTCTGTATGTTTTTTTTTTTTGTATTTTTTTTTTGTGTTTTAAATCTATGCAAGCAATAGATTCATTTGAGAAGCATAAAACAGCATTTTTGCACCTACAAGGTGATTCCCAAAGAGCTATCAGCTGAAAACTTAGCACATCTTGGCATGGTTTGCTGTGTGTCCTTTAAAACAATTGAGGAAGCAGCCTTCAGGAGAGCAGCTGATTTTGAAGTCCTCTATGCAATTCCAGTTCTTACTACTAGCATTGCATTTTGTGATTTTTACCAGACTTGGCAAAGATAAAGGAGAAACATCAACTTCTGTATGGAACTGACCCAAATTTGTTGAGAAGCTATTGCTGTGCTGCTGATGGGAGCTACAGGCAAGCACAGAAGAATCCACAGTTTCCAAGACAGCACCAAGAGGGAAACAAAACCTGGAGTGTGGTTAGGATTTCTTTTGACATTAGCATGCTTGAGGCTGCCAACAGAGAAAGAAACTAAATTGTAGTGTGGTATTCTGCCATACCACCATGTGCCTTTTTTTTTTTTTAAACACCAATTCAGTCTTTGCTCGCCATGAGCCCATTCCTCAGATTTGCCTCCCCAAAACTTCCAGACAATCAAAATCTAGTTAAAGGATTATCATATCAACACACTTCAGGCGATCCAGCATTCAATATAGAGGCAAAAAGGTGTAAATCAACTTCAGCAGAGTGATCTGAAAGTAGCTGTCCAACAGAAAATGGTTTAGAGGTGCACCTCAAAATGATCTTTAATGTATGAGTGTCCAAATTTTTTAATTAGACTTGTTTCTTTTTCCTGCACACCTTTTATTTAGATCTTTTGTGAAAAAGAAAGCCACACATTAAAAAAGGCAGCCTCTTTTTATGTTTTCCAAGTAGATCCTACTGAGAGTTGGGACCATAGGCAGACTCAGAATATAATGGAGGGATTATAAAACTCATCTGGTGGAGGAAGACCTCGGGATTCCCCTGGGAGTTCTGGAGGATGACAGGATGGAAGGATGTCTGGCCTACCTTTGTTTTCCTCTTGTCAATTGTGGGGCTGAACTTCCACACCCTGGATACAGCCATCTTGTGAGAACCAAGGAAACACACGCACTCACATGCTCATCCACTTTATGCCACACAAGCATATATGCCCAAAGAAACACACTGGGCAGATGCCATGCCTCTCAATCTCACCATCTGTTTCTCTCTCTTTCCTCTTTTCAGAAATTAATCAGGCGACGTGTACTTGGGAAATGAGGTGACATTTTCCTGTAATGAGAGCGATGGGTGGAAGGGAAGGAATCACTGCATTTCCAGGGCCTGCCATCGACAGAGATTGACATTTTCCATTACGGAGTCAAAATGTACATGTGTAGCTCGATCTGAGCTGCTGTGTTTGTGTGTGTGTGGCAGCAGGCGACAGGGAGGTCATCCATCTTGTTACAGCCATATCCCAAAGTCTATGTGTGTGTACATTTGTGCCTGCATGCGCAGAGGTGTATGTGTGGTGCACCTGTGTGTGCATGTGTGTGGAGAGTGGTTGTAAGGTGAAAAAGCATGATTTATGGAAGGGAGTGGTGCTGGAAAGCGCAGGGTAAGGCGATGCCTGTAAATCCTGATAAAAAAAAAAACCTGGATAGAAGCAATTTAATGCCATCAATCTTCCTACCTAGGGGCTGTGATATATTGGCAGGTAGAAAGGTGTGTGTGTGTGTGTGTGTGTGTGTGTGTGTGTGTGTGTGTGTGTGTGTGTGTGTGTGTGTGTGTGTGTGTGTGTGTGTGTGTGTGTGTGTAAGAGGAATTAAAGAAGTAAGCAAAGCTCATTCCTCAGACAGACAAACCTGGTTTTATCACTTAATATAGTAGCAGTACATATAATTGTGTGCACACACCTTAGTTTACATTACAATGTTACTATATTGTTTTAAACACTGTCGGGAGATGGTTATTAAACACTTCCAACATGCCTCAGTCAATTCAACAGGTGATCACTGACGCATGCATGGAAGGGAGATCTGTGCGTGCAACAAAAACAGTAGAAGACATATCAAGCAGACGCTTGATATAAGTCACGTCCTGATGGAAGTTTGTATTTTTATGAAGCTTTCATGTAGTTTAACTATTTTTTTTTAAAGCTACAGCAATTAACAATCCATCCGTCTATCTTCGACATTTATCCGGTTTTTAGGGTCATGAGAGCAGCCACCTCTTCCAGCTCATCCAAGTGGGCATCACGACATTCTTAAGACAGTTTAACTGGTTCCTTTTGATGGGGAGGAGCAGCGTCTCTGCTACGAGTCCATTTCGAATAACTGAGCTTGTCACCCTATAGTTAAGGGAGGGTCCAACCACTTTTCAAAGGAAACTGGTTTCTGCCTCTTTTATTCGTGACCTCATCTTTCTGGTCACTACCCAGAGCTTGTGACCATACAGCATCCACATCACTATGGACACTGCCCCAATCCAACTGTCGGTCTTGTGTTCCACTCTCTCTCTCCTCATTCATGAACAAGATCGTGAGATACTTGAACTGCTCCCCTTGGGACGGCATCTCATCCCTACACTAATTCATATACTTATAAGAAACTCAAAGAAGTCCAGTTGCTTTTCTTTCCAAGCTCTTCAAACTACATGTAATCTGTAACATCTGCCTCTGATTCAGTGGCACTTTGAAGTTAGTGTTTAAAACCTCCACAGATGCCAGTAGTGTTTTAGAGATCTAAACAACACAGCATATAATAAAACAACTAATGGACTAACAAACTAAAAATCACCATAAAGAAAAAGACAAAAACTTGCATGAAATTTGATGGGTGTGTCTTTTAAAGAAACTGATCACATTTTTGTCAGAAATAGTCTGCACCCATTCAAATATACAAATGAAACTTTTTTAAAGGACTCATTCGTGTGAAAAACTAAGTGCACCTTTATTGCTTTTACTGAGATTAAAAGGGTATGTACCCAGCAGGCCCTACTGATCAAATGCACTTCATTAACTTATTACCAGCAAGTGTGAGCATCGCTATAAAATGTGTGTGTTAATACAATGGCACGGAGGAAAGAAACCAGCAATGATCACATAGGAGCAATTGATCCTGCTCATTAATCTGGGAAAGCTTATACAACCTTTAAGTGCATCAGTCTACAGTTCACCTGAGGAAAAGACAGTTGCCAGTCTTTCCAAGAGTGGACATCCAAGGAAGTTCACCTCATAGTCTGTCTGACAATGATCAGTGAAAGTGTAAAACCCAAGTGATACATTTCAGACTCCACAGGCTTCAGTTAGCATGTTTAATATTAAAGTTTGTCACAGCACAATTTTAAAAAATGTTTCCAGGAAAAAGTCTCTTCTCTCTGAAAAAAAAACATGGCAGCACAGTGTAGGTTTCCCTCTGAACAAACCACAAGGCTCCTGGAACAGTCTCCTATTAATGCACAGCACCACTTTTGATGGAAAACATATCAACACAAACACGTCATACTGACTGTCAAACACGATGATGTAATGGTGATGATTTGAGCTTGTTTTGCAGGCACATAACCTGGGCACCTTGCAGTCATTGGGTCAACCATGAACTTCTTTGTATAATAAAGTATTCTAGAGTAAATTATGAGGGCATCTGTCACACAGCTAAAGCTTGGCCCAATTAGTCCACGCAGGACAATGATCACAAGTACAGCATCAAGTCTACAACAGAATAGCTTGGCTGTTGCAATGGCCCAGTCAAAGTCCTGAACTTAACCGGATTGAAATTTTGTAGCGAGACCTCACGAGAGCTGTACATAAACAAATTCTCACAAACATCAAAGAACTTTGTGGAAGAAGAATTGATCCACAAGGAGATGAGAAAGTGATCAAATTCATACAGAAAATGATTACATCAAGTTACTGACGCTAAAGTAGGTTCTTCAAGCTACTGAGTTATAGAGTTACATGGTTTTTACGGGTCTGCAAACATGCACAAAAATATGCTCTAATGTCTTCCATAACTTGACTTTGAATCCAGAGCATTGCCTGTGTATGTGCAAAGACTGAAGGCAGAGTATAAACAGCCTTGTGTTCTCAGCTCCCCTGAGGCTGACAGGATTTTTACATTCACTTGCCCATGGGTTAATAGGAGTATGATTTATAGCATGGCAGGGCTCCATCTATCTAACCCCAGCCAGTGTCAGTACACCGCCTTGCTTTCCTCCACTTAATGGTACTAAACAGGAATACAGCACTGCAAATAAAAAGGCTTTTGTAGTGTTAATTTAGTGCTGTTTCAGAATAGAGCTATTATGTAATGAACGTTAAGACAAATTATTTACTCATCATGACGTCAGACAAAATGTCAGTCTTAATTTCAGGTAAAACACTCCCAATAAAAGAGTTTGAAAGTAAAATTGGGAGTTCTTGTGCTGCCTTTGAAGACTTTTGATGGCTGTACAAAATGGGGAAATGGGCTCAGATTGTTGTGAGCAACAACACAGCAGAAAATACATTTAAATGGAGGAAGATCGAAAAAATATGCAATACTGCCCTATCCTGAATCATTTACTGGTTCAGTTTAATCCCAGACCAGTCACTTCCTCACTGATCTGCTCCAGCTGTGTGAAGATGAGGTTGCAATGATAGTGTTATGTTTCTGTGTGACAAACTTGACTGGAGAGGCCTTGAGAAATGATTTAATTTTCCCCTGCAGCTACTAAATCACCCCAGTGTGAACATTTACCACAGCCACGCATGTACGCGTGCACACACACAGACACACACACAGAAGCTAAACTGCATTTGCAGGCATATGCATGAACACTAAAACATGCACAGAAACTTAAGCATAGCCACAGGCTAACATCCCACGTACACACAAACACACACATGCACACAAATACACAGGACAGTGCATCGCATAGCAGTATTTTTGATTTGGAAAATTCATTTCTCTTCTTCTTTACGTCATCTGTTCTCTCTCTTTCACAGACAGCTTCCAGTGAATTTAGACACAGCGCACTTCTTAATTTAGTTATAGCATCTATGTGATTTGTGACAGAAGAAGAGCAAAAAGAGTGGGAGGGAAGTCTTATAAGACGATAGTGAGACCTACTATGATGTACAGTTTAAAGATGGTGGCACTAACAAAAAGACAGGTCGCAAAGTGACAGCACTGAAGGTGGTGGGAGTGACCAGAATGAACAAGATTATTAATAAATACATCAGAGGGACAGCTTTTGTGAAGCAGTTTGGAGGCAAAAGTGTGAAAGGAAAGACCGAGATGATTTTGACATGTGCAATAAAGAGATGTTGGAGCTGCCAGGCAGAAGGAAAACAGGAAGATCACAGTAGAGGTTCCTGTAGTGAAGGAGGACATGCAGAGGGTTGGTGTGACAGAGGAGGATGCCAGGAATAGGTAGGATGGTGGCAGATGATCCGCTGTGGGGACCCCTGAAAAGGAGCAGCAGAAAGAAAAAGTTTTCCCATATTCAGAAGTTTTTTCCACATTTACAGGCACTTCTATGAGTTTGCTTTCAAATAATCAGGATGTTTTTAGTGCATCCAGCCTGCACAATGCCAAGTAGTTGTGTGTGATACTGCAAACTTTGGTATCGATCCGATACCAAATAGATACAGGGCCAGTATTGCCGATACCAATACTGATACTTTTTACTTATAAAGGCAGCTTATGTATCGAAGAGCGGTGTGTAAGGATTCATGAAATGAATCATCATGAATCTGCCATTCTGATTTTAATGACCACTGTGATTTGTAATTTCCACAATAACTAGTTAACACAGCAAAACGCAGCTTTCAGCTTTAATGTATTTTGAAACTGGGATTTTTTTGAGACCTGGAATGTAAATGTGCCTGTTTCTAAATCTGCTATTGGATATAAATAAAATAGACCTGACAGTCAACACAAAAAGGTTCAGATATTTTTCATAGTGTGTATTGGAGGTATATTTTTTCATTTCCTAAAAAATAATTTATTTAACACAATTCAGTAGGCTACGTGCTGAACTTAGAGAATAGAAACAAAGTATCAATCCTACCATGATGGTATCGATCCCATACCAATACCAGCGTTGGTATCGATACTAACGATATCTGGATCAATCCGCCCACCTCTAATGCCAAGTAAACTTCGAAAGATGCTACTTTCTGGAGGCCAAGAAAAGTTTTACTTAATCCATTTGTGTGGGCTAAATATACAGTAGATATACTGCATCTAAAATCACTGGCAGCCAAAGGTTCCTTAGCAGTGATTATGAGGGAATTTTATTGGCATCTTGACATTTAATTTTTTGTTTTACAATAACAATTTTACAAGGACATATTTTTGAAATGACTATGTAACAAATCCAATCAAGACTATGTTAACTAGTAACTCCTTACCAAATATACAACCACATGTAAACATGTAAACAGTACAGTGGGACAGCACACAGATATTTCAGCAAAGCCACAACCTCAAGCCAAGTCAAAATCAGTTCTGGGCCAAGATATCTGCTGATATCCCTACATGCACCCAGTTAGCAAATCGCATATAGGGCAAGCTGCTTTAGCAACCCTGGGATCAAAATTAGTACTTCCAAGATTCTAATTAAAAAAGGGCGGAGACCCCACTCCAGGTTGGGAATGAGTTGCTGCCCCAAGTAGATAAAATTCAAGAAGCACAAGTCTGACAGTCTGCCAGAGTGGCATGCTCGGTGTGTGACCAGTCTGCTGTGGTAAAGGGAGGGCTGAACATAAATGCAAAGTCCTAGACTACCCTATAGTCACACACTGTGAAATATTTTTGTGTAAAACTTATACTTACTGAACTATTCTCATGAATTAACATTTCACCATTGGCTAGGCCTTGCCAAGTTGAATGTGCAGACTTTACTGTCTGGCATATGCCCTTCTTTGTAAACCTCCATTAATTCCATGCCGTAACTTCAGGTCATGTGCTCTTCGTGTCTCTACTTATTTAACAGTTAAATAGCCCAAAAGAGCACCTGAAGCCATGACTGCATAAAAGCAGCATTGTTGGCATAATAAATGGAAGTAGAGCACATATACAGTGCCATGCAACTCATATGGAAAGAATATTTTCTCATTCTTGCAGTACTGGTACTAATTAAAAGAGATATAGTAACATTTCAAACTGTTGTAACAGTAGCAATCACAGCTGAGATCATTTTCTGTTACGGTTATTGTTATTTTAGACAAATCCATTCCCACATAGAAACTTACATATTAAAATGGTTGTTTGAGAAAGCCGGGCACGCCAGGTTAGTTTGGTTATTTTAAAAAAAACTTGTCTGTCTGACAGCTGATTTGTTACCACGTGCTTGTCATAGTTTGTAAGAGAACAAACACTGTTTCAGGGAAAGGGACAGAGAAAGACAGAGCTGCAAAGTAAAGGTTCGGAGAAGAATGTCCTGAGCTGTAAGCTTAGATGGCTTAAAGCTGTCAAAATCTTAATCCATCTGTCATGAGGTGCATGGACTCTGAGCTTACAGTTGGAGGGATGGTGGACTGATGTCACTTGGAAAGTCAGTGCCCATCATAGGGTGTTTTCACATGACATGTCACAGAACCTTATCCTTGCATCCAAACACTCTGCCTGTGTCCATGTTGCAGGAGGGTTTCGATAAACCTGTGATGCAATTTAATGATTATTGGTATTAATACGGAAATTGGGCCATATAAATTCTATTACATAGACATGAATGAACAAGGGAAACTGTGTAATTGCATAAAGAAATGAGAATACTGTAGATTCAGCACGCTGCTGGAAACATTCCTCAGCATCACAAAATTGGCATAGATTTGTTGAGTGCACATCCATGATGTGAATCTCCCATAATCAAGTAGGATTTGATGTTTTCAGTTTGTTTTTACCAAATTCTGACCACTCCATCTAAATGTGGCCGTAGAGATCAAGACTCATCAGACCAATTAGTGTTTTTCCAGGTTTCTATTGACCAGTTTTTTTAAGCCACATGAACTTTGGACTCAGTTCCATGTTTTTGACTGAAAAGATAAGACAAACCTTTATTAGTGTTGACAAGGTATTTGAGATAACAAAGAGTTGAATAGTTATACCTAATGAAGTAGCCAATAAGTAGTACCTGAAATATATGTCATAAAAATTAGGTTATAACTTGGTATATTATAAAGTGCAGTATATGCCTTGGTTTGGCCAGCCCACAGGGTAATATGACCCTTAACAAACCACATTTCACCCTTGAAATTTTAAATAAAATACAGTTCTGGACAAAATGTCTGTGAAGGTTCTCAGTCATCCAGGTCATCGTAGTCAAAGGAGCTTGCAAAGAAAAGCGTCTGGACTTCTTTAAGTTACTTGAAGACGTTTCTCATCCGAGAAGCTTCTTCAGTTCTAAGGTCAAATGGTGGAGAGTCCCAGATATAGTTCTGGACAAACACACATGCCTTAATAGATGATGGTAAGGCTCCCTAAAGTAATGTGATATTTTTCAGTAAACTACTTCAAAATATCATGACCTGTGAGGAGAACTCACTTTTAAAATGTTCCAAAACTCCACCGTTATTCCCTGACTGTGAAATAAAAAACTGAAACTGAGAAGATCATTAGTAAAATCTTCTGCCCTCACAGTTCTACTTACTATTCTTGTGAGTAATTGGACTTCAATTTTCCAACTTTACAGAACACACAGAAATACACTCGGCTCTTTCTGCTCTTCACTGCAGTGTTTTGAGAGCAGTTTTAACACCTATCTGGCTTCCCACATTTCTCTCTCATTCCCACGTCCCCACCTTCTCCAGTGCTCTGTCACCTTTGCCTATTATCAGCTTGCCTTGACTTCAGATGCAGTCACTCTGCAATGATACAATAAAAACTTCCAGCAGTAAGAAGTCTCTACATTTACTGACCCGAACACAATTTGGTCATACGCTGTCCTGTTTGCTTTAGTCCCTGTCACTCTAGCTTGTTCTAAGCAGCGAACCATTTTGGATTTTCATTAGATTTAAGTACCAGTAAGTGGTAAATAACATAGTGTGGAAAAGGTTAGCTAGCTGTTGTGGTACATCCACAGCTTTGATCCATATTCTGTTAGAATCTTTAAAAATTAAAGTCGTACAACCAAAAGTTCAAACCTGTCCAAAGAAAATTATGCTTTGATATGATATAAAACTGTTAGATTCCTGGCCAGTGAGATACTGAGAGGCTACTGTGATGTTCCTAATTGAGCTGGCCTAACTGCTGTACAGCTCTGATTCACACTTCTGGGTGGTTTGTTGACCATATGATGGCCACAGCTGCAGCATAATTAAAAGGGAAAAAAAACCTAATTTACAGTGTGAACAAGATACTTCTGCAACCACTGGTTCCTAGTTTGCAACTCTGTTGGACATCTTACTGTTCTGAGAGAGGATACTAGACAAGCATCAGCTTGTTTCCACCCTAATTTGTGAGCTTTTCTCCTCTCTTCTAAGGATTTCTTGAGTGTTATGAAGCCTCTCCTCTCCTCTCCAGTAGGGAGGGCAGGGAGCTTTGTGATAACCTTGCCCTGTCATTGCGTTCTTAGAACAAATCTGCTCTTATCAGGATCTTGTAGCAGGCAGCAAATGCAATTTCGCAGCTCCCCCGGTGGGTCCCTGCCTCAAATCCTCCACGGGCAATCTGCCTGTGTGATCTGACGTCTTTAAGAGGGACTTGAACTGAGGCAGCATTAGCCCATCTGACAACTAGCTCTACCTCTGACAAAGCGTCACCCTTGCCTAGTGCTCTCTCTTTTTCTTTTTTGTTTTTACACTGATTGCTTTCCATCTCTTTAATCCTTTCTGTATATTAGGAGCTCTACTTTCCTGCCTGACTGTCCTTCTTTCTGTGTCATGCCACTTGTCTGTTTTCAGGCCACAGATCACAGGAATGCATTAGCAGCACCTCCCGTCTATCATGTCTCCTTGCCTCCTCTCTCCGCATCACGTTGCAAGTCCCATTCTTCCACATCACAGTGTGATCCTGCTGCTGCGGACCTGAGAGGGTGTGTGTAGGAAGGCCTGTGTCGAAAATGTACTTTTCATGTGTGTTTAGATTTAAACTGGTGCAACTGTGTGCAAAAACATTTTTCTGACTGTTCATTCAAATGCTAGTCGAAGGCAATGGTCACAAAATGTACACGTTAATCAGTTTTGAAAAATATCACTCGTTGCAGCCTTGTCTCTGTATCTATGAAGCACCTTGAGGTGACTTTTTTTGTGATTTGGCGCTATATAAATAAAATTGAATTGAATTGAATTGTCTACTTGTAGATTACCCTCACCTAATTGATCTCAAAGAACACAACAGTGTCTGCACCTCTGTTTCAACTTTATTAGTTAGTTCAGTTGTTAGCTGGTTATTTCACACAGAAATTCTACTATTTCTAAATTGGAGATATCTGAAAAACATAGTTTAGAACTTAAACATTTGAATTTTCTGTCAAATATCAGCTGACCAGAACAAAACAAGACTCGCCATCTATTGCCTCGCTTCTCCTGGCAATAGCCTCACAAGCCAGATGAAAGCTGGTGTGCGTAAGAGTCATGAACCCCTCAGAGAGGGATTATATGGTGCTACAAGACATTTGTACTATTATGCAGAAGTGGATCAGAAAGCTGAAAAATAAAATGTTTTAGCATTAGTCTTTTATTCATTTGATATTTGCTTTTGGAGCAAAGAAATAAGGTAGAATAAATGTTCAAGTTCATCTAAATATAAAGGGAGAGGGAAGTCATGTTTGATTAACTGCAGGGTAAGATAAGTTCTGCTAGCAATACCTTTAAAGTTTAGCCAGAATCACAAATTGCCATGTTTACATTTGTATTTTACAAGCAATGTGCAAACTCTTAATTTGTGCACTTCAGGCAAATATTTAAAAATATTGACAGAGCTGTTTATTTTTTCGAATGCTTAGTCATACAAATCATCCATATTTAAAATATTCTAGGTTCAATCAGAAAGTTCTGCAAATACACCAAAAAAAAAAAAAAAATACAAACTTTACCTCATATTCAACTTTGGATACTATTCCATGCAAGGTTGTTTTCTTGGAAGCACTGCGCTCCTGCTTCTTTGAATTATTCCCTGGAATTGCCCATGGCATTTGTACTGTATTGCTTCACTGTCAAACTAAGGGCGCTTCGCCTTGGATTTTATTCTGGTGTTATGAATAGCAACAATTGTGTTGGTGTTTCCAGGAAATCTGTATTTTTTATTTATTGTGAGCAGGCACACAATGGCACATTGTTTGCCCCAAATTAGAATATGATGGATATACAGTAAGGTATTTGCCTGTTTATTAGCATTTCTAACGACTAACAAGATTAACAAAGAAGTAAAGAAGATATAGGAGAAACACTCTGCAGCTGTTCAAGTGTTCATGTTGCATACTTTATTCAGCCGAAGACAGTTTGCAACTTCCCTGCTGGCAGTGTATTTGGAATACAGCAACCGGCCGATGTCAGGTCAGTTGTGCAGAATGAAAATGAGTACTCCATGACTGCTTAGCCATAAAAGAAGATTATTTTTAAACGGTATTATCATATTATCTTAGTAAGAACTTAGAAATGACTACACATAGCAAGTATTTCAAAGATCTGTTTGTTTCATGTGCCTGAAAGAAACAAATCTTGGCCAAAATATCTGAATTTTAAATCATTAAATATCAGTATTGGCCTTAAAATATTATATCGGCTAGCCTCTGCCCCAAATGTTCTTCATTAAATGCATCAGGACATTGTGCTTAGATAGTCTGAGTGTTGAAAGGAAGACAACATGAATGCTACTGGCATGTGTCTGAACTTCAGGCTCAGACACAGCTGAAATCTGCTGTTTGGTCACTGGGTCACAGACTGATACCTGCCCTTTGTCATCAGTGATGATCTATTAGCCAGCTAGCTGGCTCTATTTCAGTTTGAGGCGAAGAAATCGCATGTTCAAGTGGTCAGAGATCATCCAGACAGCTCTAACACTGTCCAATGAGACTATCTTGATTGCCTTTTGCTTGCAGTAGACAGAACTGTGGAAGTTTATGATTTCACCTCATAGCTGAACTTTAAAGGGGCTGTTGACCAAAATATTAACTATTACTTTATATACACCCAGGAAAGTAGGCCTATACTATCCAGTTTCATTCTGCCAAATCGAGATATCAAATATTGTCTTCACAAAACTATATGAGACATGTTTATCAGGCATTGTGCATAAACCACAGACCTCTGCTGACAACACAGAATGATCATGTACATTAATTATTTAAATTAAAATGTTTTTCTTCCAGAACTTGGTGTAGTTTTACAAAGGATTGTTCTTGCACGCACTTTAGCTGACTGAAAAAAGAAAGTAGAACTAATTGGTACGGATATGTGCTGTTTGGCTGATGATTAAAAGTGTCTGATCTCACATTCCATTTAAGCTGCAGTGATGACAGAATGTGAACCTTCTGTTGTGAAACAAGCTGGTGATAGTGACTGGAAGAACTGATATTTACATTTGCTGAAAAGCCATCCCGCAGTTCTGGCAGACGTTGACAGCTTATGTTGACGGCTGCACAGCCATGGCGGAGGTGTGAGCTCTGCTAAGTGCTGCTTTGTTTCCTGTATTTGTAACATGTTCAGGTAAAAAAAAAAAAAAACATTGAGAAATGCAAATACAAATTATGGAACCTTTCTGGTCGCATCTTCTGAAAATGTAATAACAAAATCACTCTTGAAGCTATTTGGTGTTTTCTTTTGTTATTTCTTTTTTTTAACTGTTGATTGTGGTGGAAATGCTCAGCTAGTTCAGGTAAATGAAAACCATGAATGATGTTATTAAATGCAGCCTTTATTCGGAATCTTATCAACCACTCAAATAGTCCGAAAACCTTAAATCACAGCTTGACTTTTTATGCAGTATATATTTTCCTTGTGAAATATATTTTAGCAAATGCAAATATTGACTCAGTAATTGTATTTTTCGCTACAAAAATAGGTTCCAATTTTAAAACCTTTTGATGGAGAAAGGCATGCTGGTAAATATATTACTTACTCCCTTTGTTTGTTTGGGTTTTTTTGCAAGTTTCTTATAGCAGTTGTTAGTCAGGCAACAGCAAAAAAAGCAAAACTCAAAGTGGTACTCAGAAGAGGAGAGTCATGGCTACTGAACGGTCTCACGCGCAGACAGTTCTTTCGCAGAGAACAAAAGGAGATTTATTCACCATATATATATATATATATATATATATATATATATATAGTGTGAGTTGGGAGGGGGGTCCAGGGCTCCAGGGAGAGAAGGGGGGGAATCCACACACACACGCTTCCTCTTCCACACAATCACCGCCACAGCTCCTCCGCACACACGCACTCCTCTTCAGCCGCACTCGCTCCAAAACTCCACACACGCTGCCACACTTGGGCAGGTCCCGTGATTTGGTCGAGAAGAGGGATATCTACACACAGAAGTTAAGGTTAGTTCCACAGAAAAACACATACAAGGGCTTCTTTTTGAAAATGCCGAGAGCATGAACTCAGGAGGTTCAACGTTCCAGCGGTGAGCTGCTCAGTGCCACTGCCTTAAATAGCAGCTGGGGAAATCAGCCAGATCAGCAGCAGGTGGACACAATCACACAGGTGCGTGGGCCAAGAGCGAGAGCCCGTAACGAGCTCCACCCAGGCAGAGAGGAGGAGGAGAGACAAAGAAAACAAAAACTAACAACAACAACAAAACCTGTAGCCAGCGTGGGCCAACCAGAGAGACACGGGGACCACGACAAGACAAAAGATAATGAGTATGCAGCCCTTTAAATACGATGAATAAATACCATACTTATAGGCTGGAAACATGCACTTATACAGTAATATATATGTGATATATCTGGAAGCTGGTCCACTGGAAGCTATTGTTGAATGAGGACTTCCATAGATGGGCTTGTCACCTGTCCAGTCAGTCTCTGAGGACCCAGGTTTCCGTTTCTTGCTCCTTGCTTACAGACATTAGAGTCATCTTTATGTTACTTCAGCAAGGCTGGAAAAAGCTGGAATAATATTGCTGATACTGATATTACTGATTTTTTCTATATGCAATTAGTTTTGCACTTACAGTGTGTGTGTGTGGGTGTGTGTGTGTGTGTGTGTCTTTGTGTGTGTGTGTGTCTTTGTGTAAGACACAATGTGTGATGCTGGCGGTAAAGGACCAAACGAATATCTGCCTGGGGGCCTATCACAGAGTCGTTAAACCTCTGGGTCAGGCACTCATGCTTTATAGTACTTGGGTAAGTGCACACACAGAGAGACGTGCAATGACAAGTCAAAATTGTACCATTCTGTTTATGGTGAGGATTGCTGGGGTGCACCTGCCATGAGTAGATAGCACCCCCGGGCACTCCTCAGTGTAATCTGTCTCTCAATACATGGCCTCCACTTAGTTTTCCCACTTCTGTAGTTTATGTTGGACTGACAGCTTTAGATTTTAGTGTTTTCCTGTGGTTTTTGCATTAAGGCCTTTTCTCAGTAGCACATAGCAGGAGAAAGAATGTATTAGAGGCATTTTCAATATTGTAAATAACTGCATGGGCAGGAGTCACTACATATGACACGCATTTGCTCTGTGTGAAGTCGCCATACTGTCACCTGCACAACTCATAGATTGGCAGAACTGGACATCACACAGACTTTATGCTGAAGAGCCGGGACGTTAAAAACTATCTAATGGCCAATTCTAATCCATATCTATCCTAGCATGGACCTCAAAGGAGTAATGTCCAGAAAGGTTCAGGGCTGCAACGTGTGCGTGTGTAAATGGCTGCAAAGTGCTAATTGTACTTTCTGCGTTTTGAAGTCTGTTGGATCTGCTTCTGTTCCAGTGACATGAATCTTGACATCAGAGACAGAACAGGAAAGATTACTCAGCTGTGGTGTCTCCAGTTACCTGTCCCCCATATGAGGCCATAGTGGGCAGAGCCATATGGGGGACCCACAGTTCCTAAGTGACCATATTTCCTGGGTGTGTTTATATAACAGAATATAATCAAGAGCCTAAGAGTTCTAGACCAGTGTTTCTCAAGCTTTTGGAGCCACGGCACATATTTCACATCAGAAAAAGCACACAGCAAACCACCAAACAAAAATGTCACAAAAAGCATATTGATCATTTTCCCCCACACACCAGGTATAGCAGAATTGGCTAGGTTTGTCTCCAGTATACTTTTTTGCTTTCTTCTGACCACTACTCACGCTAGGGCCTTCATCTGGGTCGGAATTTGGACTGCATTTTCTTTTCCAATATTTATCTATTGCTATTATGTGCTCATCTCACAGCATGACTATTATGTCATTTCTTCTTCATCTCCTTCTGTTTTACTGGCAGTTGGCAACATATTCTATTAGAGCAGGTAGTTGTACTGCCCTCTTGTGGAAGAGAATGTAATTGTTCTCCCCGTTACTCACGGTGATCCATTAGACTACTAATCAGGTGGAACCAGGTAATCTTCCACGGCACATTATTTGTTGGGAAACACTGTTCTAGACAGTCGGACTTCTCTTTCCAAAGGAGTCACTCCTTGGTGGCTATGAGAAGAAATGCAGGATTAAAGCACTACTGCACCTGCTTCACATTTCACATGTGGAAGCTACATCTATCTTTTCTATGTAGCTGATGGTCCGACCAAAACATCAACCTTAGAGTAACATTTGCAGGATTAAATTTTTATTTCTATACAGCTAGGCTGTGAGACCAAAAATATACACATAAAAAAAGAAAAACATTGCAGCTGTAAAACTCTAAAATCAGCTTTGGCTTCACTTTCCTGCACTGTGTGCATCATAAACCAACTGACATTACATTCACAAGCTGTTCTGCACTGCCCTCCTCACAGCCTCTGCTGATAGTGGCAAAGTCAATGATCACTTCACTCATAATTATGAAAGTTATTTTAGACCCAGAGAGCACTCGGAATTTGGGAAGAGAGGGAGGAAGTTTAAGCTTCTCTGTTTTGTGGATTGTGGATTTAATTACGATATCAGCTTTTCTATTCGTGATATTAAACTGTGCTAGGCATGGATTATTTTGTTTTATTTTGTCATGTATCATCGTTAATTTTGCATTCTCATTGTAAAAACGTTTTGAGCAGATAATTATTTATTAGTTATTATATTTTTAAAAAATAATAAGTTCTTAGGCTAGTCAGTTTAGAATATCATTTCTGTTTTTACTGTTCACCAGGTTAGACTACTGTGACTGTGAACAGAGAAGAACAATAAAATATAATTTTATTTAGAGAGATATATATGTATATACTCATCGGCCACCTGCTCAACTGCTCATTAACACAAATGGTCAAGATGACCTGTTGACGTGGAAACCAAGCATCAGATTTGGAAAGAAATGTGATTTAAGTGTCTTTGAACTTAGCGCTGACTTTGGTCTGAGTGTTTCAGGAAATGCCGATCTACTTGTCACAAGGAGTACACTGTACTCAAACGGCCTCCACCCACAATTCATTTCAAATTAAATCAATTTGTTTTCCTAAAAGTTTGTATATTATTGTGTACAGACACAAAATCCTACCTGACAATTGTTGCTGACCAACTCCTTCATGACAACAGAGTGCCCATCTTCTGATGGCTGCTTCAAGCAGGATGATGCACCATATCAAATCATTTTAAACTGGTTTCTTGAACATGACAATGAGTTCACTGCACTCGAATGGCTTCCACAGTCACCAGGTCACAATCCAATAGAATAGAATAGAACAGAACATTTGGGATGTGGTGGAATAAGAGATTCACGTCATGGATGTGCACCCAACAAAGCAGCACCAGCTGAGCACTTTGTTGAATCCATACCACAAGGGTCCAACCCAGCACTAGCAAGGTGTATCTGATGTCTGGTGTAAGTTTTAAAACAAGGCAGCTTATTGTAAATGTCAGTAGTGTTCAAAGGAGCTTGCAAAGAAAAGCGTCTGGACTTCTTTAAGTTGCTTGAAGACGTTTCACCTCTCATCCGAGAAGCTTCTTCAGTTCTAAGGTCAAATGGTGGAGAGTCCCAGATATAAACCTAGTGGGAGTGTCCCCCCACAGAGGGACAAAAGGACCCCCTGATGATCCTCTAATCGCCTGAGCCAAGGTGTGAAACTGGGCGTGGGTCCCAATCAGCCAGAGTTTCGGGTGTGTTCATTGTGAAACCTGGCCCCACCTTATCATGCGAATTCCTGAGGTCAGATGGCCCAGGATGTGAGTGGGCGTTAAGGCGTCTGGGAAGGGATCTCAAAACTGGATTATAGATGGCAGAGAGTTGGTGTCGTAAACCCCCGCCTCTGTTCAAAGATGGTCGCTCACAGTGGACATAGATGGCTTCTTTCACTCCTCTTTCAAACCATCTGTCCTCTCTGTCCAAAATGTGAACATTGGCATCCTCGAAAGAGTGTCCTTTATCCTTAAGATGCAGATGGACTGCTGAGTCTTGTCCTGTGGAGGTGGCTCTTCTGTGTTGTGCCATGTGCTTGTGAAGTGGCTGTTTGGTCTCTCCAATGATATTCCAAGAAGCTTCTCGGATGAGAGGTGAAACGTCTTCAAGCAACTTAAAGAAGTCCAGACGCTTTTCTTTGCAAGCTCCTTTGACTACGATGACCTGGATGACTGAGAACCTTCACAGACGTCAGTAGTGTTTTTTACTTTTTTAGATCAACACAGGAGATTTCCCTTACATGACTCCCAACTGTCAAATAATATGAAGTTAATAATCTACATTGAAATACCCCACTTTACATTTTTCCTCAATACCTTGAATTTACACTTTGTATCATGTGAAACTTTTTTTTAAATGACCAAAGACGGAGTAGCAGAGAGGGATCATTCAGCCTACTTTTTAAACTTTAATATATTGAAATATGTACGGAATAATTCAATATTTTAATGCCAGTACTCACTTAGCCATTCAAGTTAGTTAAGAATATTTATACTTCTGTGGAGTAAAAACTAAAGCAGGACATGGTTAGTTTTTCATAACATGAAGACTGAAATTGCACAAACAACACAAATGTTTTTTTCATTTCACACTAAACTTTTATTGGGGATTTTCTTTGACTATGCTCCCTGGTTTGACCAAGGTTAATGAAATATTTGGCCATTTTTTGTGTGGTTTTGCTGATGCACACATATTCTGAGAAAATGACTTGTTAACTTCTTCCTGTGAGTTTGCATGTTTTAGTTTTACAGAAATGTGCAAAGTTTTCAACATAAGAGAGAAATTTCTATATTTTAAAGTTGCTCTTTACTTCAAAATGCAGTGAGGTAGGAAGAGGGATATTGGGACAAGGTTTAAATGCATAAGGATACTTGAAATATTGATTTCTTGATTCAGAATATCAGAGACTTTTATTTGAAACCAATAAAAATCTTTCTCTTAACACTTTCTCCACATGTGTCATCTAAAATTCTAAATTCAATTCAATCCAGTATAGAATCAAAGCACAACAACAGAGAAGCATGAACAGAAGATAGCATCAGTTTGTCCCATGGACATAAGTCATTATTATGGAGATTATTACAAACATGGAGAGAAAGCTATAACGAATACCTGACGATGACAACCTGTCAGGTAATGTGCTCGTTGAATCAATTTGTATAATCTCAAGTTTGAAAATCTGGATTCAAATTACAAACCTTGATCTACAAAGGAAGTCCCACTACAAACACATGCAGAGACATGCATTTTTGCTGACATACTTGCACACATGCACACACACACTCACACTCTCATGCCACTTCAATTAGATTCTATTGGATTTTATTAAATCTTCCTTGAGCTTTCACTTCACAGCAGCATCCATCAGAGGATTATTATTTATCTTGCTGTCAAGAACTGGCAGCTTGTGGAATCCCACTGAGATGGAGAGGAATGGTTGTATGTGTGTGCGTTTGTACTCCTGTTCTCATATAAACACATGTTGTGTATGTGTGTTTGCATGTGTGAATTCTCTGGTGTGAAAGCAAATGCTTTGTTCAGAATATCAAGTCATATTACGAATCATTTCTGATATATAGCTACCCATTTTAGATCTAAGCATGTCTGCATTACGCAAATAGAGTTATAAATACAGCTGTTTTTATTTATCACTAATCACTGATTTCATAAAAGCTTATTTTTGATGCATTATTGAATAGAACAAGAGGAATACATTAGTCATCATAGACAAAATGCAATACTGCAGTTGTATCACTTTAAGTTGCCTAACTGTCTTGACACTGTCACCTCTCACATCAGTGTCAGATAAAATCTTGTGCTCATAGCACAGGACGGTAGAAAAAAGAATATCTACACCGTGGTGTCACCCACTGGTTGGAGAAGATGAAGCTTTGAAAAACCCTTTTTTTTGTTGTATTACAATGCAGATATACTGTATAGGTGATTTAAAAAAACAAACAGATTAATAGCCTGTGTGTCTCCCTTGTGGTTAGTGCTAAACATTGTACACAGAAAGTCAAATACTCAGTATATTAAATATCCAACTAACCACACAAGACCACAGATGTTGCTGTCGGATACATTTTAGTGCTGGTACTAATTTTTAATTTGTTCACATGAAGTATAAACTGTGAAAAGTTCATTTCTGTTGGCAGTGGCTTTTCCCTGGAATCACCAAACACCCTTCTGTTCCAAAGTAGGGAAAGTACCAGCAGTGAGTTTGAGCCTCAGTGAGTTTTGCAGCTAAAAAGCACAGCAGGGCATCCTGTTTCTGTGTGTTTAGGAAAAAATATACTTTTGCTTCCCATTTGAAGATTTACTTTAAAGTCAAAGAAACTGAAGTATTTATATCCTATCAATACCTAAGTGTGAAACTATGCATATAAAGGTAAAAGCAGAGCATCTAAGCAGAATTATAACATCATAGTTGCTCAGGGTAGATTTAACTACAATATGTACAATCAGGTGGTGGCCAGTTGTTGGGAGGAAAGCAGGCTCATCAACAAAAACCTTTTTTTTTTTAAAATTGTGCAACACGCTGCATAACGTCTTTTAAACGTCTGAGCACATTACCCCCATTTTAATTTCACTCCACTGGCTACCTGTACATTTTAGGATCATTTTTAAAGTCCTTTTATTTGTGTTTAAATCTCTTAATGGCCTGCCCCCCACCCCCCACTCATTTATTTGATTTGATTTGATTTGATCTTATTTTATTTTGCTTATGCTATTTGTATATGTACAGCACTTTGTGAACCCTGTTTTTATGTTAAAGTGCTTTATAAATAAAGCTGGTATGGTAAATATATGTCCATTTGCCCTCTTTCTATTATTCAGGTGAAACCATATGGAATTTCTCTTTCACATGATTTCAAAGATTTCTTGAATTTGGAATTTTAAAGGAGTCCAAACTAAATTTCTGCCTTTTGTAAAGAGTTAAAAAAAAAACCTAACTCTTTATTTATACTGTTTTTTGTACTTCATATATCTTTCATATGAAAATGGTTGTCAAATAAAGGCTGTATAAAATAGTAAACATTTCTGCTATAGTAGATGTTTAAAGTAAAAAATAATCCAAAAAAGTATTGTCCTTATCAAATTGTACTTACTGTCATTTTGTACTTAGGTAGCTGTACTTTGTTTGATGGATGAAAAGTAACACACTCCTTACACTAAAAGGAGATCAATCTCCAGAACTCTTAAGGCCTTGCAAAAAAATATCTAATACATGAAATATTAGTGATTTTATGGAACAGTTTGATGCTACTCTGAGGCAGCAGATTGTCCCCATGGACCTACCATTTCTCAGCATTAAATAAGTGATTACACTGGGCATTGAAGCACTTAATGCGAGGCCTCCTGTGACTGGCACACCTGAGGAAAATAACGGAAAAACAGAAGCTCAGTGGTTTGAGTGACTTTTTCTTTAAAATGTGCACCTGCGGGACTTCCTAAAGCTCCAATAGGTGCAATTTCCCTCAAACTGCTGCAGCTCGCTGTAGAGTTTTTGTGACTTATGGATGCTATTTGATTCTAGTTCCTGAGGAATGAACAGTTTTCACCTGTAAGTGGCCTCTGAAAGCACTTTTTCTTGTCTTTGTGTCAATAAAAATGGGATTCGTGGTTTGAAGGGAAAATACTGAGAGCAGAAATGTTTTTCATGATGAGAATCCTGAAATAATGTACTTCAGCTTGCGGCATTTTTCTATATAGGGTGTGACTGGGGAAAACTTTTAAATGTGTACTAATTGCGATCTTCAGGACCCTCTTCTGGGATTTCTGGTAGTCCCCAGAATTGACATTGAGCGCTGGTCCCCCTTACTGCATGTAAATTTTCAAGCCTCCAGTGCAGGGCTGATGAAGAGGATCTGCTAGAAGAAATGAGCTGAATCCATCAGGCTACTATTACCTAAGGTTAACTGCTGAAACATTATACACCAGGGTACCTTTTTCTTTCAATCAATTCTGTACATATAGACCTCCACACACCCCTCTGGGCACAACGCCAGGCCCGTGTGCACTCAATCACCCCTGTACATGCACAGAGACACACAAAGAGAAGGTAAAGGAATAACAGGTCAGTTTTAGGGAAAATAAAAGTAATAAAAACATTGTACTTATGGTTATAAAACAGCAGAAACGTCCTTTTTTTACCCTCAGTAGCTGCCACAGATCAGAAAGCAGTTTATTTGGGTTCTGCCCTTCTGCATGTGTGTGTGTATGTGCCCCTTTTTCAATAACAGCTTGTCATAATATACCAGATAAAGTGCTGATATGGCTATGGCTGTCACTGTAATACACCACCACCAGGGAGACGGGAGGGAGAGAAAGAGAAAGAGAAAATAGGAGGAAGGAATGGCTGGGTGGGAGGATGGGAGGATGGATGGATGGACGGTTGCTTGAATGGATGGACTGGAGTTGTGTGTGTATAAGCAATTTGGTATGGCAACTTTAGATGAACCTATAATTTGTCAGAGACTGAGTATGAAAGAAAGGGCAATATGGATGGAAAGTGGTGGATTTGCTGGCAGCAGTCTCTTACTCAGCAGCAGAGCCACAAAACATGATGAAAAATGCTGCTGTGATAGTGTGTGCGTGCGATAGCGTGGTAGTGTCCATGCATCAACTAAGTGCCATGAAGTGAAGTCTCAGAGAGAGCCAAGCCTGACACCAAGAGGTAGATTTTATGAAGCAGCTCTTTCTGCTTCCACCTATTATACTCTGTTACGACTGGCTATCTAATGCAGTGTAATGTAATTGCTTCAGCACTGCCAGATCTCCTGGGGATTGCCAGAGAGGCTTACTGTTAGTCCTTGAAGTACAGATTAATTTTTTTTAAATGTAAAAAAAAATTATTTAATTTTCAAAAAAAAAAAAAAATTCCCCACTCGCCCCTGTGGGCAGTCAATCCTTCAAGCTCGGGTCCTCTACCAGAGGCCCGGGAGCTTGAGGGTCTGCGCTGTTCTGGACAGAGATCTCCGCTGTTGTTCCCGGGATCTGCTGGAGCCACTCGCCTAGCTTGGGAGTCACTGCACCTAGTGCTCTGATTACCACTGGGACCACCGTCACCTTCACCCTCCACATCTTCTCGAGCTCTTCTCTGAGCCCTTGGTATTTCTCCAGCTTCTCGTGTATATATATCTCACGTGTATATGTGTGTGAAACAAAATATAACATGGCTTTTCTAACTTTCTTGTTCTTGGACACGAAACCACACAAAATATATACACTGCTCGTAAAAATTAAGAGAACGCCTGATCGTCACAGCGTAACAATAAGTCAGTTAAGCTTTAGGGATGTCGGTCTGTTCAGTTAGGAAGCACAAATTATTGCGCTTATGCTCTCCAGGTTTACTAATGAGGCAAGAACAAGATAACCCCTGTTGCTCTCTACTTATCTTAACTGATTTTTCTCTATTTAGCTTCACTACTAGCATGAAATGGTATCTGCAGCCCATTTAGGTTACACAGGTAGTTCAGCTCTTACAGGATGGCACATCTTTTCAGTCAAGGTTTGCTTTCTCACGAGTGTGGAGGAGATACCAGAAGATGAATCAGTTCACAAGGAGAGCTGGACAGGGCCGTAGAAAGGCACTGACCCGGCAGCAGGGTTGGTATCTGCTCCTTTGTGTGATGAGGAACAGGAGAAGCACTGCCAGAGTGCCACAAAATGCCCTCCAGCCAGCTATTCATGTGTTTCTGACCAAACTGTCAGCAACAGACTCTGTGAGGTCCTGCTGTCTTTTAGTGGGATCTGTGCTGAGGACTGCGACATGGAGAAGCTGGACTACGTGTGCATCCTGAATCATTTGCACCAAAGCATAGGGTTCCTAACTGGACAAATTTATGTCCCTGATGTTTAACTGTGTTTGTGTTATACTGTGATAATCAAGTGTTCCCTTAATCGTTTTAACAGTGTACCTTCACTTCTTCTGCTAAAGACCTTAGAAATCCCTTCAAATTAAAAGCTTTTGATTCAAAAGTCATGGCACTACTGATATAGGCAACCCCAGGGCACCATCTTTATTGCTCTGTACCCAGTCACCATGTTATTGATCAACTGGACATTTTAGTTCAATTAATCTGATTGATCCCTGTGGTAGACTTTAGTCCTGTGATAGATTCAGGGTTTACCCTGCCTCTCACACTGTGACAGCTGGAGTAAGCTTCAGTCTAAGTGTAACCCTGAATTGGAATAGCATAAGAAAATGGATACAAGGATGGATGATTCTATAGCTGCTCTAAACAACCATCATGTTAGCAAAGGATGAAGTGACTATGCACAGTTGCCTCTGTTAAGATTGCCATCTGACTGTGCAAGTCCCCTCAGCTTTATGGGGCTTTGTAGTGTCTGCCAGCTTATTGTTTTGGTTTCAGCGCCCACAGCTACATGGACTGATCTTATTTAAACTCACCACTATCATCAGCATCTCTTCCAGATGCAGCAGACAGTCGCTTTCTGATATTTAACACCTGCCCAGAGCAGACATGCAAAGTTATGCAACAAGCTGATAAATCAAAAGGACCGCTGCAACTGAATGCCAACATTGTTCTGTGTCTGCGGGATTTTGTAAAACATTTCAAACAAAAGTAGTCAAGGTTTATTCTAGCTCTGAGATGTGATTGACAAATCTTAAAATCTGGTCAGACGTATGTGACCTTAAAATTCTCAAAAGTAATTTTTACCCTGCTGACTTTTGTTGTGGAGCAAGACAGATTTTTTTTAAAGAATACATATTTATTATGAGGTGCTCTGCTGTTTGAGTAAAATCAATGAATGTGAGCTGTGAGGTAACCTGTTAGCATGCAGCATACCATATTCCAATTCACAGTTACGGTTTGTGGTTCGTTCGATCGTGGCTCAAGAGTTGGCAGTTTGTCTTGTAATCTGAAGGTTGCCGGTTCGAGCCCCGTCTCGGTCATTGTGTCCTTGGGCAAGACACTTCACCCATTGCCTACTGGTGGCACCAGTGTCCGGCAGTCTCGCCTCTGTCAGTGCAATGTAGCTACAATGTAGCTTGCCACCACCAGTGTGTGAATGTGTGTGTGAATGGATGCATGACTGAATGTAGTGTAAAGCGCTTTGGAGTCCTTAGGGACCAAGTAAAGCGCTATACAAATACATTTACCATATATATGCAATAGTGATCTCAGCAAAACACAAAAAACCCCAACAATTACAAGAACTTCAGTGACGTGAACAAAAGACAGTTTGCTCTAAAGAGCAGAAGGCAGGACTTTAGGGAGTGGGCATAGTAACAGACACTGTCGAGTTAGTTTGATATTAGACTGACAGTAAACATGCATGCAGCTTCTGTTTGGTCTCAGAGGGTCGAGGTTATAATAATGGAAAGGTCAGCAGTTTGATCCCTGGCTGCTCCGGTCTACATGTCAAAGCATCCCTTGACAAAAGTACTGAAGCCCAAATTGTCCAAATGTATCCATTGGAGTGGTTATGTGATAGGAAGAAACTGTTCAGAGGTCTAAAATACGTGTGCAAATGTAGCTTAAAACTGAATATTGGTAAATTTTGATTTTAAAAGTCAACAACCAATGAGAGCGATGTGAACTGGTAGCCAAAGTCATGCATCCTGAGATTTGCACAGGGATAGTTGTAGACCGAAAGAAAGAAGCCGAACATTTTGAGATTAAAGTTTATGGAAGTACATCAGCAATGATAACATATGCTCACTTGATCTTTTAATCAGGTATGATCAAAGAGTTTCTCTCAATATCTGAGCCACAAGAGAACCGACTATCACACCAAACGCTGGATGTTGGAGGATGATGATGGAGTGAATGTTAATCAATTGGATCATCTTCATCCCGCAACCCAGTTTATCGACAGAAGAGACAATTTCAGAGACGAGAACTGTATTTCAAAAGGTTTTATTAACATACTTTTTCCATTTAACCAGCCTATACATTTAGTACTAAAAGGCCCTTGTACACTGACCTACCATATTATTAGGTACAGTCTAATGGAATCCAATACTGTTTAAGTGAAATGTTGTGGTCTAAATTTTAGGAATACTTAAAAGTAATGCAGCCCAGCAAACAACTATACAGCAAAAAAAAAAAAAAGTAACCACAAACCAGATTTAGCATTATGACAACATTAAGAAAAGCTTTTAAAAGACCAGCTGATAGATTCAAATGAATTGGATCTCATGAATGTATCTAATAATGTGGCTATAAAATGTAAATGCACAGGAAGAAATCTGATCTTTAGACATTATTTGACAGCTGTTATTGAGGTGAGAAAGTAAAACAATTCAAACACAGAACACAAACTTGAACTTTTGTCGGCGTAATGAAATGAAATGAAACTTTTCTTTAGGTTAAAGTTCACTTTAAGTTTTACAAGCTCAACATCTGACCAACGGATAAACAAATAAAGCTGAATAAACACTTTAGTGCAGAAAAGTTTGAAGATGTTGCGATTTCTCTTTTTTGCCAAACCACAGAAATCTGACAGACACTATATGGACAAAAGTATTGGGCCACACATCTTAATCTTTGAAGCAAGGCGTTTTGCTACAGGTATTTAAAATCAACCATCCAGTTATTCAGTCTGCCCATACAAACATTTGAAAAAGAATGAGAGTGGTACTTTAATGGGATGCCACAGATATAACAAGTCTGTTTGTGAAATTTCTTTCCTCCTACATATTCCACAATCAGCTGTAAGTGGTTTTATGTCAGACCACATACCCTAATACAGCAATGTGGGTTCTCCAAATGCTGAGGCACAGTAATAGTCACCATCACTCTGCTGACTGAGATCCAAACCTCCTCTGGCATTAACAGCAGCACAATCATGTGCACCAGGAGCTTTTTGGTATAGGTAGGTGTAATGTGTAAGTAACCCACTACTTCTGCTATTACAGTGCATTTTTGAGAGTCCTCATTTAAGTCTTCCTTTACGTACAACTTTTCTATGCATCATAGAAAGCTGTTTGCATATCAAGGTTTTGTTACTTTGGCTGTCAATGTTACACAACCCCCCCCCCCATTTACTTTTAGGCCCACAGTTATTCTACTACAGCACCAATCTATATTTTTTGACATTTGTCAAGTTCTTTACTGCCTTTTTTGCACATTACTTATACTCAAACCTAAATAGGGTACTACCTTTTGTTTCCCATTAAATTTTGCAGGAATCTTTGACATTAGGCACACAAACAAGATCACTGAAAGCTGTGCTTATTGTTTGTTAAGTTGCAGCTCAAATGTAACACAGATGGCAATTTCCATGAAATTTGGTTTGGCTTTGCTCATAGTTAAACCAATCTGTACCGTTTTTCTTTGCCTCCAAAGCATTTTCCAGCAAGAACTCAAATCTGCTGCTGTTGAATTGATGGGATTTCTAAGGTAACAGGAGTGCACAGATAGGAGTCGACAAAATAAATGATCTAGTTTTACCTCGAAAACTTGAACTACAAAAACTAAATAAAAAACACTCACTGAAAAATGTTACCATGCTAATCGTGTGTAATCCTGAGTCCTGAATAAGCCACTGAAAATATTCTGAAAATTCCTTCTATGAATTTTCTTACTTCCTTTGTAAGGAACAAACCCCGTGTGTATCACTTCTTTAAATATAAATAAAGCCTGAACATTATTCTCCTTTTAGATACTATAAGTAAAACTCAATGATACTATGATGCAACTTCAGTAACTAGTCGAGACTCAAGAATTTATTTCCCACAAACCTGTGCCTTTGGTACAGCTGGTAATGCTTGAGTATAACTTCAATTGTATATGGAGTTTGGCAACTTGATGACCCTGGCATTGAACTTGTAGCAGTGTCTCCACTGTGTAAACAAAGACATATTTACTTCTTGTCCAAGTAGTTTGGAGAGTTGGCAAAAAGGCCTGAGGATGGGTGGGTAGACGGGTAGTATGTGGTACTAAAATATTTACCCAAAGTTCAAATACATAATCACCAAATTCAAGAAAACAAAGAAACCAACACCACAACATACAACTGGGATAGAGGCCCACACCACACAGCATGAATACATTAGTATTCAAAAAAAAAGTGCTCAAAAGGATAGGAGTGACTAACAGCTAACAAACATAAAGCTTGAATGAAAAAGCAAAGTGAGGAAAACAAAAGCCATGTTCAGAGTTAGAAACACATTTCAAATGCATTAACAGAGAATGGCCTCTACGCTGAGTGAAGATGGCACATTCAGAAGCTTTCACAAGGTCGCTCATAAGCAAAAGATCCGTTATTCAGAATGAGCCAAAGAAGCTCAGCAGTGTACCTTCAAAGGCTTCACTCATCATGTGGTTTTATGTAGATTCATAAAAAAGGTTTTAAAAGGAGAATCTGAGAAGCATTTTGGAAAAAAGGCAAGGAGAGAAATTAAAGAAAAAAAAAAACTAAACGCAGGGTTGAGCTGTCTCCAGATGGCAAGTCTTTTGTTCCATCTCTCACAGAACACAGCAAGTAGGCCAGGACGACTCGTAACAAACCACGTGGAGCAGAGCGACATCAGTGCATTGCCCTGACCGTCCGCGATGCCCTTCGGCTAATAGGGGTCGCTGAATTAGAGGTGAGCTACAACAGATTTCTGAGTGGGGAGTTTTCCTCCTGTAGGGACAGAAAATATGTGTGGTTTAAAGCAAACCCAACAAATATGCAGTCTGGTTATTTAGACACAAACTTACAGCTTATTTCTTACCAAGAGTGTCTTCCAAGGAGTTTAACATCACCTTGTTGAGTTTTAAAGTCCCCTGTTCCTCGCCTCTGAAGGAAAAACATTGAAGCAATAGTTGTTACTTTCAAGACAAAAAAAAAAAAAAGACTTAATTAAAATGTAGTTCTAGTGGCACTTTATAGCATTCACTGGATAATCCAATATTAAAGGGATGCCTCCTACATTTCTTAAAAATCAGTGTTGCAGAGGCATTGTGAGCTGGAAGTAGAAATTAGAGGAATGATATCAACACTAAAGCAAATAAAATCCAAACCATCTGCCAGACTAGATAACAGATAAGAGAGGTAATATATTTTTGGATGAAATGAAAAGAGTAAAACTAAAAAGCTTTGTGGTTTCCACTTTATTCTGACCATAAAGGTTTTGGTTTTCTTGCTGTGTTTTAATTGACTTTTGATCACATTATACAAATGAGCTCAATATTTCCCACACACAAAGGGCATAGGTGTAAGGGTGGGATAGCCAGACAGCCGATCAAACCAACATGGGACACGCAGGTGAGTAAAACCAACATACCCTTTGATTTTCTGCACAGCTCCAAGTCTTATCAAAGCTGCCAGAGCATTCTTCTGGAGGTCCGATGACAACACTTCAATATACCTTAATCTACCTGGAAATACACATGAGCACTTAACATGTAATCATTGGCATAGAGTACTGAATGTTTGAAAATAAAAATCACAAGTAGAAATAAGAAACATTTTGGGAGAGAACCTGTGAGAAGATGTTTGATGATGAACTTCCGGACAGCAGGAATAAACTGTTTTTCTGTCAGACAGTCTTCTTCACACAGGAACCGACACACCACCTGCCACCACAAACGCAAACAAGGAACTGTTAGGACTGATGAGTCAACAGCACCCTCTAGAGGACATCTGCACAAACCTAAGGTATTTTACAAAGTTTCAAAATATAATGAAATAGCTCCAATTATAAACAGGAGCTAACAGATCTAATTATAAATATCCCAGTGTATTACACAATTTAAATTTATATGGTTGAGATTGAGGTGTCCTTCTTATCATACCGTACGTTGTTATTTAAATACAATATATACGAGAAAATTATAAATTATAATAAATCTCCTTTCAAATCTGATAATTTGTTTTTTAATCATTTGAACCAAACTGCTTTTCTTTGATCTATTTTCATGCACTTGACATCATAATACAGGACTGACTCTTCCAACCTGTTACATGCAAAATACGATCCAGCCAACTCGTGTTCAAAACGACACTGTGTCGCTGTGTATGCATCTCCCTCACCTGGTATCCTTGTAAGAATGGATCGAGAACACTGGTGAGGAAGGCCAAAGTCCTGTGCCCTCTCTCGGTGATCAGAACCTCCTGCTGGTTTATTTGCAGAGCTCCGGTCTTCACCAGCAGGTAACAGGCCTCCTCAAAGTCCTGCCAGACAACAGGAGGTGAGAGAAATATGTCACAATGACCATACAATAATTTATTCATAATTAATCTGGAGTACACCAGCACAGAGAAGATGTGTCTCACCTGTACAGTAGCTCCAGGACAGAGAATGAACTCATTAGAAAACATGTTTCTCAGGAAGCTGAAGCCGTTGTAGATCTCCTCTGGAAGACACATACAGAGGTCACCACCGCATATCATGTACCCCTCCATCCCCAGTATTCTCCATATTCCCTCCCCCATCTCAGCCTTTGTGTCCAAACAGCTCAACCTGTGCTGTTTCTCTGACGCACTCCTCCCTAATCCTGTCCATTCTGGTCACTCCCAGTGAAAACCTCATCTTCACCCCTGCCACCTTCAACTTGGGCTCCTGTCTCTTCGTTTCATCATAGTAGGTCTCACTAATATTTTGGAAACCTTCCCCTTTCACTCTTGTTGCTATCCTCCCATCGCAAATCACACCTGACAGTCATCTCCACCCACTCCTCCCTGTCTGTAGTCTCTTCTGCACCATCCACTGCTTTTGACCCCAGTATTTGAACTTGTCCAGCTTCACGGTTACATCTGCATCATAGCAAATGTGCCAGCATAAACAGGCTGAGTTTAAGTGACTTTTTAAAGACACTTAGCTGCCAGCTGAGTTTAGATTTTTATTTTTTCATTGTTAGTTTGACTTTGCAATATGGATTCACAATTAAAAAAAGATTAAATTATCATACCATATAAAAACTTTTGACAGATTAAGAACTTCCACAGAATCTAAAACCACAAAACAAAAAAAACAAAAAAAAAACCTGAACTGTAAACTGTCACAATGGTCGCGTCTTCCCTTTTGTGACTAAAAACATCCGTGTTAAAAATAGATGTCAGCTCAAGTTAAGAGAACATTTAAAAACCTCTTTTTTCATCAGATAAGTTTAATTTTTTTTTTTTTTAACCTTGTGCTCAGTTGGCACAAAATTACTTGGAAAAACTGAAAAGGAATTTTCTGGAGATAAACAGTTAGCTCCCATTTCCTGTTACACAAAGTAGATTTAATCTGTGGTGTCCTAACTAACAGTAGTACTACTTGTTTTTCCTGTATTTCTACCTGCACTCATAATGACTGAGCAGGCTGAGAGTAGCACAGTGGTGGCAGTCTTACGTTTCCGGTTGGAGGCAGCAGTGTGGATGGCTGAGGCCAGCAGGGCCGGTCGGATGAAGACGTTTAGTGCTTGATTCCTGTAGGAGACGCAGGAGAGTATGACGACTGCCTGGTTTAGGAGCTCCTCTTCTGGAGTAATGGCACTGCGAGTCTCTCCGGGCACCTGTTGACCTCCTACTTCAAGAGATAATTAACATTCATTTACTTATGTTTTCCTTTTTTGTAAACAGTTTTTAATTGTCTGTGTTTTAAGTGGAGTCAGATTAGAAAGAAAAAAAAAAAAAATCTAGCCGTCCTTTCCTGTGGTTGACTGGCCTCTGTCTTTGTTGATTATTTGTACTGGACTCTGAGTATCAGCTAGATTATTTAAATGTAGTCTTTAGCTCGTGTTTTTATGACTGGGCTAATATTAGAACGATTAAAAAAAAAAAAAAATTGACATTGAGAAATAAAAACACCCGGGATAAAACAAACCTTGTTCCAATGCCAGCTGGACTCTTCCCTCAGAGATCCTCACCAGACCTCGATGAAGGGAAAGACTGGAGGAAACAACCTCTGAGGGAGGTATGTGGTCTGAAGAAACGAGAGAATCATAGATGAGGGGAAAAAAAAAAAAAAAAGATGGGATGGAAATCCCACGTTGTTGAGCTGCATATCAATATCACATCATCCCTATGCATTGCTCTACCCCTGTCGGTTTATGTTTAAGGTTGCATCTCTCCTTGTTTTGTCTGTGAAGGTTCTCAGTCATCCAGGTCATCGTAGTCAAAGGAGCTTGCAAAGAAAAGCGTCTGGACTTCTTTAAGTTGCTTGAAGACGTTTCACCTCTCATCCGAGAAGCTTCTTCAGTTCTAAGGTCAAATGGTGGAGAGTCCCAGATATAAACCTAGTGGGAATAACCCCCCACAGAGGGACAAAAGGACCCCCTGATGATCCTCTAATCGCCTGAGCCAAGGTGTGAAACTGGGTGTGGGTCCCAATCAGCCAGAGTTTCGGGTGTGTTCATTGTGAAACCTGGCCCCACCTTATCATGCGAATTCCTGAGATCAGAATCTCCTTGTTTTGTTTTTACAAGGTTCCTAAAAACTGTCTGAATTAGTGCAAGTCTCTTGACTGCACTTCACCTAAAAGGAAATAAAACTTTAGTACAAATGTTTTCACATCATTTGAGTATTTCTTAATGTTAATCTGTTCTTAATCTGCTTTTATCCATGTTGAACTTTTACTTATCTTACCAACATCAGCCTGAGGACTGCATGTATATGTGTCAATGTGCACACAGCCATGAAAAGATTGTATGAACTTTATATCAAGATTGTTCGATTTGGCCTCTTGTTAGTCCTCTCACTTTAGTACATAGTTTTCATTATTGCTAAAACCGATAACTGGGCTCATACGGTACCCGGCCAGTGGAGGAAGGCTCCGTAGTGCCGAGAGAGGTCCCTGAGCCACACTGCTTGTTCAGTGAGCTCATCGAGTGCTGTCCCTTGCTTATCCTCCGCCGCCTGTTTCTGCAGCAGGACGAAGGCCAGAAGGACCCAAGGCTTCAGGACCATGTTCTCCTCCTGGGCTCGCACCAGCCTGTAGGCGGAGTCATTCACAAAGCTGAGGATTTCCTCACTGGGTCTCGTGGGGATATGTCTGGAATCATAAAGCTCAAAGTTAGTCGGTACTATATTTTGCATCTGTAACGAGCCTAAACATAAAACTACTTCTTTAGTTAAATAAATACAAAATGTGTACGGCTAACCAAGAGAGAGATGGTTTGAAAATGTGAGCACTGTCCACAAGACACTCGTTAAAGTGAGAAGAAAGAGGCCAAATTCAAAACTTTATAAATATCTAGCATGGATATTGACGGATAGTAATAATGTTTTTATAACTATTCAAGTACAGAAGATAATAAAATGTCCAAAAAAATTTATTTAATAAGGAAAAAGACAAGCAAATGACACAGGGCCAAGTCATGGCTTGGATTTGAGTCATTTTCACAAAATACTAAAAGTTAAAATCAGTGGAAAATAGAGATATTTGAGCTATTTGAGACTACAAATGGAATTTAAATTAAAACAGTACCTTGGTATCAGGTTGAACTGGCTGCGGTTAACTCTGCTTTCAGCTAAACTTCTTACAGACACAGGTTGGCCAAAGTATACGTGGATACTGCCGTAGTCTTCACTGAGGATCTTTCTAGCTTTAAACAGGCCCTACAAAGGAGACGAGAAGAAGAAGAGCAGAGTGATTTACAATAAGTCTTTAAAGACAAAGAAAGACCCACTTACACTTACTCAACACGCTCAAGTCTCCGTGACCCATTTTCCGATACCAACTCTGCGTTTTATTATCATACAGTATGTGTTGGCAAGTCTGCAAGTGAAATATGCATTCAGACTATTCTTTGAAATACAAGTCAGTCAAAAACAAAAAAAGATGTCTTTGATCTCAAGTAATCAGACTAGCTGCTTTACACTTCCAAAATGCCAGAATAAATAACTTTCTGCACTCGAGACTGCCAACTACAGCTTTTGATTTCAACAGCTTTGCTATGATTATGAATTAACGATATTATGTTCACAGTAAACAGGTCTCATGTTACTCACTGAAGTGGACTCCTTGGGTTTTGGCACACCCAGCAGCTCCCTGGCATAAAGCGCCTCCTCCAGAGTCCTCTCATAGCTGATACTCACGGGGACCAAGCTAATGTCAAACACTTCTCCTTTAAGAAATGGGTCCATCACTATATTTAACAGACCTGGAGGAGGACACACAGACAAGGATAAATGCCAAAAGTACATTTACTGCTGAATAAAGTTCTGGTGACACACGGCTAGAAAAATCATCTGCAACCATATCACTTTCACATGTTTAAAGAAACAGCTTCAGATCTACATTTTTCACTAATAACCTGGGAGAGATCCTCTGTGCTCAAACCTGAGCCTTACCCAACTTTGGAGTCAAAGACTTGGCCGTTCGGCTTCTGGTGCCCTCTAGGAAAAATTCAACTGGTGCATATCCGTTCTAAGGTTAGGAGATAAAGAGGAACATAAATGGTATAGAAATACAGAAACAAAAAACAAAACAAAAATGTGACTCATTCCAAATCACAATCCTAATGAAGCCGCCTCCTCACCTTAAGCATAATCTTGACATACTCAGAGAAGACAGCCCAGTACAACTTATCTCCACCAAAAGACCTCCGAATAAAGAAAGCTCCAGACATCCGCAGCATCTCCCCAACGACCTTCATCCCCATGAAGTCTGCAGAGAAATGCAAAGTTCATGTGCAAATACTGGTGGTGTATTATAAACCCATCTTTAAAACATACGGTCAAGGAGAATTAAGACCTCTGTGACACAGCAAGCTCTGACGAGCTGATACACATGTAGTTAATAATTTGCTAGCCCATCATATACACACACTTGTTCATTCCTTTGCTTACCCATGCCAGCAGCAATAACAGGTAGAGCCAGGTCGTAGGTGTACAGGATGTACGACATCAACAAGAAGTCCATGTAGCTGCGGTGACTGGGCAGGAGTACTACTGGGTGGTTATGAATGGCCTGCTGGAGCTAACGACAATGAAAGCACAAGTTAAGTGAATCTGTGCGAGTTCGAGTAACTGTCTGAGCTATCATCCCGCACTCACTCTCTGGAGGCCCTCTTCGTTGACACAGATGCTCCTGAACAAGGTTTTAAAGACTTTGGAGAGAGTGAAGGCGAAGAAGCGAACCGTGCTGAGCTGCAAGCGTTGAGCCATCTCCTCCAAGATGGCTGCCGCGTCCCCAGTGACTTCATCTGTGGTCATGCCCTTCTCTTTAGAAACCTCAAATTCAAAATAAATCAATTACAAACAAAGACATGTTAAAACAAATTATGCTTAAAAAAAAAAAATGTAAATGTGATTCATTTCTGACAATAAGAATGCAGGATGATTTTTGTCCCTCTCTGTCAATTTTCTTCGTCTATAAACTCGAGAGAAAACTTTGGACTTTGTCTATTTGTAGTAGCTCCTGACTTTGAAGTTTTCACTGTATGAAATAAGGTAATATTTCAAAATAAATTAGAAACCATTTCCTGTTACTGTGTCATAAAACACCACGCTGTCCTTGAATGCTAGTAATGGTGTTAATTTTAAAAAGTGCATGGCACAAACTACATTTCCTCTGATAGCCACTGGAGATTGGCTCAAAAAGCAGATCAATCTTCATGATTTAAGCTTAAAGGTAAAGTCAGGGTTGCCATGATTAAAAGAATGCTGCAGACACAGGTGGCTGTAGCTGCAATTAGGTTAAATGTGTTTTCTACACTTAAACTAAGGTCATTTGAGTTACTAAATTGGGCCTCTTAGCTGCGTTTGTGGTGTCGGTGTCTCCTGAAGCACTTTTATTATGTGGTTAACTGTGCTGAGCTTCATACCTGTCTGTGCTCAACTCTAAAGCTGTGTAAAACTTGTTACTTTAGCTCGCTTGCACACATTTTCTTGTTGCAGAAACCCTTGAAATAAATGCGTTAAAGAATGGAAAGTGCAGGAGACATTTTTCACTGAGAAATGTAATTTTCTGAACTGAAGAGAAAAATACATCCACCAGGTATAACCAGAAAGCCAATTTACCTGAGTGATGACATAACCCAGCTGATCAGACTGCAGCACCATTTGCTTCAGCTCACTGACTTTGCATGGAGTCAATCCTTTGTAAAGAACAGGAGTGTAACATTTGAGAGCGTATCTTAAGTCACTGGAGTTCCTCCTCTCCTCCAGAATATCCTCAAAATCATCTCTCTTCTTTAGCATAGGATCTCTATGCTATTAAGAAAGGGACAAAGTGCACTATTAGAAACATGCTTTACTCATAGTTCTCCCTTATATAACATGAGTGACAGTGAAGACAACCACAGACAAATCCTATAGAGGTGAAAAATTGACAGTTGATATGTTTGCAATGTACAAACAGATGTGGCATGCAATGCACGACATCAGCATTTATTGTAAAAATTGTTGTCCGGTGCTGCAGCATTTTTGACACAAACAAGCGACATTCACATAAGCCCACATTCAAAATTTTTGTTAAGCATAAAAGATTTCTTGACACCACTGAAGGAGTGTCAAATTTGCTGCTGGAAATCTTGTTTAACGTTTAAGCTCAAACAATACCTCATATCTAATTTCCTATCCATGTTCTCTTTAAGTAATCAATGAGCAGCACTTACAAATATCCACTGTGAAATAAAAAGTGCAATACTGCCCTCTAGGGGTGAAGCTGAAATGGACGCCAAAATTATCACACAAACCTGCACTTTTTTTGGTTATGACAACTATGACAGCGTGTCAGACATGTACATATACTTATAGCGTCAACGCTGCTCGCTTACCAGTATTGTGTGTATATATAAAAAAAAAAAAAAAAAAAAAAGTGATTTCTGGAATTGTAATTTTCATTCTCAAAATAGGCCAATTTTACTTTGATGTGCATGAACACATCAGGGCTCTAAGTTACTGGCACATTCTTAAAGCTTGAACAAACACATGCCACAGTTATTTTTAGTTCTATGATTTTTAGATGTGCAAAAAATATGGCATTAAAAATATTTTTTTACTAAAAATTAAGAGCACCACACGCTTCATTAACGCTCACATCCGGTCCAGTATGTTGAAAGCAGTCACTGGTTGAAAGTAACAAAGTGCATAAGGTAATATCTGCTATAAAAAAAAAAGTGCTTGAATACAGTAAGCTTTATTAGAGCACTTTAACGTTTGTTTTTTTTTTATGTTAAACCAACGCATTAAGTTCACTTGTGATTAAAGGGGCAGTACACACAAATCATGAGAGAGTAGCTTATTATTCCCCCCACCACCACCACAGTGAAACTGAATAGGAAACCAGCAGATACTGGTACCATGAGGAGCAGGATTAGGAAATACTGTCGCAACTGTTGCCTCATAGAAGTTTGACATTGGGCTCTTCTTTTGACAGGGTTAGTGCAACTCCAAAGTTAAGTAGTTTTCGCTTAAATCTTCTCGGAAATAAAACATGAGGCCATACATTTTGTCTCCTGTCTGAAAGCTTGAAGCCTGAAACTTCAGGGATATGAGCAAAGAAACTGGCACGATGTAGGAAATCAGTTCGTTACCTAAATTAAAGTGATCCGATCTAGACAGACAGAGACACACACACACACACTTTCCCAACAACATAACCAACTACATCCAAACACAACACAGCAACGTTAAATTAAATCACCAGCTTCCGCTAAGAAATCACACCACGCATTCTTGTAGTTAAACGTATTTTTCCCACGTTAACCACAAAATCAGCGCATGTTTTAAGCCTGCGTCGCTGCAGACGTGCACAATTCAGCACGAAACCGTTTGAATGAAATGTCAAATGTCAAATAGTGGTCACCGAGCGAGGGCGGAGAGCTGAGCTAGCTTAGCCCGCTGGCTGAGACCTGCATACCTACCGAATAAACAGCTTCGGAGGCCATGTCACACTTTACAAACACACGAGCGATACATCCAGCGAACTTAATACGTGCACGTTTATTTTGCACGGTCCTGTCTCTTCTTATCACACTGTTAGCTGGTAACAACACCTGAAAACTTCACATGGGCGTATTTAACAAGTGGCATTTCCGTGGCAGCATTTTAGCCCTTCCCTCTTTTACCTACGGTGGCCGGACAGGACTAATATGCCGGGTTGCACTGCATGTACCATGTGCGCTCTGTTGTCATTGAAACGAGCAAGTTAGCGACAATACTTAAGCTCTCATTTTTACCGCTTACTCTGCTTATTATTAGCACGAAATGGGGTCCGAAAGAAACGGGAATAAAGACGAAGATTGCTTGTTTCTGGAGCATGTTTTGGACAAGCTTTATGACTTTGGTAAGTGTGGTTAGCTGGCTGGCTAATGTTAGCTTTACTGGCTACTTTAAAGGCTGGTACTGTGTTTGAGATTTGCTCTATTACTTGTTGGTTATAATATTATGTTTCATGAGTCTACTTGCAAGGAAAAGAAGCATCGAAAAATGTCTTTAAATTATGTTACATGTTTCGTTGTATTAGCCAGAATAGTTACTCTAAAGTTAGCTCATGTTTACTGAGTTGTCACCTAAAATGAATATTATACCAGTAAATGGCAGAAAACTCTCTTAGTATACAAAGCTCAGCTCAGCTTTGCTTATGTTGCACCATCCATATAAACGTGCAACTCAAAGGGCTTCACATGGCTATAATAAAAAAACACAGAAAAGCAACACTGGTGATTTTTAATGTACATGAACCACATGAGTAAATGACAGCGTATTATATTATACAGTAAATACTGAGATTCGCATACCGAGATTAAAAAAGCATGAAAATTAAAAATAAGTCAAGTGTCGAAACTTGATAAAAAGCTTCTCCATCTGACAACTGCTTCAGCTTCCATCTCGCAGCCACCTCCAGCATCATAATCTTTCACACCAACCAACACAAACGTGTCCTCGTTCACTACATCCATGAATTTTGTCTCCAAACTGCTCAACCCGAGCTGTCCCTCTGATGTACTCCTTTCTAATACTGTCCATTCTGGTCACTCCCAGTGAAAAGCTCAACAGCTTTAGCTCTGCAACCTCGAGCTTAGTCTCTTTGTTTCATCATAGTAGGACTCACTAATGTTTTTTAAACCTTCGCTTTCACTCTTGCTGCTATCCTTCTGTCACAAATCAGCTCTGACACTCATCTCCACCCTACCTACACTCCTTTTCACCTCTGTTATGCACTGACTGTTATGCACCTAGATAGTTAAAACTGAGCCACCTTCACTACCTTAACTTATTAGGTCTGCACTGTTACATCTGTCTCCCTCTCATTCACACACGTATGCTGTCTTACTCCTACTGACTTTCATTCCTCTTCTCTGTAGTGCAGTCTAAATAAAAACAAATATAGTTCATGCAATGTAGTTAAGCAGCACCACAAACTGCATTCTCGACATTTTCATAAAGTTATATTGTGACTCTTTGATCAAGTTAATGCAAATCCTGAACATTGTCATTATTAATGTATCAGTGGACAGGGCACAAGCAGGTTTGGTGGAGTGGTGACGGCAAGTGTCGGGGGTGATTTGAGATAGAAGGATAGCAGGAAGAGATTTATTTTAATACTGCTTTGCTGGACTGCATTAGTTGCAGTTTAGTTTTTGCTACAGAAGTGCAAAGTTACCTATACTTTAAAAGTCAGGTGTCTGCTACTTTCTTGTGTTACTGACTTTACCAGAGTTCATGGCCAAGTCATGTAAACAAAACGTTACAGGGTCTGGATTCTGAATCATATTGTTGATTGATGATGTAGGATCAGGACCAAAAAAGAAGTCTCAGAAGAAGAAAAAAGGAAAAAGATGCGAAGATTGGGAGGAAGAAGAGGAGCTCCCTGCAGTGAAGGATATATGCAGTGACACTGAAGACTACAGAGCAGAGCAACATGATGCTGAGCAGCAGCAGCAGCAACAACGAAAGGCTGAGCAAACGGGTAGGCAGCATAGCAACAGTATATAACACCCTCAGTCATTTCACTTTTGTCTGTGAGTCATTAAGTTTTCTTTCTTTTCTTTTTTTTTACTCATTAATCTGATTCATCCCATTTTCTAGCCTTCGAGCAAGTGAACCAGGTGGAGGTAGTCACATTTCAAGACCCCTCAAAGAAAAGAAAAAAGTCAACACCAAACCCCAACAAAACACCTGTAAGTCTGTTGTACTTGAGCTTACTGTGGCTCTCTATATTTGTTTGGAGGCTGGTATAGTTCAGTTCATGTTGATGGTGTGCAAAAAAAAAAAATCTTGTATCCAGCTAGCAACTGGTGTTGGGAGTCGTTACGGATATTACACATTTTTCTTGTTACTTTTCATAAAAGTACATTACTTAACTACTTCTTTAGAAACATGAACACGTAGAAACTGAGTCTATGGGTGTGACTTTTACCTGTTGAAGATCAGGCTTTGGCTGCTGGGCTGGGTCAACATTCACTCAGTTTCATCACCACTCTGGGTTCTTAGCTGGCCTAGCATTAGCATGCTGTCTGTGCAGATATTTGCAAAGCTGCAGTTCTGTTAGCAGCAGACTGATGTTTGTGCAGTTTGCACTTTTTTTAAATTTTTATTGTATTTTTTTATAGCACAACAGGAAAAGAGCGCAGTGGTAATGTCCATATCACTACTGCTCTAAAGCTGTAACGCTGTAGATCGCTCCACCCTTTACCTCCTCACACACCCAAATTAAAATCAAACCTTTGTAATGCAAGTAACAACGTAATTGTAACTGTTTTAATTTGTTTTTATCAATTTGGGGGGTTAAATGTGCAGAAAGAGTAGATTAGAAACAGAGTTATGGATGCTACCTATAGAAGGATCAGCAGCAGTGGCTTCTGTGCCAATAGGCTTAATAGGAAATGCAGTCATCTCCTCTTGTCACAGGCCTTTTTTTAGGAGCTGTTGCAGTTCATTTTACAGCATTTTCATCTTGGAAACTTGTTTTCCAGTTGATACTATGAAACCTGCTAAATCCTACTGTTTGACCTCCAGCAAACCTCCTTTAAAGATCCTCCTGTCAGAAATGATTCTCATCACTTTCCTTTTCCTCCCGTCTTCATTGCCTTTGGGTTTCTGCTGTCATCCCTTCCAGGCCCTTCACATAGCAGAAAAGGAGCAAAGCGACCAGCTAGGAGAACTCAATTTGGAAAAGGTGATGGTTTCACCACAGTTTACTTCAATTTACTTTGTTATTGCTTCTTCACAAGATTGGAATCCATGTTTTGTTCATGTATGTGTATATATATATATATATATATATATATATATATATATATATATATATAGCTGTAGATTATTGTTCTCTGAAAAATATAATTAGCAGTCATGTAGCTCTTCATATCTACATGATTTCTGTTGGCTTTTACTGTATTTGTGTGCTGGGGTCAGGCTCGTCTGGAAGTCCATCGGTTTGGAATTACAGGCTATAAGAAGGAGGAGCAGCGTGTTTTTGAACAGGACAGAGCGGTCATGTTGGGAGCCAGAGTAAGAGCAACATTTTAATCCAACTTTTAAATTTTGCTATAGAGCAGATTTTTTTTATGGCCCAATTTTCATGTATTTAATGTCTCTATCAGCCTCCTAAAAAGGAATATGCGAACTATAAGATACTTCAGCAGCAAATCAAAGAGAAGAAAGAGAAGGAAAAGGAGGAGGCTCAGCTGGTACGACCTGCACTTTCAGGCCAGTCACACTTACAGGAAAATTACTTCTATTTGCTGTTCTTAATGTAGCATAAATTATTTCTTTTTAGGGCCTGAAGAAAAAGAAGAAGAAGAGTAAGCAGAGGTAGGTGAATAAAGTCACACCTTTCTTAAATATCATTGATTATTTACCTTAATTATGAACTTTAATTATTGTTAATGAAATACTTCCCCATCATAGAATTCATCCTAACTCTCCAAAAATTAGTAATTAAATATGAAAATATACTATTTTCATATAGTATATTTATAGTATAATATAAAATATTTTATTTTTTATAATTTCTGTGGCTCCAACCTGTGTTTGCTTCTACTGCTCTGTCAGAAACAGGAAGACAACTGTACCCTCGGGTCCTGGCGCAGCCCCCTCTGGTCAGGTGGGCCGCTTCAAGAACGGCATGCTGCTCCTCAGCTCCAAGGAGATCCAGAAGATCAAAGGCAACAAGTGAGGAAAATAGGAAATGACCAAAACAGAGAACGATGTCTAAAAGCAAACTGTTTAACAGTCTTTCAGTGTATTTAAATCAAAGTGGCTGTTGCCCCCCTGAATGTTCATGATACAGCCCTGAATGAGATTTTCAGTGGCTTCTAAATTTCTTTCTGATTGATAACTTTAAAAAGGGGCAAATTCTCAGTGTATACGTGTTTTAACACGCTAATGCAGAGTTAGTGGTGTTTGAGTTTTTCCCCTGTACTTTATGGCCTGCGCTAAAATAAATATGTAATAGTTTTGCTCTCTGAGAACGACGTGTCAGTTATGGTGATACCGTAAAAGACGTGTAGAACATAAGAGAGAAGCAAACACTAACAGAAAACCAGCTGAGTTCGTCTGCTCTGAAGCAAAGAATAACAGAATCAGTGCTTCTCTGCTGTGTTATAAATCAGTCCTAAAATATGATTAATATTTAATTACCTGCCTTTCAATTTATTATTTATGTTTTGTATTCTGTTTTGATCATTTTTATCTGAAAGTAATTTTGTGTTCTTCTCAATTTAATGGCAAATTTGGAGGTATGGGGCAGGGCAGGTCAACACCCACGTGTCCTTGTATTCATCGTGTTGCTCTGTCATCAGTTATCTGAACTACAAGCAGGAGTAACAGAGGGGCAGAACTGTTAGCTCTCATGTTAGTCCGCATCCCAACAGCGGAACTGGGGAAGGCAGTTGATGCATATTCAATGTTGAATAAATCGCGGCTGCAATCAGAGCTCTCACTCATATATGAAAACCCTGACTTCAGGATGTGTAGCAGCGCATGTTTGAGCCCTTTAATAAAAACAACTTACAGGATGTTTTCCTAAACTTTGGATTCTGATCACTGAATCCATGATGACCATAAAGTCTGAATGATGCTTTTACACACTCAAACGACTCAAGGCATTAAAGGACACAGGACAGACTGAAGGCACTGGCAATGCTGTCAATCGAAAAGCAACTGAAGCATGAAATTCTGATTTCAATAAAACTGTGATTGACATTACACACAAAACCTTTTGTGTTGTTTATCCAATAGTCAAGACTAAATAACCTGCTAAAAAGAAAAAAATGCCTTATTTATCTTAGTTTTATTCTTCGTATTATACCTCGATAGTTGGTGTTGTGTATATTGGATAAGACAGACTTTTCAGTCACTTGTGACATTCATCTATTGCACTATATCCGGTTAACATATTAAAAGAAAATCTGTTGCTGCTTGCAGACAGATTCATATTGTAATAATCATTAATTGTAATATGATTAAAGTTTTTTTTTTTAATGTAGCTGCCCAAAGATGTCACAATAAATATGGGTGTGGTTAGTAATTCGGCACCAGAGCCAATGTCTGCCCCACTGTTGTTTATACTCAGGAGCCGCTACTGCTAATGATCCTATTAAAGTGGATTTTCAAGATATGAAACAATTTAAAGGGTAAAAAGCTGTGGTTAAACGTTTGGTGATAAAGTACATATTTATTTTCTTTGTTTTGCAGGTGAGGAATTTGAATCCTACAGAATGGAAAATGCATACCAGCATGTTATGGAGAGGAAGTGGACACAATAGACATTTCCTGATAATATGTCACTGTCTGGGAGGGATGGTGTTACTGGTGACTATTGTGTGAGAAATTCAGTGGATTGATCTTCGACTGTGCATCATGGACAAGTCTTAAAGCACATAACTGGAGACCGAATACTGTCAAATCATCTTCCATCACAGTTTATTTATTTTGTTTTTATAAATGACAAAAAAGAGACATTTGTGTATCTTGTGTTGTACACTGACATTACAAACTGAAATGTAGTTGTACAAAACATTTATATTGGCAGGAAGGGACTGGATCATAACAGGGCAGGTGGGCCTAATAATTAAAAAATTACACGCAAGTAAAGTCTTGGCAGAAGTTTTCAAGATGAAACGCACATGCACACGCTGAATGGACCGTGAGAAAGCAGAATGATCTTACAGTTTTTCTCCCATATTAACCATCTCTTGCAGTCGTTTCCATTTTGTTAAAGGGAAAACATGACAGTTGGAGTTTTGCGACACTATGATAAAACAAGACCTTTGAGTTGGCAGTGTGCAGCTGGGTGAGGTCACAAATTCTCACACAGTTTTCTTGAAGCAGCCTTTTTGTTGTTGTATATACAGTTCAAAAAGAGGAAAACATGAAGCTCATCTGCAGCGTGTCACATGTTTGAAGCTGTAAGCACATCTCCTTTATTCAGAAAATATTTTACAGACGCGGGCCGTTTTCGACTTGCAATCCTTACTGGTCAAACACAGACCATATTAGTAGCCATTCAAGAGGATATTATACAAAAGAAAATACATAATTAAATATTTATAAATACTTTATAGAGTAAATAAATTACATTTTTTTCCTCTACTTTTTCAAACATAATCTAATAATACTAGTGTAATTCCCAGCACCATACCATTAAAATTAAATTGGTAAAATATGTCACATTCATGGGTGGGTAAGTGTTGAGTAAAGGGACATTTCATACAGGAACTCTTACAAATACATCTGGACAGAAGTGACTGCAGCATGAATATTTTAATATGCAAGATTTGTTTTTTGTTCGTTTCTGTGAAATAATATTGTTTTAAGTGATTTTTAGGCAAGAAAATATGGAACCAAATGTTAACACAGGGTGAATTTGAGCCCCTCAGCAGAAGCTTTAATTGCCTCCAGTCACGATTTCCTGACTATCATTTTGACATCCATACAGACCACAGAGACATAACCCCAAATCATCCAACTTTTCAGAAGGCTGGTTACACGATATTTCACTTTTGTCTAGAAATCTATTCCTGTTACAGCAAATTCAGCCTCAGGGCAGGTTTCTGCATCTGGCGTGGGAGGTGGCAGCAAGGTCAGAGCTGAGCAGCCAGAAGTGATGTAAATGTAGCCCTTAGGTGAAAGCTGGCAGTCTGGGGCACATCAGGTAAAAAAAAAAAGTAAGCTGCTTTAAATTCTGACATTTGCACTAACGCTGTATTCATGTTACAAAGGAAATATGTTACATTTAAGTGAAGAGAGTACTTGGGTTAAAAATCTTCACTTACAGATGAATGTAAACTTAAATAGATCTTGTCATCATGATTTAGTCAACAGGCTTGGTGTAAGTGCTTTTTTTGCCACTTGGGTGCAGTTACTGCAGTATCTGCTTGAAGTATACATATCTAGCTCCATTTTTGGTTCAGTTCAAAAGATCTGGTTCATTAACTTATAAAACCTACACTATTAAACCATCTGTATGCTAACTTTGTTGAGCTCTAGCAGGTAGCTTCAAAAAGAAGAAAAAAACAGGCAGACAAAGCATTGCTTCTTTTCCACTGGCGTCTTAATGTCTTTCTGAAACTCAGTGTGGTTCTACCCATTTCCACCAAAAATAACTGCATTTTTAAAAAGGCTGGTATCAGCACAGTGCCACAAAATTGCCGTTCCCGATGCTAGAAGCATTAACACACAGATTCAGATTTTCTTCCCACTGAAACGACCCTCCATCTAAAGCTACACAGTGGTTATGCAATGTTAAAGCAAATGTTATTGAATCGATTGAAGTCACATTAAAAAAGGGTTAACAGCAAACACCAAATGGCAAATGATTGGCCAAACTGAGCAAAAGCAATGCTGGCAGGTTTTAAAATGCTCCATGGAGGCCTTGATTTCTCTATTTATTTTCTTCAGCTGAATTCTGTTTAATTCAATTGAATGGGTACCTGTGACTAAATTGTTTTCCTTCTCCAATAGTCAGTCTTTTGTCCTTTCACGCGCTCCTTTTTTCCCCCCTTTCTCATCACCTCCCAACCGGTCCAACCAGATGGCTGCACCTTTCCTGACCCTGAGTCTTCCTGTTTAAAGGGAGATCTTGCTTCCCAGTATCGCCAAGTGTTTGCTCGTAGGGCATCGTGTGATCATTGGGGTTCTTACTGTAATAGTGTAAAGTCTTTACCTGGAGGCAGCTGTTGTTGTGAATTGGTGCTATATAAATTCAATTCAATTAAATTGAGTTGATACTGGTGATAAATCCCTTCTGGACACCCTGTACATATTACACATCATAGTATATGGAATTACATTTGACTTGACTTTATGAGTTCACTATTTGTGGCTCCCTTGAGATCATCATTCTCAGAAATATTTTATATAGCCCAGGTGTATGAAATGCCTATAAATAAGATATACTGCAATGCAAATGTAAAGAATTTAACATTCAAAATATCAATGCTGATTTAAAAATAAATATAATATCCCATCTCTACCTCCTAAAAACTTAGTAAAACGTCCAAATAAAGAAAAAATAAAGATATTTACTTTATTTTAGAAACCTAGATCTCTACTAGTAACTAAATGTTTTTAAAATAGGCATTCAAAATAGACCTGATCATTTCCTGTAAAAATACCAGTAATTCTTAACCTTACACATTATTTCTGTTCATTTCTGTGGTATATTTTAAAGAATGAGGGTGCAGTAAGTATACAAGTGCTACACTAATTTGTCAATGTAAAATGTTCAACCCTTTTAATGTAAACTTTATGTTTAAATGTCCAAAATATCATGAGATAGTTTGTGATTTACAGTAACATAAATCCTGACACATTTTAAAAAGTCTGTGATGAAAAGCATGAAAACAGATATCGGCAGGTTTTGTCGGGGATGCCTTAATCTTGTTCTCGCCACCGTTCACCAGCAGGGGGCGAGCTGTTATAGCGGTTGGTTTCAGGGTCCCTCATTGCAAAGACAAACGGTACACTATTTACAATACAGCTTCAGATAGTTTGTAAACTTGTTTGAATCCATGCTTAATGTCACATGTTATAATCATAACTCACATATCAGTATTTACAGTTTGAGGATGTCCATTCACATGTAAACCCACTGTCATGTGGTAATGTCAGTCTACCTCTCAAACTCACATTATAGGGAACAGAAATGGCTCAGATATAAACAAGTCGTAGATTAAATAACCTCAATTAATGAATTCTTCCATTCCATGAACTGATAAAACATACATAAACAGTGTACTTATACCTATGTACTTTATACAGTGTCTCATGTCCTGAGTCACAGTGGTCTGGTTGAAGCTACTGTCCTCTATAGGCTGCCATATCTAGTCCCTGATGATAAATGTAGCAGCTTATGTAGCTTTACCTGATGTGACTTTAAAAGATAACGTTCAGGGCCACAGATAAAAGGTGTCTGAAAGCATCTTGAGATTCTGCAGTGAGACTGAGAGATGAGCACAGAATGAAATGTTCTTGAGACGACCATACTTTTCTCATCGACTGGGGGTGTATTATATTATCTTTAAATTGTAAATCAAAGAAAATGAAGTTTGGCTCGATTCTACTTCGTTTTAGCATTTTCTGACAATGATCTGTCAAAGTCAAAACAGTTCTTTGAGTCTGAGATGCCCCTGCAGGCAAATAGGTTTGTTTCAGTATGCAAATTGCATGGCCACGTGATTTATTAAATACCACAGTAATGTTTCTTACTGGCCAGTGGATAAGTCATACCAAGTGGTGCAATCATTTTCATGTTCTAGCAGAGTCCGAAAGTTCACTGCCAAAGACGTCGAAATGTGGCGATCTGCTACATCTTAGTGGGAGCTTTTTTGATGTCGGAGTTTTAGGTTTTTAAGACAAATAAGGAAAAGAAAAGGCTGGTGGTCTCTAGGCCTTTGAGACTGTGAATTTCAAAATAATACACCCCTGGCTCAGTAGATCTGTCAGATTACTGAAAAATGAAATGGAATTAAGTTCCAGCCTTCTCAGACTGACCTCAATATGTAAACCGTTCTGACAACACTATCAAACGATCTTTGCGCCGCTTTGCATGAGAAAGAGAGTCGATCATGAGGGAAGCTTTGCCGGCTTTAAGATGGCTGTCAGATTCCTTACCACAGATAAGAAATCACAGAGAAAACAGAGAAGGCAGTGCTGTTGGAGTCAACACTGAGATGAAAGTGTGAAGCGAGAGTTTAGCTTTTAAATATTTTATGAGAGAAAAAACCCATGGTGCCACTACACAAGTCCTACAAATGACTCGTGTTCATCTCGGCTGTAAACACACCTGAGAGAGAAGCAGAGCAACAAAAAGCACTGCTGAATCATTTCTCTCAGGAGTTTTTTTTCCACCTCCTAAAAACTGTGTTGCTTGTGGTCTATTTTTTCTTTATTTTTCAACTCACAATGATCTTTCCTGCACAATATAAAATCTTTAAGGGGCGGAGTTAAGCCCAGATTGTTTAAAATAACATAAACTGTGCAAGCTGGAATATAGATAATATCAGTGTTGTTTGTATCTTTGAGAAAAATAAACTGGGCAGTGGAAAAAAGTATGGCCCTCCAGCCATCTCTGCAGTGACGTCGTCAAGCTGTAATCATTACATTTATAGCCAATAAACTTGTCACTTCTCTAAAAAGTCGTGGAGCTGAAGATTGTCCAGGTTAAGGGTCAACTTGAGAAGGATGGGAGAGGAACAGATCCCATCTGACAGTACTGGACATGACATCATTGGTTTGTATCCAGGGCACGCTCAGAGTAAGGAGGGAGCTCTTACTGTTTGATATTCTTTGGAACTTCCAGGCCTGTCACTAATGTCACCTGAAATAGAGAAACGGAAAAAACACTCATTGAAATCAGCACGAATGAGGCAGTGATCTTAGAGATCAGAGTGGGCACATAAAAGCACCACTGCATCTATTTCATGTGAAATTTGTTTTGGAGAAGACACATTTATTTACCTTTGGAACACACAGTAATCTGAGCTCATGGGTTAGGAATCATTCACTAAATGTCTCATGAACTGCATAAATATAACCTATATTTCATCTGAATTTTACAGTAATGTAGTTGCAGCTTGGTTGCTTTGAAGTTTGTGTTAATCATCGCATCTGTGTACAGAATCTCTCCTCAGGGAGCCATTTTTCCTTGCTATTCTTGAATTTAATTCCTCTTCTTTTTTCATTGAGTTATTTTGCAGTAAACACTTTACCGAGGTCAACAATCAAGGCAGCCCATCAGGGAGCTGGTTATTTTCCATTGCTGTTAAACATGGCACTTTAACACACACAGACCTGCACATTTCTGTTGAGGCTGACGGCGGGCACAAAGACCCCGTCCAGGTTCTCAAAGGCAGTTGGGCCATGCTGTTCCTTATTGATGTAGAAGGTCAGTGTGCGTTTAGTCAGATCCAGCAGGACACCCACAGTCGAGCCCTTAGTGATGCCTCCCTCTGCCCTACACACACCCACACACACAAAGCTAGTCAATTTTGTTATGTATATGTGCCGTAAATGCACAGATTTTATAGTAGGTTAAGTTTCACATTGAAGGTAACACAGCACAAATATGACTGTAGTTGTGTCATGCTGCAAAAAAAGACAAATATATATGTAAAAGAATGAATACAAAACATAGTCACCGAAGAGTCCTTTAACTCATTCACAGCTTGTTTAAAGACAGCACTCTGAAGTCTGGGGATGCAGCAACAGGTTCTTTAGTATTTCTTGCCAAATGGCAGCAGAGTGAACAGGCTGTTGCTGGGATGGTTAATGTGTTTTTTAATTAATTATTATTATTATTATTATTATTTTGGTTTATGATACTTTAATCTACGTGTGTGTTAAATTAGTTAAAGTTTTAAAAAAATCTGATCACTCTTGTATTCATATTTTGTGTGTTTTATGTGACATTTGTTGGCGTCTTCTACATGGAACCTGAAGCTAACAGTGCATCAAATGGCAAACAAAGACCCCTGTAACTCATAAATCAAAGTTAGAATTGGCTCAGTTGCTGTTGAATGAATTATTTCACATATCAAATGTATTTAAAATTAAACGTCTGCTCTTTTTGTCTAACACGTAAACTCTCTGTTCTCTGTTTTAAGAAGTGACGTAATGAAAACGATCTATGGCAAAAACCTGTGCTCCAAAAAACTATGTTTTAACCACAAAGCTTGTGTTTTTGCTAAGAGCTAAACAAATGTCTCTAAACTTATAGAAATGCAGACACTCACCAGGATTAGGCTGTCAGGGCACTAACAGATAAAGAAATCAATATGAGATTAAGAAGTCAAAAATAAAGCTCCGACACGACACGATGAATGACATGAAAGGTGGGTAGAGAACTGACAAGTCAAGAGAGCAGATATTTTTCATGAATAAATCTTTAATGAGAGTTTGATGGCTTCCTTGTGAAGCAGACAGAGAGACGGTGCAGATGCATGTTTTGATGTTTCCTGCAGCCATCTTATACAGCTCCCCTGTGTGTTTGTTAGTCTGTTTGTTAGTATTGTATGAGCCTTCGGGTTTCTCTGTCATCGTGTGCATCTATGGTTATAGCTTCCAAACCTCTTAGAAGTATGAGACTTAATGCACAAGACAGAATGATGAATGCATAAGGGAAACACTTTACAGAGTCCCTGTCTCCTGTTGTTTTACTCAACGACAAAAGTTGCTCATGAATTACTTAAAATGATGAGTGCTGCTTTCTAGTAAGACAAGATTTAACAAGTTGGATTTGTTAATGTTACAAACTAATTGAATCATATTTTATAGTAAAGGAAACAGCAGTATTGCTACAGTAATAATACATTATAGTACATTAGGAATGATATAATGACAATCTTGGGATTGCCATGTTATGAAAAATTAAATTCAGCAGGTATTTCTCCTTCTCTTCATGAATCACCGTAGTGGGATTATCATTAAAGGATTAAAAGCTTCGCCAGCAAAAATAGAACAAATTAAATCCCAGCATCACTCCACTCAGATTTAATTGTGCCTTCTAATTAATGGTTTATTAAATATTTGAGGGCTTGAAGGATGTTACAGAAAATTCCTAATGAAGGAACGTAAACTACTGATTTCATATTATACTATCCGGTCTGCAGATACACATGTTAAAGGCATTAATGTTATGAACAGCTTCTTCCAAGACAGAAAGTGCTACAACAATCCTTTAGAGGGGTTGATGAAAGAGCTGAAAACTCCATGAAAGCTTTGCCGCAGGAACGGGGATTTTTACAACCTAGCAGCCTATGAGTTGTTCACACAGCATGAGTAATATATTCAATTTTAACTTTGTAGTTTGACAAAACAAAACAAATTTAAAAATTTCAAGATTTGTCTTTTGTTCTTTGTATTAAATAACTGCAGCGGGGAAAACCAGCGTGATAATAGTGAAAGTCTGGAAAAGCTGTCAATGTCTTTTTTAGCTTTCCTGATGTTCCCTTCAACAATCTGTCCCTGGGCATCGCTGAAATCCTTTCAGCATGACTACAAGTTGTCGACTGCTCCCTGAAGCTCCCTTTCTAACCGGATCTCCTCGAGTGTGTCAAATGGAGCTCTTCTACTTGACTTAAATTTTTGGGGCAAAGAAAGAAAGTCCCAAATCTGCAGAGCATGAATTGTCTTCATAATTGCATGTGCCAATTTTCCTCATCTTTTTGCTGTTCTCTTTATGGATCAACATAGTGGATCATCTGTCTCTATCTCTAGCATCCTCTTCTGTCACACAAACTTACCTGTAGTGTCCTCCTTCACTCCAACCAAAAATCTTCTGTGTGATCTTCTTCTTTTCCTCCTCTGCACATGTCCAAACCATCTCAGCCTTGCCTTTCAAACTGTGTCATCAAAACACTCGACCTGAGCTGGTCCTCTAATCTTGCCAGTTCTCTAATCTTAGATACTTCAACTCTGCTACCTCCTGTCTTTATGTTAGTGCCACCATGTCCAAGCAACACATCCCAGGTAAACCTTTCCGTTCATTCTTGCCTGCACCACATCTCAACCAAGTGTTCTCTCACAGAAGCCTCGGGCTGTTACCCAATTTGCAAGTCTCCATTGACAGTCTGACCTTAAGGAAAAATTCACAGTGCACTCTCTTAAGAAAGACCTGATAGGCAAACACTGGGTTGTAGCTGGGGAACAAACCCCCACCAGAAGTGATGTTCCTCAAAATGATCTGATCATTTTGACAACAAAAGCCACTGAAGAGGTTTGACGTCCATGATAAAATCTCACAATGCTCATGCACAGAAGTGGAATTCTGATCTACAACGATTCTCGAAATAGCAGCTGAAAACAGACCTAAAGTTCACAAGGACATGAGGATGAAAGGCAAATCTAAAACAAATAAACTCAGGCACTGTATTGGAAGGTAACCAGTATATTATTTTAAAAAATAATCTTAAATTAGTCTTTTGTCAGTTGTCTTTGCATTTGAATGATATGAGCCTCTGGATCCTGCAGGATATCAGTTTGGGATTTTTCTTGAAAACATGCAGATGGAATCTCTTAATTGTTCTCATTTTTTAAATATGATATGTATTTTATGCCAGTATTATACAACATGTCCAATGGTAGGGAACAATGGTTAAAAGTTATCACTAAAAACTGTTGGTGGTGTTGTTGCTCCCCATGCACCTACCTGTTGGTGTGGGAGTTGTTGTGCATGAACCAGGAGCGGTTGTTGTCCACATACATGGCCCAGGCTTTGTCATCTTTCCCCAACATCATGTCCTTCATGGTGTTGATCCTTGCTATGCCAAACGCAGGATCTGGGTGGTTGTCATAGCGATCAATGCTGACCTCCCAATAGTGAATGCCCTGAGATTCAATAGGGGGTAAAAAAATTAATCTTCTATAACTTCTATAACCAAAAATCAACAGAAAAAGGCTAATCGCTGTCAGATTTAAATGGAAAATATCTGTATACACTTCACCTTGGAGAAAGCAGCAGTCCCCAGCACCACACGGTCATCATAGCTGTTACAGCTAACTGTCTGGTTGTCATTAGTCAGAACAATGTCCCGATGAGCTGAGGTGGGGTCAAAGGTGAACCAAGCCACTGTAAGAAGGACACAACAGTTAGCCTGCTAATAGTCTTTGGAAATTCTGTAAGTCTGTACTAACATTCACACTAAATTTAGTCACATGTTGTATTCTGCATCTTATTAAAATAATTTTAAAAACTGCTCATCCAAAGTGAACCTTACTGGGTAGCTATACCTACCCACACCTACAGTAAAGCCAATAATTATATCACTGATTCTAGAAGGGCCATGCTTTCTTTTTCATAGGATTAAAGACCCTATACAGTCCTTTGAAAATAAAACATGATTCAAAGCTCATAGAACCACCTTTAGCAGAAATAACTTGAAGTAATTGTTTTCTTTATAACTTTCAGTGTCTTAATTCATTATGGCCATATTTGCTATATAGCTTTGCTTCATTTCGTTAAGGTTTGATGTCATTTATTAATGCACAGCTCTCTTAAGGTCCCAAAACAGCATTTCTGTCAGGTTGAGGTCTGAACTTTGACTGTGCCATTGTAGCATATTGATTCTTTTCTATTTCAGCTATTTATTGTAGATTTGCTGGATAATTTTCCTGTTGCATGAACCAATTTGGGTGTTCTTGCAAACATGATCACATTTGACTCTAAAATACTTTAGTATCAGAGGAGTATAGAGGAGTTTAAGGGTGACTCAATGACTGCGAGGAGCCGAGGTCCTGTGGGTGCAAAACAAACCCAAACCATCACCGCTCCACCACCGTGTTTGACTTTCTCCAAACATGGCGCTGTACATTAAAAGGACATTGTTCGAGAAGTCTTGTGGTTTGTTCAGTTCAAAACCTAAGCTGTGCTACAATATTCTCTTTAGACAGTAGTAGGGATGGGTACCGGTATCCGGTGCCATTATGGCAAAAGCAGCGCACATTTCATTGCTTTATTTCGGTGCTTTTTTTTTTCTTCCTGAGATGTCATACACTTTGGATTCTAGCCAATCATTTTATCTTTGCAAGGATAGTAGGTGGGCCCAGGTACGTACATTCTTTTAGAGCTACAGATTAAAAATGCCCAAGGCAAAGTGGTCAAAAGTCTGGCTTTACTTCACAGCAAAAGATGCAAACTCAGCAGCCTGCAACAAGTGCTTTAAGGTGATACTGTGATACTGTGCAAAGGAGATAACACCTCGAATCTGACAACCAACCTGGCGATGCATAGCGTTTTTTTAGAAGCCAAGAAATGCACCAAGTTAGCAACATCCCCCAAGAACCCGAAGAGTAGAGTCCTGACCCCTAGCCCTGCCAGTGTAGCAGAAATGATGACGGATGATGATGCAGCAGCAGCTGTTCTTCTCTGCGTGAGTAGCTTAATGTTCGTGTGTAATTTAAGTTGAGTAGGCTAACCACGTTATTAAATTAATGCATGTAAGGTGAACTAGCAAACACCGTTGTAGTTACATGCGGCTGTCTTCTTGTTTGATGGCAGATACTCCCTTCACCCTGGCCAAAAAGGCTAAAATGACCAAAGCAAAAGTTTGAGCACCGTTTAAGCACCAGCACCGTTTCAAAAGTACTGGTTTGGCACCGGTATCGGATAAAACCTAAACGATACCCATCCCTAGACAGTAGAGGCTTTTTACAAGCATCTTCCAAATGACCCATACTTGAGTCTGTTACACCTTCTCTGAGCATTGTGTGGTCTGAAAAGTCAAACTAGTTTAATTGCTGTGACTGATTTTTTTAAATTATCAAAATACTTTGAACAAGCTCAAGGAATACACATAAATACAACTTTCAGCTTAACTCAGCAAGGGATATTTTCATCTCTGGCTGATAAAAACAAGACTATAAATGTAATCACTCTGTCAAATAATCACATTAATATGTATTAAAAGATTCTTTTATAATGAATGTGACCTTAGAAATCTTTGTACGGCGGTTGTGGGCAACAACTAATTGGGTTCATCCACAGAAAACAATGCACTTGTAAAGTGTAGGCCTGAGACGGGAAATGTTTCATCAACTACCAATGCATTATTAAAAAAGTGCTTGCACGTGAGATTTTTACTGTCACACTACACGGATGCCATGTTTTTGTTTGCAGCCATTGCTGTCTGTTCAACAAGAGTCACGTCGCCGCAGTTTTCTTTCTCGGTGTAGCTGCGGTACAATCCTCAAAGAGAGAGAGAGGAGGAAGAGGAGGAGAAGGGGAGGGAAAAAGAGGCAGAGTAGGCAGGAAGAAGAACGATGATAGAGAAGAATAAAAAGAGGGCGGGTGGGATAAACAGTTATCAGTCAGAAAACAGACTCTAATGCCCATTATTGTTGTGGCTGGTTCAGAGACACTGTTTGTGTGTTTGTGTATTGTAAAAATCTCCACCCGCATTGCTCTGCTGTTACACAGTGGGTGTCTCTATTTTCTTCTTTCACCTCCTCTTTCTCTGAGTCCTTAATCTCATTCTTTCCTTTCTTCTCCAGCAGTATATTCTGTTTTTTCTCCCTTTGCAGTTATGTTTTTTCCTTCCTTTTCTCTTTTTCCTTTGCATCTCTGTACAGTTTTACCTTTATCCTCTTTTTCCATTGCCCCCTTTCTTTTTCTTACTTAACCGCTCCTTTGATCTCCTTTTCTTTCCTTCTGTTTTCTTCTTGTTTGTGACTTTTCTTTACTGTCTACTCAAACCTGGTCTACTTCAGCTTTTTTCCATCCGCTTCCTCTTCATTATTCCGTTTCTCTTTTCTTCCCCTTTCTTTGTCTACTGTTCCTGTCCAGTGTATTTCCTTCACCCTCTTCAAAATCTTCCACCTACCTTTCTCCTGCCTTCTCCCAAAAACATCTCCTCCTCTATGTAAGAGGCTTTTCTGTTCACAGTTACATAGGTCAGATGAAATTACATCATGAAACCTGTTTTACAAAGAAGCTCGCAGACAAAAAAATCCCTTGGGTAAAAATATATAATGAAATCAAGACAGCCAAAAGAGCAGAATCAAAAGTAAGGCAGACAAAGAGTCCATCTGTCATGCTCTGGAAGCTAAGCCAGTTCCAGCACACACCACGTACCATCAGAAGTCTTGAGCATGACTGTCTTGCTGTATGGACCCACTCCAATGGAATTATAAGCTTTCACCCTTGCGTTGTAGGAACTGTTGAAATGAAGACCATCGACTGTACACACTGTTTCCTTCCCCACATATACCTCCTGGGGGCACACACAAACACGCACACACAGACACACACAAACTCAGCATCATTTGAAATGCAAGTTGAGGCAGTATATGCTCAAGGATTAGTGAAGAGGTCAAGATCTCTAGCACTTTTAATGCATGCTTGATGATGACTCATATACTTACACACATAAAGAGTATTATCTGTCCTTTGTCAGATATGAGCATCATATTGAGGAGAGCTACTAAACATCATTTTCTGAGTTTCAGATTAGATTAGTTATTTTCACAGTAGAGTTATTGCAGTGTTTCCCAAAAACAGAAATTTCTTGGGCAGGCTGCCCACGAATCTTTTTCAACCTTCAGAGAAAACAACGAGATTGAGAAACAAGTTCAAGTTGCTGCTGTGATGGTTCTTGGTGTCGTTCAGCTGTCTTTATTCTCTTGTCCTGGAGACACAACTGCTTATTTTTTATTATCTATTTCCACAAAAAATATATGCATTTCTTTTGGGTGCACACATATGATCTGTGCCTCATTACTGCCACGATACAGAGTAATTCTGTGGGAAACACTATTAGTGTAAATCTTTTGTTTAACAAATAGTACTCACCCTGTACTGTCCTCCATTGCCATCATCCAGCTCCAGGATGTAGCCCTCGATGGGGTTGATGGTGGGCATAGCTACCCTCCAGGCCAGGGTGGCGCTGTTATTCCTTGTGCAGCACTTCTCCAGCTGCAGGAGAGGAGCTGGAGGCACTGAGGGTCTAGGCTCCACTGTGTAGAGAGATGGATGGATGCAATTTAAATTTTGCAATCAATGAATGAGAGGAATTGGGACAAAGAAGAGGTACAAGGAGGGAGACATGAAAGTGTGGAAGGATGAAGAGAGGAAGACATACAGGGATGCCGTCATCTGGCGGGTTGCCTTTAAACAGACTGAATGAAGAGAAAAAGGAGCTTTAATGACAATCTGGTGGGAGATTTAAAAAAGAGCCTTAAAGGTGAAAGAGCTCTGGGTTCATTTACAGGGTAACAGCTGGGAATTATTAAGGGCTTAAACTGGACCTAGTGAGGACTCTACATACACTTAAAGGGTAGTGTAGTGGTAGGGATGCACTGGGTTAGATTGATATGCGCTTTGAAGGCTGACTTGTAGTTTGATAGTAATAAATAAATCAGCAAAGGTGGTAAGAAAGTATGAGACATCGGCTCCCCACCAAAGGCCAGACTGATGAAAGCAAAGCATCATTCCTGCATAAAATCTGCATAAAATCAGAGGAAAAGCATCATATCAGTCTAACTCTTGTACAAAACAGGTGAAAAGCAAATTCCAAAAGGAGAAACAAACATACAAACAATAAAATAAGAAAAGATTTAAAAAATCTTTCTTCACTTTTTCATTTACAGGTACTTATCTGATAAATATATAACAGTACGGAAAACACAGGGGAAGGCAGCAGTCATGGCGGACAGTATAGGAGATAATGCATGTTTTGTTGATATTACATATTTGAATTTATGACTTATTACATGGAAATCAGCCACAACATCAAAAATACAGATTATGTAAAGTAATTAATAACGGCCATCTCTTTACAATGCAATGTTCTGCTGTAGAAATCTGGTTTCATGTCATTTATGTGGATGTTACATTGACGCAGAACATTAAATTATCCTTCAAACAGCCCAGATACTAATGCAAACATGAATCTACAAGATGTACCAGAGATAGCCTGATCCACAGACGCCCCACCCGCAACCTCCAGCAGGCAAATGATCTGCTACCTGATCGCAGAGACCAAAGGACACCTGCAGAAGTCCTAAATGTTGATGGATTGAAGCAGATTCTAATGTTGTGGCTGATCAGTCTATAGCTATCAAGCAAGACTGAATATGTGAAAACAAAATGATTAGAGGATCATGTTTACTGCACATTTCCTCAGTATATACTTACTCCCTATAATTTGTATTGCCACAGTTTAATTCATGCATAATTATATTTTTATATATGTGTCATTAGTAATATGTGAAACAAAATTATCGCAGGAAACAAAGATCTTTGTGCAGAACTGTTCAGCAGATCAGTGTCGTTTACTGTTGAAGAGCTGAAAAACAACATGCAAAGGGAAAACACCAGAGAAACACTGTGGGACAAAAAGACCAGTGAGTTTCCAACCAGAGAGCTATCGGGGCTAAGGAACGAGGCAGGAGTGACAAAATATATGCAAGGAAGGGAAACAGAGATTTACAGTGAAAAATAGAGTCTCTGAAATACCTCCTGGGCTCTCTGTCTCCATCTCAGCCTCACCACTGCCTGCTTCCTGCATTTGTTTCAATTTTGGATTCTCCTGTACATCTGGAAATATGATGTTGATTTAAGTCAGTGTTCTCTAAAGAAGTAAAAAGGATGACCAGAAGTGTAGTGTATCAATCATACACTTATTTGTCACAATGATATTAACTAAAGGTCCAAAAATTATCATTGATAAACACAAAAATCGTTTGTCAAGCCTAAACTTGAAGGTTTTGTTGTCCTTTTTGTGTTGCATTATTTTGTGTAGTATTTTGTAGTTTTAGGTAGTATTTGTGTAGTGATAAGACAAGAGATTGTGTTTTTAGGTAGCACTTTTAGAGCTAGGTAATAATTTGGTAATTGTGGGGTAATAAGTTGGAAACAAGGAGGCAATAATTTTATCATCACTATCATCACTGCCCCAGTAATATCCAAGCAGTTATTTTGTATCAACAGTGATTACTGCTGAGTAACATTACATTACTCAGCAGTAATCACTTACTGAAATCATACTATAATGCATGTATATACAGGGAGTGCAGAATTATTAGGCAAGTTGTATTTTTGAGGAATAATTTTATTATTGAACAACAACCATGTTCTCAATGAACCCAAAAAACTCAATATCAAAGCTGAATGTTTTTGGAAGTAGTTTTTAGTTTGTTTTTAGTTTTAGCTATTTTAGGGGGATATCTGTGTGTGCAGGTGACTATTACTGTGCATAATTATTAGGCAACTTAACAAAAAACAAATATATACCCATTTCAATTATTTATTTTTACCAGTGAAACCAATATAACATCTCCACATTCACAAATATACATTTCTGACATTCAAAAACAAAACAAAAACAAATCAGCGACCAATATAGCCACCTTTCTTTGCAAGGACACTCAAAAGCCTGCCATCCATGGATTCTGTCAGTGTTTTGATCTGTTCACCATCAACATTGCGTGCAGCAGCAGCCACAGCCTCCCAGACACTGTTCAGAGAGGTGTACTGTTTTCCCTCCTTGTAAATCTCACATTTGATGATGGACCACAAGTTCTCAATGGGGTTCAGATCAGGTGAACAAGGAGGCCATGTCATTAGTTTTTCTTCTTTTATACCCTTTCTTGCCAGCCACGCTGTGGAGTACTTGGACGCGTGTGATGGAGCATTGTCCTGCATGAAAATCATGTTTTTCTTGAAGGATGCAGACTTCTTCCTGTACCACTGCTTGAAGAAGGTGTCTTCCAGAAACTGGCAGTAGGACTGGGAGTTGAGCTTGACTCCATCCTCAACCCGAAAAGGCCCCACAAGCTCATCTTTGATGATACCAGCTCAAACCAGTACTCCACCTCCACCTTGCTGGCGTCTGAGTCGGACTGGAGCTCTCTGCCCTTTACCAATCCAGCCACGGGCCCATCCATCTGGCCCATCAAGACTCACTCTCATTTCATCAGTCCATAAAACCTTAGAAAAACCAGTCTTGAGATATTTCTTGGCCCAGTCTTGACGTTTCAGCTTGTGTGTCTTGTTCAGTGGTGGTCGTCTTTCAGCCTTTCTTACCTTGGCCATGTCTCTGAGTATTGCACACCTTGTGCTTTTGGGCACTCCAGTGATGTTGCAGCTCTGAAATATGGCCAAACTGATGGCAAGTGGCATCTTGGCAGCTGCACGCTTGACTTTTCTCAGTTCATGGGCAGTTATTTTGCACCTTGGTTTTTCCACACGCTTCTTGCGACCCTGTTGACTATTTTGAATGAAACGCTTGATTGTTCGATGATCACGCTTCAGAAGCTTTGCAATTTTGAGACTGCTGCATCCCTCTGCAAGATATCTCACTGTTTTTGACTTTTCTGAGCCTGTCAAGTCCTTCTTTTGACCCATTTTGCCAAAGGAAAGGACGTTGCCTAATAATTAAGCACACCTGATATAGGGTGTTGATGTCATTAGACCACACCCCTTCTCATTACAGAGATGCACATCACCTAATATGCTTAATTGGTAGTAGGCTTTCGAGCCTATACAGCTTGGAGTAGGACAACATGCATGAAGAGGATGATGTGGACAAAATACTCATTTGCCTAATAATTCTGCACTCCCTGTATATATATATGTGTGTGTGTGTGTGTGTGTGTGTGTGTGTGTGTGTGTGTGTGTGTGTGTGTGTGCTACCTAAACACTGAAATACATTTTTTGCACGCAGCAATGAATTTTGTTCACTCAAATTTAGCTTTTCTTTGCTCGAAATAAATTTCTCCTCAAAATGCAACACTTGTACTTGCAAATTTTTTTTACATGCGCCCACTTTTTTTTAATGCGCGCTCAGAATAGTGCCACACAAATAATGCCGTATGCTTGTTCTACGCTTTTTTATGCTGCATATTTTACCAGAGGTGCAAAGTTATATTCTTTCCAGTGCAGCTGAGCAGCTGCTGCTATATTATTATAAAAGTATAACAGTATAATCCTATTATCCAGTATTCAGCATTGTTTGACGGTATCTGTCGCGGCCTTTTACTTTCCAAACACCAAAAAAGTCCAAGAAAGGCCGTGGGTGGCAACGGGAGGTTTGTTTTAGAACGCACTTCTGACTCCATTGTTTAAAAATCAAATGTGGTTTATTTCGTGCAAAATTATAAACAAAAATCAACCAAATAACTTCTTTAAACTTAAAATTAAACGAAAGCTAATTTAATTTGCTTTAACAACTTCAAAAGTGGTCAAAAAATCATTTTCTAACCCTCCCGTCTTCCCATCTGACATTTGGCAAACAAAAAACGAAAAACCTTTACCACACCCATCCGGGGTGCTCTTAATCTCTTGATTAATGGGAGGGTCCATAAGCTAATAAACCAATCACTTTCCAAAAGCTTCTCCAATAAAATTAATTACAAATTTACATAACAAAACCAGGTCAGAATATTCTTACACCTTTAAAGAAAAAAAAAAGAAAAACAAAAATGAATACAAATTGCATTTTATAAACATTCAACAAAAATGGCCACAACATTCCGGCCCCTAATTCCTGTGTAACATGAATTATATCTGTCTAAGTGGCCATCATAAAATGCAATACCAATAATTTTCTTCAGTAGTCCATCCGTATAGGTCTTTTTAAAAAACAAACAAAAGGAAAGGTCAATGTTCTATGATTTCAAGTCTCTGATGTTCATGTGTTTGCTTTGTGTGTATTCAAAAAAGGTGTATGTTGCATAATGGAGTGTAGAGCAAAGTGAGTGTCAGTGTAAATGTAGAGCCAGAGGTTCCAGAACTTGGCTCAGTTGGAGGCAAACATTCATTGTTTCCTCTAGATGGCCTCCACCAGGAGACATATTTTGTTGATTGGCCTCTCCAGCTCATTTGTTCGTGTCTTAACTCTAACACGGCGAACTACTCCGTGTGCATCGGCCATGGTTTCAGTGATGCGGCCAATGGGCCAAGAATTTCTTGGTGCAGCTCCATCAACAACAAGCACAACATCACCAATGCAAAAGTTCCTATGAATCTTGTTCCATTTCTGTCGTTCCTGCAACATAGGAAGGTATTCTTTCACCCACCTTTTCCAGAATAGATCCGCAATATACTGGGCTTGTTTCCATCGTCTTCGCAGATACAGATCCTCTTTTTTAAATAAACCTGGTGGCAGCACAGGTTTGCCTTTTAACTGGAGCAAGTGATTTGGAGTAAGAGCTTCTACATCATTAGGATCATCAGATGAAGGTGTGATTGGGCGGTCATTCAGTATAGCCTCCACTTCACAAAAAACTGTATGCAAGGTTTCATCATCTAGTACTTGCTGGTTTGTGATAGAGCATAATATTCTCTTTATTTCTTGCACCAAGCGCTCCCATACTCCACCATGATGGGCCCCATAGGGCGGGTTAAAGGTCCACTTTATGCCATCCTGTGCTAAACCTTTTTGGATTTTACTTTGGTTTAGCTCTAACATAGCTTGTTTTAACTCACGATTTGAGCTGACAAAGTTGGTTCCATTGTCTGACCGGATTTCTTTGACCTGTCCTCTGCGGCAGATGAATCTCCTGATGGCATTAATGCAGGAGCCTGTATCAAGAGAATGTGCCACCTCAAGGTGGACTGCACGACAGGTTAGGCATGTGAAGAGAACTCCATACCTCTTAACAAGACTCCTGCCTCTCTTTACTTCTATTGGTCCAAAATAATCAACACCAACATAAGTAAATGGTGGAAGATCAGCTGAGATTCTGTCAATAGGAAGATCAGACATTTTCTGCTCACCTGGCTTTTGCCGTTGTTTTTGACACACTATGCAATCTTTGATTATTTTTCTAGCTGCTGAATTAGCATGAGGGATCCAGTATTGACGGCGAAGGGTTGAAAGCATGTGATTTCTTCCTCTGTGACCAATCTTTTTGTGAATATGCTGAAGAATAAGCTTTGAAACATGGCTTTCTTTTGGCAAAATTGCAGGATGTTTTGTTTCCTCAGGTAAATCCGCTTTGCTCAGTCTTCCACCCACTCTCAAGACACCATTAGCAACTACAGGATCAAGCTTATACAGATGACTTGACTTCCTTACAGTGCCAGAGTTTAGGGCAGTCATTTCATCAGCAAAATGTTTTCTCTGCACAAAGCTCACTATAGCTTCCTCAGCCTTGGACAAATCCTCAGTTTTGAGCAGAGTGTTCCATTTATCATCTTGCTTAACACATATTTGACTTCCACAGTGCGTGCCCAGCAACTTCTGTCTTTTCCTTGTTTGCAGTTTAAGTCTTTCTTTTACTTTCAGGATCCATGCCACACACCTTTTTAATTTTGCCCAGCTGGAGAAGTACAACAGCAGCTTAGTAGTGGGACACACATCTTCTTTCAGCACAGCTGCACATATCAGGCCCTCCCCTTTTATTTCTGGGTCAGCTTCCAAATGGACAGATACACAATTCATGCCTACAGGCCAGTGAACAACAGGTTTACTGAGAAATTCTGGACCACTGATCCAGGTGGACGATTTCAGGAAACAGCCAACTGTCATTCCTCGAGAGGCTGCATCAGCTGGATTCAGCTTTGAACTGATGTATCTCCACTGCTCAACTTTTGTCAAAGCATGAATGGTGGAGACTCTATTAGCTACATACGTTTTGAACCGTGTGGTTGTGTTTGCAATGTACTGTAGCACAGTTGTGCTGTCAGACCAAAAGACTGACTCACTCAGATTAAGATTGAGTTCAACTGATAGCATTTTGTCCAAGCGCACAGCTAAAACTGCAGCAGCCAGCTCAAGACGTGGGATGGTGACTTGTTTTAACGGCGCCACCCTTGCTTTACCAATAGTAAAGGAAACACACACTTCCTGCTTGCTATTAGATAGCCTAAGATATGATACAGCACCATACCCAGTTTCACTGGCATCACAAAAGTGATGCAGCTGTGCATTTTTTATCTCCCCAAATCCTTTGGGTGTGACACATCTACTAATACTAAACTTGTTAAGAAGAACTAAATCCTCAACCCATTTTTGCCAAGTTTGTGCCATTTCTGCTGGTATTGTCTCATCCCAGCCAAACCTCAGTTTACATAGATGTTGCAGAATTTGTTTTGCAGGCAGAATGACTGGAGCTAAGAAACCCAAAGGGTCGTAAATGGAGCTGACATTGGACAGAATACCACGTCTTGTAAGTGGTTTGTTCTTGTTCACAATACTGAATGTGAAAACATCACGTTCAATATCCCATTGCACACCGAGAGCTCTTTCTGTGGGTAGCTGATCCCGACTAAGGTCCAGCATCTTTACACCTGTGGCTCTATTTTCCTCCGGGATCTGACAGAGGACAGAGCGATCACTACATACCCACTTATTGAGCTTAAATCCCCCCTTGGCACACACTTCAGTAAGCTGCTGATAAAGTGAGATGGCCTGCTCAACAGACTGAGCAGATTTAAGACAGTCATCTACATAAAAACTATGCCTGATTGTATGTATAACCTCCTCTGGGTACAGATGTTGGTTGTCATCAGCAGTCTTTAGTAGTGCATAGGTGGCACAGCTGGGGGAGGATACTGCACCAAAAATGTGGACTAGCATTCTATGTTCCACCAGCTGTTTTGTGATGTCACCATCGGGCCACCAGAGAAAACGTAAAAAGTTTACGTGTTCCTCAGCTACTCTGACCTGATGAAACATCCCTTTAATGTCTGTCATAAGTGCTATTGGACCCTGCCGAAAGCGAATCAGCACACCTAATAAAGTGCTAGTCAGATCTGGGCCTTGTAATAGCTCTTTGTTCAGTGATGTTCCAGAAAATGTTGAAGCACAATCATACACAACACGCAGTGTTTTCTTGCGGGGGTGGTAGACCCCATGATGAGGTATATACCACACCTTTCCTTCCTCATTCTTCAACTGTTCTTGTGGTATGATTTCTGAATGTCCCTCCATACTAACATTGTGCATGAATTCTTTGTATTCTTCAAAGAATAACTGATCCTTCTGAAACCGTTTTAGCAGATATTGCGCCCTCTGCTGAGCCACCTGCTTGTTGTTTGGCATTCTTACTTCAGGTTTACGAAAGGGTAATTTCAAGTAATAATGGCCATCCTTAAGTACAGCTGACTCTGACATTATGTTCATGAACTGTTTATCTTCTACAGACATTTCTGCACGCTCATTACACTGGTTCTCCACAAAATCTTGATTATACTGCGTAACCAGCATTTCCTCTAAACTACTTATAGAAATGCGGTTTACCTGAACAAAACTAGCATCATGCTCATCCTTTTCACTACCCTGATTGAGTGGCCCATTGACAACCCAACCGAGACGAGTTAGCACAGCATAGGGTCCATTACCCTCACTGTTAATGATTCTCCAAGGTTCCAGCGCTTTGGGAGAATTTACACCAATAAGCAGCCCAATGCCAGCATTTATCGGTGTCAACTTAACCTCCTTTAAGTAAGGCCATTTTCTTAAGTTTTCTTCTTTAGGGATATTTTCTTTAGTGACAGGAATAAACTTTTGAGTGTACACATCAGGCAACCTCAAATACTCATTCTGTTTCAAAGCAGCTACTTCCATACCAAAAAGTTTATAGCTACTTACTGGCCTTTCCTGACCCATAGTCTTTAACATGATTTCCACTTTTTTTCCAGATGCATTTAACTGCATCATCAACGCCTCAGTGCAAAAAGTTGCAGAGCTGCCGGGATCAAGAAAGGCGTACGTCTCCACAACCTTCGTCCCATTTTCCAATTTCACTTTTACTGGAACAACTGACAAGGCACATTCATTAGACCCGGCCCCAGTATGGCTACCAAAGTTCAAAGAAACAAGAGCATTTGAGACTGATGATTCTTTACATTCAGCTTTAGCTGCTTGCCACTGCCGTTCATTTGAGTCTATGTGAAGAACAGTAGGGTGATTTTTGTTACAGGTGTGGCACGTCAAACGATGTGGACAAGCTTTACTAATGTGGCCTCTCTTTAAGCAACCAAAGCATAAACCTTTACTTTTAAGGAATGTCACCTTTTCTTTGTTGGCTTTTAGTTTGAATGAGTCACATACGTCCAAAAAATGAGTTTGGTCACAAAACAAGCATCGAGTTTGATTTAACCCTTTAACTTCATGGCTTATCTGAATCCGTTCCGGTTTGTGTTTGTCATTGATCTGTTCTGAAACTACAGCTACAGAAGTAGCAAAGCTACTGCTTTTAGTTTTAAGCAGTGTCTTTGATGGTTTTGAAGCCATCTTTTCTTTTGTGTTTTGACTTTCTCCAAAAACAGGATCTAATGCAGCTCTTGTTTGCTTTTCAAGAAAATCAAGAAGATCTTTAAACCCTGCTCTGCGATCGCACTTTTCTGTTATACCAACGATTATTAGTCGCCATTTATCACGAAGTCTAAAAGGCAACTTTGAAACAAGAATCCTCATATTGGTTGAATTTTCCAGCTCATCAAGAAACCCAGCTTCATCCATTGTGTTGAAGCAGCTTCTTAGAAAGAATGTGTAAGCACGTAATGCTGAAGCATCATCAGACTTTAAAACTGACCAGTTAAGAGCCTTGTCTATAAATGCAGATGTTATCTTTGCTCTGTTACCAAAGTTCCACTCAAGCTGTCTTTTTGCCTCAACATAAGCTGTCTGTGGACTCATGTGCATGCAACTTCTCACTAAAATTCTGGGCTGTCCTGTAGTAAACTGTTCTAAATAATAAAGCCTATCCTGCATGTTATCAGTTTTAGTTTCTATTCCTTGCTCAAAAGCCTTAAGAAAGGATCTAAAACGCAAAGGATCACCACCAAAAACAGGAATGTCTATAGCTGGAAGCAGTGACAACCTCTGTTGGTTTACAAGCATCTGAGTAATTTCATTTTGCTTTGTCATAATCTCTATTAGGGCACTGCTGTGAACATCAACCTGTGAAGAGATTGGCCTTGGGCTTTCCCCTTCTGGTTTGACCTTAGCAGGTGCATGTGTCTCTAGGGGCATTGGCAAAGGAGAATGAACTAAAGGGGCTTTCTTTGTTCTTGGAGCCTTTTGAGCTGTAGCAGCAGGTATGAACTCAGTAGATGTTCCAGAAGGCGCTGTAATCCCGCCTTCTGATTCAACCTCAGCCCTGGATGCAAGGCTCTGCCGATCCTGAGCAGAGGTGAGAATTTGCCTTTTTGCATCAGCCTTTACCAACTTAGTTCTTAGAGCCAATGCTTCTTTTCTTGCTTTTAATTGAACTTCTTCCAGTTCGAGCGCATGTTTTTCTTGCAGTGCGTCCACCTCCGCTTTTAAAGCGGCTCTTTCCACTTCAGCTTCCATCAGCGCCATTGAAGCCGCACGCGAGCTTTTACTCCTTAAACTTAAGGCTGCAGTAACATTACTGGGCGCTTTACTAGAGCCCTTGCTGACAGGTTTAGCAACTCGTTCAGAAATCATGTCGCTCGCTTCTTGCGCTACTTGTGAGACACTATCATGCGGCGCAATGTCACTGTCATGAGATGCTACCTTTGATTCAACATTAGAGGCTGCAAATTCATCCTTTTGTGGATCAGGGTCTGCATTTATCCAAGTGTCAATTCCATGCAGAAAGTCTTTAAAACTGATCAGCTTAGGTTCATACCAATCGCTGTGATCCGTTTCCTTTTCATCATCGTTCAGCAATTTTTGAACTGAAGTCTGTAAGTCCATAAACTCTCCCAAATAATCATTAAATGTTCTCATGTGTTCATCTATGGAGGCTTTTGATTCTCCAGCATCAATGAGAGCATTAATGTCATTTCGTTTTCTTGTCAGAACGCCAAGCTTCGCTCTGCGTTTTTTAATTAAATTAAAAAGCTCTCTTTCTTGTTCCTCCATTTTAACCAGAAAATTCGTTTCACAGGGTCCAAAAGATAATTGTTTAATACAAATGTTTCATGTTGCAGCTCAGCATCTCGGTTGATCCAAACAAAGTTTCGCATTTACTCACGAACTTTGCGTCATTTCTTTTTCAGTCCATTCTGCGAAGATCCAGTCTTCCAAGTCCAATCTTGCAAGCTTTTCCATCTTCCAAGTTGACATCCAAGCGAGACAAAATGATTTTTTGACTTAAATGTCGCGGCCTTTTACTTTCCAAACACCAAAAAAGTCCAAGAAAGGCCGTGGGTGGCAACGGGAGGTTTGTTTTAGAACGCACTTCTGACTCCATTGTTTAAAAATCAAATGTGGTTTATTTCGTGCAAAATTATAAACAAAAATCAACCAAATAACTTCTTTAAACTTAAAATTAAACGAAAGCTAATTTAATTTGCTTTAACAACTTCAAAAGTGGTCAAAAAATCATTTTCTAACCCTCCCGTCTTCCCATCTGACATTTGGCAAACAAAAAACGAAAAACCTTTACCACACCCATCCGGGGTGCTCTTAATCTCTTGATTAATGGGAGGGTCCATAAGCTAATAAACCAATCACTTTCCAAAAGCTTCTCCAATAAAATTAATTACAAATTTACATAACAAAACCAGGTCAGAATATTCTTACACCTTTAAAGAAAAAAAAAGAAAAACAAAAATGAATACAAATTGCATTTTATAAACATTCAACAAAAATGGCCACAACAGTATCAATGCAAATTTTATGTTTAATATTGTGGCTTATTATAAGGAAATGTTTGGTAATGTTTCTACTACATTTCATAGTAATATTTGTCACAATTTAAAGCATATGAAGTTCACTTTAATAGTTTATTAATATGTAATTACAAAAATGTAAAAAGGCAGTTTTGTAGTTCTTAGCCCTGTTTCCTGGTTATCACACAGAAACTACTGCAAAATACATTAGAAGGTTACCTAGGCAACCAGAGCCAGGAATGTCCGTGAGCAATCAGCTGTCAGCTTCAAAGAGATGAGTGAGGAACGAATCACTTTGCTCCAAAGCTATGCGTGGACATAGCTTTAAAGCTGTGCATAATTAAAGATGTAACTGCTTTAAGTGATAGGTCTTGTAGAGTGTTTAATTTAATTAGTTTCATTTTTGTACAAAGAATCAGCTGTTCTGTTTTTCCAATAATTGCATTTTGCTTTGAGCTTGTTTAGCCACAAACTAGTATCCTATACAATTAATAGACAGTGAATTACAGTTCTGTGTTTCTAATCAAGCCACCTACTGTTAACCTAAACTACTCAACTCAACCATCTCATGCAACTATTAGCATCTCGTTTTAAGAAAAGTTGAGGTGAAGACAAGAAAAGAAAATGAAAGATAAAAAACATGCAGAGGAGGAATAACTAATGAATCTTTATGCCTGTGGAGGATGTTATGATGGCTATGCACATCTTTTATTTACAGTATATGGGTTTAAACAAACTTAATATTTGAGTACAAACATACCTTTTGTTGGTGCTCTGTATGTCAAAGATTAAAATTCAAATGCTTAAAATGAAATTGTCCGTCGTTAAAGTCCATACCAGATAATGGGTGAGAGAGAAAGGAATCATACAACTGAATTCCACATCCCCAGTCTTGGAGAAGAAAAGAGAGCTGATCAAAGCTTTCTGGCTTTCTAAGAAGTTTGAGTGGAGCTTAAATTGGAGAAAATCTATTTGAAGTAGAACTTAACTCAAGCCATGACCTGAAGACCCGGGACACATTTTTTAATTTAATTCACTAAGTTTTTGTCGTGTCTGTAAGAGCTAGTGTCCTTATTTTCTAGGAAGTTGACTTTGTTGGGGACAAAAAACGTTGCTGCAGCTCATTGGAAGTGTCACCCAAGATGAACCATAACATTACAAGAGTGCATAATCACAGTTATGATACCGAATATAAAATTTATCACACACAGAGCTCCACTGAATGTAATTTCCTCATTGTGAAAATGAGTATTTTGCTTATGATTTAATGGATTTTGTACTCTTAATAGCTGATAACAAAGACCGGTCAGCATTATTTACTTTTCTAGCAAAGTAACCAGGTTGAATCTGCTTCTGCACAGGGAAGACATCCCATCTTCACCGCCTAAGTGCAGCCATATGCAAATAAAATATGCATATTGGTGATTACATATTTAATATACATTAACTATACATCTGGGTAATCTCGGAGACCGCAGCGGAATGAATATAAAACACGCTGTTTACTCATGCGCGCCAACTGGCTGCTGGGTAGCAACAGCCAATTAATAGATAATTAGATGTGCACACTGTAGTATGAGTTAAAGAAACCTTAAAAGAAAAGAGCAATAGCAGCTAAATCTTATTTTGTTGACTTTAGAACATAGGTGTCAAACTCTGGCCCGCGGGCCAAATTTGGCCCGCAGCCTAATTACATTTGGCCCGCGAAGCCATACCAAATTACTATTAGAGCTGGCCTACTGGTATTATACAGCTAATATATATATTGTTTAGTATTAAGCTTTGCTTGTTCCATATTCAGTTTTCCAGTAAAACTTATTTGAGTCCATAAGAAAAGATTCATTCTTATATCTGGAGGAAGATTTTTTTTTTTAAAATAAATATTAATGTTAGCCCGCGACTTTGTTCCAGTTTTGAATTTTGGCCCACTGTGTATTTGAGTTTGACACCCCTGCTTTAGATGAATCTTGTTTGTGTATGTTTGTGCATGCCAAAATTATTTACATATATCTATAATCATAGAGACTTTTTAAGTAAATCGTTGGCAAGCTTACAAGTGAGCTTTACTCCAGGACTTCAATATGTATGTGCAGCTCAAGAAAATGAGTATTCTGGCAACCCAGTCAAAATCTGTGGTCAGCCTCCAAATTCAGCCACAACCCTGAACTGTTCCTCAGTTTTCCTCACTGTGTAGGAACAGTTTTGTTCAAAAAGATTCATATAGTAAGATTTTTGTGAGGAATATGATCTCAATGGGAGGAGAATTGAGGCTGCTTGATGATTTGAAGCAATGTGGTGGCCAGAGACAGGTGTGCAAGTGAAGAGACTATCAGTGATACTGCAGGATACTGCTGATTGTCATATTATCTGGTGGTAAATACATTAGATGATTACCTAGGCAACCAGAGGCTGGTAAGTCCACAAGCAACCAATCATCACCTCCAGTGAGGAGCGAATTGCTTGAAGCAAGGACTCTGAGATGCATCAAGTTAGTATAAAAGGCCAAAGGTTTACAGAGGTAAATCTAGGATAACAAATTATTCTCAATTCAAAGTTAATAAATCAATCAATCTGTTGTTCCCAGCAGAGTAACTGAGAAATTCCCAGCATTGAGCTTGTCCGTACATCTTAGTTAAACTAGCTTTACCATTCTTTTCTAGTTTTCTCTCGTGTGAGACTCATGCCTTATAAAGTGGAGTACGCCTTTTAAATATACAGCTAAAGAGATTTTTTAATTTGACTAAGTTGTAGTAGTACAGTTGGTCTTAAAGTCCAAACGTGTGCTCACCTTTGCCCTGGCAGAAGTCCAGCTGTAGGATGGTCTGTAGCAGCGAGTCGGTATTGAGAGTGAGGTCAAAGTCAGGGCCAACCTTTGGCTCCAGGGCCCCTTTAACCCACTGGTCTTGAGATGACGTCACTCGCTTAATCAGAGCATCTGAGATCTACGCAAACACATACAGTGGGCAAGTTGAAGTTTGCAGACACAGTATAGATTCAGCAATGGTTTACTTGTAAGAAGTAAAGAATGAAGAAAACGCTGGAAATGAGAACACATTCATTCAATATTTATATACTTTTAAATACATTGGAAAATATCAGAGGCCCTCCCTGCATACAAAGTGGATTTTCCATTTGACTGGCCCGGCTTCCATGCACTGTGTCTGACAAGTGAAATGAGGCTCACATTAGTGCAGTTCAAATATTTAAAGATATGAATTAGACCCCTGATCTGAGGATAAGACAAAAAAACCCAACCTCTAGTGAATACATTGCATGATTGTTTCCATTACTTATGCTCAGTGTAGGGACTAACGCATTATTAAGTAACGCGTTACAGTAACTACGTTATTACTGTGGTAACGAGCACGGTAACTAGTTATTATGTGGTGGCTATCGCGGATCTTCCACAGATTCAGTAACATTAGCAAGTGGTGGAGGCCAGCAGGTAGATGAAGGAAAGGGGAGGCAGGAGGAGAGACTCGAGGCGGGTGTCCGAGTGTCAAGTGAACTGAACTTCAGGTAAGAAGTTATGACCTGCAGTCTATCTGGGTCAGATATAAACCAAGTTTAGGTGGAGTTTATTTTAGTTATGCTGACTTTTTTGTACTGCATACTAGCTAGCATGACGGAGTTTCTATACAGCTGGGCGGCTGCTATGATGTTACTGATGTTGAACTTTATTTTGTTCATAAGGTTAATTATTAGAGTTGCCAACCGTTCCCTAAAAAATGGAATCGTCTCGTATTCAGAGAAAATATTTTGTATTGAGCTGAAAAGGAACGCAGTTTGTCCCGTTCTTCAGCTACAATGAAAAAGACACAAAGCTGGAGTTATTGTCTTTACGCTGCAGCTGTCTCTTCTTCTCTCATTCTCTCCCCCTCCCTCTCCTGTTTCTACTTCAATCATGAAACTGATCAATGATCAGCTGATCGGCTTATCTGTCGCAAGTCCCGTCTGTCTTGTTTGTTTATCTCCCACATATTTGGAAATATGCACATTATTTTTTCCTTTCTATTGGTAGGTGGCACAGTGCACTTGTGGCTAGAAGACTGGAAGCAACACATTAACAAGAGAATTCTGAGTAAAACCAAAGTTACTTTCCTGAGTAACTAGTTACTTTGAAAGTAACTGGATTACTTTTGATAGAAGTAACTAGTAATGTAACAACTGTAATGTAAAGTAATTTACCCAACACTGCTTATGCTTCAGAATGGGTAAAGAAAAAGGAAGCTTATTTTCTGGAATATCTGGAAATCATGTGTGTTTTTATTCAGTACCATAAAGGCACATTTATGACTGCAAATGAAGGCCACTCAAGGTAAAAAAATAAAAATAAAAAAATCAAGATTTAAAATTGTGAATTTTGATCAAACAGCTGAAATTTACAAGAACAAAGATGAAGAAATAAGTCATGTAACTGTATTGCTTTATTTTTCAACTTTAAGTTGGAATAAAATCACATATTTGAATAGAATAGAATAGAATAGAATAGAATAGCCCTGTATTGTCGTCGTACTTTTGTTTGTTTTTTGTTGCTTTGTTTTTGTTATTTAAAATCAATAATTTGTAAGACTTGAGAAATGTAATTAAACATTATTAAATGTGTTTTAGCCAAGGTTAGAGGATGACAGGTTTTATTGAAAATGAGCTTGTGGCTTCTGGTCTGCTTTATCGACCTCATCGGATAGATCTGTCGTTGGCGTCTAATAATGTGTTTTATAAGTTATTGATCCCAGAACCTCAAATAATGACTTTTTTTACAACTTAACCTTGAAATGTTCCTTTACACAAAAAATAAAACCCGACTTTTTTCTCATCACTGTTTTCTCTGTTTTTATGACTTTAAACTTTAAACCTTTTTTGCTGTTGTGTTGGTTTCTTTTTTTCTTTTTTCTTGCCCTCTGTGGCTGTAATATGCCCCCGTAGATGTTTGCTGATACACTACAAATATTTCTGCACATGCACTGCATCCTGAGTCTGTGGGAGCAGGTCATTGTTGAGTAAGTGGGTGTCATGTGCCCTTCCTCTATCACGTGCGTGCTCTATCCAGGCGTACCACCTAACACATAAGGAAAGGAAGTATTTCCAGTGGTGACACAAATACTGAATATTTTTTCTATTTCAAATTTCAAAAACGACCTCCCCCTGATTTCACACATCCAGATATAGCGCTTTTGATATATACTACTAAAGATATGCAAATAAAGTTGTATAAAGCCTTTTTTGTTTCCTGAGAGAGTTGTGTGAACTTTGATATAAAGCCCAGACTCTGCATGAGCTGAGACTCGAGACAGATTTAAAGATGAAAAAAAAGTCTGATGGTCTTGAAAAGTCTTCATGATTTAGCGTTCTGCAGGAAACCAACATTTATTTCTTCTGAGGAGGTCACGTTTCTCCATCTATACATACAAAGATCAATGATTATTTATTAGCTACTGAGCATGTCAACCTATTGATTACTAGGCATGTAAAATTAATTCAAAATAGAACAGCTGCAGATGTATTAAAATAAGATGCATGTTGCTGTGACTGTAGTGCTGAAGTGCAGGCAGGCATGTGGGGTTGTTGTTGTTGCTGTTCTCCGTGCTGACTCCTTCCTCTGCTACGCCACAGTTTGCTTGTTTTTTTTGGCTGTGCCGATTCAACAAACATCAGAGGCTCCCCGTGAAGCTGATTTCTCCTAATGTGCTCAGAGGATCTGTGTGTCACGCTTCCTTCCTACCTTCATTTCCATTTTTTGGTTCAAAATATCTCAGAAAAAGATTTGATTTGGGTTGAATTTTAATCGAGTAAGACCTCATAGTGTTTTGTCCTGTGCTTTACTTATTTAAGTAACATAATTCCCTTGGCCTCAGCAAAAGAAGGAATGTATTCTGCCACACGCTGTTTTTGTGCTGATGTTCGGTTGTTTTAGATGTTTAATAGTTTTTAGATTATGGTGAACTGAAATTGTTGTTTTTTTGTGTTCTTTTTGTCTTTGTAACATCCCCTGTTACTCATCTTCATACTCGTCTCACACGCACAAACATGAGGTGTGTAAAATACCTGGAGGAAACCACTTGGATCATTCTCTTTGAGGACTTCTAGACAGTACTCCATCATGCCGGTGGTCTGCCGTAACTTCATAGTGCAGTGTGTGATCTGGTCACGTACCACCTGAACAAAACAGATCAGATGCATGAGTTGTTAAAAGCAATTATTCTGAGATGAGCATCTGAAATATTTTCACTATGTTTAATTGTATCAGTTTCAATCAGTTTGTACAAGTGAAAGACTCTGAAAGACTCTGAGGTATGACCTTTTCCCCGAGCCTTCCTTTGCCCCCTGTTAGTGTCTTCCATTGCCTGCATGAGTTTATTCTCTTTCAGTTGTATCCTCTTGCTTTAAAAAGTTGTTTCCTCATCTTTCCATTTTGTTTTTAACTTCCTACCTTTGTTCTCTTTCCAACCTTATTGCCTGATTGAGTTCACTTGTGCCGCATTACCCTTTTAGTGGCTAGAAGACTAGTTATTTAGGCCCCTGGCAGTCTGTCCATTCTTTGATGTCGATTGTTGGGTTCACTTGAACAACTTTAGCATCAATATGGTATTATATCATTATATGTGTCCCAGGCACACTCAAGCGCATCTTGGTTGGTTGTAGGACTAGCCTTACTCAGGGGAGATATACATGGAGACACAACTTTCTCCTATCGTCTATTTTGTCCCTTTTGTCTTACTTCTCTCTATCACCATTTCTATCCCTTTGAAAAAGTGCGGCTCCATAAATGTTAGAGGGGTAAGTATTATTTCTCAGTTGCAGTGAATAGATAGAAGAAAATAAACTGTAGAAAACTAAACAGAAGAAAGAAGAAGAGAAATAATTTAAACCAGTGAGACACTCCGGGGCCTGCCAACCCTGGCAGGGCCTCCTTGGATGAGGGTGTCTCGTGATAATGGCCGAAGCACCCGATGAACCCAAGGTCCACTACTGATGATGCGTCCCAAATTTTAATATGATAATCTAGATCAGATCTCTAATCTCTAAACCTAACCAAGGGGGGGGAAAGGCAGATTAGCTTGGGACAAAGACCGAAAGTGAGGCATAACGATGTGTGCCGCTGGTAAAGTTTCTGGGCTGACTTTCCTCAAAACAGCCATTCCTCAAGATTTTCTCCATTTAAAATGGTAAATGGCCTGTATTTGTATAGCGCTTTTACTAGTCCCACCTAGGGACCCCAAAGTGCTTTACACACCCAGTCATCCACCCATTCACACACTGGTGGAGGCAAGCTACAGTTGTAGCCACAGCTGCCCTGGGGCAGACTGACAGAAGGGAGGCTGCCATATCGCGCCATCTGCCCTTCTGGCCAACACCAGTAGGCATTAGGTGAAGTGTCTTGCCCAAGGACACAACGACCAAGACTGTCTGAGCTGGGGCTCGAACCGGCAACCTTCCGATTACAAGGCGAATCCCAACTCTTGAGTTACGATCGCCCCGATTTAAAGCCATGCATTATCACGCATTGCAACATCTAGTCCTTTTACTGAATTACAACTACGTTGTTGTCAGCAGAAATATTGCTAATTTCAGAGTGAACTTGTGAAATTCTCTCAAATGCTCAGTAATACAAAGAGGTGGACTTAAACAACAATTTAATCTGTGATACAATCAAAAGCTGTAAATGGTGTCCATGGAGTCCACTTTTTCATGCTGGTCAACTTTTTCTCAGCGACAATGACGCTTAAGATTAGTTCAGTAATAATACAGTTCAGTAAGAATGGGAGGTAATGAATAAAGAAAAGTGGCACCACGCTAAAAAAGTTCAGAACTGCCAGCTCAGGATCACACTGATTTTTGAGCTTGGCAGCAGGTTGTTATATGTGCACTGGGAGTGTAATTAGGGAGCAGAACATGGGCAGTTGGAACTGGCTGACACGAAAGACGAGTTAGTGGCTGGCATGCAAAACAGTCAAGGATTAATTAAAGACTGTCTGACAGCGTGACACCATAATGCCACAACTGGAATCGATCTGTTGATCTCTCATAAATTTCACAGAAACATTATCAGCCGCAACCAGACAAACGCACTTTTCTGTTTTTCATTCAGTCTCTCTCTTTCACACAGACACCAGACACATGCCGTCTGCTGGCTGAACCCCGAGCCAGGGGAAATGAGATTTGGACGTGTGTCACAGTCAGCCGTTTTGGGGCTAATTGAAAGTCTGCAACCTGTCATCGCTTTATTAACCTTTTGTTTTCTTGCAATCAAGCTGCACCACTTTTAACTCACGAGCAATCTTTAATCCTCAGCTCATAGTACTACTAATATCATTATACTCCACGTGTAACACACACACACATCAGGTTTTAAAGTTTAAGCAAGAGATTAGACAGAAAATATTTTGAAACTTGTCTGCATCCAAAATAATTAATTCTAGCGTTAACCAATGGCCGTCTAAATGGATCAGAGAGTTAATTAGGTGCAGTTGTGGTAATTAGTCGTCTTTTATTTGATGGTTTATGAGATCAGTTAATTATTCACCTGTCGTCTGTTGTCTGAGTTGAAATATGAAGACCATGACAATTTAGGAAATTTCTAAATATTTTCTTGCATTTTATCCGTTTAGTAAGTTTTCTTATCTCACATGAAATATCCATGTATTTGTATTTGATGTCACGTCACTCCCTTTTTTCTTTGTTTTTCTCTTATTTGCACTCATACTGTACAAGTCTACTAAAGGTGCAACTTAAAATATGCACATACTCAAATTATTTCCCAAGAGAAAATTTGTTTTTCAAATCACGTTGCCGAACCGTCGCTTTTATCCTCCGTGCAAACAACATGAAGTACGAGGCGTGACGCTTGAGTAAATCTCAGATTTATTTCAATTGCTTTCTGTCCCGCTGAGACTTGCCGTCAACTCCCTCCCACATGCTCCTGCAGCCCCGGCTGATGGGCTTTTCCCGTATGTTCCTCATGAATCTGAAATGAATTTAAGGGTTCAGATATTGAAACACGGTAATTGAATGCACCTCATTGGAGGTACATCTCACAGCCTCTTCAGCAGACACTGAATCACATTTCATTTCAGGTTAGAGCAAAAATATTTTTATTGACATCTATTTTCAGTACACTTTAGACTAAATGTCAAGTATAAATTGAAACTCATAATGTAGAGAATAAAAAAAGCACTAAAATACTCATAAAACCTTCTTGGCTGTATACAAGAAATGAAATGCTCGTCATGCTTGCTATTGGGCTTTTTGTTTCTACTTGCGTTGAAGCTTTTTAATAGAATCTTACTTTTAATTTTGATTAAATGTGTTATTTAACATAAAATTCTTAAGGTACCTTCTCATTTAGCAGCAAACAAAGACAGCACTTAGCCTCTTACAATAATGGTCAGACTTAAAGATATTAATCAGCAGCACAAAAATGGCAGGTTTGATTTTTTTTAAAGGCTTCTGACTGTAACAACTATAACATTATAGCCCTCGAGTATTTGAGTGTGAGAACATCTAGTCTATATTCCTTTACAGGTTTTTATTTGATGATGGAAAATCAAACAGGTCTCTTTATCCTGTAAAAAACAACAAAAAAAAGCTTAGTTACTGTTTGAGTATTTTGTGGGGTTTCTTTGTTTCCTGGTCAAATTTTTATTCTCTGCCTTCTAAATCTCTCTTACACAATAATCACAATGAGATTTGTGTGATCCTCTCAACTCTACACTCAACTCACATGTTTATTCTCAATCTTTCACTATCACCCTTTTCCTTGCATTCAACTCAGTTTTGCAACTAAACTAATCCACAGCTTCGAGATTTCGGCCCTCATGTTTTCGTCACAACACGATCTATTTAGAAATGAAAATAAGAAAAGCAGGAAGAGAAAATGTTATGTCTACAACATGTAATATCCCAAGATCTGGAAACACAAATATTTCCAAAATATAAATTTTGACATTCTAATTGTACATTTTTTATAGTCATAGTAGCATCAGCAAAAAATAAATAAAGACTGTAACAGCCTATTGCTTGTACTTAAACTGCAGTTATACACAGTATAATATTCTATATTTTCCTGCTGACAAATAAATAAAAACACAGTCTGTGTTCAACGCAACAGTAGATGTATGTATGCACTGCTTGTATCTGAGAAGTGGGTGTAATGTGAAAACCTACAAATAACGTGCAAAATGACACTTTAATATTTGACATGCCTTAATACCTAAATGACTCTGACTTCACACTATGGTGTTGTGAAATGTGAGCTGCTACTTTTTGGGCATGTGGGTGGAAGCTGTGAGACTGATACGAAGCTGCAATATATATACACATGCAGTCTCAAACTGAATGTGGCTTTCTGTGAGGTTGCATGAGTACCAGTCATACTCACAGGCCATCCAAAAAGTACTTTGGTCAGGTCGAAAGTACTTGTATCAGAAAGTATCTGTGTCTTTGCAATACTTGCATTGCATTAGTTGATTCTGAATTATTAACTTAGTACTCCAACCTCACATCCAACTATGACCAGATCTGGCTCCAAACAGCCAAAATGTAAAAGCAATAATGAATCAAGGCACCATAATGGCTGCATCGGTCTTTTGTAATTATGTTATATTCTGGCTTTGAGTGCCTAAGCACAGCCATAAAACCAGTATAATGCTGTAGCGAGTATCAAGCTTCACGATTCAATATTTTGGTGGAAAAACATTAAATGGAACACTGTGGAACTTTACAGAGACATTAAAGATATATTTTTCACTCTGTTAGTAAAAAACATTATTAGTTTGGCATAAATTTCCTTAAAAGTATGTTTTGTTTTAAATCAGTTAAATGAATGCAATTTTAAGGAGAGGCAGTGCCGCAGACGCTTATCTATCCAACTGTAAGTCAGTACTCTTCTCACCATGAAGAGGAGCCTCTAGTTAAACTGCTGTATCAGTTAATCAGCATTTATTGTAGTGAAGATTTTAACATTGCTTTATCAGCCGTCTACAACCAGCTATTCTTCTCTTATTCCAGCTTCCTTGCAGCCTGCGGCTCTTTGCCCTCTGGCTAAATCTTGATCCCCAGCCTCCAGATAATGACAACAGCTGTCCTTGGGGCTTCCATCCAAATACCCTCCACTCCTCCTTCTCCTCCTCTTCCTCACCCCTCCCCACCCAGCAGCCAGCCAGACGGTCAGTCGGTCGGCGGGCACGTTGAGGCTGGGCAGGCATCCATGTGATACATAAACTCAGGGTGGATTTACAGAGGCAAATCATGAAAAAAAAGACTAAGCTGCTAGAGAGAATTTATTCTGGTAGCGAGCTGAGACAGCAATTTCTCTCTGGTACTTAAATTCCTGAAAACATACTTTTTTTATAATCAACGTCTCGCTATTGATGAGGATCTTTGTGAGCGTGTGATTTTAAGCTAAAGTTAGATCAACAGTGGTGGGTTCACATCAGCTAATCTACTCATAACGGTGGGGCTGGTGATATCTAGATATGGACATAAAGGACTGGAAGAGGAAACGAGAGGCGCAGTGTGATTCACTGTTGCAGATTTGCTTGAAGAAAACTGATAAAGCACAAAGAGAAATTATTAGACAAGCAGACATCTAGATTTTAATGATTAAAACCCTGTTTTTAGCATACATATTGTGCCTTTTTTGAACATGTTAAATAAAAAATTTGGAGTCTTTTTGGGTTAGATTATGATTTCTCATATCCTCCCCACACCAGCTGTTTTAGGGTTAGGGGTTAGGGTTAATCTGCTGATTTATATCAGCAGTCGACTTTACTGAGAGGTGGGAGGAACAGCGATCATCAACCAAGCTTACCTTTAGTTTGTACTCCTTCTCCTTGGTAACTTTCGTGAGCAGTTTGGCTTTCTGTCTGGTCAGCGCCTCGATCAGAGAGTCACACTGAGCCACGAGGCAAGCTTCAAACTCCACTCCGTTCTCCTGAAGAAGAAAGACGAAAGCAACAGAAGCAGCACAGTCGTTATGAATTGATTAAAGAAAGTGAACAAGTAATATTAACTCATGAAACCACCATGTTTGGCTTCCCTGCCAAAATAAATCTACATTAAAGTGTTCTGAAGTGAGCATCGTTATGGGTTTGGATCACAAAAGCAAAGCACTGAGACGAAAATAGATCACTTGGCTTGTTTTTCTTCAATTAGCAGCACACTGTTTGTTACCCATTCATTTAGCCCACCACATTATGTTCTATTTTTGCTTCAGCTGCAAAACCACAAATAAATACAGCGTTAATTATTTCAATACACCGCACACAAAAGCAAGCCTTTCATCGTATTTACCATCCATTTGCACAACCATACTCGCCACCATTTTTCCCTCAAGATGCAACACATGAAATTGTGGTTTTGTGTTTCGATTTACTAATATTCCCTGACAGTTAGCAGCTTTGTCTTTGGGCCAGCAAACAGAATGCAATGATAGAGTATAAGCAGACATCTGCAGCTGAAAAGGCTTCATTGCATTACGCTTAAAATTCAAAAACGTTCTTCAGATGATCAAATTGCAAAAGGGTGGGAGAGGAGAGGAAACGCTCAGTGCATGATGGTTGTGTTAGGTTAGCGTTAGTTTATCTTCATATCAGAAGGACACAGAAGGCAGGGCGAGCACGAGAAAATCTGCAAATACAGCAGGGACTAAATCAAAAGCATTGTGAATACAGCACACATAGGCTGGTGGCTGTTTTGAACTTATTATGCAAATCCCTATTTGTGTAACAGTTAAAACAGTTGCATGTCAACATCATTCAAACACTGCTAATTGGAAAATCAAACATGTGTACAACTGTAATTTAGGACCCAAATTCATAATTACTCAGCTATAACTCCAAAGAAATCAAATTAGGTGAACACTAGACGCCAGAGGTTAAACGCAAAGGAGGGAAACTTGCAGCACACAGAGGATAAGAAACATTACAACGTGACGAAGATAAGACTGAGACTATTTAAAAACAGGGAGAGGACGAAGACACGTGCGAAAACAGTCAAGGCAGTCAGAAAAACAGGAAGTCAAAAATGAAGACACCAGAGAAAAAAACTGTTAAATTAAAACCGAAAAAAGCCCAGAGGAGAAACTCACAATAACACAATACAGATAAATGAATTTCAAAATATTAAACTTGGATATGTTGAGTGTTGTTCTTGTTGCTTTTGGCCATTCATTTCCAACAGACTGGAAACTTGTCAGCATATAATTTGAGATGTTTTGTAGCATTTAAGATGTTGATAATTAAGATCCTGTGTCATTTAGTTTTTCCTTCCAGTAGATATAAAAACAGGTTATAAATGAGGTAATGATCCAGAGGGGAGTTTTATCTCCCTACAAAGCCCACTTGATAATGAGATAAGGGTTCAGTAGTGATTTCCAGTCAAGGTTCCTCTGCTCAGTCACTGTTTAGAGCCCGAGGAGCACTGGAGATATTTCTCCTCAATCCTATATTCTACTTTCTCTTTGCCCACCTAGCTCTTTTTTTCCTTGTCTCAGACAGAGCAGAGTAAAGATAAGACTGCTTCTTTTTAAAGCTTAATCCTCTTCATTTTGTAATAAGACTCTTAATGCCCACTCGTGGTGCTGTAGGATATATCAGTGCAGACAGTGTGTAAAAACATGTGTGTGCTTTGTGTGCATGACTGGTAGACGCTGCTGGAGAGATCAGCTGCACGGTAATGCTGTCTAGAGGGAATGCTCACACAAATGCACGTATTTGGATGGTATGTTTTGTTTTTAGTTTATTGATTCTATGGATTTGCTTCTTTGCTGCTGAGTGTCGAGTCCAAATGTTGCTCTGTGAGCTTACTGTACATTACCAGGGAGTTCCCCAAAGCATGATCAATGCAGTCTTAAAACAACAGTAGTAATGTAGAGTAAATTTTGCAAACAATATCTACATGTGCAGAAATGAGCAGACGTGGATATCAGTTGTGGTGCAGTCTGATACAGCCAGACTTCTGTCTCATCATGCTTATGGAGAAACATCTAAACAAAGCATGGAAGCCCTGAAATAGCTTTTTAATAGGCAGTTTGAACATGTTTACCTCTAGAAACAGCAGATTTCAGTAAATTTCCTGAATAACTAAATACATAATCTATCACTGCACTCAGAAACTAAAAATAATTCAAAATGAGGTGCATTTAGAAGGTAGCTTTAAACTAAGGCACTAAGGGGCTCAAAGTATCCATGAAAATTTCCTCTACATCATTACGTAAGCACAAGCACCCTGAAGCCACTTCAGAGTCACTTACATCCCCAGTCTTCCTCATTCTGATGCTCAGTTTCAACCTCATCAGTTTAAGATGAGTTCTTGTCATGTGATTAGCTAGCTATATATTTGCATTAATGAGCAGTTCATCAGGTATGTCTAACAAAGTGGTCAGTGAGTGTCTATTTCATCATTAATGGTGGCTTAACAAGTCCAGCACATGCTTTTTAATCTAGTCGTTTGCTGTGACGACCCCTTCACCATCCAGAGATCTCTGCTGTGCTTTGTCACGCGAGTCCTGATCAGAGGGCGATGAGCTGCACGAGATGCACCCGAACCTGCTGCGCTCAGCTACAAAAGCTCCTTCGTTCCTGACAGCCACTCTCTGACACTCTCAGGGGAGGATACCCTCTGCATGAAACTGCACTAGCATGCATTTCGGTTTCTTTTGCTCTCCACAGACATCCACCCATCCAACATACTCTGTAGTGCTGACTTGCTAATAAAGATAAGTCTTACTAACTTACTAGTAAATAATTCCTACTTCCTTAAGGTCCAATTTTGTGTCTCCCATTTCTAGTCAAAGTCTTTGTTCAGTTTGCTTGCAGAGATTTATTATCCTGAGTTTTTTTTTTTTATTTGTTTTTTAATGACATTATTTGCCACTTATGATGAAATCCCCAAATTCTGCACTAACAAGCTATTCTATTCTTAAATTCATCCAGGCTATCTTTATGGAGTCGTTAAATCTCTCAGAGATTCATTTTATGCAAACACAACAAAATGAGCTAATACCCAGATGTTTCCAGTGCCAAAGTCAGACATTGTGTATGCCTAATCACACACATGCAGCTGTTGCAGCACTACTTTACCCTATTTATGCATTTGCTCATGACACAGATCAGTCCTTCATTGGCCACAAAACATCACCTGCCAAACATAACGTTCTTGGAGAAACAGAATATCTTATTTTTCTGCTGGAAAAAGTTTCATTCCTCAGAGGAAGGGTAATAGCTGACAGTTCTGAGATTTTTCTGTTCTTACTTCCATACAAAACTTGAAAAAACAAAACAAAACATTGATTTATTCCTATTTCTCAAATGGTCTTGTTTTTGTAACCCCCCAAAAATAAAAATTTGCCTACCACTGATATTTAGATGTGAACAGATCCTTCCTTTTTGTTTTGCCGTTGCATTGCATTGTGGGATACAGTTGCTAATGTTATGGCCCAGTCATACTAGAGTAAAAGAAAGCTGGCAAACTCTTTGCAACTAAGAAAAATTGGTGGTTTCCCAGTGATTGCATTGATTCTTTTCACATTCAGCAAATGAGTGCAAGTAGTTGCAGTGGCCATTGCTCTCATTCGCTCATCCTCTGGGTAATCACTTGGTCATCTAGTTGCCCAGAGTTTGAGTGTGGAAACTTTTGATTACAAAGCACTGGTAAAGATTTGCAATAACTGACAAATGTAGATGGATTGGCAATGCATGGCAACCGATCGGTCGGTGTGCATCAGTTTATCAAAAGACGGGTTGAGATGATGTGAGCTTTGTGGCATGCCACGTTATTCTGCTGGAAGCAGCCATCAGAAGAGTACTTGCATGCTCAATAACAATATTCAGGGTAAGCTATGGTGTTTAAAGGGGTAATTAGGGGTCCAAAGTATGCTGCAAAAATATTTCCCACACCATTAGATCACCAGCAGCAACACAAACCATTGATACAGGGTAGTATAGATTCATATGTTGTGCATTCAGAGATCCCTTTTTGCATAGTTTGGTTGTAACAAGTAATTTGAGTTACTGTTCAAAGCTCGAAGAAGTTTCTTCTCTCAACCTCTGGGCAATCAGTTGGTCACTGTGAGTACTTATGGTCGGTTACTGAATGAAAAAACATTCAGCATTGTACTAGGAAGTTGATACTAGAAGAAAGCTGATAGGTTTTTGTATCTTTTTGTGAAGAAAACTGCCCATCACTGATGTGACTATCATGCTATTAAGCCATCGTGACAAACCTTTGATCTATACTTGTACCTAAATTTACAGACTGGATTACTAACAGCATATCTTATGTAAAATTAAATGTAAAGGTGTGTTGTTACCTGTATCTGCTGGAGCATGTTTTTGAGTTGAACCAGGAACTCCTTGGCATCTTTAGCTTTGTCAGAGACGCCATTCAGCGCCTGGGAAATCTGACACTGCAGAGACAAACAGAGAAGGAAGATATAGAACGATTAAGATGCCTCAAAAGAAATGTGACCTTTTTACTGATGGATATAGACATTCACTGCTGTACCTCTCTCCTTACGATTTTAACCAAAAATTTCAAATTCAGATTCATCTATCAGTCGATGGATCAACTGAACACTCAGATTCATGATTATTTAGCTTACGGCTAGCTTAGGGTTTTAAAAATAAAAACTCAACTGGAACAAATAAAAATACACTTTCAGATATTTTCTCTGATGATTCTCACATTTTTAGAAACTTATAAAATGCTCTCAATTTCATTTTTTGGGATTCCAAGAGTGCATCTTTTATTTAATGATACTATGACTGCTTAACCCAGTCCAGCTGTTTAACTGCCACATCAGGATATTAGCTGGAAAAAAAAACAGGAAAATAATAAAATAAAAAAACAGAAAATATTTATACAATCTGAGGAATATACCAGGAACCACTCAGGAACCAGTTCAGTATTTGTATGTGTATCAGTTGTTTGTAATTAAGAAAAAGCAGGACAAAGGAAATACACACTGTTAAACACACACACACACACACACACCAAGCTGTGATGAATCTTCTCTGCTGTGGCTGCAGCCACGTGACCCACCTGCTTACTCCTTTTCTGGATGGTAGACTCATGAATGGACACACACACACACACACACACACACACACACACACACACACACACACACACACACACACACACACACACACACACACTTACTTTCAGTCATAAATGACAGCTGTATTTGCTAACTCATGATGTATGCTGATTACATGCAAAGAAACTGCTTAACTGAAAATTCGCCTGCGTTTAAATAAATCGATTAGCTCAAGTACAGCTGCAGATATGACAGAAAAGTCTTTACAATCATCATTACTATATTATTTAAGTGCTACGGTTAAGTTTATACGGTGAACCAGCAGCTTTCAATTTATATGACTTGTGTAAACTCTTTGGCTTCCTTCCTTCCTTGAACCCAACCACTGATTTCTCTTTTTGGATGTTTTTATTTACTGACTGTTCACGTGTAAGACTACAGTGTTGGATGCCTACACTCAGATTTTCTCACATCAATAAAAACATGTTTAGGTTAATTTATGCAGTAGTTCCACATGATCTCACAATCAATGATCATGTAGGAGTATGGGTAATGTAAAATTATACAATTCTTTTTCACCGTCCACCCCTCTGCTGTGTGCGTGCTGCTTGGAGTCAGGAGGAGGGACGTGTGGAGGTTATGGTTCACAAATCATCCCAATGCTCTTGTGAAGCTCCTCGTTGCTCCTCACCAAGAGGCCATCTGGCCCAGCAAGCTGTCTGGCCTAAATGCTTGTGTGTGCGTGTTTGTAGATGTGTGTGTGTGTGTGTTTGCATGCCAAGATGCTAACAAGGGGATGACGGATGTGCCATATGAGTGCTGTCCTGGCACATCCCCTCCTCTTATTCGTCCCATCTGGTTCTTCATTCACTTTGACTTCAGCACTTCTGATCAGGTCAACATTCTGCTGATACGGCCATTTTCCGTACATGTGGATATCTTTTTATTCATCATTTCATTTTCTTACCCCCAAAATTAGTGGGTTAAAACAATTATGTGGAGCTGGAATGTATCCCGCCCTGCTTTGTCAGTAAGGAAGAAAGACACAAAGAAGGAACGGTACCAGGCCGGGCACAGATTTCTCTGTTAGTATTCCAGAAAAGATGTGGCCAAAAATGCAGCATGAAAAACAACAAAGAACTGAGACAGAAACAGAAACAGACAACTGCCACAAGTTAAAATAAATAAAGAAATCATTGTTCTAGCTGCAAACACAGGTTTCTCTTTTAAAACTGCCCAAAATGCTGAGGATGCTCAGACCAAAAGGAGCATTTTCCTTTGTCTTTAAAATGACTTGAATATATCAATAGTAATCAATCAAAAACAAGCAGACTGCGGGACGGAATGAATCAAATAGAAACAGAGACTCTTGATTATATACAACTACACATATAACACACACAAAACAGGTTGACTAGGTTGTTTTTAAGATAAAAATTTACACCTCCTCCCAGCCATCCATCAATCCATCCTGCATAGCATCAGCGTATTATTTCTTTCCTCCCCTATAAACAAAGTTTTTTATGTTTGAAACGGAAACTGTCTCAAACATAAAATGAAGAACATTCTAAAATCCAGTGTTTTCTCAACCCATCAGCATCAGCCCTGACATCCTTCCTTTTCCCTCGATCGCCACTACGGTCTCTGCAGAGTGCTGTCACAAAAAAAATCCAACTATGAATCAGAAAAAACTGCATGCACAAAGGACAGACTCGGAAAATACGTAATCTGTCAACATATGACCATTTTAGTTACTGGATGCAAGATGTTTCTGTGCTGCTTTTGGGTTTCTAATGTGATTACTCAACTAGGATCTGTATTCCAGACTAGTTGTGATATGCAGATATGTAAACTCAAGAAATTCAAATAGGAAAAATGTTCAGATTTCAGCAGATCTAAATAAAGAACACAATTAATACATTGGTGGTCAAAGGTCAGAGAGATCTAATGAATAATGAATAAATGACATTTTAGGAGAGAAGGCCTTTACATGTGATGATAATGGAAAACTGTTCCTGTAGAAATGAATTCATATTGTTGCATTCATTCATGAAAAAAGAAGTACTTGCTTGAGGCCTCTATCAAAAGACCTCGACAGACAAACCCTGGGTGTAAATTGTAAGTGAAGCTCATTTACACTGAGCTCTTCCAGTCATATTGACTTCTCAAAGCATCAGTCAGATATTCGATGTGTTATGCGGACATTGGAAATATGTGAAACAGTGAAGCCACCTTTACTTCTTTATTCCTTCATTAGATTTCAGGTCATATATACTTTGTTTAGTAGTTTTTTTCCTTTACAGTAAACAAGCACATATTGTAGTGAATCTGTCTGCTATGTTTTGTTTGTCTATATTCTCAACTCTCTGTTGTTGCTCTTTGCTCTTATAATGACAAATTTTCTTTTTCTATTGTTTAACATATCACATAGAAATTTTGTAACTGCTAAACTTAACTAAGCTATTGTTTTATTAAATTATCAGGAATTCAGCTGGACACAAGTGTTTTTCTTAGACCAACAAACCAATTTCCTGATATTTATGAGGCGCCTCTTCCCATCGAGGCTGAATATTCTGTCATCACAGTGCACTGGTCTAAATTTGGCTACAGTCATGATGCATCAACCAACAGTAGACTCCAGTAAAACTGGAGTCTCAGAGTTGGAATGTGACAAGTTTGCCCTGCAGGAAAAGGACTTAGTGACTCAGGGAAGAGATTTGGAACAAAAAAGAAATATAGAAACTCATTTTGGAAATGAAAAATGAGAGATGAGGATTAGATTTTATCTCAGCAAGGATCAACACACCTTCAGAGAAGGACTCTACATCCAGAAATCCAATTTCTTCCCTCTGTTGTTTCTTTTGTTCTCCTCCTCTTGACCTTTTTCATCCTTTATGAGTCCTCCAAATGGAAATGTCATTTTTCTTTTTCTCGCTGTCAGCACCCCTCAGCTCTGCTCTCAGAGACAAGTGCTATTATCTCATTATCTTATTATAGGAGCAATGCAGGACCATTCATTTGGTCCGTGACATTCAGAGAAACCAGTGACATTCATGGGGGTGCAGCTGTGTTGGTTTACAGAGAGGTTTCAGCTCAGGATGCAGGGGAAGAGGCATGTTAAATGGAGAAGAACTGCTTAAGAAGCAGCCGGTAACTGCAGAACGTGTGGAAAACTGGAAAAATATTTGAATGTTACAGGGGAAAAAATCCAACCTGGATCTGTGAGTGTAGATATGCTCCACTACAACCAATGTGGGGACACATGAGCCAAGTTTTTCTGTGTAAACAAGATATCTGGGTCAAGACTTCCCGTTTCAGCTGCCAGGCTTTGTTTACAAATGTAGATATATTTATATATATATATGTATAATTTTGAAAGCAATACCCATTAGTTCTGAGACTGCATTTCAGCACGTCCTCTTTTCCTGTCTGCTCAAATGTGACTGGACAATCTTGTACTTTGCTTTTGCAAAGTATTCACATGCAAACATATGTTTATATAAATCAAGTATCACAGGCTTGTTCTCCTCGTATCCAGCTATACCTGGCGTATAGTAGCTTTGCATGACTCACAGATCCAAGCTGGACGTGGGTGCAGTCCCTCGGTGCAGCTCAGCCTTAAAGAGAAATCTCTTTTGAATGGCTCACCAACATATTTGGAAATATAACCAAATTCTCTGTCTTTGAAATCACACAGATCCAGGGGTATAAAAACTTGACAGATAATACTATAAAATACAGTAACTTTTGACCAAACTTGTACAGGTGATTAACGGTTAAAACTTTAAGTGAAACTGCATGATTTATTCTGTCTGCAAAGATTTCTTCTATCAGATGTGACCAGATCGATTTTTCTAAGTGAAACTCATCTACACTTTGGTCACAGCTGCAAAGACCTCAGGTGAAAGTTTCACGAGCAGACGTGCAGAGACAGCCGATAAATGCAGAAGAAGTTTGAGAGTTTTTCATTTATCCAAACTCTGGTGAAGTTAAGTCAGGTCAGTTTGCCCCAGTGGCTTGAATGTAAAGATACATACAGAGATAATCACAAGCTGGTTTACAAGACTGGTGTTGATTGTTTTTATCCTCATTCTTTGGTTGAATCTCTACCAATGCAAAATAAAATAAAAATCCCAGAATTGAATTAGACATTATGTTTGTGGTGCTTGTTTCTTTAATGCTTTTAAATTTTGTTAATGCTATAGAGACTGCAGTGTTGAGAGAATACACAGGAGAACAATAGGCAGCTCTTAGGCATTTGGCTGTCAGCCGGGGGAATGCTTGATTACGGGGATGACCTTGGCAAAATGACACCCATGGGACATTGAGCAGAGAGAGAGGAGGGCCTGAACCTCCCCTTTTATTTCCCCACCTCCCATTTTATTTCTTCTCATTTGCATTTATAAGCCTTTATATCCTCCTCAATTTCTGTTTTCACTTCCACATGATCATAAATCCTTCAGTAGAGGTTCTAACATTGGGCCACATTTTTAAACTTTAGACAGTTTTCATGCCCATAAAAAGTATATCCTTGAGTGGATCAACACCACACATTTATGCATGCTGCAGCTGAATTCATGCTGACAAATCAAATCGCCTCCTCTTCACTAAAAGCTTTCCTATCTTATGCTCAAAATTTAGTGAAAGAGGTCTCCGGCTTTCTCTTTTCATGTAGAAACACAGCATCACTGCATCTTGAATTAAACATCGGGACTGGTCAATGCACTGCCCTGGTCTTTGGAGATCCCTTGCATAAAGAAAGGAAAAAGTTGCACAGATACCATGTGAAGCGGAGGAGGCAGACTGCGGGGTGAGATTGTCTGCAACCAAGAGCCAGTTCCTGATATATTACAGAAGAAGCAGCCGCCTCCACTCTGAACGTCACAGCTCACACACACTGCTCTGTGCTGGGTGTCACTCATTTACACCACATGGATGAGTAAAAATATTTTTCTGTAGTTTTATATTTGTCTGACACACAAACCACCCACATTATTGCACTTTTATGAGAGTAAAATTCAGTTTAGAGCACCGGACTTTCAGTTGGATTAAAGCAAGCACAGGGGTAGCAGAAGACTTTAGAGGGATGTAGGTTTCTCATCAACAAGATTACCTTTAACAAGGTAAGCCAACCTTTCTTTCATTGCATGGCTGCACCAAGCTAAAAACTGCTGTTCCACATTAATTGGTCTTTCAATCAACTACAAGCTGTGACGAGTGGAAGGAGAAGCACTTTAACAGCAGAGTGAGTTTTGATGTTTCTGCCACTGCCGCTCGTGAGAAGACTGCATCTTACTGCCAAAGACTTCTACCAGCCGTGGATTTTGTCGCTTTTATTTTGACGCCACTGACTCTTGTTTTGTATTTTCTGTCATCAGCTGAAGTTGCTTTCTCTGTTCCTGTGACCCGTTTATTTTGAAGTCCATCAGTAGTGCATTTCTTCTCTTCTGGATTTTCCACACCACCACACTTGATCTACCCATTTTCTTCTCAACTGCCTTTTTTTGTTTTCCCTTCTCACTGTGGAGCTATTTTCCTGTCACACTCAGTTCTCTTTATTTTGTTTCCCTTCAGGCTCCAGTTGTGCCCTTTTTTGTGTGTGTGAACAAACAGTCCAAAAGGAAATACCTCGACACATGACGTATAGAACACTTTTCTACGCCTATCAGTTAGTAAGAAATGTTGGTTTCTTTTATTTCACAATCCTCTTTTGAGCACTAATCTGTTTCGCATTCCTCTAACATACTGTTGGAAGGAACTGTTAATGTTTGCTAAAAAATGAGTTTAAATAGGACGTGACAAAAAACCTCTAGTGGCCATTTGGGGCCAAAAAGCAAGTGAATCCCTGTAGACTACCATGTTAGCAGAAATAAACATCTTTACAGCCTTCTACACAAAGCAGTTTTGCTCTGATGCTAATTTCCACCTTTAAAAACACTGGAAACACTTTTTATATATTAGCATAGTAGCATGGCCACTTTGAGTGACAGTTGGTGAGTGCAGCTGCTGTTCAGCATCACCTGCACTTATTTGAGTCTCTAACTGTACCTTTTGACTCTGTCTGCGTTATTTTGTATTTTTAAATACAACTATCTTAAAGCATATGCATTCCTGCACATTGAGACATATTAACAGCTGTTCACGAAAGCTGTCTGTTTGCAACAGAGCTCCTCTAACTCCACCCCCTCATCCAAATGCTACCAGTACTTACTTAGCACTTAGTTCCACCTACACCAAGCGGCACATCGGGCAGATCTCCAGCAATGTCAGTCAGTGGCAACTGCTTGAGCTTCGTCCCAGGCAATGTCAACGGTTCTCAGATCCTTCATAAACGTTCAACGCCATGTAATCTTTGGTTGGCCTTGCTTTCGCTTGCCAGTGCATGGGAGCCATGTAATGGCGATCTTGGCCGGGCGATAAGGGGGTAGACGTAAAATATGGCCCGCAAAGTGGAAGCTACTTTCTGCAACAACATTGGCTAAAGGGCGGGTGCCTGCTCTTCGTAAGACCTCTTTGTTCATTATTCGGTCCCGGGAGGAAATTCTAAGGATTCGCTACAGGCCGCGTTGTTGAAGCATGTTCAGGTGTTGAGTAATTGCATTTGTTGAACAGCAGGCTTCACTAGCGTATAGTGCAGTTGGAATGACGATAGAGTTCAATAGTTTGATCTTGACCCTAATATTCAGGGAGATCGAGTTCCAAATTGTTTGGAGACATCGGACGACACCGGCCGCCTTCCCTACTCTGACGTCGACATCTCAGTCACAGATCAAGTCATTGAGATGATGCTGCCAAGATATATGAAATTCTCCACCTCTTCAGCATGTTGTTGGTTGATCATGACAGGAATGCGGACACATGCGTAGCCAACTCGGAGTACCTTGGTCGCTGATTCTTAATCCGACTTTCGTCGCCTCCCTCTGCAGGGCTCAACTCTTTGAGGTCTTCCTGAGTCGAGCCCAGCAGGGCAATGTCATCCGCGAAGATCAAGTCGGTGAGATTACGTGCTTCGTGCCAGCGGACACCAATGCCAGCTTGGTCAACTGATTGTCACATAATGAAGTCAGTTACCAACAGGAAGAGGAAAGGGGATAGCACGCATCCCTGTCAGACGCCAGTATTGATCTCAAAGAAATCCATGCAGCCGTCATCCATCCGGACGCAGCAGCGGGAGTTGGAGACCACGAAAGGCATCTGCAAACTGCTGAGGGACTCCATAGTGGCGTAGGATAGCCCATAGAGTCGGCCGGTGGACACTGTCAAAAGCCTTCTTGAAGTCAATGAAATTAATAGAAATCTTCCTTTGGTATTCCAATGTTTGTTCAACGATCATGCGGAGGGTGAAGATTTGCTCGACACACGACCGGCCACTCTGAAAGCCAACCTGCTCTTCTCGCAATCGTTCATCCACTGCACGTTGTAGCCGATTCAAAAGAACGAGGCAAAGCACTTTCCCAGGTACCGACAGCAGCGTGATGCCCTGCCAGTTGTTACAGTCATCCAAATCGCCTTTCTTTGGAAGTTTGATGAGGAAGCCTTTTTTCCAATCATCGGGTACATGCGACGTTGACCAGCAGGCGTCTTGTAAGGTGCAGGTTCCAACTGGGGTCCGTCATGCTTCAGCATGCTACCAGTAAAAACAATAAAAGCGAGAGTGTCCACAAGTGGTACATGCAATCTACCATTTAAAGCTTGCAAAACATTTAGGAAACTGTACAACACACGTGCAATTGGTGGCAACAAAGATATTGAATATGTATGTAGATGTGTTCATGCTCAAGTTCTGACACTGACAACTGACACTGCAAAATGGTCAGATGAGTTTCAGCTGAGTGTCATTTAAATATGTTATTGTACCGAGGGAAGCCTAAAGCTGTTGTTTGCTGCCAGCACAGACAGTAAACAACATATAACTGCACTCGATGTTTACATGTTCATGCACCAGTCACTGTTCACTGTGGTTCAACAGAAGTTAATTATGCACCTAATGCATTTACGGTAATTTAGACCAAAGTGGTTGAGTGAGGGCTGTTATACAGATGTGTCGCAGATGTGCAATAGCTGCTGAGCAAGCGTAGCGCAGCAGATGTGCTCTGTGCAGAGCAGAAACTACTGTTTAAACTGCTAGATGAGGGCTTTTAATCATCTATGTTCGAAACATAAATATTCAAGGTTCAGTAAATGTGGTCTAGAACAGCCTGATTCATCTCAGTCAGTCAGCTCCTATTACATATTCACAACCTTTTCACAGAGTCTGCCTGTTCTTTCTAAACATAGAATACATGATGTATATGTCAGTGAAAGGCTCAAGGTTATCTTCCACTTCACACTTTTCTTTATCCACTTCTGCTTTCAGTCCATCATGAAACCTCTCTGTTTGCCACCCAACCACAGCACCACACTCCCAAGAGAAATGGAGTCCTCCCCAGAGGTCTCTGATGAACCACATCAGGGATCAGTGGCTACAGCCAGTACTGCTGGCTTTGTTTTATCACCCTGAGTTTTCCTCATGGGCTTAGCTTCTGAGGAAAGAGTACAGAGCCAATAAAAAATGGTGCAGTGCAAAGAATGGCCCCTGTTATCAATTATTGATCAGGGCATATTCCATATTAATAAATGCAAACGGTAGGTAGATTGCTGAGGGCGTAATTTTTGTAAAATGGGTGGAAATTAGGTTTGTTGGGGATAATAACTCTATTAAGGATCATCATGGGATGTACTGTACAGTTTTGTGTGTGAACACTCTGCTACAGAAGAATCATGCAAATGGATGTATGCATGCTGGTGTACACAGATAAGACTCTTCTATGGGCATAAAATCTCTGTCTAATTTATAGCATGTCTTAATGAATGAACATACACTTGTAACCATAGTAACAATGCTCCTTGTTCTACTATAGGATGTCCCCACTTTCCTTAGAAGTCTGGCATCAGCACTCGCTCTGATACCAAAAATAGATTTTTCTCTCACACATGCTTGCACACACACACACACACACACACACACACACACACACACACACACACACACACACACACACACAGTGCCTGCTGTGTTAAGGCCAAAGGAGAGGATGTGTTGTAAAGTGTGCATTAACCTACATTTATTGTACAAGTCCTGCAGCACAGCCCTAAGTTACTGTGCCATGGTTCGTGTGCAGACTTTGTCCTCGTGACATTGTTGGGACAGAAATCTTCTCACATAGTCATATTATTGAGACTGAGCTCGCACGAAAGGGATAAACACGCAGTCCCCATGATGTTAACTGTTTATTTCAGACTAGGTTTTAGAGTTACAGATTAGATTAAACATCTTATATCCTCCTAAAGCTTTGCACTCAAGTAATATCTTATAATATTCCCAGATATTGTCTGGGAATATTATAACTGCAGTCATTTTAGCTTTTTTTGATAATCTTAGATTAACTAAATAAATACATGTCAACGCTTTGAGTTCCATCAAAAAGAAAAATGTTTTCCACCAGATTTATCTACATGCTCATTTTAATGAGCTCTATAAGTTAAGAATCCATCAAGGTTAACTCAGGCAGACTTGACATGTTTAAATGTAAAATTACACTGAACAGATATGGACAGAAACACAGTGCAAAGATGAGAAAAAATTCTGACAAATGAGTGGTAGGTTTTATTGAGATTCCTCTTCAAATGGTTCTCTGGGTAAGGCTAAACTTATCATTTTAGGCGTTACTATAAATCACTGCAATGTCCTGATATGTACTGTACTACAAGTGTGTGTGTATGTGTGTGTTAGTGCTGTTGAGCCTGAGGTAAGAGACAAGCAGATCTGACCTGTCATGGTCGGCGAGCTGCCATCGCGAATGAGGTTAGTCAGACACGGCCAGTCGGCACAGATCTGTGCTCACTCTCATTGAATTATCTCATCAGCATCTCCAACAGAAGAAAGCAATTCTTTCTGCTGCCTAAACTAAACTCTTGTAACTGAGCCTGAGACACTGATTCAGATTTATAAGGTGTGTTAAACATTAGACACTCAGTGTCACATTAAGAAAAGCTCTGTCATTTTGTAAAGTGGCAGCGTGTGAGGTTAGCAGCTTTTTCTTACACCCAGGACTAATAGGTTTAACACCTAGCATCATCCTTAAAATCCATACACATTTTTTAAACTTTATTTTAGCTTAGATGTTTAATGAAATTACCTACTGACTCTCTACCTCATTTAGAAAATTTAGGGCTTCTTGTATCGTTTTATTTTAGTTTAGGTTTGAAGCATTTTTTCTAAGAAGTCATCAGCACTAAAAAGGAAATTTATTAGATATTAGTTTAACAAAATGTGATAACGTCCTTTCTCTGTTGGCATCAGTCATGGCAAAAAGAGTCTCCCCTCTATGGTCTCTCACTTATAAATGAATAGTGTATCAGAAAGGTAACTGAAATTGAAACTCTGTTATAGCTCAAATGTCCTCCAACTGTATCATTATAAGAGATCTAGTGTGCGCTCTCATACTAATCCCTACAGTTTTTATGAGTGGTGTATAATATGCTTGCTTTTAAGATCTTGCAAACATTCAGTAAGTGCAGTACAACTATAAATGCAGAGAGTGAAAAGCCCCACAAAATACGACATATGTTACAATAAACAGGCAGCCGGCATCTCTGACAGCGACGTGCTTGTCAAAATGTTTTGTCAGCATCCTGGCAGACGGAAAACAAGCGAGATAAAGTGTTTACTGCCAGTTATTAAATGATGTAACATGAGAGTAACTGAGAATTCTGATGAGAGGAGGAAAATCAGGGTATAAACTGGAGATGCTTTTAAAATCTGCTCTTGAATGTTAATGATTGATGCCCGTAGATAATCTGTAATAACACATATAAATGCAACAACACAATATGCTTTTATTCTTTCCTAGTGACTCATTTCTGAACTGTGTCACAATTCTGAAGTTATTCAGTCTGAAGCTTCTCAATATTAAACCAGGCACTGATGAGGTTTCCAGATGCGAGGGTCATCACAAACTCCCACCGACACAAACACGAGTCAGTTATATTCTCAGATATTATGCTGATGTATGGATGATGCAGCAGACCTGCAATGTAATACAACATATTGCAGATGTTCCAGAGGAGAAAGTGTTTGTGGTTGCACAGACCAACTGTTTGCATTGTCAATCATGGTGATATCAGTGGTGTTACTACAGCAGAATAAATCTACATCATCATTTGCAGTTGGCCACGCACCCACTGCTCCTCTGATTTTGTCACTACACACTGTGTAATGCTAAAGTACAATTTTAAGCAGCTTTAAGATCTCCAGTGCCTATTTGTGCTTACTTACAGTTGGCATATGCACCACCAGCCTCAGAAAAGCCAAAGAGTAAAACTACAAAAGCAAAAAAGGTCTAAAAAGCATTCTGAAAATAAGCTTAGCAGCTGGAAGCCAAACAAACCACCAAACATTTGGCAGTGGTTCAGATCTCACCCCCTTGGTCAGGAATTAGCAGTAGAAGTGAAAAATGTTCCACTTTCATTTTTTTTTAATGTTTCTGCTGACATTTTTTATTTCTTTTGATGTGTCTTAAATTCTGGCTTTTGGAAACCTTTCAAACTTCCCCCATCACACTGGCACTGTCCATACTTTCTTCACTTTGCGGGAAAATAAGACAGTAAGTCTAGCAAACAATGATCTCCTCAATCATTTCAGGCTAGAGAGAAAATTCAAATGATTCCTGAAAGATAAGAATAAACATTTGATTAAGGTTACTGTGCAGCTGTTTCCCCACCAACCCTTTTTAGCTGCTTACTGTACGTTACCTGAACCTGAAGCTGAACATCCTTATAACAAAAGAAAGATTTGAGGAGGCACAGACTGGTCCACTCTCTTCTCATCAGAAATGGAGACAGGGTAGAATCTGTCTCCACCTTCAGGTTTCTGGGCACCCACATCTCCACCAGTCTCACCGGGACCCACAACACCAACATCCTGGTAAAGAGGTCCAGGATCCTCTTTACCTGAACCTGAAGCTGAACATCCTTATAACAAAAGAAAGATTTGAGGAGGCACAGACTGGTCCACTCTCTTCTCATCAGAAATGGAGACAGGGTAGAATCTGTCTCCACCTTCAGGTTTCTGGGCACCCACATCTCCACCAGTCTCACCGGGACCCACAACACCAACATCCTGGTAAAGAGGTCCAGGATCCTCTTTACCTGAACCTGAAGCTGAACATCCTTATAACAAAAGAAAGATTTGAGGAGGCACAGACTGGTCCACTCTCTTCTCATCAGAAATGGAGACAGGGTAGAATCTGTCTCCACCTTCAGGTTTCTGGGCACCCACATCTCCACCAGTCTCACCGGGACCCACAACACCAACATCCTGGTAAAGAGGTCCAGGATCCTGGATCAGAAGCTGCTGCTGGCATTCAACTTCTCCTCAGTGGAGAGTTTACTCTCCTACAGCCTGGGTGTTTGGTACACAGGGGCCACAACTGAGAACAGTTCCTGTCCACTGTCTCAGGAAAACCAGGGACATCTCAGGTGACCCCTCGCACCCGTCCACCACCGTTTGACCCGCCTCTGCTCGGCGTCGCAGGTCAATCAGGTCCCACACCTCCAGACTCACTAACAGCTTCTTCCCCTGGGCCACTCGGACTGTCAAACACTGTCCCCCCACACCCTACCCCTGCCCACCCACCTCACCAATCTAAGCCATGGTCTGAGTAACCCTCATAACTCCGGCCACTCATACACAGACTCTATTCAGACCGAGTCTTTTCTTTGCACAACTTCCAGCTTGTTCTCTAATGTGTGCCTTTCTCTTGATTGCATATATTTCTCCTGTTTGCTATTTATTGCTGTCTACTATTCATAGTTTATTCCGGTACAGTTGGTGTGGAACACCCACAATTTTGTTGTACATGTACAATGAGAATAAAGGTCTATTCTAGTCTAGTCTAGTCATGCTTTTAAAACTAAATAAAACAATCTTGACTGGTCCGTTGATCCATCCATCCACCCCGACATCCCTCTGTTGAGGGCTTTGCTGCTCTAGAGCAGTCACCTTACTTCCTCTTTTGCTCCCTGCAACAATTATTGGGTAAAAGGTTTTTTTTATTTATGAACATGAATGTCAGATGCTTGAGAGAACAGATTCTGTTCTCATCAACTGCTACTTAAAAACAGTCATTTGTTCATGAATCAGCCAGCACTTATTCTTTTTTTAACCTTAAAAATGGAAGTTGCAATCACTGAAAAACGTTTTGGTGAATAATGTGTTCAGAACAGCTTTTCTATTTTTAATACGATTTAAAAAGCTAAAGGTTTAAATCCATGTGTGTGAAGGCAGCGGTTTGATAAAATTGGGCTGTAAACAATAACAACAACTTAAGACCGAACGCTTTTTTTTTCTGACATATTCAGCAGATGATGACAGAAACATACATTTTAATGAAATTAATGCAGTGCAAAAACATAATCTTAAAAATGTAAAGCAGCATAATTGCAAACAGTATAACTGACTAAACAATAACAGAATACTGTTTCACCTTCTAAAGCTTCACACTTGAGATCTAAAAGGTTTTAAACAAGTCCCAGTAGCATGCCATTTAAAATAAAAATCCAGTGAACTGTAAGGGGAGGCAGATTTTTTTAACTGCTCACAATGCCAAGGGAGCGATGAAATCTCAGTTGTACATAAAGAGCCCACATCAATTACACCGATATTTTCCAAGAGACTCCCTGTGCATTGAAGAAGACATCTTAACATCTCAAGAACAATGAAGTTATTGTGATAAGAACTTCCTTGCCAGCATAGAGAAAGAAGCAAGCCCACACTAGAGGAAAAATGCAGCTACAGATGAGGCAGACAAGCAAAATACCATTTTGTTTAAGTACCTGACAGACACACTAATCCATACAGTCGTTTTGTAATTTCTAAAAGACAGTAAAAGATGGCAGACTGTCCAGACTGCAGCTGATAAGCTGGGAATGCTGCGAAGCAACAATCAAACACTGAAAAGCAAACTATATGATTTACAGTGTAAATCCAACTCTTTGCAACCCTGTCTCTACTAAATTATTATATCTAACCTTTCTGCACATGCAGAGCATGCACTAACATGGGCAGTTTATCCAAATGTTAAGTCTATACAACCATGTCCTGCTTGTATAGACTACTTGTGTCCTGCTTCATACATGGATATATCCAACCATAACTGAGGAAAGACAATACTGTAGATTTGTGCTTTGGAGCAATCACCTAGCAAAATGCTGAGGTTGGCAAGATTGCAAATTACATAGATCTAATTAGTAATATCTCTTATAAATCCAGTATAAATGCTGAGAGGCATCTTTTAATGAATGCATCGTGTAGGAATCCCCGCAAACTCTTGCTCTTCTTTCCTCCTGAAGATATTTAAAGTTACGCTAAAGCTACATAAATATCACTTTGAAGTTGAGGAAATATTACAGTTGTTGTAGAGATATTTGAGCCACCTTTTGGCTTTCACTTTAATGCAAATTTACATTGCTTTTAGTGTTTGAAAAGCCCTTTTGCACCCAGGAGTGATTTGTATGAGAGGATAAAGCCTTAAGCTATGAGCTTGCAGCTTAGCCACATCCATAAACTATACAGACGTAAGACATAACAGCTAATTAGTACCAAGTTACACATCAAGAAAATAGGATTTTACTGATCATCGTGGATTTTTTGAGTATCTGAAAATACTCAAAAAGGGGACAACACAACAAACGTGGTCAAGAAATCCAGTTCATTGACTTTAATTAACTGAGGTGAATTTTAGCAGACATCTGTTTTTTGGGGGGGTTTTTTACCGCTGCTTGACTCGGCACACCTGTCAGTCAAAGCACTCATGCCCCTAAGCCTTAACAAAAACCCGAGTGAGTGAGTTTAAAAGCATTCACCAATCATACAGGCTGCAAACATGCTTTTTCTCTGATTCGCCTTTGGAGTATTTGTAAACGAAGCCATTAGAGAAATCAGTTAAAGAAGGCTACAATATAAAATCGCATCATTTTATGGCATCAATATCTATAAAACCTGCCATATCACTAAACTCTCACATGCCAAAAACTAAACATCATACCTTGTAGAATTATTGCTGTAATTACTTATACACATAGCAGTGTAGCTCTTAAATGTGAAGTAAATACTCAACATACTTTAAATTCAGACACGGAGTCAGTGTAATTGCAGTTTTTATTCCTTACAAAGAATATTATGTGGAATAGACACAAAAACATAGATTTTTTTATCACCTTTTAAAATGTAAAATGATCTCCAGACAACACTGCAAGGCTAAAACTTACACACAACAAAAGAACCACTAAGCCTGCATTTCTGTTATTTTTTATATAATTAACCCCAGCACCCGAGCTGCTCTTTACTGGACTCAGCTAGGTCACAGTTACGCGTAAAAACCCACACATACACACACACACATATGAGCATGCATGAGTGTGTTTTCTGCTTGAATGATGAGAGGAAACTGGATCAGTGTGTCTTCCCTGCATTCCCTCAGCTAAAGTTCATCCGCTTCACTTATGCATATTTATGCTTTCTGAATGCGTGTCAATATGTGTGTGAGTATGTAGCAGTGGGATAGTCACCCCCTGAGGCTGCTGCTTGATGTACTTACTGTTTGATTTACAACAAACACAATCATGATCCAATAATTGTTTTTCTTGGCTTCCTCTCTACACGATAAACTGCGGGATTTATGAAAGCTTTAAATGCATATATGCTGCAAACACATAAAAAATGTAGCTGCGCTATGAATACTAAAGCAAAAAGCACAAATCCAAACGTTCACCCCCCTAAGGAATTTGGTCATGTGACATAGAGTTACTCACAATTTACAACTCATCCATCCAACCTTAATCATTTCAGCTATTCTGTTCATTGTATTTTTGCCTAAGACACATCTGTGCAACTACAAATGACACATATAAACTGACAGGCAGTCCATCTGTATTTAGCTTCGGTTGCACTGGACTAGCAAGGGGGGTCTTTAAACCCCAGTGGAGCAGGATTATTGATCCAAAAAGCAATCCTATCATCTGACTAGTTTAGGTTTACTAGTTAGAAAATGAATGACTTTTTCTTTTTGCAGTTTAGAAAAATGTATACATGTATGTTGTATATTCCGTTCCACCATATCCCTGGAGATCCGGTGACTGTGGAGGCTATTTGAGTTCAGTGAACTCACTGTCATCTTCACTTTGAGATGATCTGACCTTTGCGACATGTTGCATTATCCTGCTGGAAGCAGCTAACAGAAAATGGACACGCAGTGGTCATAAAGTGCTGGACCATGGTTAGCAGAGATACTCAGCTCAGCTCTGCAGTTTAAACGATGTTCAGTTGGTACTTAGGGGCCCAAATTGTGCCAAGAAAATATCCCTCACACCACTGCACCACCTGCACCAGCCTGAACCACTGATGCAAGGTAGGATGGATTCAGGATGGATTGCTTTCATGCTGTTCACACCAAATTCTGACCATACTAGTCAAATGCTGCAGCAGAAATCGAGACTTATCATTCCAGGAAACGTTCCTTCCATGTTGGAGGGTTAGCACTGCTCCAGAAGGTAAATCACAGAACAACTCAAAACTTGCTATTATTAGTGGTTTATGACTAGTTTCTAAAAGATCAGTGCATTATTATATATCAGTCCATCCATTCGCTTCCGCTTGTCCTTTTCAGGGTCACGGGGGGTGCTGGAGCCTATCCCAGCTGTCATAGGGCGAGAGGCAGGGTACACCGCTAACACATAGGGACAGACAACCATTCACACCTATGGGCAATTTAGATTTTTCAATTAACCTATGCCCACTAAGTGCAAGTCTTTGGACTGAGTACCCGGGGAGAACCCACACAAACACGGGGAGAACATGCAATCTCCACACAGAAAGACCCTGATGGTGGAATTGAACTCAGGACCTTCTTGCTGTGAGGCAATAGTGCTAACCACCGTACCACCATGCCACTGTGCTGCCCACATTATTATATAATACATTTATAATACGTTTAATATTCAGCTTTTAAATTTGGCAAGTACAAAATTGGTTGCATGATCGCCTCAGTTGTTTTTTGTTCAATATCATGTAAGCCACTGCAGACAGACTTGCATGCAAAGCACGACACTTCAGTTAATCGATCAATTTGTCTACAACAGACGGCTAATTTCCTCAGGAAAGCTCTCTTTTTTTTCATAACGCCCACTGTCCTTATGGTGCACAGAAAGAGAAACCATGTGAATAAGAAGAAGACCGGAAAGAGAAAGAGATGAAGGATGGTAGGAAGCAGGATGGCAACCAGATCAAGATATGCCCACTGAAACAAAACAGATGAGGAGGAAAAATTATGCCAGAACAAAAGCCCACTCTACGGTACTGACCTCACTGAGCGACACTTCAACACTCAACAGCCATTTCAGGTCTGCAACAAAGACGCACAAGACGCTGCTTGTTCCCTGCTCACGTGTGGACCGAGAGAGAGGACGACAGCCAGTCATCGATCTCCTTCAACGTGAAGGACACCGTATTAACTAAGTGGTGGCCATCTCTTATTCATACGCCGCTCGTCACTTATCGACACCCCCTCTCACTCCCGTAGTCTGATGGGATTTTCACGGTTTATTTATGGGATAGGACGATAGAGAGAAAGATGGAGGAAGGACGAGACGAGGTAGGGGAAGGTAAATGAGGGGGAGGGGAGAGTGTAAATAAGATACAGAGATGAAGAGGTAAAGTGAGGGATACAGGAGAAGGTGAGAGATGAGTGAAAGCCAAGAAGAGGCGAAGAGATGTGTGGCGGATAAATGATGAATGGAATGTCTGGAGGCTTCAAATCACATAAAAAACACAAGAGGCAGACTGAGAGATTAGTCCCAATGACCCACTTAGCAGGAGAGAGGCAAAAATGGCTTTTAGTTTACACAAATGAAATCGGAGTGCGAGGATGAAATGTTCTATTACTAACAGAAAGCAAGCTGAAATCTAAAAGGAGACACGGGCTGGATAAACATTCAACGCGTTATGGGCCTTTAAAAGTAGCTAAAACATTTTCTTAAAACTCCTTTACTTCCAGACCCTGAGGCCTTTTTTTTACCATAATGATAATTATCATAATGGTGATAACTATAAGACTAAACATTTTGACTCACGTATTAACAAATCCAACATTTCTTCAAAAACAATTAAAAAAAATAATGACGATACATGAACTATAACAGACAGCACTATCGTTTAGAGTTTACAAAGTCACGTCACCGCGTAGCCCGAGAGGAATGAACCTGAGTCGACCTCAACCCTGGATTTTGAAATTAATGAAAAATGTCATTAGGAAATGAAATAATCATAAATCAGTTTAATCATCCATTAATGAAACCAGCAGGCGGGTTTGTTCCTCCTTTTTTTTGGCAGGCAGGGATGAATTTGGATAAGGAACAGTGTTGTAGGTTTTTAGCCAAACCTTGTCCCTTCTGATTGTAGAATGAATGAAAGTTTTACTCACATAAGATGAAGACGACTATCCAAATTATTACAAGCCAAGTTCAATGTCCTCCACTGCATTTTTCACTAACAAGAAGTTCTGAATTACTGCAAACATGATCTGTTTGAATCACATTCGGACCCTAATGTCTAGGAGGAAAATGTGATGCAAAAGTCTAAAATTGTCTATTTTTTTTCTTAAGTTTCAAAACTTTAGATTTACATGCAAAACCAAATTTGGTTTACTGTCTAACTGCATCAGTTTTTTGGATTAGAATCAGTTTTACCACGTTCATAAAGAAATATGATAAGACCTCCACTAAGTTAACGAGAAACCATTGATCGATAATACTCCATGTTGCCTTAAGTCCACAGGCTAAAGAGGGAAAACTCACCACCATCACTTGAGATCTGGCGATGGCACCACTGGGTGTTTGTAGCAATGCTGAGCAGAGGTTTGAGAAGGTTGCTGGATGAGGATTTGGTGCAAAGCCATGCACTGTTTATTTGCAGTTTGTACATAAGAAATTGCTCAATTTTTCTGATACAGTTACAAATATTTGCAGAAACTAAGGTTAAGATAACAAACATTGTAATCTCAGTCTGCTTTCTGTATCCTGCCTTACAAATCCAACAATCCCTGATGGATTGCTGTACAGCAAAGCAGGGTTTTTACACTATAGAGGAATTGTTCTCCTCCCCGAAAAAAACAAAATTCAAAAAACGTTTTAGCCAAAGCCAAAGAAAAATCACCAACATCCTAATCATTTAATTCCATCTATCCATCCATTTCTTTGCTTATTCAACATATTTGCTTATCAAATGGACAAAAACAACTATAAAGTAGACTTATTGCATTTACAGTACATGTTTAAAGGAAAAACACAAAATGGGTTTAGAGATTTCAAAAATAAATGTTTAGGCAGAGGTAGAGCAAGCCATTTAAATTTTTCATTTAGTCAAAACAAAAAATACTATATTAAAGACACATGTAGACACCATGCCACACATTTTGAAGCTTGAAGTTTGTTATTTTGGTTTTCAGTTCAGTTCTTTTTTATTTCAAACATATACATTCACCAACATTTCATAAAATCATTCCATACAGTTGTTTGAAAAGGAGTAGGCAGAAGTATATACTTATTTAGCCCTACCCCCTCGGGTTTACATCCTCATCATCTAAATTTGAACAACAAAAATGTATACAATGCCTTCTACTTAGAACATAACATCTCAAAAAAATATTTTCACATGTTCAACTAAAACTATATTTAGATTTGCTAATTTGCAGAAGAAAATAAACATGAGTTTGTCTGCTGTCTTGGGTTAATTGCATTTTCTTCATTCTTATACTTATTTAATATTTCATTTTTGAGTTTTCAGAGACTTGTTTATATGGATCTATCTGAGAAATTGAGAATACAACATGCTGCAAGCCTGTTGCACACTACATCACATCCTGCTTTACTCTTTTTCTCAAAAAATTGATTAGAATTTACAAAATGATCACCGTGTGGTATTAAATAAGGCTTAAAACTACCGACTGAGACCGTAAAATTATCAGGAAAATTAAAAACTAGTTCACGGATGACATAAAAAAGGGACTATTTTTTACACAATTAGACTTTCAAGAACATCCACCGGAGTTTCCCCTTGCTGGCCATCAAAAAGAATACAGGTTAACGATATTTCCACATTGACCTCACCGTTCAGAGCTGAATTTTCCATTCCTCTTTTATACACTTCTCAAAAAATGAAAGAAATTGGTTTTAATCTGAGTATAGCATCAAGTCAGTTAAACGTCTGGAATATTGATCTGATCGAGTAGCAGAGAGGGTTGCTAATCATTTTTGGTGTTATGAAATTATCACTAGGTGTGGGGCAACAAGGAGACAGCCCGCCAACCCACCTCCTCATCATTTCTGATTTTTTCTTCACTAGTTTTTCATTTGGTTAGAGTCAGTGTCACATGAGGCAGGTTAATCATGAGCAAAGGTCTGGAGAAGCCATGGAAACAATACGCTTGTTCATTGTTCAGCGTGACCAGTTTGGTGGTGGGTCAGTGATTTTCTGTGGCTTATAGAGATATTAGGAATAAAATTGTTGGACCCATTGTCAGACCCTAGACTGTGGGTGTAGTGGGTCCTGGGTTCTTACCTGTGCATGACAATGCCTCATGTGAAAATATGGAGGCAGATGCTGGAGAATTAAGGCACTGATACCACTGACTCACCCCCACACTCCCCTGACCTAAATCCAACAGAACACCTCTGGGATGCCTCCCAGATCTGGTATGAGATCCCCCAGGACACCATCCATTGTCTCATTGGGAGCATGCCCTGACAAGGGTCGGGCATATATAAGCACATTGTGACAACAAACTACTGCATCTGAGTACCAAGTTTTGAAAAATGGACTAACCTTAATTTTTACACTTTGATTTCTGAGGTGTTTTTGAATTCAGTCCTCTGTAGGTTGATAAATTGAATTTCCACCAAATGACGTGGCATCCTTGCAATCATAACACTCTGTCCAGTCCATATCATTAGAGATACCCAGCATGATATATAGTACATCATCAGCTATCGTCAGCAGTCATGTTTTCAAGAACAATTTTCAAATATACAAGTCGAGATTTTTTAAAATGTAAACATTTTCCTTCAGACTGAAGTAATTGCCTTAAATTTATTCCACATCAACAGATATGTTTTTAAAAAGTGTAGATATGCTAATTATTTACTTTATAATTCACTCTCTTGTCAGATTATAACCAGCCACAGACAGGGAAACATTTAAACTCATGACTTGAGCTTCTTCATCCCAGCGCCTGAGGAATAGCGATGACCTCCTCTGCCTACACTCACCATCCACATCATATATATATATATACATTGCAGTGCAGATGTGGGGCAGTAACGCTGTGCGACCCTTCATGTGATGACGCATGTTGCATTCACACACATACACAGTGCACACAGAAGCACACTGGGCTTTGACGCCTACAGTAATTATGTTCTGATGAATCACTGCTATTTCGTTTAGTTATTCCCACACACTCACACACACACACACTCAGCACAGGATCACACATGAGTGTTTTCTGTTTCTGTGGAAAACATGAAGTATGAAGCAGTCATTTATAGATAGATAGATAGATAGATAGATAGATAGATAGATAGATAGATAGATAGATAGATAGATAGATAGATAGATAGATAGATAGATAGATAGATAGATAGATAGATAGATAGATAGATAGATAGATAGATAGAGGAAAATGTTTGAGATGCTGATCATCAGTTCAGGGCACTTCGGGTAATGGCCTCTGGTAGCCTCTGTGTGTGTGTGTGTGTGTGTGTGTGTGTGTGTGTGTGTGTGTGTGTGTGTGTGTGTGTGTGTGTGTGTGTGTGTGTGTGTGTGAGAGAGAGAGAGAGAGAGAGAGAGAGAGAGAGAGTAATGAATCAGCTCTTTGGGATTCAATAGTCTAATTATTAGTATGAGCGCACTAACAGAACCTTACGGCCTTGACTCTGTGGATGTTGTGAGTGCGTGTCCACTCACTTTGTGTTGCTTCCACATCACGGCCAGCGGTTTGACGTCGTGCTTGGCGTGTTTTCCCTCCTCCAGACACTTCATGCACACGGGAGCCTTGCAGCTGCTGCAGTACATACTGAAGTTTTCCGCTTCGTGATCCACGCACGTCGCCGGTTTCCGCGCGGTGGCGGGCGGCTGCTGACCACCGCCGCCTCCGCTAGCCCCCGCTCCTGCCGCCTTGTTTGGCGGCGGCACCAGTCGGTGCTTGGCGAGGGGACCGCGGGACGGGTGGCATCGCTGCTGGCAGGCGTTGCAGTAGTAGACGTCGCACTGCTCGCACATCACCGCCGCGTCCACCGGGTTGCGGTCGCACAGCTGGCACTTCACCGCGTTGGAAGATGAGGAGGAGGCGCCGCGGGTCTGTTGGTACCGCGCCACGATGGCCTCCAGCAGCCGGTTCCGAGGGAAACCCCGGAGCCCCCGCTCGTCCAGAGAGACGCTCCGGTGGCACAGCGGACAGGTGAGTGTGCACTGTCGGTGGGGGATCGCAGGCGGAAACACCCGCACCCCGTTTGGAGACTTGAGCTGGCACGGCGTGTAGGAGCCGTATCCGCTGTCCGTCTCGCTGTACAGACTCATCTTGTCCATGTCCAGGTAGTCGTAGTCAGAGCTGCCCGAGGCTCGGCTCTGCACCGGGGTCTCCCCCTCCGGGGTCTGGACGGTGATGTTCCGAGCGCATCCCAGGCAGACGTTGTGGGAACACGGAAGCAGGATGGGGTCCTTGAAGAGAGACCCGCAAACGGGGCATTTCAACTCTTCCTCCATCGCTCCCGTCTGTGTCGGTGGACCGGAGAGGGGAAGCTGCTTCTCCGAGAACGCTCCAGCACCGAGTGACTGGACAGCTCCCCACACTACTTTGCGCATGCGTAAAGAGGGGCGGAGATTGTGATCTGGGTTGACTGATCGAGCTAATTTGGAGGATTTGAAACGCCACATATTTTAGATTATTATGCTTGGTAAAGAGGATCTCTGCTCCTTTTCTCAAATTACTTTGATTTGACATATTTAAGCTAACGCTTCAGTTATGTAATTCACTTCTTTCTTCTTAATTTTGTCCACAACATTGGTTTATTTTCTAAGATTACTAGATAGAAAATGATAAGAAGAAGAATTTGATTCAATCCCTGCAATTTTGTAGTCTTTCTTTCTTTCTTTCTTTCTTTCTTTCTTTCTTTCTTTCTTTCTTTCTTTCTTTCTTTCTTTGTATTTTACCAAAAAATGCAAACATTGAAATAAAAAGGGGGGGGGGGGGATCGCTCCTTAAATGTGTTATAGCTGGTAAAAACTTAAACTTTCTTCATCTGAGCTTCTTTCTGCCAGTATACAAGGACAGTAACTGCTATCATTATGTCAAATGATAATGCTGAAGCGGATCATTTATTGTGACTGCCTCTATACTCTGCATTTGTTCTGCCTGTTAGTCTGAAACAAATCAAACGTGATAGCAGAAGTACATGCAATCAATAAAAATGGATTAAACTAAGTTTAATAGGAGTTTCCATGCAGGCTCAAAATGGATGAGGGACCATCTGAAGCCACTTCGATCCGGTAACCTTTGTGTTTTTTCCCATTACTCTTTTGTGTTAACTAAACATTTAATTGACTAGACAGCGGGCATGACTGAAGTCCTTTGGGGAGCAAGATTAATCCGACACACTGGGACAGCTTTTCCATTTATTAGCCCAATTAGCATCCCATTACCTGGGTTTCAGATCTGCTCTGCAGTGAAATGAGAGCGGGCATCTGCACAGCCACGTTAAAGCAGAGATCTCTGCAGATGTGGAACATCCTGCAGTGTCCTTGCCAAGCATAACCTTTAACTATCACCGAAGAGAACCTCACTCCAGCATAATCCATCACGAGGATGTTTACTCTAAAAAATAGATCTTCAGTTACACATTTGTTCTCAAAGGAAGAAAAAAAGGCGAGCACTGCGTTCTTCCAACACTGCAGTCATAAAAGATTTTTTAATGTAAAATTAATCTGAGCTGAATTTTAAGAAGATGAATAACTTGCTTTAATTACTAAAATATAAAAATCAGATTCTTTTTTGTACCACATTGGTGGGAATCATGCTATCAGACCTGGACGGCAGAGTGGAGAAGTGGTTCGCACTGTTGTTTCACAGCAAAAAGGTTTGGGGTTTGAATCCACTATCCAATCTGCCTGAGACCTTCCTGTGTGGAATTTTCATGCCGAGTGGGTCCTCTCCAGGTACTCAGACAGGCAGTTAGTGGGGTTAGGTAGATTGGTGATTCTAAATTAGCTGTAGGGGTGAATGTGAGTGGTTGTTTCTTTGTGTCAGCCCTGCAACACCCCCGTGTTTTGCTATGTGGCAGCTGAGGCTCGAGCTTCACTGTGATGAGTGGAAGAAGATGGATGAGTGGGTGGGAATCACCTTCGTCAGTTTCAATTTATTTCCACATTTTCATGTTATCAACAGAGCTACATTAGTTTTTATATTATGTTTGTGGACATTTGACAAATTCGATTTCAGCATTTATCTCAGTTTTGTCCCCCACCAGCTCTTGAAGGAAACATCTGGCTGTTTAATTTGGACAGCAGGTTTCTGTGTCTGAAAGAAATCTGCCTGCTGCTTCAGTTCAAACTTGAGCTATCACTTATTTCAACCACAGTACAGTAACAGTCAGTAGGAATATTACACTTAGATCTCTGTAGAAAGGAACTGTAGAGTTGAGGGTCTCTGTGGGCTGCTCACGTTAATCAACCCAGTTCATATTAGAAATCATTACTTGACCCTTTGTTAATATAAATGTTAATATAGGATTTATAGTTAAGGTTGTACTTGTCACTACAGAAGTTTGTTTCCCCCACTAAAAAGAAAAAAAAATGATCTAAGTCAAAATTCTTGGTTTAATATCAACATTTTGTGTTATCTCAAAATTTTAAGATAAGCAGGTCAAAATTTTACTTAATAGCTGAAATTTTGAGATCAATATCTTCGCAACACCATTTACTGAAAAAGAAGCAAACTATTATCTGTTCGTCTCATGAACTACGTGCTTTGTATTCACTTATAGTTTGACTGGTTGAATTCCCTCAAATAATCCCACCAGCCTGATGCCTCTTCCCTAAGCTGAGGCTTTCCTCGAGCCCTCGATCACATCAGTGATTATGATGAGATGAGCTGTGAAGCAGAAAGAACAATCATGTGCTCAATCGCATCTAAAAATATCAGCTGTCATGTTTTCGTTGACTCTGTGACTGTTGGGAAACACTTTAACAGAAAGAGGAGGAACTGCTCGTCATTACGGTAGTGCCACCAGACCGGCTTTACTGCAGGAGGAAGAGCAGTCAAACAGATTTATGTTCACTGATGTTTCTTGAACACTTTGTCACTGTTGGATTTTAGGATGTTGTCCAGAAACTAAAGTTTAACACTTAAACTGTTGAGCTGTGTTCATAAACGGTTCGACTGCCAAAACTTGATCCAAGAAGCTCAAAAACTGAGTTATAATAAAATCAACTATATTTTAATTTAATTCCCCCTAATTCTAACGGCCACAAGAGGGCAATGTAGCGTAACCCAATGATCAACTCATTTTTTTTGGTTTAATTTAGTTTACATGCCATAAGGCTTTAGTTTTGCATAACCACAGAAAAATAGATACAGCTGACATAAATCCAGCCCTTCTCTGTATCCATTAAGAAAATCAATCCTTTTTGACCTCCACTAAGTGTATCAAATAAGGTAGAATGGGGTCATATAGAAAAATCATGACTGGTCTGGCAAATACTAGTCTGAGCATGAGGATTATTAAACTACCTGCACCACACATTTCACAGTTATCAGCATGTTGAAACTGCAGAAATCTTTTGGAGGTGAACAACAGCTGCTGCCTGATGCCTTGGAGCTACAAGTTTGAAAACAGCAGACACACCTAGTATGCAGTATATATCGACATCTATATAACGTGGCATCACAGAGGTATATATATTCAAATGGCTGGGGTTGTGCAGAAAAATGATTAGTCCTTTGAATCTTAATGTACTGAATAGTATTTCTTTTAAGAGAGATTTGATGCGAACATGATCTAAAAATGGCAGCAAAGACCACAGAGGGATTTATTAATGTAGTAACTGTAAGCCTTTTCTATTAAAGCAGGCTCACACCAACTAATGTTAAATATTTGTTACATTAATCTGCTTTACATTACTATATGCTAATGGGTACCATTATTATTATCTAAACTTGTGTTTTTCACAAGACTCCCAGCAAACAGTTTTACAGTTTTACATGAAAAGTAAAACCGTTTGCTGTAAGGAAAGGTTGCTGATAGGGAGCGCTTCTTTTATGCACCATGGACAAAAAAGGAAAAGATGAAACACTGCTGAGTTATTGAGCAAACATGCCAGCCAAAATTAGAAGATGAGAAAATACACCATACCGTGTTGCACTCAGTTTCACTTAGTACAGCAAGAACAACACTTCTTTCATTTCATTTACTGTTTTACAATTCATGTTAAGATACTTTTCCCCCCAGTGACACACCATCTGCTTCTTTTAGATGCTTTACTTTATTGTTACAATGAAAATGTTATGCAGATAAATTGTATTCCTTCATAGCAGAAGTAAAATGCTTCTGTGTTGTGAATCTCCACCATGAAACCAGCACTCAGTTTTGCATCTGGGAGACAAGACACCCTCTCTACTTTAATGCTTGGGCTTAAACTTTTCCTTTAGGGTTACGGTCGGTTGGACGCTGGGTGGGGGGGGGCTTCCCATGATGCACTGAGCGTTTCTTCTTCACGTGTCTCCTTTCACTCTCTGTGTCCTTATACACCACTACTGGATTTAATCATTACTTATTATTCATCTCTAGCTCTCTCTCCTAGTCTGCCTTTTGTCCGGTCTCTCTGCTCTTTCTTTCCCCATCACCCCCGACCAGTGGCAGCAGATGGCGCCAGAGGTTTCTTCCTGTTGAATGGGAGATTTTTCTTCCCACTGTTGCCAAGTGCTTGCTCACAGGAGGTTGTGGGATTGTTGGGGTTTCTTTCTAATATTGTAGGGTCTTTAACTTGAAACAGAAACGGCCTTGGGCCAACTGTTGTTGTCAATTAATGATATATAAATAAAACTGAAATGAATTAAACATCTTCATCATTGATAAAATGAGAACTCTGTGCATAATGATCTTTATTCATTTCCGTGTGTTATTTTTGAATAACAGAAAACATTTAGCAGTGCATTTCACTTCAGTCATCCCTTTTAATCAAGTCCTTGTGTGCTTGAATACTTTAGTGTCTAATAACGGTCGAATAAGTAGCCTCAAAATTAAACTTTCAAATAAAATGATCTTTAGCCATCATGGTAATTATAGTGTTTGTCTGATCAATAGATTCATCAGCCTCACACAATCATTGCACCTCTTTCAGAAGAGCTTAGTCTCCTTAGTTATCACGTGTCAATAATCACTGTTAATACATTATGCATTTTGAGTTTAGCTGTTGGTTATTTTTTTATGCATGTAAAACATTTGCAAAGTTACAAAAGTTTAGGATAATGCAGGTTATTTTCTCCCACTGCCTGGAGCACATCATTTGTGATCCAGGTTTTCATCTGTGATTTATCTGTATCAGATTAGTGCAACACCTTAGCTATTGGCTAGTGTGACCTGCCCTTAAAAAGAACAAACAGCTGCCTTGTTTCCGGTTCTGGTTGAAATGTGTGTGGGTTTTCTTACTGAGTGTTGTGTCTCTATTTGTAAGGTTATGGCAAGAAAACCATTTCTCATTTTGACTGGACAGGCTGATAAATCAAAGCAGGCTGGACTTTATTTGGAGCCAGTATGAGAAAAATATTGAGAAAAAAATATTGAGAAAAAAATTCTGATGAACCACTAAAACTAAAAACCTATAAATGATTATAATATGGGCACTTTAAGCTGTCTTATTCTAGTGCTATTGTGACTCTTTTCCGTGATGTATCCAGTGATTTCCTGTCCTGCAGCATAAAAACAACCAAAAGGTGCTATGTTTATTTCTAAATTGGGAGTTGAAATTGCAAGAACAGTCATTTAGAGAGTGTGTAGGTGTTTCATGGCCGCCATTCTTGCGCCTCAATTCAAGCCACAGAAGTTCCTGTCGGTCTCAGACCACGGATGTGGTGCTCTCGGGGTTGATTCGTACCGGCCTCGTGCTCTTCCTGAGGTCCTGCAGCTGCTTGGCCGGCTTCCCCACGCTCTCCTCAAACCTCCGCTCAACCACCGGCAGCACGGTGTCGTGGAGGAAGGAGGCATTCTGCATGACAAAGGCTTTCTTCTCAGGGTCCTGCTCACAGCGGAGGCTGTAGTCTACGTGCTGTACGGCCACCAGGATGATCTCCCTCAGGCTCTCCAGCAGCACCATGTGCAGCTCAGGGAAGTAGAGCTTCAGGCCTTCCTCTAAGAAGCTCATCATCTGCTTGGTGAAGGCCACGACGGTATAGCTCAGGTTCACCCAGCAGTCATCACCTGTGTACTGCTCAAAGTTAATGCCACAACTGCGCATCTCATCCTGCACAAAGATAAATATGTTAATGTTGCAGCAGGTAAAGGAAAACAGTGATTTGTGGCAGCTTTCATATGAAATCCTCAGCATTTGTTGTAACAGAAGCTCTAAGCACACAAGCCAAAATCCCTGCCTCCAGAAATTACAACATAATTAAGCATGCAAAACTCCCAAAATATGAAATTATATAAAAAGGAGCTTTAAAGGTTCACAGTGGAAAAATTTCAACAGTTGAATCATTTAAGCAGATTAATACCAGATTATCAAAGCTTTGCTTTCTGTTACTCAATTTAGGAGGTTCTTGGTTAAAAACAATTAAACAATCAACAATTGAAGAAAACAAAAGACTGAGTGAGAAACCATAAGAACCAAGAGACAAAACAGAAATAATTCAGATCCACCTTAAGTTTAGCCAAAGCCTCAGGAGTCATGAGGTTCATCCTCCTCCACATCTCCTCAGAGTTTCTGTGTTTCGTGGCCTCGATGATAATATCTTTGTAGCTCTGGAGCGCTGCCTTGATGTCTTTGACCAGCAGGGACTGCAGGGTGAAGGTCAGGTCCAGGCCGATCTCGGTGAGCTGCTGACAGTGTTCTTTAGCCACTTTAACGCACTCTGCTGCTGTCGACAGGCTCTCCTTACTGTCGAACACCTAGCAACGAGGAAATAAAAAAATGTACTTTATTAAGAAAACCATACAACCATAAATTTTAACTTGCACGCTGCATGCTCTGGCTGCCATTTAAGAGATCCTCTTGTGTTGCAGCAATGCTTTTCAGTTCTTTGCCCTTCTCAGATGGCTTTTTTTATTACTAAAACAACTCAACTTTTTTTATACACCTGAGATCCAGAAGCTTATCCTCTGTATACCAAAACACATTGTTGGTTATTTGCATATTTTAAACCATTAATACCTAAGAACACCACCGGAACACACAAATATTGCATCATGTCTCAGTAGCTTAGTATGTTTTTAGCTATAAACAATGCAGAATATACAAATGATAGATGTTACATATCTTCTAATCATAGGGGACGTACCTATTACTCAGGGTTTTATCATCTGACATTTTAACTACCTGCTTGCTGAAGGCGTCCACAAACATCCTCATGGCTGATCTGGACCAGACCACGAAGGCAGAATAGCAGCCTGTGTTCCCGGCAAAGTCCATCTGAAATTCTTTGGCCGTCTCCAGCAGGCTGGTGAAGAATATGTTGCAGAGTTTGTGGATGTAGAGCAGCGTGGCTCCTTCGATGCGAAGCTGCCGTATAGCAGTCTGCACTGCAGCAGCGCGGTTCTTCAGAAAGAGCTCACAGGCTTTGGTGGACTGGCCTGAAACACAGATGACTGTGTGATGAGACAGTACAGATGTTCATGGCAATTACATTGTATTTTTGCAAATACATGCAAACTGTGATGCATTATGGGAATCTGAGGGCCTTTATATTTATGACTGTAAATGTACAACATGTGTAGCTATTTCTCAGCTGATTCTGGTACGTTTTTAGTATATGTCTTGAAACCTATTAAGCTTAATGGGGAAAAAAAGTAAACTGGATGGCAAACTCTCCTTGACTACATAAAGAATACCTGGGAGTGTAGTGACAGGAGACAAAATGTTCTCTCTCTTTCCTTTTGATTGAGTTTTAAAAGAGGTTTATACCCTACATACTCCTGCTAAAGGATAATGTTTTGCCCGAAAAAGGTCAAGTACTGAAAAATTGCAAATAAACATGTTTTTGCAAACCAGTCAGTGTGTGGGAGTCTGTTTGCAAAACTCGGGCATAATTAAAAATGGATCCACTCGAAGCTGTTCTGCACCAAAGCAAAATACAAATTTCTAAGGTTTTATAACATTCGGTCATTCAAGAACAGTTCTGACAAAAAATAAATAGTAAACTATATATAAACTATCATGAGGTTAGTTCTCTTAGTGCTCTGAATAGGAAAGTTATTTTCTTAATTAAGTAGTTTGAGAATATTCACCTTGACTGAAGATGAGGGGAAAAACAGTGAATACATACAGATCACCGCAAGCACAGCTTATTTGTCTGAAAATTACACTTTAACTGCATCCAAGGTCGAACTCGGACAACAAGCAATTTGAAAGTCAAGTCCATGCAAATGATGGAAGAGAATGAGCTAAACTCCCCAAATAATGAACAGTGAATTGTGGAAACCCTGTGAGAGGGCTGAGCACATCCTTACTGTGAATACACTGAATATAAAGTGAGATCATAGCAGACAGGTGTTATTTGTTTTGGTGATGTGTGCAAACTTGTTATTTTTGATTTTAAAAAAAGGACCTAGTCTGATGAGCTGGGAAACAGCCCGCCGGGTTGCTTTAGGACCGCCACGAAGTGACCGATCTGGAGACAACTCAAACACCAGGACCTCTGTCAGCTGCCGCACACGTTCATCCACCTTCCCCCTAAGCTCTTTAACCTTCGGGGTGACAGGCTGATCTCTGAGATACTCATTGAGCTTGTCCAGCAGGTCAACAGCACCCTCGAAGTCTCTCTGGGCAATGCACACATCCAGATCCTCTGGCAGCTCCTGGATCCACTCAAGGCTAAGATTCACGCTCTCCTCACCATCAACCGTGTCTTCATCATCATCCATATCAAAAGGATTGGTGGATACCTCAGCTCTAACAGGAGAAGTGGGGACCTCCTCCTCCTTCTTATGCCTGTCTTTGGAGACTTTGTTTTTCTTGGTTTCATCTAGGATCTCCAACCACTCTTTCTTAACTTTGCTGTTCTCTGCCTGGAAGATGCGGCTGTCTGGAAACATTAGGATCTTGAACATGTCCTTCATTGGTGGGTTGTCTTTCACGTTAACCACAGCAAAGCTCTCCAGGTCATACAGAGCGTTGTATTTATACTTAACCGTGCCACGGCGGTTAGGCAGCCAGGTGGCAATCAGCAGACAGTCATTCATCAGGAAAGCGTGCACCTTCTGAATGGGGGACATGTTGTCAACATCAAACTCTGCAAGGTCCCCATTGTAGATAAGGTGCCTGCCTGGGGTGTCCATGATGTTTTTAACCCCTTCCACTTTCTCCAGCAGTGAGGTGAGGGTCCTCTGCTTCACCTCCTCAGTCTCTTTGGGAAAAGCTGCCTGCATCTCTTTAGACGTCTCATCCTTATCTGTGGACAGCAGGGCCTGAGTGATACTCTCCATGATGCTCTTCTGTTCAGTCAGGATGTGGCTCAGCTGGTACATTTCGCTCTCCAGATAGGAAATCTCTTTGGCTGTTTCGATGAACTGTCTGTAATTCTTGTAAACATTTTTCTTCAGATTTTGAGCCGTTTCGTCGGCAAGGTTTTGGATTTTTTGTCGGTGCTCCTGCAAATCCCTGTCGCCATCGGACTGCTGTGACAGCTGCTTGACGTAATTTTGCGGGTCGAAATTGGGCGATTCGAGCTGCTTCCGTAGTCGGTTCCCCGTTTCCGACATCTTTTGCCGTGTAACTGTTTACTTATTGAGATAAATTGTTGAGAAAATGTAGAAAAAACTGGACAGAGAAACAGTTCATCGAGGCTCCTTGGTTCATATCCGCTTGTAGCCTAAACAGGAAGTTGACACCCTGGAACGTCACGGGATACAAAAAAATAATAAAACAATTTTAAAAAATCTAAATGATCATAGGTCGTTCATAATGGGTCTTATATTTATTTTTTAATATAATTTAACATATGTTAATGATTTATATTAGAAAGCCGTGTTGCTTTTATTTATTTAACTGGCGGAAACTACTTGAAATGAACAACACTACAGTTCCCATAATCCATTGCAAAGACGTTGCTTGACTACATAATCGAGTTTATGGTAGTTAGGCAAAACTAAACCGGATATAGCATTTTATGATTGAAAGAATGTTCCATTTTAGAAAAAAAAATATTAGTAGATGCTACAGAACGCATATGCAGATAGTTTGATATTTTAAACTTATACATCAAAACAACAAAGAAAATAGCCATATTGAAAACAGGCTTTTACTTAAAACTTACTTAGTCGTTTAAAACTACTTAATTGTTTTACTTTGAAACCCGTACCGGAATTTATTTTGTCCTATTGTGACAGACTTGACACACGGATCTTCGCACTAGCTTTGGTCTGACGGTTAGTAATATGAAAATGTCACTGAAAATTTCATGACAGAAGTTACATGACAAAGTATTTGGACGTATTGGTAATCTGTCAGACTACATTTTGGGACGACGTAATGCTACCGCCTGTTTGAGACCTGTACAAACTGCATTAGCTAGTTGGCGCTGACAAGCTAACTAAAAACAAATAACATAACAACAAATATCATCAAAACAACCACAAAACTTTTCTCTCTTGTCATGGATGAGGATTTCCTGCTCGCTATTCGGCTGCAGGAGCAGTTTGATCAGGAATACCAGGCTTTATTATCTTCATCAAGTGGTACTGTAGATGATAGTTTCGGGCAGAGCAGTAAGAAACGGAGAGTGGAGGTAGCTGGAGGTGGTAGCGATGTTGTTCCCTACTGGAAACCGAATCCCCAGCTTGAGAGGCCAATGTCCATTGTGGACGAGTCCTGGGAGATGCTTGACCCTAACCCCGACGTCAGGGTTATGTTTCTGGAGTTCAATGACATGTTCTTCTGGGGTAAACTTAGCGGTGTGGAGGTGAAGTGGAGCTCGAGAATGACGTTGTAAGTCATGCATGTTTTTGTTCTTGTTAACTCCCACAAAGTTGTCTACACATTAACACCTTTGATTTTTGTGCGGGATTTGGTTTTGCATGTCTGTAATGTGTCCTGCTCCTCTTTTTTTTTCTCTCTTAGGTGTGCTGGAGTTTGTTCTTATGAGGGTCGAGGTGGACTGTGTTCAATCAGGCTGAGTGAGCCTCTGCTGAAGCTTAGACCCAGAAAAGACCTGGTAGAGGTGAGGTCGACCTGAACACCATTCACATCAGAAACACTGGGAAAGAGCTTGTTGTAGGGGATGAAATTTATACATCTATCATTTTACCTTCCTAACCCCAGCAGTGAATGTGTGACAGTGTGATAGATTAGAGCTTGTAATCCTTGTAAAAGAGGACAATTTTCATGTTCTTAATCAGTTTATTTTTCCCTGGTTGCCACAGACCCTTCTCCATGAAATGATTCACGCTCTCCTGTTTGTGACACAAAATAACCGGGACAGAGATGGCCACGGACCTGAGTTCTGCAAACACATGAACCGGATCAACAAAGCCAGTGGGACCAAGATCACTGTAAGTGTATGTTCTTGAGCATTGAACTGGTAGTCTCATAAGAGACATTTTCAAACTTATTCTGTTTTGTGGACCACGTATACATACAAACCTTCAAATTTACAGTTGTATTCAGAAGTTTACATATAGGCATCATGGGCTTGAATGTCATGGGAATTTGAGGCTTTTAATGATTTGTTTGAACTGCTGTTCAGGGTGCAGTGATTGAACAGCAAAGTAATCAAGAAACATTTGAATTCATTTAGGATTTTCTCTAATCCACACTGGATCAAAACTGCATATAGGCCCAAATCTAAACATACAATCCCACTAGTATTTGGTTAAATGTTCCTTAGCAATTTGCACCTTGAACAGATGTTTTTGGTAGCCATTAACAAGCTTCTGGTGTAATTCTGGCTGGATATTTGATCACTCCTGTTGGCATTTAAAACTCACTTCCTCTCATCTCAGGATGATAGTTTGGGTCTTTTTCCAGACCCTGCCAAAGCAGTGACACATCCAAAGTTGTGAAAATCTAAGATGGAGAGTTATCTAAGTGTCTTGGCCTTTCGTATTGCTCTGAGTATTGGTCAGTCCAGCGAGTCCTGGCAAAGAAAAATTACCATTTGGAGCGAATCGTGATCACTAACAAGAAGTTAGTACATTTATTAAAAGTTAAAAGACATTGTAGAACCTCCACCAGCAATTATTAAAATATTTAAGTGAATGCATGTATATATTTGAGCTTGACACTGAGGATTAGAGGAAATCCAAAATAAATTCAAACTTTGACATCCACTTCTTGTTTTTGAATGCTGTACCATTATTCCATCCTGAAGAGACAACAGAAATCAGTAAAAGCTCAAAATTACATGCATTCATGTCTTCGTTCATTTTCATGCTGGATTTTTATTTTAGAAAACCTTCAATTGTTAATGCTTCTACAGCAATTTTTTGTAAACCCATTCATTGGGGTGGCTGTAGCTCAGGAGGTAGAGCAGGTCACTGCTGATTGGAAGCTTGGTGGTTCGATCCCTGCCTCCTCCAGTCTGCATGTCAAGTATCCTTGGGCAAGACACTTACCCCAAGTTGCTCCCATCGGAATCTCAGTATAGAGATGGTGCTTGTGAGAATGGGTGTGATTGGGTGAATGTGGCATGTTGTATAGAGCGCTTTGAGTACTCCGGGAGAGTAGAAAAGCTGTAAGAATCAGTCAATTTACCAGTCTATTGGGCTGGATTGGTCATGTTTGGCATCCATGCCCATTTTCATAAACTTATGTCTTCCCATCTTTCCTTTCTTTCATCAGATCTACCACAGCTTCCACGATGAGGTTGATGTGTACCGGCAGCACTGGTGGCGGTGTGATGGGCCCTGCCAGAAGCGTAAACCCTACTTTGGCTACGTGAAGAGGGCCATGAATAGAGCTCCTTCTTCTCTGGACCCTTGGTGGGAGGATCACCAGAGAACATGTGGTGGCACATACACCAAAATCAAGGAGCCTGAAGGATATGGCAAAAAATGCAAAAAAACCAGCAAGACCTCAGAGAAGAAGGCCACAGGAAGTGGCAAGCCTTCAAGTACGACTACAGGTAACATGCCCGTACACGCCTGTGTATTAAGCTTTAAAACATTGTACCAACAAACAAGAAAATCTTGTTCATATTTCAAACATTTTAAACCTCAATGAAAAATGTTCTTAATTTTCTGTGACAGCCTCAAAACAACAGTCATGTCATGCTTTTATGCCTGACCGCTTTTAACTGTGAATAGATTGTTTCCACTGAGTAACTTGAGCATGTAAAATCAATTTAAATCAAATGACCCCCTGCTACAGAACATGCAAGAAATATAAAGAATGGTATTTACTGAATTGGCCCCTCAGAGACTCTAGGCTTACCCACTGGACAGCTTTGGAAACATTAAGTGTGTAATTACTACACAATTAATAATAATAATAATAGTAATAATAATAATATTATTAACTTCTTTACACTTTCAGAAAAAGGAGTTTCACTGGTTAGGCCCACTTAAGATCAAAGTGGACTGTATGTGGTCCATAGTGTGAAAGGAGTATGACACCCCTGATTTAGAGCATCTAAATGAACTGACTTTATTGTCAGAAACTCTGGTCTTGTATATAAAAAGATATAATATAAGAACTGAAATTAAAGAAAAAGCAAACCACGTCCACTTGAACTAAGTTACTGGATTTAAATACATTGCATGGCTGACTCTAAATTGTATCATTTCCTGTCCCAGGTTCGGGATCACAGGATATAAGGAACATCATCCCATTTAGTGGGAAAGGCTTCATCCTTGGGGGGAAGTCTCAGGACTCAACGTCTTCCTTGCCATCTCCCAGGCCACCACTTCCTGTTGTGAAAACACCATTGTCCAACCCTGTCCCCTCCCCAAAGAAGTTCTTCACGCCATCGTCCCTGACTAAAAGTGTCTCCTCTCCTGTTCACTCTAACAAGACCAATGGGATTTCCAACACTTTTACCTCAGTCAGACCATCCACTTCCATGGGGAAAAAGCCACCTGTAAAGAGGTCTGTCGGCAACGCGAGCCACTTTGTCAACATAAACGGTTCACCAGTGAAAATGCCAAAATCCCAGAGCAGTAGTAGCAGCCAAGGAGGAGATAAGATCAAACAGAGTTCCATTGACGACCTTTTTAATAGCACAAGCCTCAGGAAGTCAGAGACCAAAAGAGACTCACTGATATCACCAAAGTCTTCCACAAATGCTGCTTCTGCCTCCTCTATATTTCAAAAACAACAAAATAATCATTTGACTTCCTCTCCCAGCACGCCCAGTCCCAGGCCTGACATAACAAACCATTCCAAGGTCTCATCTGTAGTTACAACCGGATCCCAGGGTAGCACTTCAAGACCTGTACAGTCCAAGTATTTTACTAATTCTGACAGTGACAGCACATCAGCGGCTGTGGGTAGGAATCAGACGCCAAGACAGAGGGCGTGGGATGACCGCAGCAGCTCTGCCAGCATCTTTGACTTCTTCCAGAAGACCTTAGGCAGCGATTCAGCAACATCGAAGGAATCAATTAAGGCAAAATCACCAGAAGTGCTGCAGAGAACTACCAGTGCCACCACCACACCCTCCTCTTCTGCTTCTCTGCAGTCCTCAGCAGGACTGCACAGTGTTGCCTCCTCTTCTTCATCCTCCTCCTCCTTTGCAGTGATGGTCTGTTGTCCAGTGTGCCAAGCAAAGATCCAGGAGTCAAAGATCAATGAGCATCTTGATTCCTGCCTCTCTTGAATAAGGAGGTGATAACTTTTAGAAAGTCAGAATAAGTTTGATGTTGCACTAAAACTTCTTAACTTTGGATGTTCAATAAAATTTTATCCTTGTTTGTTCAGTAAGACGTGGCATAGTGATTTTAATGATTTTGACAATTTAAAGAATGACATTCTCCTACTTTCTATCACACTATGATTACTTCTGCGATTTCACTGCATGACTTTATGTCTGCTGTAACAAAATTCCTCACTGAACTGGACTGCATTAGAAAACTATGACAGCAGTGTTTTGCGGAAGAACGTCAGTGTGATATTACCGGTTATGGTTTGAATTCAGAAACCGTTTTGTCTTAGCCTGCAAAACCTATTTTTGTCTCCTCTGGAAGTGGATATTATTGATTTGTGGTTCCTGCAGTGGGATGTACCCCCACCCCCCAAACCTCAGGTCTGCATCTGCTGCCCTTCAGACAACAGGAGACGCCGTCTGTTCTCTGCTGATCTGATCTGTAGGAGTCAGGTTTCGCACTTACTAGCTATTTATTTCTGCAGGTCATCACATTTGCACTGCACCCAGCCTGCGGGGTCAGGTGGTGCAAGGACATTTGAATTTACTCAGTAAAACACTTCACCAGTGATATCCTCAGTACAAGAAATACTTGGATGACTAAAACGTTACAGATTTCTACCTGAATATTTTATTCACCTGTTTGGGTTTTAATTGCCAAGTAAAATATTTTTATTGGTCTGTTTGACTGAATATTTCAGTGTGGAGTGAATTCAATGCCAGTATTCAACGGTTGTCTTGTGTAATGATTAAATATCCAGAAGAAAGTGGTAAAAATCTAAACTTTGTACCCTTTGAGCTAAATGCTTATCAGGTATTTGCTGTGCTTTTAGCACTGTGCTAACATATACTGATTAGCAGTAAACAATACAGATGAGGTGTGATGTATTATTTGCTTGATGATCAAGTGATGAGAAGACTAGATTAGTGTCTAGACTTAACCCTGTATTTGGACATTGACTATAAAATGCAGTCAATTTCTTTATGAATTTTCAAGATTTTTCAGTGAAAACAAGAAAAGAAAAGTTTAATCATGTTAAGGTAGCAGAAACATAAACCAAACCTTACAGGCTTCCCCACAGAAACCACTGAAGACCAATTTATGTGTCAACAAGTCAATATTTAATCAAGCATGTCTTAGAGTAAATCATAGATTTAACCTGATAGTTGTTTCCTCAGCCTACATCAGACAAATGTCCTTTTGACCATTATTATATTAAGATCGCCAGTGAAAATGTTTTAGTTTTGTAAGACTAACATTATTTACTTAAATGCAGTTTACTTCAGATCACTTTAACCATCTGATCAAAAGTACTCTGGATAGTTTGGGTTTTTTTAAATAGCACAAACGCTTTAGTCATACTCAAGAGAGAGAACGGGAGACAGACAAATGGTCTGCATTTATATAGCGCCTTACTAGTCCCTAAGGACCCCAAAGCGCTTTACATATCCAGTCATCCACCCATTCACACACTGGTGATGGCAAGCTACATTGTAGCCACAGCCACCCTGGGGCGCACTGACAGAGGCGAGGCTGCCGGACACTGGCGCCACCGGGCCCTCTGACCACCACCAGTAGGCAACGGGTGAAGTGTCTTGCCCAAGGACACAACGACCAAGACTGTCCAAGCCGGGGCTCGAACCGGCAACCTTCCGATTACAAGGCGACCTCCCAACTCTTGAGCCACGATCGCCCCAGTAGTAGTTCAAACCAGACCAACCAACCAGACAAGTGGGTGTAGCAGAGCTGGTGGGTAAGCAGAAAGACGGAGAAGAGGATGAGGGCAGAGGTCAGGCAGCGTGAGGCCAGCTGCTGATCATGACTACGCCCTCCTGTTCCTGCAGGAAAGACTGGAGCAATGCCAGGGGCGTCAACAAAGCATGTCGGCAGCAGCATGTCAATTACCTCAGTCTGCTGCTGCAGCTTTAATTGCCATCTGGCTCCACAGGCACAGAGGAAATACTGTTGGGAAAAAGGCAAGGGTGGATTTTATATTTGATTCTCAAAAAACTACTACGCTTAAATATCTAAAATCTTGTACTTGAATGCACAACAGCTTCTACTGAAAAATACGGTAAACTCTATTCATTGGGGTGAAGTTTGTTATTGCCAAATTACAGCTGACACTAAAAACACCACTGAAGATGCAACTCTATGCTTTTAGCTATGTAAAAATGATAAAGAAAATATACAGTAGTTCAAACCAGACCAACCAACCAGAATTAAGAAGAAAGGCAATTTAAGCAACTTTGGATGTGGTGCCAGATGGTCTGGTCTGAGTAATTCAGAAACTGTTTATTTACTGGGATTTTCCCACACAACCATCTGAAGAGTTTATAGAGAATGGCTAGAAAAAGAGAAAATATCCAGTGGCAGAAATGCTTTGTTGATAACAGACATAAAAGGAACATGATTCAAGCTGATGTGAAGGCAAGATTATCTCAAATATGTTGTTTCAACCAAGATATGCAGAAAAGCATCTGTGAACATGCAAGACATCCAACTTTGAGTGGTGACAGTAACAAAAAACCACACTGTGCACCACTCACGTCAGCTAAGACATGAGTCTTAGCTGACATAAGTGGCACAGGGTCACCAACAGAGGACAGGAAAAACATTGCCGGTTCTGATGAGACTTGGTTTCTGCTGTAAGATTCAGATGGTAGGGTCAGAATTTGGCATAAACAACATGAAATCGTGGCTCAATCCTACTTTCAGACTGCTTCTGGTAATGTAAAGGCGTGGGCAAGTTCTGGGCGCATGACGCCTATTTCCAGCAGGATAACATCAAATGGCCTGGAATCTGATGTGGCAGAATGGGAGATCTGCGGCATGGACGTACACCTGACAAACCCGGAGCAACTCTGACACTATCGTGTCAATATGGACCAAAATCTCAGAGGAACGTTTCGGGCACCTTGTTGAATCTGTGCCACGAAGAATCAAAGCAGTTCTAAAGACAAAAGAGGGTCCAACCCAGAACTAGCAAGGTGTACCTAATAAGGTTAAGGTGATCTAATACTTGCTCACAGTCCTTTCAGCACTGTCTTGTTTTCTTCTTAAATCCTTCTTAAATATGATTCTTTGAGTGTTTATATATAATGAAAATCTACTGATATATACAAATATCAGGATCTTTTACATTGAACTCAAAAAAACAGAAGCGTGCAAATGTTACAACCCATAAATACACGAAACTATACAACAGTTTTAGCTGCTTGTATATACTGCTGGTTTAAAGACACTTTTGGAATTTGGTCTGATTTTTAAGTTTGTTTTATTTTATCCTTAAAAGTGAATTTGCCAACTGCAGTGTAGGGGTTATGGAAGATCTGAAAGCAGCACTAAGAAGTCATATTAGATTCATTGTTTCCTGTCTTTGTTAGAACAGAAAGAGGCTGTTTAATCACTCTAGCAGCTCCAGAACAGGACGATGTAGTGTAAACAAAGCTCAGCTGTGGTATTATCCGACCAGCCTTTGAGTTTTTATTGCTATTTATTGCTAATGTGGCTTCCAAACCTTTTATAATTGTGTGTGTTATGTGTGTGTGTTTAATTTATAATACCACTGTGTAGAATATTGCCACTGCAGTTACTGTAATTCGGTCTGATTCCATTCCCGTTTGTCACAGGGAGGAAACAGTCACCCCCGTCCACCGCAGAGGGCCTCTGAGCAGAGGAAAAATCCATGACAGCAGTTGTTAGTCCAGGCCAGCCCTCTTTCCTGAACTTCTGTACATTGACACGCTATAGGGAGCTGAATTCCTGCAAACACACCCCCACACACACGCACATTATTTCCTTTCAGGTCTGTTGTTTCTCCCTGACAGTGATGCATTCCAGACAAGCTCCAAGTTCAGTGCAATGTCACCCTGTTGGCTGCTGTTTGTTTAAGAGCTATTGTTTCATGTAGAGGTGCAAGTAATCCCTCTGCAGAAATCAAATCTGTTTAAACTTACTCTTGAACTGCTGTTTTAACAGCTTTTGCCATTTCATCAACTGTCACTTAGAACTTCTGTGGTTAAAAATATTTCATAATCTCAGCAGTGACAGCTTGTCCAATGTTCTGAAATGTACTTGTTTCCAAGTTAAATACACTCTTTTAATATATTTCTATTCTTCATGATGCTAAATCTTTCTAGTGTAGGGACACATGAGTATCTTAATAAGTTAATTTCTTAATGTTTTCATATATATCGCATACATTAATATATAATATATATATTGTATTGTATACCTATACTGACTGCTCGGTCTAGCAGGCGCAAAACACCAGCAAAACACCAGGTAGACTGAGCAGTCAGCTAAGTCTGCAAGACTAGGCTGACCAAGCTGTGTACTCTAAGTACAAGATCCATTGGGTTCTGGGGTCTATCACACCAGGCAAGACCCCAGGTGCAGGCAGTGTAAAGATGCCCCTGAGACAATTCAGCACATAACAGAAGGGTGCAAAATGATAGCAGCCAGGGCATACATGGAACACCATTACCAAGGAACATTTGTGCCGAGTGTGCCCTGGAAGTCCCGAGGTCAAAGTAGGCGACACCCCCTAGGGTGGTGGAGAATGACCGAGCTAAGATCCTGTAGGACTTCCAGATATAGAAAGACAAAATGGTAATGGCTATAGTGGTGGTAGAGAAGCAGAAGAAGACGGCCGTAGTAATCAATGTAGTGATACAGAATGGCAGCAACATCAGGAAGAAGGAACACAAGAAACTTAAGATCTCTGTCCAGAAGAGTGCAGTCCTGGGAACAGCTAAGATACTGTGCAGGACCCTCAAGCTCCCAGTCCTCACTGCTCAAGCTTGAGGGATAGACTGCCATGTGTGTGTGTGTGTGTGTGTGTGTGTGTGTGTGTGTGTGTGTGTGTGTGTGCATGAAATGTATGTATTCGTTAAGCTTAACTAATTTCCTCAATAACAGTTGTTTTAGCGATTTATTGCATAATATCTCATATAGACACAGACCGATATACAAAATGCTTGAAATCTACAAAGAAAAATACAACTGAAAATTTTGAGGGAAAAAAGAAACAGAATAAAGCTCCTTTGGTAGCTTTTGTACTGCCAGCAGTGAGCTCAACATAAGCTGATATCTTTAGACCATTATTAGCTGGATCCAGTAAATGACGCAAACTCATTGTGCTTTTCGAAAGGCAGATTAACACCACCCTGCTAGGGTTACATGCCTCCCTAGGGGGTTGCAATCATATGCCTAATCCTTTGATCTCAAGAGGTAGTGATGATGATGATGGTGCTGCTGCTGCTGGTGGGAGCTTATAGAAGGACCTGTCTGTTTATAAAAACCCTGGACAAAACAGATTGTCTTTGATTGGTCTAAAAGGCTAAACTGTACAGCTGTGAACGATCAGCTGATGGCTAATTGTTGTAAGAGCAGGGTTTCGGGGAGGAGGACAATGAGGACAAGGTTTTCACAAAGACATCCTGTGTTGTCTCAAAGTTATTACAGTTTTTGCCCGTTGCCTGAACACATTTTGCAAAACTTTGCTCATTGTGCCAAAACCCTAAACACAAGTACACATGACACAACACTGGGAAATATACCATTCACATCTGCACCAAATTGAAACTACTCTCAAAACCTAAACTCTGCTATCAAAACCTGACATTCCTTTGTCAAAATGTAACTCTGTTGACAAAATTACACATACTTGCATCATATGCAAACACTTACAGAGCAGGGGGAACACACTAGTCTACTTTATATAAAGCACTGCAGTCTTTGATTTCCATTGTTCATTCAGAAGGCATATTTTCAGGAGACACATTTGCAAACAACCAAAAAAGCAAATAGGCCTACTCAGTATTGTACATTGCAGCACTGTACATTGCAGTACCATGAATTCAGATAAAGCAAAAAAACAAAAACAAAACAAAAAAACCCCCCATAATACAGTAATAGAAAAAACACTATACTGTAAACAAAAAATCATGACAATTGTGCATACGTGGGCTCATGGATCCCGCCGTCTGTTGGGGTCTGGCCACAGGATCTCATCAACATCGCAAGCAATGTCTTCTCCCGCTAGGCACTGGGGAAAATATCCTCTTCCATGTCAAAACCATCCATGGATTGCTGTCACCTGAATGTCGCCGCAGGCCTGTTCCATTGCCTGCAGAAGAGGCATGCAGGCATGTAGTTGGCGGTCATATACACGCCATCTCCAAGCCTAAAAAAATTCCTCTATAGGGTTTAAAAATGGTGAGTAAGGGGGCAAGCATACCACTTCAAGTTGACTTTGGTTGGAGAACCAGGCCTGGACCAGAGCAGCCCGATGGAAACTGACATTATCCCATATCACCACAAACCTGGGCTGATCTGGTCTGTTCTGTACAACTATATCATGGAGAGCATCTAGAAATGTGAGTATATGTTGGCTATTGTATGGACCTAGTTTTGCATGATGATGCAGAAGCCCTCGAAGGCTTATGGCGGCACACAATGTGATATTTCCCCCGCGCTGCCCTGGAACGTGCACAATTGCCCTTTGGCCAATTACATTACGACCCCGTCGTCTTGTTTTGCACAGGTCGAATCCAGCTTCATCAATGAAAATGAATTCATGAGGCTGTGCAGCTCCATCCATGGCCAAGATTCTCTGTAAAAAAAAAAAGAAAAAAGAGAACATATTACTGCACTACAGTGCTACACATACAGAACCCTCACCCATCACACAGGTACCTGTGTAGCTCTCAGAATGTATTCATGTGGTACTGATATGGTACATATTCAGCTCGAAGTCCTTTGACCCTGTCACTGTTCCTCTCAAATGGGACTCTGTAGAGCTGCTTCATGGTGATGCTGTGTTTTCCCAAGATGCGTCTGATGGTGGTGATGCTCACATGGTTTATGTTGTTGAACACTTGCCTGTCTGCAAGTATTTGCTTTCGTAGCTGGTGGAGACGCATAGCATTGTCTGCCCTCACTAGGTCCACAACGGCAATCATGGTATGTTTCACAGAAACTACCACTTTGGCTGCAAAAGGAGCATTAGCACCCTGCAGTACCCTGCACACTTGATATGGTAACTGTAGAACAGTACTATAAAAACCATCTGAGTAGAGTAGAAGGCAGTGAGATGAAGACAGACCTGTTTTCTAGTCGGAATGTTCGAATTACAGATGCCACTGTGAAGCGGCTTAGATGTGGGTGGACTCTCTGCCCAGCTTCCCTCATAGTCAGGCCGTGGTTGATGACATGGTCCACCAAAGTTGCTCTTATATCATCAGAAATATGGGTCCGTGCATGGCCTCTTTGACCTCCTCCTCCTCTTCCTCTTGCTCTCCCTCCATCCATGCTTGCAAAGTTCTTGAAATGGCTAAACTGAGGGCTTTTTGTGGTTGGCTAATTGGTGTTCAGTTTTGCAAGTAAGTGCCTTCAGGTGTATATTTGAGTGGTTGCAATTACCCGATGTGTTTTGTATTTTGGATACATGTGTTTTCCAAATGGCACCCTGAAATTTCATTTTTGAACGAAGTGTCTTATGTATGAAATAGAGTGTAGCATGCAGGACCATGTGTGTTGCATAAAGGAGTAAGTGTGTTGCATAATTGCAACCAGAGTGCAAAGCAGCACTTTTGTTTAAGGTATGGGTACATGTGTTTGAGGTATGGTAACAAAAGCTTCAAGTTGTGTTACTTTAGTCTAAGCATGAGTTTATAGTGTTCAAGCAACGGGCAAAAACTGTAATGCTCTTAGCTTTCTTATAGCCTCAGTTTCCTGTTCTTAGCTGACAGTAGTGGCACCTGGTGTGGTCTTCTGCTACTGTAGCTCACCTGCTTCAAAAATGTGACATATTGTACATTCAGAGATGCTCTTCTGCATACTTTGATTGTAAGGAGTAATTAATGGAGTTTAAGTTGCTGTCTTCCTATGAGCTCCGTTCAGCCTATCTATGCTCCTCAGACTTTGACATCAATAAGACAGTTTCACTCAGAGAACTGCAGCTCACTGGACATTTTTCTTTTTCGGAGATGGTTGTGAGGGAAAATACCAGTAAACAGGCTGTTTCTGAAAAACCCAGAGCAGCCTGTCTGACACCAATAACCATTCCACATCCAAAGTTACTTAAATTGCTTTTCTCACACATTATGATGCTTTATTTAGCCAGCTTTAATCTGTCACATTTTAACAAGGATGTATGAATATTAGAAGGGTCTAAAAATTGTGTTTGTTTGCTTATTTGTTCCCATTCTCCTGGTTATTTTTAATGATGTCCTCCATGCAGGGCTTAATATACTGGGAGTAGTGAATTCACATAGGTCTTTCATCTTACCTCGGCTACTAAATGTTATATGTTATAAACTAACATAAGGCTGATATCAGTCATTGTCACAAAACTTGAAGCAGAAAATATTTCTAAAAAATGTTTAATCTAAAGTAACTGTCGGGTCTATCAAAATACTTTCAAATTTAGCATACTTTGAATAGTTTTGAAAGTAAATGTGTAGCAGAACGTTAGAACCTCATACATATTCACTTTCTGTGCTATACAACGTGCCAAGAGAAGCACAAGTTATCATAAAATCAGCATTTTTGGTGGGCCACTTGCAAGCAAGTAAGTTCATGCACAATGAAGACCCTGACTGAGTCTCATAAGGGCATTTAACACTTTTAATGGTTATTATAAGAAGCACATTAGCAGAAGTAGAGAAAAGAATCTTAAGATTTCATTAATTTCAGTACAGCGAATAGGAATACAGGGCTTCAGACTTCATCCATCTGCCTGTGTGTGTGTGTGTGTGTGTGTGTGTGTGTGTGTGTGTGTGTGTGTGTGTGTGTGTGTGTGTGTGTGTGTGTGTGTGTGTGTGTGTGTGTGGCACAGCACATGCTTCTTTCTTTCTTTCTTTCCGAGGAGCGTGTGTGATGCTTTTGTGCTGATTTCATGGTTATTGTTGTGTTATTGTTGTGATCGGGCTGCAGGCTGGGGGGTGGAAGTAAGGCCCACCATCTGTCCTTTATTCGCACTATTGTCTTTCACACACACTACTATCACGACCTTCAACCCCTCTGCCTACAATAGGTCACCTGGACACACTCTTCAAATAAACCAACGGGCAAACATTAAAGTTTAATGCTAAAAGAAAATTTGGAGTAGACATATTTACACACAATGTGTGATTTCTTTTTAAGTGTAGAAGAAATTTTTTACATATGTGAAATTTCTAAGATTTCTTTTTTCAAATTCAGGGGTAAGCAGTTGTTCAGTGTTTTTAATATAATCGCGCAATTTGTTGTATTAGAGTAGATTGTGTACAAATGTACATTTAAATGCCATCTCATCTCTTGTCTGTTTAAATTGTATTCTTTGTATCTGTTCAAAGATCTGTTCAATAAGATACACGATTTCCTATAAATATATGTGTTTTAAATAAAAGTCTGCATGTTTTATGCATATACGTGTTGGCAGGGAAACGCCCAGCAGCCACTGTGTTAAAGGACAGGAAGCGGATTTTACTATTCGGCCACAATCCGAGTTTGGACACTTTACAAGAATCACCAAAACATAACCAGAAGTTCTTTTCAAAGTAAAAGCCGGGGGACGTCGTATAGAAGTTTAATAGAATAGAAGAATGGAATCTCCTTCCACTGTCATTGGACATGTACAACGAAATTCTGGTAACGCCACACCAACTGTTCAAGGATTAAAAATATCAATTGTATGACAGCAAGAATAAATAGCAGACCAGAGGAGTATATACAAACAAGATGAATATATACAAAACTAGAAGGCATAAAATAGAGAGGCACACATTAGAGGACATGGTTGCAAAGTGCTTGAAAGTAGTGCAATGGAGAAATGGAGAAAACACCCATATGATTGTAATAGGATCTCTTAGAACAGCATTTAAACTTTGATTATTGTTCCACGTTTTTATTTTGTTTCAGTGCATGTGTTCTGTTGAGTTGTATGTTTGTAAAAGAAATACTTGCAGGAGTGATTTTTTTTTCTTGAGAATGGTATAAGATGTTATAATTATGATCCTAATTTATAACATAAGGGATACATCGTAATAAAAAAAAAGAGGTGTGAGATGCAAAGCATCCACCTGTGGGAGAATTCTGCAACAGAAAAAAGGTAGTACAAATATAACTTCTAGTAAAAGAAAGGCTTCTATTAATCCTGGTTCGAAGCAGGACAGCATGGTGGTGCAGTGGTTAGCACATTTCAGATATGTGGTTGACTCTTAAAGCCAGCTGTGAGTGCTTGCTCTCCTTGTGTCTAGCTTGTATTATCCAAGTGGTCTCCTCCCAAAGCACCAAAACATGCTTTTCATGTTAAATGATGTTTCTAGATTTATCAGTATCTAAAGGTTAAACCCTACAATGGACTGGCGATCTGGGATGAGAACGTGTTGCACCCAGTGACAGCTGGTATGGGTTCCAGCCCTTCTGCAACCCTGAATTGGATAAGTGAGCAAGAAGATGGATGGATATTACAAGGCAAAGTTTTCACGCTTCTCCTTATAATATTACGGGCAGAAAAAAGCCAGTATGCTTTAGCAATTATTGTTTCTGTTATTTTTGTTTTTCTCTCTTCCCACGTTCATCACACTTTTTTTAAGCTGATGTGATTTTATTTTGACGATCATACCGGAATTCCAGCGGCTTCACTCGGGATAACTGAACGTGGCGTCGTTGGCTACCCTGGGGTGAGAAAAGCACGGCTGTTGCTCGGTTTGTTCAGTGTGGGAGACTGCTGTGTGATAACAGTGTTTGTGGCGTCTTTGAACTGAAAAAAAAAAACAGGACTTTATAGACACTAGCTCTCCCCGCTTCGTAACACATAAGACGATGAATGGTAAGTCAACGAACGGCACGCTGGGGGGAATGGCCTGCATCGAGGGTCTACCGCCGCTGCCGAAGAGCCTGAGCGGGTTGCTGAACTCAAGCGGCGGCTCCTGGAGAGAAATGGAGAGGATGTACGTGAAGAAAACCATGATCCAGGACGACCTGAGCAGAGGCAGGAACAATGCCGATAACCTGCTGGCCAACAAGCCGGCCAACCTCGATGCAGCACTGGCTCTGCTGCGAAAAGAGATGGTAACATTTTCAGTGTTTTCCTTTATTTGTCGACAGGAAAGTGGTCCGTTTACCACTGCTGGTTTAATCCTAGCGATTTACATTCACAACCATTCAACCAAAATCCCTAAAGAAACTGCAGAAGTTTTCTTTTTTCGGCTTTTGGACAAACTTGTGTGCATTTTAGCTGAGAAATTAAGACTTTTTGAAAACAATAGTCTTTTGATTGATTCGGCATACAAAATTAACCCGTTCTGCATTATATAAATAAATTATGAAGTTAAAAATATTGATTTATGTCCTGTCTGTTTGGGATTTTTGTTCAGTGAACATACAAATTATGTTCACTGTTCATTGTTATCACTTCTGTTAAGTGTGTTTTCTCCTTGCTCTGTTTATTAAAGACTCGCTAGTTAATTAACTTAACATGCCACCCAACCACCTAGAAGCACTTGAGGATAAAAACGAGATTTTTTTAAAATGGACTCTGGTGTTAATAACAGCCTATATAAGAAGAAGGAAAAAAGGGGATCAGGAACAGCTTTGCATTGGATGAGACAAATTAAGCCATTAGGCTTGTGCTGATTTGGATTCTAAGCTCATTTTAATACCTTTTAGCTTCAGTATAAAAGTTTCTATTGTGACATACAGAAACCAACACAAAATCCTTCAGTGAACTAATACCTGCTATCACATTTGCAGAGATGTAATCAGAGTGAAACTCTTACTGCACACTGTTTTACACTCCCTTGCCAGCAGCAAGGATTTTCATACTATCACCGGACCAGATTTCATTATTGAGGTAGATTCCCAGCAATCTTGGTTAATGCTTAACAATAGCTTGTTTTCTTATGCGAAGTCACGTAGCTGAAAGAGGTTAAACTGCTGCTGAAACTCTAGGCATTTGGATTTATTTATTTTTTTCCTAAATCTTTCTTTCCTAAATCCCACTGACTCTTTATGTCCTTTAGCCTTGGCAGAGCAGGTTCCTAACGTTAGCCTTATTGCTTTGCTGCTGTTAATGTATTACTGTGGGGTTGTTGTAGTTAATAAGTTGTCAGTGTCCTATATTTTTAAAGACTCTAAGCTTGTCCCTGTGCAGTTTTAAAGAGCACAGTGTTTGGTGTGCGTTTTAGCTGCCTGTGTTATGCTTGACCACTGAGTGTGCCGTGCCTCTAAGTTCAAACTGCACTGTCAGCTCAGCCGTGAGGTCAGCAGCAAAAATGCCCTTTACACACCATCATCGTGGCCTTGACACACCGATGTCACAGAGTCAGCTGAGGCCACAGGCGAGGATTATTTTTATTACTTTCTTCTCTTTTTGTTTCTTTGTTAGAGGTTAAATTTAGTGACTGTTTAGGTATTTTACTTGAATAATTCCTTTACAGTCACTCTTTTGTTGCTTATCTTTCTGTTTATGTGCTAAACGGTTGAGAAATAAATCAGATTTTCACTAATGCCAAGTTATTAAGGTGATTTGCCAGACAGATGTTTTTGGAGCTAAAACAATGAATTCATTCATCTATATTTAAAAAATAAATTGGCTATTATGCCGGTAAAAGCCCCACAGGCCCATTTTATTATTAAATGGGCCTGTGGGAACCCTGGAAGATTTACTTGCTGTAGAAAGATCCTGGTTACTGAATGCTCAGAAGTATAAGACTGAGCTTTTATTTGTAGGCAATATTGGCCACTGAAGGATGGTTGGAGAGTTTAAGTGGTGCAACTGGTGTAAATTTCATCATTTAAAGGAAAACTTGCTAGGCTCCATGTTTGTGTCCTTACACCCAGCTTGTTGTGGCACTACACTATAAGGGCACCTGCTATGCATATGTCCGTGAAGTAATTTAGAAAATGAAAGCAGAGCCACTTGTTCGTGGTTCCTGTAGCTGTTTGTGTTCATGTCAAGCGATTATAATCCCAGGTTATTAGACAAAATGACACGTTTAAAAAATTTGTAGAACATTATCTCTGGGTTTCTTAATTATTAAACTGTGAACAATTAAAAAGGCAACAAGCTGCTGAAAAATAATCGAATAAGCTAATGAGTTAGCTGCAGCTGTACTTCCCTGGGTTTTTTAATGCTAATCCCTATACTGCCCCCTACAGGTGGGTTTGCGTCAGCAGGACATGTCCCTGCTGTGCCAGCTGTGGTCGCTCCACGAGTCCATCCAGGAGTACAAGGGGAGCTGCCAGGACCTTAGCGCAGCCTCCAGCCTCAGCATGATGGAGAATGGCTACTTTGACGAGGATGACGAGTATTACCCGGAGCCTGGTTCCACTCCCACCGGGGAACAGCCGGATGGAGACATTGGAGATGGGATGGCAACAATGGGGGCAGCCAAGAATGGGAGCGGCAGTGGCAAAGGGGACAGCTGGGACTCCTTTCGCGTTAACATCTGAGGCCTCGTTGTCAGCATTTTTCTTAGTGTGGATGCATATTTTTGGGTTGACAGACTGGATTAGGCTGGAGGAGAAACCTTTTGGGCCTCCAGGGAGTCAGTGGCTGGTGAGAGACAACAGACTATGGCGTCTCGTGGAACTGTAAAAATCCAGCTACCTTAAACACCTCCTCAGGTCAAACATCCGCCTGCTTGTGTTGCAGAACGTTGTTTCTGCAGCGTGACCAGGAGCTTCATCAAACTGCAGATCTGAGCGATCAGATATTTTGAGAAGTTACTCTCTTAACAACCTCTGAAACACTCAGGGGTTGGGATCAATTGTATCCAGCGACTCGATATAGTCAAAATTCGGCAATATACATATATATATATATATACACACACTTCTTTTTGTAAACAGCTTTATTGCTGCTTCTATGTCCGTTTGTTTTGTTAGACAGTCACTTTCTTTTTGGCTGAACTTTTTTTTTTTTTTAATTTACATATACAAAAATATATGAACAAAGTTTTATTATTTATTATATAATATAAATAACAAAATATTTGCTTTCCTGTTACTCTGACATTTTCTACTGCACCATTCCTCAGCATTTACAGGTTGGAAAGAATCCCAGAAATCCAGAGCTTTGCAATCAGCATTGGTGCAAAAAGATGACTGACTCTGTGGACATATTAATGGAGACAGTGTGTGTGTTTCTTCTAAGTGGTGAAACCATTAATTTACATCAACCCCTTGGGGTCCAACCAGAAGTAGTAGTACGGAGAAAGAGATGAGGTCCTCATATCCACTGAGTTTGTGTGCAGGTATGAGGTCTTCACCGTCCTGCCTTTAGGTGGAGCAGATATCTGCTCAGGAAATGTGAAATCTTCAGAATGCTGGAAACAGTTTTAACTGTTTGCAGAGGTGAAAAACCCCAAGCCCAGCGTGCTGTGTTGCAGATATAGTGCTTCAGCACTTTACAGGCATATCAGACATGTCTCTGTTCTCAGACTTTGTAGTGTTCAGGACACATCTGCCTGAATTTAACTTTCTGCTTTAATATTATCTATCTTTAAGAAACATTTACTTAAAGATTAAAACAGAACTCAGTTTATTTCTGGATCTTGGTTTCATTGTATTTATCAATTTAAGTGGGGGTCCGCCCCAATCAAGGGTTGGCTGGTTCAAACACTGAACATTCAGATATTAGTTTCTTGAGGTCAGTATTAACATGAATAGAAATGCAAAGACTACCTAAGTTGAAACAAGAATTATTCTTCAAAATAATAGAATTATTCTATTATAGATGATAATGAGCATTAAAAGAAATTATGAAGCCACATACAAATATGGCCAAGAGCTGAGCTGTGATCTGGTAGCTGGAACATTTTTCATTATGGAAACAAAAAATAAAAAATCTACACATTTTCTCACTTTTTCATGGTGCAGTTTGTTTTTAGACACTTTTTTTTTTAAATGGGACCTATTGTGCTGATATTACTTCCATGCTGGCTTTGTATGATTCACAGTTTACAGTAATCTTTCTTTGAGTTTAAAAACAAACAAACAAAAAAAAACCCTTGCCCTTCATGGGGATTTCTTACTGACCTCCTTTTTTTGTTGATTGATTTTGTTCCTTTTAGAAACATTTTTGCATAATAGGTCCCTTTTAACTTTTTCTGGTCCCAGTGGCCTTCAAATATCACCTACAGTGTAAATAAACATCTGTAGCTCTAGACCTAGTAGCAACTATCACATGAAAACCCGGTGCTTTATACTCTTATGCATCGAGATCTTAACCAATCTCATTTTAGCGTCATGTGCTCTGTTAAGTGTGACAGATGCCCGTGCAGGATTAAGCTCATTTTTAAGTCATCCTTGAGGAATATAAATCTGATTATATCAGCATTTGGTCATCTTTGCATACGTTATAGGGGCTCTTTAACGATCTCTGCTTCCATTACAATATGACGGTGGTCATTAATTAGATTGTAACAAAAAAAAGTGCTTTTGTTTTTGCTTTGGTTGTTTTTGTTTTTTTTTAATCAGAAGAACTTGCCTTCATTGCCTCATCTATAATAAAAAAAACAACTAAGTTAAAATTCCTTCAATCTAAAATCTAAAATCTTGACTGTTTAAGACTTTTGGATGTGAAAATCCTCTTTGTAAACACATGAATGGTCTACTCAGGCTTCCTAAGTATCTAAACTCTGCAGCAAAGGTCTCAGCTCAGCCTGTAGCATACAACACAGCTACAGACACAGCACAGCAGCTGTGCTGTCAATCATAAATTGAGTTTCTGAACTCACCATCGCTTTGAGAAGATATCGAGGGTTCATCTTTGCACAAATGTGCTCATATTTCGTCACCTGTCTGTACGTCAGTCCGCTATTTGAACACAAACCAAAGAGAGTACGCCACTCAGCATTGTATTTGGTTGACGTTGCTGATGTAGGCGGGATCTGGCTATGTTGAACTTAAAACTTAACATCTGGTGTCTTGACGAATGTCGTTAGGAGTTTTTTGGAGCTGATGAATGAAGGACATTTGGTTGGCCTTTTGAACAGTTGGCCGCCTTCTTCCCCACTCAAAGACCAGCGTTTTCAGTTGACTGAATTAAAATGTCACCGACCAGTGAAAGTCTAGAGGATTGATTTATGACAAGTATGTGAAGAGTCAGATGTGTCGCAATAACATGTGGATATGAAACCATGTTTCCGCAAGCACAGTAACCCTTGATCTTCTAACTTCTCTCTAAAATCTGTCGACATCAAGAGTTTCTGATTTAACCGGAGTAGTCTGACATTTTGGGAAAATGTTTCAGTTACATACTTCATCTGTTAAACGTAAAGTCAAACCAGCACAATCACCAGATGGGGAAGTAGCTAGCATTACTATGTCTTACTGCCTCCATTTCCCAGACATGGATTAAGCTGAGATAGACCATAAACTTTTTCCCCTGGAGGTCCTCCTAGGATTTAGTCTGGGAGGAGGTTTAATCCGTGTTGGAGAGTAACAAAATCCACTGGCAAGCACTTTTAAAGTTGCCACTTTGACATAGTTTTGTTATCCATATAACCTGGACCTGGTGTGTGAAGTAATTTTAAACATTACCATCACATGGGGACACAAAGTGAACAATGGTTGATTGTTTTTTGAGCAGGATTAAGTTTGGGGTGGAGCAAAGCTAAACTCTGTTGTCACCATAAAAGGATGCAAGTTCTCCTTGAGGTTTATCATATATATTTTTTTCCTGATCTAAGCTTGGACAAACATTTTTTTTGCCTCTTGCATATGTAACTACTCACTTTTATTCTGAACCTTTCCATAATGCATTTGCAACTTTCTGACTAGTCTTATTATTTAACAGAGTCCATTGACTTTGGTTCCAGTGTTCTGATAAGTTGAAATGATTGTTCTCTGTTTCTCTCTGTTGCTTTTTATGATCCACATTTAATGAAACTTAACTTTGTCTGTGAAGTACACCTGTATGCGACTGCTGCCAACATTTCTAGTCGGATTACACATTTAGGGTCAGGTAAAGCACCTGTTTTACTACTGCAGTCTACTGCTAATCTGAAGCCGAAAGCACGTTTGATTAAACGGTTTTAAACCACTGACGTTTAGGACACGAGTCACATCTTGATCCCAGGATTTCTATTGGATGTCTACCCAATTAGTGCCTTTTTATAAGATGTTCAAGATGGGAATGAACATATACCATAAGTCATATGAACTGATTGGCCTGTACTTTGGTTTTTAAAGCTGCTACATGTGGAATTTGAAACATAATGAATTTAGCAATCTCACAAAACTCATTCTGAAGCTGTGCCAGAAATAAATGAATGTCATGCTGACATGTCGCTCTCCTCCAACTCCAACGAGTCCCTAATTTGGATCTGTTGTTAATTATACTCTTCTCTGTCAAAAGATTGTTTGGAATTTTATTGGCAGGGATGCAGCTGTTGGGAACGGTGTACTGCTGACACCCACTGAAATTTGAGTTGCTCTAGCAAAAGTGAGACATCTCTCTTCCTGTTTTGGTTGATGCTTAGAAGAAATTGTACACCTCAAAATAAAAGGACCCTAATGTATGGCGGTTATTTCTTCAGAATACAACTTTAAAGTACACGTAGCAATTTTACCGTCAAGAACTTGTATCAGCCTTAAAGTCAGCTGAGGCATTTGCAAACCGAGCTAGGTGGTGCACTCCTCACTTGTTCTTCAAGTCTGTTTTTTGCACTTGTTTGTGCCTGTTGCTGTGTTAAATCCCCAAAAATACGACTACCTGACCCTCTTTGAGTTTGTCACTACTACACAGGTGCATGGTGCTCTTTGTACGCTTACACTATTGTAGCTTAACCCAGCACAAGAGAGCTAAGAAGAAGCTTTAAATTGAACACCAGCAAATTGTACTTAATATTGTACCGTTGCCACGTGTGTTGCCTGTTCTGTAGACTAAAATATGCCCCTTTTTCACATGATTATTGGATGTGTAACATGGAGATTTCATCTCAGGGTAAACTTTAAAAAAAATTGTTGGTTTTTTTTGGGTGGTTTTGACTCCTGACAAAATAGCATACTTCCCTTAAACAATGGCTCTCGAACTAAAGGTGAACAATGCTATGTCACACCCACTTACAGTGAGTCATAATTATGATTCAATGGTTTGGTGCAAGTCTCAAAATCAAAGGGCAAACTTTGCACCAACTTTGAACAATCAGGAGGCGAAGACGCCAAGTGCAAAACAACCACAAAAGCTTGACATAGTTTGACTTAAGTGCGGATTACCCCTGCAATCACGGTCACGCCTGAGCGTTCACACCCATGCTGTAGTGAGGGTTGTGGCACTTGAATGGAGAATAACTTGAACATTACTTCCAATGAGGAAAAAAAATAGCTGAAGGTGTGTAATGTGTGTGCGCCTTTTCTGCAGCTGACCAAATCTGACCTGTGTCCAAACCTGGGTTTGAAAACATGATTGAGCCAAGACAGTTCATTATTTTACAAGTGACATGTTTATCAGTAGGCCTGAGTATGCAGATGTAACCTATTGAGGAAATCAGAGAAGTAAATGCAATTTCATTCGTGTTTGTTCTTTATATCTCTTATTGTAATCGTTCATTAACTTGCTTTAGTGAAAAGAAGGATTTTATGTATTGTTTTTTTTTGAATAAGTAACATTTGGAGAACACGTGAAGGCTGTGTTGCCGCCATCTATCATTCCTCCTGTTCTCTTATCCATGAATGACCACACTGCTGTTTGTTTGGACAGTACTCTCTCATAGTTATACTGTTATGAATTTAATAAAGCGGTTCTGTACTTTTCAGGTTTTTAGAGTGATGTTTTTTTTATGAGGGAAATATTGATCGTGCCTTCAGACTTCTAAATTAAACTGACATGAATAGCAGATCAACAATTAAAGCACAGTTATGTTTTAGTAGAATTTAATTTGATACTTTGGGGAGATATGAGATCTATGGGTATATTAATGATTGTACCAGATCCAATGACATCCTCTCCAGGTGTTTCTGAGATAAAGCATTCATAAGGATTGTGAAAGTGAGCTTATAGGAACCACGTCCTTAGTTCCATGACACAAGTGGCTGTAGATATTATGCTCTTGGTTGTGTTTTCTATCGATCTCTATTTTCATCTTATAACTGAAAAACATCTGGAGAGCATTTCATTACATCTGGAATAAACGTTCACTTGGACGCAAAAATCAACAGGTCAGGTTCATCAAAGGTCAAATCTCTCTCATTTTTAAGTTATTTCCTAGGCCCACCTAGAGGGATTTATGTATATTTTTTTAACATCCAGCCCAAAAGTTAATTTGGACTTGGGGCTGAACTGATTAGATTTTGGTCATCAAATTTTACTATGACCTCACTCCCGAGTGCAACTAGAGAGAATTTCAGTACATTTGGAACAAATGATTTTGGAAGTAAAGGTTCGGATATTTCACCTTCTTAATCTACTTACTTACTTTCATGTATGTAAAATTTAATGTTCTAATGAGATTTATGACCATTGGTCAAACACATACCTCAGGAACAGAAGGAGGATTGTGACCATATTTCATAATTGGTATAGTTCACTGAATTGGTAGCACCAACCTTCACATTATACATTTCATTTGGACAGACTGGCTGGCAGACACCTGTAATGTGATCATTCTGGTTTGAGCAGAGTAGCCAGCAGCTCTGTGGGGCTGCAGATGCTTTGAGTAAAATGCAAATGTCAGCATGCTGACAACAGCAATGCTAAATCTCTCTTATCTAGCATAGTATTTTAATACACTATCACTCAGCATAAAGCCCTAAGCACACAGTACAGGTAAAGTTGTTGAGGTTGTGTTTACAATAAAATTTAGAGTATGTATTTAATTTTGTAGTGATACTTTTGTTATTTTTATATATTTGTTTTTGCTTCAAAACCTAAATTGTGCTGGTGAAACATTTAATGTGCTAATGTGTGCACAGATACAGCCTGCACCAGGAGATTTTCTGGAGAGCAATTCATTTCAAGCTTGGTGGTCATCCTAGGCTAGGAAACATCCTGTGGTAACCTCGAACATGTGTTCCAAATACTGCTCTAACCTAAAAACTTTAATCCACTTGTGGCACGACTGGATAAGTAAGTTGCTTGGTCTTTAATTATTATCTCAATCTGTTTTGAAGTTGTTGAGACGTTTCACTTTCGATCACTGTTACTGGCAACCTGGCAAACTAACTACTAATCTTGTAGGTATGCCACAAACAGGCTAAAAAAATAAAACCTTTACATTTGCACTGTTTACACCCAAAATCTTAAAAAAAAAAAAATCCAACTAATACTCTAGGAGAAACAGCTCTTTCACACCAAACTGTGCTTCCTTGCCATCTCCCTGCTGCCCTACTTATTTCTTGTTCTCAATGCATCTCACTCTGACCTGCATTTAAATGCGCCAATCTGCATTTTGGTCTAGAGTAGCTGCCATGCCTGTGCAGTTCCAGTGTAATTGATCATTACTGCAGCAGGATGTGGTGGCTTTGATGTAGCAGCTTCTCCTGCTGGGAGGTTGGGATGAATTACTGATGATGATAACACTGTTTATATTTTCATACTCAGAGTCTCTATGTAAATTCTCACCAACCTCCCTGAGAGACTTAAGAAATGGGTCATGCAACAATATCTCGGTTTCATACAGCATGTGCACCATTTTTTTCCCGTTACCTGTTATCACAGTTGCTGTGTATTTGCCCTGTGTGGTGTTTATCTAAAAATTACACGATCTGACAAATCTGATGGCTACTTTTTAAAAAGTGGACTCTAGATTTTAAGACATTATTTCAAACATGTTAGAATAATACAATTAAAGCACCAAGAAAATAATGATCAAAGTGAATTACTTGATGTGTTCACAAAGGAGTAAAAACAAGCATATGCTTATTTAATCCTACCCTATTCTGCACTCGGTAATCACTTTACTTCCTGTTTGTATCCTGCATTTATTTGATTTTATAAACCCAGATATATGTATTTACAGATATATGCAGATGTACACACCTATCAAAAATAAAAAGTAACAGGTCAAAGCCTTTTCCCCCCATTACTTCAAAAAATTGTCATGCTTCCATTCATCACTCAGTCTGTTTCGCAGCTTCACTCCACATAGAGAGATCAAAAACTTTCTATTACATACGAACACAGAGATGGTTTAAATATAACTCCCCCCCTCAAATATTATCCACCATCCCTGTAAAAAAATGTTTTGGATATTGTGAGGAACTAAGTAAGTAGGAAGTATAGTTTATTGTTTTATACAGAATTTGTACAGTGTGAAAATGAACCACACTGGTGAATTTTATTGTTTTGGATTTTAAGGGTATAGTGTTATAGATGATCCATGATATTTTGTAACCATTATTATGGATTATCCTTCTGGTCCTTTTTTGCAATATAAATAATTATGCTAGTAGTATTTATAAATATTGCTCCAAACCTCTAAACAGTCATCTGAATATGGTGTAACCAGTGAGCAGTAGAGATTGTAGTAGAGTAGTGATTTCTGGATTTCTGTGTTTTATTTTATGCAGTTTTGAAACGCTTCTCAAAACCTCACTATGTATATGTTCTATCTGAGATTTCTGACTTCGCCTGTTATCACATCAAGAAACTTATTTTCACGAACTCTTCAGTGTCCATCCCATGTTTTATGAATCAAGAATGGTGTATTCCTTTTACAATTCACAAATATCAGAATTTTACTTTTACTTACTTTACTTTTTTTTTTGTGCTGTCAAACCACTTCTGTACTTTGCACATTTTCTTTAAATTTGCCAGGTGTCCCCCAGGTGTCTGTACTGGGGCCAAATCTTTTCATAATTTATGTAAAAGATATTTGTCAGCAGGCTCTATTAAAAGGATTTTTTCCCCCAGATCGTTCTTGTATGTTCTTGGGGAAATTTAAAGGAGCTACTAATAAGTGATAAACTAATTAAACAGTGCATTTGACCAACAAGTGATCGTTTGAGGACTCTTATATTTGCCTCGATGTTTTCCATTTTTATTCTACAAAAAGAAATACTTTACTTTTCTCAACACTGTCCTAAACTAAGCAGTGAAGTACATTTTACTCAGTCACCCAGCATTACAAGCAAAATGATTTACATCTGAGTGCATTAAGGAATGATAATCCCGTACAATAGAAATCATATTTTAACATTAGTACAAGTTATTTCATACAGTGAGTTACAGTATTATTCATTCTATCCAAACTGAAAGTGCAGTTTATTACTGATACATGCTGGTGATGGTTTAACCTTTGAATTTCTTGATTTTATTAAAAGTACATTTTATTGTCTCTTTCTTGTACTATGCTGTGTTTAAAGTGTCTTATAATTAATTTTGCCAGATCTAATCTCAGGTCTACAAAGCATTTGTCATTTAGCAAATCTTTGTGAGAGGTTTAGATTGTTTGGCACTTATCCTTTCGTGTCCATGGCCTTCGTGCGCATATCTTTGACTACAATTGCTGGAAATTCCTACATGGTATAAATTTCCTTTATACAGATTCCAATAAAAGGCAGAAAAGCTCAACAATTCCATTTATTGGAAAAACAGACATAACACATGAATGTGACCACAGTTCTAACAGAACAGCATTTCTGATATTATTTATTTATTTAACCACCCAATGTAAAGGTAAAAAAAACAACAACTGTAACATTTTGGGCTTTAAATACATCGATCCATATAAACCAATGGGCCAAAACAATACAATTGCATGCAGGTGACCTGAATAGCAGACTGTGCTGGAACAGACATGATCCAGAGGCTCCATGCCATATCCCCTTGAATCTGTTACCAGCCTCCTCTTGTCAGACACCTCAAAAGGTCCTGTCTCTCAACTGTGATAGGTCGGAGCTATTGTGTGGCGTGAGGGCCTGCTCATATAATGCCAGGCATTTGAGGACTGCCACATTTACTTTAGTAATGAATTTAGGGGGGGAAAACAGTTTACTTCCACCATTGCATGATCATATTTTGTTGTCATTGTAGCAGCTCCCACAGGTAAATGGTGTAGTTGCACACTTATGTTAATTAAGTAATGATGAAAGTTTAGTGAGTCATTTCATTATTTTTACAGTGCTATTTGATGTCCTGTTTTTCTGGTGTATTTTCTCTGTGAGCATGCTCTGCATATACCGGCCTCAGTCTGTATCGTTCGAAGCTCATGTTGTCTCTCTGTGCTCTGGTCTTGTGCAGGCTGTGTGAGCGTCTGTTAGGAGATTACAGCAGATTAACATAATCCTGATTGAGAGAGCAAATCCAAGGTGCGCATCACTCTCTCTACATGGAGGGATGAGGCAGATTGCCACATCAGTGGGATCGACACAAGGCCAACAAACATCGTGAAAGCTGTGTTTATAGTGAATATTGCAAACTAGTGGTGATGTTTTTGAGTTAAAGTTGCCAGTTGGTATTTTTTGCTTCTAATTCTGTAATTCTGTGTTGTAATATGTGTTTTTCTTTGCGTAACTGACGCCCACAGAGTTTGTTTTTGTTATACTGTGCTCCTGTGCACTCCTCCTTTCCTTTGTGTTGCTCTTTTCAGTCCACTGATCCCAGTGAGGCCAGTGCATACCACACTTGTTTGTGTTTCTGGCCTTGCTCTGTCTTTTTGAATAAAAAGCAAATGACTGCAGGTTTAACACACAGCCTATTTCCTGGTAATGTTGTATTTCCTCATTTGAATATGCATAGTGGACCTCATCCAACTGTTCTGCTCCCCACTGACATCAGGATTTCTCCTGAGTTTCAGCTCTTGTCTCTTGGATGCACTGAATCTGAATTACAATTTCATGCAAACGTTCCAAGCTAGATCCTATCCTGGCTTTGGTGATTTCCACTGTGAGGCTAACTTTGTGATCTGCAGTGATTCGACAGATTGCCGTGGAATTTGGCATATTTTCCTCTGGAAGAGAGCTTCAGTGTCTTTCAGCCCCAAACTCTGTCTCATGGAGAAATACACTCAAACTAATGACACAAATATCTGTCTCAGCTCTTTGTGTTGAGTACTAACAATGTAACAAATATGCTAACACAGTTAGCTAAAATAGCAATGGTGACAGGCACTATAGCAGCTAACACAACGACACACAACCTCAATTCAATAAAAGTCAGGAGCCTGTGAGTAATGTAAAAAAACAGAACGTAAGGATTTATAAATCCCATAGAAAACATATCAAATGTTTAAACTGAGAAAATGTATCATTTTAAGAACAATAGTTCATTTTGAATATGATGTTAGCAACGTGTCTGCAAAAAGTTGGGCCGGGGGCCATGCTTACCACTGTGTAGCCCCTTCTTTTGAAAAGTCTGTAAACATTTGGGAACTGAGAAGACCAGCTGTTGGATTTTTTAGGAGATGAATATTGTCCTATTCTTAGGACTAGTCTGATGGAGGATTCTCACTGCTCAGCACTCCTCTTGGTCTTATTTTTCATTTTCTGATATGCCAAATGTTATCAGTTGGTGAAAGATCTAGGCTAAAATTCAGCACACAGACTCTTCTACAGCCATGCTGTTGTAATACGTGTAGTATGTGGATTAGCATTGTCTTGCTACTTATGCATAGCATTCCCTTAAAAAAAACATCATCACAATTGTAATATATTGTACTCTAAAACTTGATATACACATGTCAGGGTTGATGGTGCTTTTCCAGATGTGCAAGCTAGTAATTCCATAGGCACTGATGCACCACTATAGCATCAAAGACAGAGGCAGAGTGTTAATAATAAACCAGATGGTCCCTCTACTCTTTAGTCTGGAGGATTGCATATATTATTTGCCTATATTATATTATATAATATTTAATATTTTGATGTAGACTAGAAATTGATGTGAAAAAAATCATGCACCATTCATTTCTTATAAATGTTATTTTGTACCAGGCTCTAAACGTGATTTCAGGCAAATTAACATGGAAATCGATGGAGATTGACTAACTCCTTGAACGGCATTTTCTTTCACTTCTATTTTGTTTCATTTGTGCAAAAAAAACCACAACAAAAATCACATTTAAAGAAGCACAAAGTTCTCCTAAAACAATCTAACATAAGGAGGTTTCCAACTGATCAGCTTAGATATTAAATGTGCCACCTTTTTCATTTATGGATGGAGGAATCCGCTTTAGCCTCAGTTTATACCTTTCAGTGCAGAATTAGTTTTACTTCTCCATATTGTACCTGGCAGGTAAAATGACTTCAGGCTTACTACTGTTACAGTAATCTGATTAGTAAAACTCAGATTAAACCACTGCACACCACAGTAAGAGACCAGCACTTTCCACCATCACACAGTCAGTGGTTTGTTCACAAAGATTTTGTCCAAAGGTCAGTGACAAAGGTGTGTTTGTGTTTATTTAGGATTTTGTCTTCTTATTGAACTTAAATCTAAAGACAGAACAGTGGCATTTTAACAACATGAACAGTGTTGTGTCTTTTGTGACTTTAAGGATTAGAATTTGAGATCAAAACTTGGTCATGAGGTAAAAGCAGAAGCAGGCCCGAGCTTCTGTTTTTATGCAAATAACGTATAGACTACAGGGTGTTTAAGTTCATCTGGCTGACAGGCGACACATTGTGAATGTCTTACATGGCAGACGTAGTGCATAGGGTGCAGCATTCATAAAACACAGATCCACCCTTGGTGAGGACACTTAAAACATTCCACATCAGTGTGCTGTCTTTCCAACTATTCAGAGGCTTGTAACAACAAGCGCCCGCGTGCAGAAGCAACACGTATACAAACAGTGAAATATCTCATTAAGCTCTGGGTGAAATACAGCATATTTTGTCTTTTTATACCCCAATATGACAAACACTCTAGAGAACATGTAGTACAAAAACAAAGTATCTGCATGATGTTTCCTATGCACAGTTTTGCAAACTCGCTCTGCAAGTTTATTCCACATGATTTATTACAGAAGCATACGCTGTCTGCCTGACAAATGTTAAAGGGTTTAATGTTGCGGTTGAGCTGGAGATTGTTGCATTTGGCGAAAGGTTGGATAAACCATGGAAGGGTCGCCACTGTGTCACAGTGACAGACCACCATTCACACCTAATTTAGAGTCATCAGCTAACCTAACCCCACTAACTGCATGTCTGTGGACTGTGAGGGAAAGCCAGGGTACCCACGCAGACGGTGAAAGAACATCAAACCGCCCACAGAACGACTCCACCTGGCCAGTGCATTTAAACCCAGAATAATTACGCATTTTAAATCTCTGCATTCATCATGTGAATTTTGCGCAAGAACTAAATAACTGTTTGAGAGGCAAAGAGAGAAAATACGTCCTCAGTACTTTGAAATAGCTGGAAATGAACAATTATTAATTTATAGGCGCTGAACTGAATTTTAAGACAAAAAGAAGAAACAATTCCCCTTGTGAGGTCAGCACAGGGGTTTGTGCCTTAATACTGACAAACAATAAAAGTTCAAGTTACAAAAAGCTGCTGAATTTTTTAAGTGGAAGAATAAGTTTTATGGCTTGCTGTGGCAAACATCCCATCCACTGTGAATGAAACTCGAATTTTTTTTACTAGTATCCAAAATGTTAAAGTTTAAAATGCACAGTCCAAAAACCCTGTGGCTATATCCATCTTCTATCTACAGTCTATGATACAGCTAAGAGTTCAGACTCTATTGTGTCTCCTCTTCTGCTTTCAGTAAAGTAACACAAACAGCACTAAAACAAAAAGGAGAGAAAAGCTATTTTGCAGCTACTAAACTGATTCTATTTGTTTGTGGTAATTGTATCTTTAGACCTTACATCATTGAATATCTGTCACATTATCTGTGACTTTGATAAGGCGGCATCATTCATCTCACACTCACAGATGTATCTCTAAAGAATGCCCGATTGCTTTTCCCAGGTTCAGATCCATGTTTACGCACTGTAGGCAAGTGTGGTGAATAAAGTCCACTCAGTTCACAGGTGCTCCGTCTCATTTCAGAGTTTGTTTTATTGATTTAACAACAGAACACACAGAATGTGTCTGGAATGTGTCTGTGTTTATTTCCAGACACATTCCAGCGACAGTAGGCGGAGGTTTTGTGGAGCGTTCCAACTGCAGCTGGTCGACATGTTTTTATCATCATTTCACATCACACGTGTGATAGCAGCGATCTCCTGCAGCTTGATCTCTGAGGATTTCACATTCTGTGCGTTGAAGCCACATGATTCAAACATCGTGCATTTAAATTTAATGACACATATTTTAAAATGCAATTTCACCGGCTCTGTCCTCACAAAAGTGTAAGATTCGCTTCTAGTATTGTTTCTAAATGATTACTTGGGGACATTGGAGTGTTGATCAGATCACTCACATCATAGTAGGCTCTGAACACATGAAAGACATTTTCAATATTGTTATTTAAAAAACACCATTAAAAATCTTTGCTATACTAGTCAATTATGACAAAAATCCCAATAATGTCATCAAAACAAAATACTGGATCTTGGTTGGAACTTCATGAGCAGTTCTCTCATCAGCAACGCTGCAATAAATACCTGCAAAGTCACCCTGTTCCTGTACACTCCCATATGTGTGTTTAGGTTAATTTTGGCAAACAGTTCACCAATTAGCTCAGGAATGTGAGGACTGCTGCGTGCCCAAACTGAGAAGTAGCTGTTGTCAAATTACAACCTCGGGGTCTGTGTTTGTGTCATTCCTCAAGAGTGGCTCAGGAACTGGAGCATGTTTAACAGGAGCTTGGATCAGGAGATGTCTGAGTGACATTCGTCTCCCTCTGTGACTTTTTTTGCACAACGTACCCCAGGTTATCCATATTAAAACCAAATGAAAACATTTCTCCTGTATGAAAATGTCTCTTTGCCTCTACGGAGAGCACAAATTCTCAGTCTGTCATGTTGTATCACATAAACTCAACACGGATCTGGCCTTTTTTTGACATGCAGTGTCAGTCAGGTTTCTAGCACACAGGAGGAGATGTGTTTCATACCTTTAAATAAACACAAAACACATGGCTGGCATTACTAGCCAGCAAAAGCAAAACAGTTGAAAGGAACTTGAAGAATTCAGCTTTGAACATTTCCCCTCTTAAATCCCATGTGTAGAAAGTCCATGATGTTGGTCACTCATTCCTCCCTGAGACAGGTGACACTTCCATCTCATTAAAATGTCAACATGTCCTGGATGCTCCACGAAAGCTTCTTACAAGCCTGAGCCACGCAGGTCTCCGACAGCAGGCCAACACAAACGGCCATCAGCGACAGACGTCTCCTGCTGTTCAGGATCACTGGAGAGGAGATCAAATTATTAATGCACACCCTTTTTACATGCTTGCTGTGTTATTGGAGTAATCTGGAGTAACACAGAGAATGTGCAAACCAAAATAGTGTGAACTTAAATGGTGAGAAGCTGAGAAGGCACCTGTTATGTAAAGAAAGGAAAAACGGCCACACAAGCTGGACGTGATGCGAAATTAAGCAGTAAGAAAGGTGAATTCGATACTTTGTTCACTGCTCAGAGGCTCGCCGCCAAACACGCAGATTTTTGTTTCCACAGATGCTGAAGAAATAATGACATGAAAACCAGAAACATGGACCTAAACCTTTGTGTTATATAATACGTTTATCTTCAAGTGCTGGGTCCTCTGAAGTCAGGATCACAGCAGCAGGGAGTAAGCTGCCAACTGCTGATGCAGAAGCAAAGAGGGCAGAAGCAAAGCTATTTGATCAGCAGTGGATCTCTTACCTCTGATCGCCTGTGAATTTGAGGTGAGCACAAATAGTTTGATGAGGCCCAGGCAGAGCGGGGAGTAATCGTGCTCCCAGATGACAGCGGGGATGAGGAGGACTTTGCCGTAGCACGATAACAGCAGGGCTCTGAGGAGCAGGCAGAGCTCCATGGTCTCACCCTGCAGGCAGCAGACCACCACCCAAAGGAAACACAGCACTCCGCCACAGAACGCTGACAGCTCTGAAGGTCCAACAGAGACACATATATAAGCCAGATCATGTAGCTTATATACTGAAGATACATGAAACAGGAGTCAGTATGAGAAGATGGAACCTGGGTACTCAGGTCAGCCACAATCAATTGGGACAAGTAGGTTACCCATGTGACACAAAAATATTTTCCAGTAAATAATATAATTTTATATGAATTAATGCTGATGACACTAAGTTGGTGTCAGTGATGAATTTCACACAGCTTTTGGTTGTAATCATAGATGTGTATCCTCATATCTGGAAGTTTTCCATATAACATTAAGTGCTTATAAGCTTATAAAAGTCAAAGAATAATTCTCTTTGCAGTTTTGGAAAATAATAGGCAATCTAAAGATGTCATATCGGGCTCTGTGACATTATGACGACTATTATTATTTAAGTAATAATTTAATACTTTACTCAACTTCCAGACACCGTTAACCCTCACGTGCTCCTATTTCATTGATGTTTCCTTTGCTCTGTGATAACACACTGATAGAAACTGTGTCTTATCATCTTACCAAGAGCAGCCAATCCAAACATGCCGTAGAATTCCCATTCCTTTGTGTATCTGATTATATCAGCAGGGTCACTGCTCTGCTCGGAGCCATGGAGCATGGACCACCTGAGGTAGGCTTCACACAGCAGGGAAAACACACACAGCTTCCAGTGGATCTGCAGAGGTAAAGATTAACATGTAGAAACACGTGCATGCTGGTCAGAAGTCATGATAGCACCTGCACAAACGAATACGTGTAAGCCAGGACACACAAAGCACAAATCTTTAAAGTTATCACTCGTGCAATAAAGATAAAGGTGTCATTTCATCTGAAACTATCACATTTTAAGAATTTTTTTTTGCTCAACCATCTCTTGATTTGCCTAGAATTGTTTTTAAATGTGTATGTGTGTGTGTATGTGCAGTTCCTTTTTTACAGGCCCGTTCACCTACTTTTAAGCCTTTTCCCCCACCTTGTAATCTAAGGCAATACTTGAACATGTATATCCATTAGACTATTAAAGATACAAGTCACTGGTCTCTCTTACCATCAAAATGAATCAGGATCTGTAATTTAGGACAAATACCTAAAAAGCCAGACTATTAACTAGTTAAAATGTGAAAACAAACAAAAAATAAATAAAACGGAAGCCTTCCATTAAAGTTCCACATTTGAACAAACACTAATAAAAAAACTTCAAACTACAAAAGACAGCAAGTGATAATTTATTAGACTCTTCTAAGTCTTGAAATGGTAGATACAGCAGGTCTTGACAATGAAAAATCTGAGGTATTGTGAAATTAAATTATATACCATAAAGAAATTGTCACTACTTGTTTTTTGCAATGTGAAGGGTTTTTTTTTTACCTGTAAAATGAAAATGCTTGATTTTTTTTCAATTATTAACCAACATTGAGACATTTTAATGTGTCTGTAATCTGTTTGTTTGTGGTAAGAGAGGCCACTGAATAATATTTTATATATGAAGCTAAAGTTTCCCAAACTTTAGATCATAAAGTTAATATGCAGATTAAAGATGGTCAACCAGAATGTCCATATTGTTTTGCGATGGAATGACCCATAATTTGCTTACATTTAGTCTTGTGTTGAACAAAATGTGCCTGAAAGCCTGTGTCTTGCACAAAATGGCATCGATGAGGATGATGACTGGGTCATATTCAATGTACTTGTCCACTGGCTTCTGGCAGGACTCCTGGAGAAACACACACGCAGAGTTTATGTCAAAGCCCTGCTATAATGTCTCTCTTTATATCACCTCCCAGATCTACTTTAAGAAGCACGCAGTCCATGTTTAGAAGCTGGCTCCAACTAAGGCGTGATGGTGATCGCTGTAATTAACATCTAAGACATGAAGTCCAAAGTTTGCTTGTTTACTTGCTATTCAGTAAAAAGGCCAGAGATCAGTGCACCTGAGAGCAAGACCTCAAAAAGAAAAAAGCAGTCACCATTTCGCTCATAAACCATTTAGCAGACAAGTTATTTCACTACAAATGTGTCTAGTTGCAACAGGAAAAGGTAGGAAGCTGTATGATATCTGGTAGGTAGCATCCTCATCGCACAAACGGTGTGACTTTCCAACGCACACATATTGTTATCTTCAGGATCCCGTTGCTGTAATCCCTGTGGAGTTCCGCTGCTTTTTCGTTACATTCAATACATCTAAAATCATCTTTTCCCATCTTTCATCTCTACACAGCTACGAGTAGCATGCTAGTACCCGGAAGTAAACCGGTAATAATAATGATTCTCAATATTTCAGTGGAACTCCTTCAAAATAAAAGTATGTCTTTGCCAGGTTCTGAAGGAGTGTCAAACGCCACTGAAATACTGCTAAATGACCTTGCAAAAACAGGAAAGAAAAATAGGAATTGTGAACAAGTAAACCTGATAATAAAAAAGCATCAATGGACACAAACCTATTAATATTATTTGATAGATTGGTAAAATATATTTGATTAAGATGTCTCGAGATAAATAAGTGTGGTTTTAACAATGTATGTTTTTTCACATTTACTCCGTATGCTGTCTTTACATGAGCATTGCAGTTTGAGATCACAGTGGAAAGGCTCAAAACCTTCAAAGATTGTCAAACTTAAAAGAAGACCATTGTTTATGATTCAAACAACTTTTCTAGATTTAAAAATAATTACATTTCCCCCTGTTTAGTAATGCTGGATAAACATGAAAAGTTAGTATTGCATCAACTGAACTCTAGCTGTCTTCAACACTTTGCATCCAACTCATTTGGTGCCCCAACCTATATATACGACACTGCTTTTCCAAGTTAAAGTGCAGCTGACAGTGTGTGTTGGAGTGAACCTGTTTTCACGCATGCAATATATGTTTGTTTTTGTGTTTTCTGTTTTACAGAATATGATTTTACTCTGTCCAGAGGTTGAATGTATATGGGTATATTCACTGCAGATACTTTTAAAAGAATATACAAAGAATTTAAGCTCTTTTCTCAATATTTTATGTTGATCAAGCATTTTATGTGGATGTGGACAGGACTAAAAATTAATACATCAGCTGGACAGCTCAGACTAAGCAGTTTGGAGAAAGATTTAGAGAGGCAAGGCACAGCTTGGACTAGACAGGAGAAGAAAAAGCTGTTTTCTCAACATAACTGACCAAATGTAAAATTAGCTCTACCAACCCTCTACCCCTATTTAAGTACTTAAATGCACTACTACTGTGCAGCTGCCCTATGAATAGCTTTTATTCTGATTTGTTTCATTGCACTTTGAGACAGAAGAGAACATTATACTATTGCCTACGATGTCAGAATTGGTTTATGAAGACAGACTGCATACTCATACTGTTGCGAGTTGCGACTAACCTCAAACCACAGATTCAGCCCATCACAATGTCATACGATTACCAGTTATTGCATAAAGCTGTGGATCATGTGAAAAGACTGACGTCTTCATTTCATGCGACATTGCTGTCTGAAATAGTAGAAGTTGAGAGCTATATACGTGACACTAGATCACAAGGGAGTCTGATGGGGTGTAAATTCCTCATACAAGCTAAACTGGATTGGGAAGACAGGATTCCACCCTTTACAAAGGCATGGCATGCAGGTCAACTGGTCAAGAAGTGGAGTACATACATAATTTAAAATTTTAAAAAACAAATTTAGAAAAATGTAAAAAAAATAATTCGCGTTGTCTAACCTTAAACATTTATACGTTTATAAGTTTATAAGTCTCCTTTTGATGAACAAATTATCCTAGAAAATTGCCTATACTTTTATATTGAATCTCATAACGGAAAACCGTGATTTCTGGCTTGACGCTCGCGGAACCGGTTTGACAGCCGCGGAGGGTGTTGGGAAATGTGGTTTAATAGCTCCCTCCGTTTTGCGGGCTTCTTGTTCGCGTCCCGCAGATTCGCGCGTGAGGGGGGCGTGCCCGTTTGGGTCGAACTGCGGCAGCTTCCGCCCCGTGGCGTCACACATGTAGCACAACATGGCCCCTGCCAGCCGGGCTGTTGTTGTGGTAGCTCTCTCACTCTTGTACCTGTGCCGGGCGATTTTCTCCACCGAGTTCTTCTCCACTCTCACTTTATTCAACAACGACCTCCACAAACAGGGATGCAGCTCGCTGTCTGAATGGGAGGACTACGCTGCTGACTGCGGTAAAGTCTGCCTTTTCGCTGTTACTTTGCCACGTCCTCTCTGATACAACTGTCACTTGGACCCGGCTAGCCCAACCGTTTAAAGGCTAACGTTAATACGCCAATAACAGTAAGCGGTGACAGCTCGAAGGGATCATTAAGAGTAGCCTTTCCTGCCTCAAAAATAGTCTTTTTTTCCGCCAAATATGAAAGAAAACAGAGTTCAAACACAGGAAGTGGAGTTCAAGTGTAAATAACTGTAAAGAAACTTAAAAGTGCTTATCGAAAAGCTCACTTCAGTCAGCAAACTGTATGTTTTACCTTAAACAAAGAGAAGTAAACCATACTCCAGCCAAAGAACGCGCAATTTAATGTCGTCTTCTGCAGCAGTAAAATAAATATTTAAAGAGGAAAACTGAAAAGTTTTTTATAATTACAATGTCCTTTCGCTGCATTCGGCATGTCAGTAACTCACCCACTTCTATAGTTAGACTGACCAAAGCTTGTTGCAGTAACTATAACTGAGTTAAAAACCTATACAACGTGTGAAAAAGACATTTTAGTTCATTGAAATATTAATTAAAATTAGAATTCTGAACAAAAAGACAACCAACTGTAAATGTGTTACTTTCACTTGCTTAAAAACAAAATAAAAAGGAACTGACGTAAATTTACTTAGATTTGTCATTAAAGTGTTTTGTGTTCAATCGACTCTTAGTTGTTTTATGTTTTTTTTCCCTACAGTCTTTAGTTTACCAATACAAGCCTTTCATCTCATTGCCTGTTTAGATAGTTAAATGTAAGGAAAAGCAATGCGTCACCTGACTGGTTTGTTTTGCATGATGGCACGTCTGACTTTAGAAGAAGCTAAGATAAAATCTGTCTGTATGTAGATGAAATGCTTGTTTACTTTAACGCAGCCTTTAAATTTGGCAGGTTTCCTGTAAATGTTGCTGCAGGCTCGCAGTAGCCACCTCATCTCTCTCTAGCAGCAACACCTGCAATATGCAGGGGCGAGTCCTAAACATGAGCCCAGCATGTACTCCACTAAGCTTCAGTTACTCATTATTTTTATATATAGGATAATAAAAAATTATATCTACTGATAACATGTGCAAATTGATAATAGAAAAATGTAGCACGTTACATTACATGTTAACTCAATGTGCTTAACATGGAATATAAGGCCCATTAAAAATATACAAGGGACCACTAAGAGCCTGATCTGCTGGCTGCTGGGGGAAAATGTTATGTTTGATACCAGTTAAGAGTCGCAACAGCTGAATACAGGCGTGTAGAGATGGGGATTTTCTTGCCTACAAACCAAACCAAAGAAGCTCTGCTATACTGCTGAAGGAAATTTAGCGGAACTGTAGCAAAAATATTGTTTAGTGCTTTTAAAAAATGTGTCTTGTTTTCTCAAGCATAAAAATATTGTTTTTCTTCATCTAGTGTCCATATTTAACTGAAAATTAAGGTAATGGAGACTGATATGCTGAACAATGCTTACATACGTTTTCATACATCCAAGAAAAAGCCTATACACAGACCATTAAAAAACAACTTTAAATGCTAAACTCTTTACCTGCATAGTTTGTGTGTGTGTTTCTTAAGTTAGATTCACTAAAATGTCAGAATGCCTTTTTGTAGTTGTAGCGTGTACCAAACAAACATACTCTTTGCCCACGTTTAGTTTGTTGGAATTATTACGGACACCTCTTGTTTTCCCTGTGTCACTGCATTTAGGACAGAAATTATGAGAGATAATATAGTTGTACAAGTTGAAATAAACAGATTCTTAATGATTTGTGAAATATGAACCACGACATTGTTTCTTAACTTTTCACAGTGTTTTGCTTGCTTCTGATTCAATCAGAAGATTCAGTTCTTCTCACCGAAGGGCTCAATGTGGTGGTTGCTGTTACTGTGAAAATTACACCTAAAATGTACAAAACAAAGTAAAATAACACAGCGGCTTTACACCCCTAAGTTTATAAGGAACCATGCTGCATGCTCTTTTTATATGATGGACAAAAATGGTTGTGGTTAGTATTCATTTTGTACATTTGCAGCACTTAAAGACTGTCACATGCACATCATTGATCATCGTCTCATGATTTAAAGCTTTTGCCTTTTGGTCTGAGGGGCTCCGAAAATGTCCTGGAGAGCACTTTGTAACAGGCTTCATGAGTTTGGATTTCAGTGTGTGTCAGGTCAAGCCTGCTTAACTTCTCAGATACTTTTCTTTCTTTGAAACTTTACAATGTTTAATACAATTTAAAAGACATAGTAGCGTAATGGTCTGAAATACCCTGCCATTATGAACCGTTTTGTTTCCAGTGATAAATACTTTGAATCTTTGTCTTTTCAGAGTCTTCAATTTTACAGTTGGAAGACCCAGACTGTGAGGAGGGAAGCAACCCGCCCTGCGAGTCTGTGTTCTCACTTAATGCAGAGAAGATCTTGGTGAGATTTCAAACACTAGTCTAGATCTAGAGCAGCTATGGCCTGTAACGGTTTCCTTTAGAGTTAAAAAAAATAGTATATTTTATATATAGTCAAGTATATATAGTCAAGGTTAAACCACAAAACACAGGTGTGTGTAAGCAGTTTATAAACCTTTTGAAATCTGTGTTCTAATGTTTTTTTTATGTTTTTTCCAAAGCAAGACATTCTGGTTATGTTTTAGTTTTACACACATTTTCTCTTCAGCGAGAAATAAAAAATCTTAAGTTTCAGTGGTGATCAGATACTTAAGCTCACAGTGATGGGTGTGGTTGCTTTTGGTGCTTACACATGTAACCACACCCTAAGGTGCTGTTGGAGTGTGATACTGACACCCTATAATTCACCTCTATTTCACTGCTCCAGTGTGTGAAAATAAATGTACACTGCAGGGCTTCAACTTACCATTTAAAAAGGCCCAAATTTAATGACCTGGTGAATTTTGCAATAGAATGACATTCACTGATTGTAGTGATCATATTGGATCTATGTATCCCCCCCCCAAAAAAAAAACAAAAAACAAACAAAATGCAGTTCCTATCCATGAAAAAAAAAACACACAGAAGAGTACGGCACAGCTCATGGTTGGTGCTCTTCACCACAAGCTGCAAGATAGATAGCTTTTTGGGGTTGGTGAAAGTGGTTAGTGAGTTGATAGACGCAACGTCTGTGCTAAAGACGTTGTGACACACACACACAAAATTGCAGGTTGGCATGCTAGGTGCAGAAGCAACTGAAGACAAAACCTGATCTAAGGGATCTGTGATGAAGGCTGCAAGATGTTTAGGATCAAGATTTCTTTTTTAGGGCGTGGGGTGGGAGTAGTGCAGTCCCACAGTTTTATGTTAGGTGAGATTTGATAAGGATCCCCAATAAAAGGAATGGGGCAAGTGCATGCCTTGTCAGTTGCCTTGTAAAATGCTGCCGCAGCAACATTTCCATGCTGTCCAATTTGGATACAGTAATTCCACTGCAGTGCTGCCGTTTGGGTTAACATAGCAAGTACAAGATGGAAAAAAAGAAGCATTGTTGTTAATGCAGTAGTTTATTTTGCACATCGAGTCTGTGGTTGAAATTCCTGTATGTGCTAAATTTCCAGTTACAGGTCTACTTTGAAATCTTTATGCCTGCATTTGGAATTTGAAATAAAAAGTTGCTGAGTTGTTCTCTGTTCAGCAGTAGATAATTCTTCAGAGTAACCCTGAGATATTCAGCAGGGCTCTTAAAATCGCTCGTAAAAATATCCTTGAAAAAGCTGTTAACAGTTATATTGAAAATGTCATTTTACGCAAGTTGTCAACACGTTCTAAAGCTCTCCAATGAACTGAAAACACAGGTGTCGACAGCATTTAAGTGTTGTCTTTTGTTTTTTCTCCACTCAATCGAGTTGCCTTCACACAGGAAGGAAATGATTATTTTGTGCCTCTCTTGACATTTCTAATTTGTCCTTCTTGTCTTTTTTTTTTTTTTCTTCTTGTCGCCATCTCTTACAGAATCAGGCCAAATTGTTTATAGAACAGAAAAAAATACCTTTTCCTGTAGATAACCAAAACACAAATGAAGAGCTTGGTAAGTCAGCATGTTGTTCAAATGCTGTGCAGCTAAAATGCAGCTTTTCATTGTCACTTTTTCTGTCATTGCAGCTATAGGTTATGTTCTCATAGGCAATGGACTTTATGATGAAGCCATTAAACACTTTTCACTCTTACTGCAGGTATGTGTGTGCATACATGTTACCCAATACGGCTCTGCAAAAATTACCTTTCAGTTAACCTTTGAGAGATGTAGAAATTCTTTTGATGCCAAACAAAACACCTTTCTTTGCGTATTCTGAACATTTGTTCTGTTTGATACAGGGTGACCCAGAGCTGGTCAGTGCCATCTACGGGAGAGGGATAGCTTATGGGAAGAAAAGTCTGCAGGTAAGTGGCAGCTGTAGAATTCAGCACCAGTGTAAGACTTTATCACCCACAAATATGAGTCAAACATGTTACTGGTTTTAAGCAAGCCTGTTGTCTATAAATTAAGCGATTGAATGGATCTTCTACATATTGAACCTTTTTATATGATGTTTTTGTTGTCTGGATTTCTACCTGCCCAAGAACAAATGATGCAAATTAGCATGTGGCTAACTGGTTGAAGTGTGTCTTTCCTGCAACAACCCAAAAAACTACAAAGCAAATGTTTCTTTCCCAGGATTTTATTTTCCTTTTATACCATCTCACATTTTTATGTATTATTTTGTTGCACTTTAAAGGTGCTGTAATAATACAATTTACTTATTTATTTACTAGCCATTAAAATGCATTTAAAGTGGGCCACTGGTTATAAGCAACCTTACTGGCGACCTGATATCCAAGTGGTGAAAGCAGAGAGCACGTTAAACTCACAGGTAAATCTCTCTTTGTGTGCATGTGCACTGTCGCTTTCCACTAAAAGAAACAATGCCACAAAATGAGCTTAAAAAGCAACTTTTCTTGTATTGTGGGATACAAGTCTCAGTAGCAGAGGTTTCAGATGTAACCGCTCTTGTTATTTCCACAAAGAGATGGGGAGTCTGTGAACGCATCTGAGGAATACTGCTTTCAGAAAGAGGGAGGACTGTTTTACACTCGATGTCAGATCTTCCTTTTATCCTCAAAAAATTCCCAGAGTCCCTTAGGCAATAGTCACACAGGCCTAGAGACCTGTTGGCAACTATCTGGACAGGAGAACTTACATGAGGAAGACATAATTTCCCTAGAGGTTGCCAGGAAATATGTAAATGATTATGCATGAAAGATATTGAATTAAAATATAAGCAAATAATGTTTTACACCTAGTTTGCTAGGATGCCCGTCATAACTCCCAGCCTCTGAAATGTTTAAAGAGCTCCAGCAACAAAGTAAAACCCAAAGCCTGTAACCAGAGCAGATTCTTTTTAAATTCTTTCACTATAATTTTTGGGAAACAACTGTCTGCAATGACTAAATAGGTGAATCAAAACAAAACTGCATTTCGTTGCCCTGTACCTGTGCATGTGCAATGACAATAAAGTTGAATTCTATTCTATTCTAAAACAAACACTACTAATATTCTGCTTTCAGTGTTATGCAAAATGGTTTTTAATGCAAGCTAATCTGTGATTGAAGCATAATTTAATGTTGCAAGAAGGGAAATAAACCAATTATATAGTGTTTTCATTACTGAAGCAGTTATCCATCTGCATATCATCTTAGTCATAATATATTTATGAACTGTCGTAAGAGATCATCAACGGCTGTGGCTTAGGAGGTAGAATGAGTCCTCTACTAATAGGAAGGTCAGTAGCTCTCTGCATATGTAGAATACGTCCTGTGTGAATGTAGACTTTATAAATACAATCCACTTATGATATTTACTTGGGAGAGAATGTTGCTGGTATTTTATCAATGTGTCAGAAACACTATTCACTACTGTGCTGTGAAGGACTTGAGCTTAAACTTCAAGGCCGATGACTCATACTTCAGACTGTGCACACACACTTTGTTTAATGGACAGCCTTTATTTGCATTTGTCAGATGTTGAAATATATTTATTCATATTCTCGTTTTATGTTCTGCCAAATTGTTCTCAAAATCAAATTTAAAACAATTCTGACCTCCGCTGAGTTCGGGCTGCACAGAGAGTTGCTGTGTGGATGTGTTTTGTTGGACGCCTTTGGGGAGGTTTGTGGGTTTTGTTTTGGTTTATTTGTCCTCAAATAAAAAGAATCCTGTATTTTGTTGACAACAGCAGTTTCAGGTAAATGCAGAGTGATTCAGTGTGACATTCAGTGAATGCCAATTCAATCTGCCAGGATGCTGCGGTTATGGTAGTGTGCCCTCCAGAATAGGGGGGAGAAGAAAACTGCTTAGAGTAGTTTTTGTGTTTGGTGTTGTTTGTGGCTTTGTTCCAAGTTTTGTGCGCAATATGTTAAAGTTTATGGCAACAAAATGTAAGTGCCTCTCTCCTCTTGTGTGTCCATGCCAGGATATAAAGAATGCCGATTTGGCATTGTACGAGCTCAACAGAGTCATCACCCTCGAGCCCAGCTGGCCAGAGGTCTACGAGCAGAGAGCAGAGGTGAGAGGTGACTCTGTGGCAAATGTGATCTATTATTAGTGTTCCTCAGCACTGATATATTTTATGGCTTTCAAGTACTGCAACAAGCTAAGACAACAGTTTAACCATAAACAATCAGAAGAGTCTGTTCAGTGACAGGTTGCTTCTCCCCAAGACAAGAACTAACAGACTTAAAAACTCCTTTGTCCCACACGCCATCAAACTGTTTAACTCCTCTCTGGAGGGGAGAGGGAGGAGAAACAGGAGGACAAAGGAGGGGGGAACAACTAAGCTGTAGTGCCTCTTCACCTCACTGTACAATACCTTGTGCAATACTTTTTGTAAATAGTCAACAGTGCAATAGACTCAATACTTGAAATGTGCAATTCACTTGTATTTTTATTTTTTATTCCTATTTATTCTATTTATCCCCTTTGTATATTTTATTTATATATATGTGTGTGTGTGTGTGTGTGTGTGTATATATATATATATATATATATATATATATATATATATATATATATATATATATATATATATATATATATATATATATATATATATATATATATATATATATATATATATATATATATATATATATATATATATATAACAATTCTGTAACTGTAACTTCGGTCGTTGCTGTGCTTTTTGGAAGTCGAATTTCCCAGAGGAACCCACCCGAGGGATTAATAAAGTTCTATCTTATCTTATCTTAACAACTGTTGGTAGCAGTATAATTAAACTGATTACATGTAGTTGCCTTCCTCCTGTTTTGTAGCTAATTTTTCTGCTTCTAATTGTCAAGTTTCGGATTAATTTTGAGCTTTAATGTCTAATCAAGACTAATCTAATCAAGCAGTCAGAAGTTGTACTAAAGAGAATTCGTGTTCCATGAACTTTTTAGGTTCAGTTTTCAAGTGGAGTTGGTGACTTTTAAAATGCATCGAGCTGTGTTGTTTTGGTTTTTTAGACTAGAAAATACATCACAGCCAAATGAAAAAGATCTGCAGTCAGTGAGTCATCAGCCAGACATAAAATGTGAATGAGCTACAAATGTGCTCCAAGCAATCAGTCACCTCTCTCCAAGTCTGATGAGCTCCTCCTGCTTTGATTTTCTCCCAAATGATTTATCTTGACTGTTGAAGTTGGATCAGTTTGGAAAGCACAGAGTTTTTTTTAATCATAAAACATCATTTGCATTATTCACAAATAACTCCCCCAAACAGGTTTTGTCGATTTCATCTGCTTTCACACACACTGCATCCTGGAACTTTTCTAGGCATTACCCAGCAAGATATACTTGATAATGCAAATTAGCCTGGCAGCTTCCTACTGCAAAGTCTCTGTGATATCCGATTATTTTGATGTAAGACTAGAGGATGTTGAATTCGCAGCTAGCGAGCTGCTTTGCCTCCTGGACATTTTACTCAGCCTGCACCTAAACCACACTGAGTTTTTTTCAGAAGTGAGAACGTGCCAGGCACAGACTACATCCTGTTGTGCACAACATATGAGAAATGGTGTCTTTATACGAGTCTGATTCTCTTAACATGTTCAGAAACGGCTTGAAACACATCCTCAATAAATGTTAGCAACTTTTCATATAATCATGGTTACTGATGAAGGTGATCTCTTTATATTTGGACAACACATATAGAAGTAGTAGCAGCTGCCTTTTACTACAAATAATCGACAATGCATTGTCATTTTGAAAGAGGCAAAATATAAATTTTAAAGTGAATTCAAATAAGTTTTAAGCTACAGTATAGCAAATAATATTAGGCAACAGCAATATTCAAAAACAGTTGGGCACATAAACAGTCACCAGACATGGTTAGAGTTCTGGCAACTCTCACAAGATTAAAGAAAAGAATTCCCCCACTGCAGGTTTCACTCTGCTGTTTTATTTACCATTTCCTCTTTGGGACTTTTATACCATTTGAATTTAAACACAACACAGTGAAAAATGTAAATAAAAACAGAATTAAATGCTTTGCAAATCTCAAAACCCATAAACCATATTTTTATTAACAGTAGAGCATAGAAAACCTATCAAATGTTTAAACTGAGAATAATATTAGTTTGCTTTGTGTTTGATGGCAGCAACATCCCATGTCTCTAAAAAAGCTGGGAAAATGTCATGTTTATTGTTGTGTAGCATTCCTCCTCCTTTTAACAAGAGGCTGTAATCCTCTGGGAACTGAAGCAGTCCCGAGTCCAGATGTGTCAAATGTTTTCAGTTGGTGAAAGGTGTGGGCTGCATGCCAGTTCAGGACCTGGACTCTTTTTACTATGAAGCCATGCTGTTGTATTAGCTGTACTGTGCAGTTTAACATTACCTTGCAGAAATATGCAAAGCCTGTCCTGAAAATGATGTCATCTTTTGAGCACTGCAGTGACTGAATCATGCCTGTTTTTCATGAAATAAAAACAACAAACTTATCTTTATTCCCCCCAAATGTTCTTTCGATGCGGTGTAAAAGCAAAGAAAATAATTCAGTTCATCAGTATTTTGCAACAATAAAATTAAAAAGATGAAATGTGCAATTCGGTGCTTGTGTGTTTAGATCCTGTCTCCTCTGGGTCGCATCAGTGAGGCTCTGAGTGACCTGACAAAAGCCATCCAGCTACAGCCCTCAGCTCGTCTCTACAGGCACAGGGGAACGCTGCTCTTCATTTCAGAGGTTTGACAGTCAGATGCAGCATGAACGTACATATATGCCTGTATGTTTCCATGTGATGACTCTGTGCTTTGCTCTCTGTTCAGGACTATGTGGCCGCTATGGAGGACTTCCAGCAGTCTTTAGAGCTTAAGAAGAATCAGCCTATTGCCATGCTGTATAAAGGCCTGACCTTTTTCCACAGAGGCATGCTCAAGGTGAGCTGTTCACAGTCTCATATTCCCAGTATGGCCTTGTCCATATCAAAGATAAATAAACAATGTGATATCACTCACTGGTTAATGAATTACTGTTTGGAAGACTCGTGGCCTCCACCATCACATTTTATTGTAACCAGATATGACCACAGATAATGACATGACTTGTTTTTTTCTACAATCAGATATATCAGAATTTCACTAACAGAGTTTTTGTTGCACAAACATCCTGTTAGTGCATGATTACACCTCATTTGTGTATCCTGTCTATATTTATCTTTTCACTTTTAATTACCAAAATATTATTTGAGTCAACAACATCAAAGAGGATTTAATTTAATGCAAACTAACAGGGTCGTTCTCAGCTCGCTGCTGGAAACACAGTCACAGAAATGTATTCAAATGTCAGCTGACTGTTTTGTTTTTTTGTTTGGTTTTTTGGGGGGGTTGTTTAAATATTATATTTGCGACTTACAGTGTCAGGAGATGAAGGGAAGGAGATGAATAGCTTAATACAAGCTCAAGCTTATTGGGTTTCATGCATATTGTGTTCTAAGCTTGTCTGCAGATTTAACTTATTTACATATATGCAGCTGTGAAGCAGATGGAACCACATGCTTTGGTAAAGTTATTCAATTTGCTTTAACAAAAGTCAACTTTGTTAAAGTTGACTTTTTTTTCATTTTCTTCCTGGCCTTTCTGACGGATGAGATTGTTGCTGTGTTATACCAGAGTTTTCTGCTAGCTGTTTGTTGTGCTTGGTGATGTTTAGCACGTTCATGCTGAAAGTGTCTCTTAATGCTGGGGTAGCTGCTTTCGTCTTTGATAAAATCCGCTGTGCACCACAAGGGAAGTAAAAATGGTAGATGAATGATAAGATGTTGCTTAACTTCTAATTACTATGTTAATTTAAAGTCTGCCCAAGCCAAGTGCATTTTTATTTCCCACACACTGACTAATGTGTGCAGAGCAGCACTTGAATCTACATGACATGTAGATGCTAAACATAAAGGATTTCCTGGGGGAATCCCAGCTGCAGCTCCTGCAGGCAGCTGACAGTTAACTGCAAACAACAACATTAGCGCTTTTAATGATAGTTGCGAATGTGATTGTTGAACTAATTGCTTACTCTAAATGAGAGAGTTGTGCCCATTGGTGGAATCTGCTTTTTATTTGCATGCTATGCACTAAGGTTGGGCGATATGTACATTTTTTCTAACTGACATTCATCGGTCCCATATATGACGATAGGCGATATATCTGCACAGGTGACTTTTTGATGGGCAGAGCAATGTAATCATGCACGGACTGTTTTGCACGTTTAGAACACAGAAGAAGTCCAAACTTGGAGGAACTAGTTGTCCAAAAAAATTGAAAGTCAGCAATTTCGGATTTCTTTGACTTTAAACTGGATTAAAGAGCCAAACCTGAGGATGTAACCGCAACCACCGCTTGTGCAGATGTATATTTAAATAAAATGTTTTGTTTTCTATTTCTGAACATAGGCTGCTGCCTTTCTTTCTGTTATGAGTTTGAGTAAATAAATCGCTCCATTTGGGGGCAGTCTGAGGAGGGTGCATTTGCTCCCAGCTGGAAGAGGATGACGTTAAAACAGCCCTATTCCCCCCCCCCCCCCCCCCCCATTGACTGCTTCTTTTAGCTTCAACTGACATTATTAGCAAACCTACTCATGGGCAAATAAATAAATAAAACGACCAGTGAAAGGCTCAACCTATCGTCGATGGTTGATAAATTCGTCCAACTGTCCAACCTTACTATGCAAAGAGTGGCTGGACCAGGCTGAAATATCTGAACAGTTCTTAGTTGGCTTTCTATGGCACTTGGTGTGAATAGTCACAGATGGTGTCTGATGATCCCCTGTCTCAGTCTCTCTGTTGCATCACTATGATACTGATTTCTTAAATATCTCAGTTGGCTGGCTTGCCACAATATTTTGTAATAACGTTGTGCTGAACACCTAAAACTATCAGCATTACTGTCACCTTTGTTTGTAAAGCTAGGACTGTAATTATAGTAAACAGTTTAACTGTTAAACTAAGTGTTAAACAGTTACTGCTACACTCCAGCATTTAGCCATGTCCACACTGGGGTTACATAAGACAAAATCTGAATGTGTTAAAGTTCTGAACCACCTGCTGACTCAGAATTTCTGGTCTGCGTGTTCCTTAATGCATTTCCTCTCAACTGTGTTGTCAATGTATGTGAAAGGTTGCTTTTTTCTTTATCAGGAAGCCATTGAGACCTTTAAAGAAGCACTGAAACTGAAGTCTGACTTTATAGATGCCTATAAGAGCCTCGGACAGGCCTACAGGTACAAGCACTCTGCAGCATGCTTTCTTACTCCATGCATAAATGCAGGATGTCACTTTGACATAGGGTATTTAGCCAAATATCAACAGTTGCTTTTCCTCTTCCTTCTCCCAGAGAGCTTGGTGACTTTGAATCAGCCATGGAGAGCTTCCAGAAAGCCCTCATGCTGAATCAGAACCACATCCAGTCTCTCCAGCTCCGTGGCATGATGCTGTACCACCATGGCTCTCTGCAGGAGGCCATAGGCAACTTCAAGGTAGAATTATCCACAACGAAGTAAAACAGGCTGTCCTTACACCCCTCTCTGCAATTTTAGGAATTTTTAATTTACAGGGTTTAGGGTTTGCTAGCAGCAAAAGGAAAGAAGTGGTAATGGATTCACATGCAATGTAATTCTCTTGTTTTCCTCAGAGGTGTCTTCAGTTGGAGCCTTACAACGAGGTGTGTCAGTACATGAAGGGGCTGAGTCACGTGGCCATGGGGCAGTTTTACGAAGGCATCAAAGCTCAGACTAAAGTCATGTTGAACGACCCTCTGCTGGGGCAAAAAGCCAGCTCTGAATACCTCAAAGTTAAATACCTCAGAGGTGGGTGGGTCTTTATATATATACACACACACATGCATACACATTATGACTGATCGCAGATAAAGAGAAGAATGCTGATTCAAGATCAGTCTTATTTTACAGGGTAAATAAAAAGTCTGCTCTCCAAGTCAGAGCTCTGCCTACAGGATAAACTGGCAGATGAACAAACCTCAGAAACCAATGACTGGGGTGATTTATGGCAGCTACAACTGTCAGCTTATAAGACTGCCGCTAACATGCTTAGGATACCACGTGACACCTGGAGACTTCCTATAGAGTCCATTCAAGACATGTTTTCAAAGAACCTAGAGCACAAGAGTTGTTCAGGCATAGGTGTGCAGTCTATTACAGAGTCTATACTGAATGCATTATTACTAATTGTTTTAACAAAAAAGGAAACGGACAGTTATATTTTAGATTCTCCAAAACGTCACATTGCTTGTTTTTTCGTGTATTTTTCATATTTTCAAATGTTCAGAGTTTCTTTGAGCATTGGAGGCTTTCATTAAAACAATTGTTAAAGTACAAAGTTGAGGAAACAAGGGGGGAGTGACATGCAGCACAGCTGAGGTCAAGGCCACCAGATGTGATATACAGAGGAGTATTTCCAGTGTATTACTTTTGCATTAAAGAATAGCATTTTCTTCTGATTTAATTTTCAGGAGAACTATTGCAATTTTAAAAAACCCAGGAATGTTAGAATTTGATGGGCTTTTTAAAAAAACAAACAAAACAAAAACAGGAAATTAAGGCTTCTGAATGTCCTCCTGGTTCATCAGAAGAAAGCATTCATTCATTCAGTCTCATTTGTGCTTGTCCCCTTTTTGTATTATTTGGCCATGATAGACTCTTCTGTATACCTTAACCATGCTTTTTCTTTATTTTTAGCTTCAGTATCCTTTGACCTAAACCACCACCTCATAATGCACCACCTCTGGTCTATTTACTTCTCACATAAAGGTCCTGTTTACTTGATTTCTTCCAGAGTACTCTCGTTACCTGCACTCCCACCTGGATATCCCAGTAGCAGAGTACAACGTGGACCAGGACTTACCGGGAAACTTTAAGAACCACTGGGCCAAGAACCTGCCTTTTTTAATAGAGGACTATGAAGAACAGCCTGGCCTGCAGCCACATATCAAGTGGGTTTGGGGGACTGTTAACTCTGACCATAACGATCAACTGTAATAATGCTGCGATGATGAAGTGATTAATCTAGCTATTCTTTATATAAATGTCAAGCTTTCTCTGAGGTCAAAGCAGAAATTATTGTGACAGATTACATTTATTTTCACATTTCAATCTGAATTTAATTTAGGATGCCCTACGCTTCACCTTAAGTCTGTCATCATAAGAAAATCTAGGAAAATCAGGACCATCATAACTGTGGTTTCCTGAGCTTCAGTTTGTAGCAGTTTTCATGAGCTAAAACACGAGGCAGCGTTTTGTGGTTGAAAACCAACACCTGCCATGTTTTCCATATGACACGAAAGCTCCTGTGTTCATCAAGTAGATGTTTTTATGCATGCATGTCAGCAGGCTCGAACTACTTCATCTGTTTTGTGATATTGTAGAAGGTTGACAGCCAGTGTCTAGGAAAAAAAAAAGTGCGTTTCATGAAAGCCTTATTCTCCACGTCTTTCTGGTTGGCAGAGACGTGCTGCCACAGAACTTCGACAGCTACAGCAATGAAGTTCAGAAGCTGATCTGCACGGCCGACCATCTGGGGGCACTCATGCAGTATGACACTCCTGGTTTTCTACCCAACAGAAGAATACACAGAGGTACCACAGAGACAATGCCACAGTTTGAAAAGATCACCAAGTGTTAACAAGAGCCTAAAAATAAAGAGCTGTCTGTGCTTCTTCAGCCATGGGATTAGCAACCTTAGAGGTAATGCAGGCCATGCATCGGACATGGAGCAACTCCAAAGTGCGAGTCAACGGCAAAACCAGGCAAATGCAGTGGAGAGACATGTTTGACATAGCAGTCAAATGGAGGAGGTGAGAAACACACAAAATAAAAAGGACTTTGTACCAAATTTATATGAGATCACTCAGATCAAATTTATGGAGGCACCATTATGTTTGACATCTGTATTTCCATTGGAAAAGAGTGGCATAATGCAGAGACTGTAGGGAATTAATTTTAGCATCACTCTTTTAAGTGCATGTTTAGCTTGGACAGACATTAATGAGTAAAACACCTAGAAAAATGTTTCTTTCTCATTCCACAAGAAATTGGGTGTTGTGAAGAGGAACTATGGGATCCTAATTATCTCCAGGAAATGACTCTAAAACTGAAAACTGAAGGAATAGGAAGGATACAGATGCTGACATATGATGTTTCAACTGTCCTGCATTGCAAAATGAAGTCTAGACTGAAGCTGACACATGGCTTAAGTTTTTACCGTGTGAGCACTAGAAAGAACTCAGCAGTCAGGTCGTTTTTCACATTTCACTGTGGTTTACTTATCCTGGTAACTAGCCTGTTCTCACCAATTCTGGCCAAATTCAACAAGTCACTTTCCCACTAGAGTGTTTGATGTGTGGTTAATTAGATTGCAGTGTTGAAACACTAAACGGGCCTTTCCTGTACTCGTAGGATCGCCGATCCAGACCAGCCAGTTTTGTGGTTAGACCAGATGCCTGCCAGGAGTCTCAGTCGAGGCTTCAACAATCACATCAACCTCATCAGGTAACAACTTGGCCTCGAAGACGGCGTCAAACACTCTCATGGGTTACAGGATTGAATTTCCATATGGCCTCACCTTGTAGTGCAGAAACATTTATTTCAATTTCTTGGAATATGACGTATCTCTATCATTCTGTTCCCTTTGAGAGCCTCATTCTGAGAAGCTCCTTGAAAAGTAGTATATTGAGGTCTGTTTTTTCCCTCTTTATTTGTCCAGGGGGCAAATTATCAACATCAGATACCTTGCCTACTTTGACAACATACTTGACTTCATCAAAGACAGAATACTGGTCTACCACGGGTAAAACCTGAATCACAACTCCAATGACTTTGCAGAATTCCTTGAAGCATCATCTATGGCTTAATTATTCTTGCAGTGTTTTTGCTGTTTCTGTAACCAACATGTTCTTATTGTCTGTCTCAGGGCATACAACCCCAGAGGCCTCCTGGAAGTCCGCCAAGCTCTAGAAAATGTGAATAAAGTAGAAGATTTGCTTCCTATAATGAAGGTAAGAAGGATATGAGAGAATCTAGTTCAGGTTGCACTCAAGGATTCAAGTGGATATTAGTTTTATTCTACTAGTAACACTAGTGATGTTCATTACTTCCCAGTTTTGTGTGTGAACTTATATCTATAGCTTAGATCTGGAGCCTAGATCTATATGCTGTTGATCCAAAAAATCACATCAAACTTGACTGACAGAAACTGAATTTGAAAAAAACATAAAAGTTTAAACGCATGTATTACATTTTTCCATATTAAATTTAATCAATATTTGGTTGTCATGTAGTTTAAAATATATTTTGATATTGATGAATGTTTGCCCATAAGAGACCTTTTAAAGCAGCACAACATCCTGTTTTGTTTTTGTTTGTTTTTTTGTTTGGTGTGTTTCTTCCTGAAGCAGTTCAACAGTAAAACCAGAGATGGCTTCACAGTCAACTCGAAGGTGCCGAGCCTGAAGGACCCTGGGAAAGAGTACGATGGCTTCACCATTACCATCACTGGAGACAGGTGCAGTCTGCCGTTCTCTGTGTTCAATATTCTAAAAGAACACTTTCTTCAACACTAACATTTCATATAAAAATTAAATATAAATATTTGAACAGGGGAATAATAATCACAAGGATCTCCTAGAAGGTATATTTCATGAACAGTAAAGTATTTACATACGTAGGTATGTGTACAACACAAAGGTCAATCAAAAGGTGCTAAGAATATGTTTCTTGTGCACAGATAAGGAGCAGTAACTGTCAGAATTTCACATGTTTTACAATCAGCATTGGGAGCGCTGGATTTTTGAACTGAATTAGAATTATTCAGGTCATTATAATAATAATAATAATTAGTATTATTATTATTATTGTTATTAGCCATACCTGCACAGTTGTCTCTTTCCACTGGTACTATTCATCTTTTGTAGCTCCCCGTGACTTTGTCCTTTCACTTTGACTGAAATCAAATTTAAAAAATGTCAGAAACAATGGGAATTTTGTATCTCTGAAAAAAGTGACTACTTAAAAAAGGAGGGCAGTTGAAATTTAATGTTTTCATTTAATATGTGCAGACTCATTACTGCAAAAACCAGTAACACCTGTTTTTTAACATGTGCTCCACAGTTTTTAGGTAGATGCTTTACACTTCTACACACATAACCAGATATTTCCAAGTTTTACCCTCTGAGGTGTTTAATTTTCTTTTATTTCAGGGTGGGAAACATGTTATTCTCTGTAGAAACGCAGACAACTGAAGAGCGGACGCAGCAGTACCAGTCAGAAATAGAGTCCATCTACAAAGACCTCACAGCCAAAGGAAAGGCATTGATGTTATCAAGCGAACTCGGGGTAAGATTCCTGCTGGTAATAGAAAGCAGATGGTGGTGCAATGTGAAATATCCATTTCTGGACAGCTTTAAGTAGATGACATCTTAAGTTAACAAAGGATGTTCCTTTCTCTAAAGCAATACCTGCAAATAAAATGTTGTTTTTGTGTTCCAGCTTTGGTTCTAGTTTTTTTTTCTTGCGGTTTCATATCTCTGATATTGTCTCTAGTGTCTGGGGTTTGGACATTTGGCAAAAAGATTTTTTTAATATATTTTCTGAAGAATAAATAGAAAATATTTACAAGTTGAATTCTGTTCAAGCAGTATCTAGCAAAAAGGTTTTGTATCGAGCTAGAAACAGTCACAGCTGCAGGAGAACAGATGGATCTGTCAATATAAACATAAAAACACATTAAGTCGTATTTATTATTTATTAGAGTAGCAAGGCTGTTTACAATCTCTTTACATAAGAGATAAAAGTCACTTTAGAAAAGACAAGGCAGTGTTCAAAAGCAAAACAAAACATAAGCCTCATGTCTGTTTTTTCCTCAGCGTCTTCCTCTCCCCTCTTATTCCCACTCTGGCCCTCTCTACTGGAATCACATATTTTACTTGTCTAGACAAGCAAACTATGAGTAGAACTGATTAATTCTCTGTCACTGTTGGATTTAGCTGAGTTTATTTGCTGCCATTCATTTCTGTTGATGGTTTTCTGTCAAACTGCCGGAATAAACAGAACAAACCATTTAAGCAGTTTGTCTTGATTAAAAAATCTGTGCCGGCAGCCTACCGTGACTTGTCTGTGGTCAACAGTGGTCCTGACTAAACAACTAACAAACAAGAACTAAACAGGGTGTTCTCACTCCTCTGTAACAGAGACCTGGAACAATGTGAACATCCCTCCTGGCTTTCGCTCTTTGTTCTGTTTTATTATGTCTGCAGCCTTCTCTGCTTTCACCCCGTTAAGATAAACCGTAACTGAAGACAGCACACAGTGCAGCAGAGGTCACGACTACATTAAGCCTTTGTTCACAACTGAACAGCTGATTCTGTGATGATCTTTGTTCTTTCAGGATGCAGATGCAGTGTGTAACCTGATCCTCTCCTTGGTTTATTACTTCTGCAACCTCATGCCTCTTTCCAGAGGATCCAGGTAATTTCAAAGTCAAAACAGCCCACAGGTGCAATATGAAGCATTTCTACATTTGAATGATAAATGGGAGAGAGAGTTTCTTTGTAGCTGTCATCTTAGTTTGGAAAAAACTCCCAGAAACAATGGCCTAGTAAGACTGAAAGATAAATGCAGGATAATAATATTAGTGTTATTTTAGTCTGTGGTCTTGAAACTTGAAACTCTTGAAACATGTCAGAGGAAGTATTCAGCTAATGAAGCATCACTTTCTCCTCAGTGTGGTGGCTTACTCAGTGGTGATGGGGGCACTGATGGCCAGTGGGAAAGAGGTCATTGGTAGGATCCCGAAAGGAAAGGTAAATTAATGTGAATCTTACTTCAGTAGAAGAATATATAGCAAGTTTTTATTGACTTAACACTAATCTCTATGACATTTGTTATATATGGAAGTAATGCATAGGACCAAATGCAATTTTTTAGCAGATAATTAAATATTTTAAATGTAATTTTTTAAAAATGGGTAACAAAAATTTGAAAGCTGTCCATTGTCATTTACACTGGTGCTTACTCTACCATATGTTATGTAAGATTACATTGCTTATACGGTCTAGAATGTGTTTCTAGGTCTCAAGTCGTGTTTAAATGAGCACTATGTACATGTAGGTGCTGATTTACCTGGTGCAGAAGGACTGCAGACTTCATGATTTCCTCTTGCAGGAGTGGTGCAACATTCAGAGATTACATTTTTTTGGTGATTTGTGGTCACTTCATCTTCTGTACAATTTTGGACCATCATCACTTCAGCCAAAGTCCAGATGGTTTCAGTGGTCCAGAGTGGCAGCAGAGCAAAGGTTCAGTCTTCAAAATAACATATAATCAGACTGGAAAACTTTTTCCTCATAAGAAAGAAAAACCATTAGCTCTGCAGCAACCTCCCTTGCTGACATATTTGATAACAGTCCAGGATAATCGGTTTAAATCCGTTTAGTTCTTTTTGCCTGATTAGTGATGACATCAGTGTCTGCTGCCTTCACCTGCTTCTCATATGTTAACTAATAAACATGTTTAATTAAACTTCAGGTCATAGTTTTCTTCAACTTTGCAGTGCTTTTTTGGTACTTACTTTAATAATTAGAGATTACAAGTGCTGGGATGTATCCGCTGAATTGAAAGTGGGCCAGGGGTCAGTCCTTGTCTAAAATCAGATGTGGTCTTTCATCTATGATACATCCTGGTATCGCTGATCTCTGTCTCCTGCCGTTTACTGCATGTAAGAGAGGATTGTTCGCGTTCCTTGTTCGTGTTCAAGTCGAGAGTGAAAGCAGGTGTCTCACAGATGGTATGAACAGTTGGCAGCCCTGCTGTGTTTTTCTTCATATTGTTGCTTCTTAAGGAATTTTCCAAAACCCTTCATGATTTAGTCTGACCACATTGGAAAGAAAGCGGGCTTCTCATTTTTGCTACACAGCGTTTAACTTCTATAAAGTTATCTGTCAATTTTTAGAAAAGCTTTCTTTTTTTGTAAATCTGCACTGCAAAGAAAGAGCAGGAACTGGCTTGTTTAACTTCAAGTGTGTCTTGGAAAGCATGGTGCTCAGGTTTATTTACACGTCTCTTTATTTATGGAAATGTGGCCTTCGCTTCAACTACTGTACCTATCCTTTAAGCTGGTTGCGGTTGTGTGGGAGTTTGGGGGGGTTGTTTGTTTGTTTTTGCTTGATTTAAATATATATATATATGTATATATATCTTTTCAGCTGGTAGATTTTGAAGCCATGACCACACCCAGTCCAGATAGCTTCAGTAAAACAGCAAAGAGCTGGATGAATCTCAAGAGGTACAAAGAGTAATAATTTCTCTGGTGTGTTATTTGTCTGCTTCAGAGGCACATTATCTGACATTTTCTCTTCCTCTCTAGTTTACCAAGTTGGTACCAGAGTCTTCCATCTGTATCAGAGTCCTTCCCGACAACCAGAACAATGATTGAGGTCCTCAACACAGACTCATCTTCACATTGTCCAAAAAAGTCTTAACACGACTTGTGCACTGCAGAGAGGTCTGTTTAGGAAAGTCTTAATAATAAAGCTCCTGCACTGGGTAGAGCCTAAGGGACCGTCATCTTCTACATCCCAGTCAACACTGGACTGAGATCGGCAAAACCATCTCGGCACAATTAATTAGGAATTAATTATTTAAAATGTAATAAGGGTTTTGGCAAAGTAGTAGTGTGAGCTCTTTTTGAACCTTGAAGGAAGTGAAAGGCTTTTAATGCAAATTCATGGGATTGCTTTACTCTTTAAAGAGGTGACCTCTGTTTTAATTTACCAAAAGTTGATCTTACTGTTTTATCCAAATCTTTGTTGCCTGTTGTTTCTCCTTAAATCCATGTAAAAAATCAGCTTCTACTTAAAAAACATGGTTTGAAGGGTTTTCAGAAATCTTAGGTTGACGTGCTAAGTCACCTCTCTGCCACCTGTTTTAAGTTCTTCAACCTCTGTTGTCAGGCAATTCAACATTTTTCTTTTCTACTTCTTATAGCACAACCTTAACTCACAGAACTCTAAGGATAAATTTAGGTGCTTTTGTTATTACTGGCCGATGTTAATTCCTTAGATCCACACTCTGTGTTTGTGGAAACGATACTGGATGGTGAAAGCAGGATGTTTCAGTTTGTTTGGGATGCAGAAGCGATTCTGTCCACCTTTTGCTCTTTCTCTGCTTTATAGGCCTCGTGCCTCAGACACCCAAAGCACAACCAACGCCATCTGTCCATCGGTCGGTATGAACAAGCTTTCTTTGCAGAGTCATGCCGAAATCTCTTACTTTAGGTTACCAAGAATGTGAAATGGCACTTTCTGGTTTTATTTAACATTAAAGATTGTAATTGACACTTTAAACATTTTCTGTTAAACCACTGCTGTGCACGCACACAGAATCCAACCTTTCAGCAGAGAATGAGTCTGGGGGGTTTTAAAAATATGGAACAAAATTTCAGGGCTATTGTTTGTCAGCACTTGAGCAAATATGATTTATTTTATTATTTTCTTTTTGTTAATGATGAATAACAGCAGTCAGAGATTTTAGAGAGCTTTCAGAGCCATTTGGTGCTTTTTGCGTAAAATATCAAACATTCACCAAATCTGCAGGTGTCTTGTCGTTATCAGTTTTGAATCTACAAAAATTACAAAAAGTCAAAAAGTTTCTTGACTTTTTCTCTGGTCTTTTATAAGTTCAATCATTTTGGGGGATTTTTTCATTACAAATGCATTAGACCATCTGTCATTAAAAACAAAAAAACTCTTAGAAATCTCCCCAGAACTTGTTTAAAACAAAAAATTAAATACACAAAGTTTAACCTGGCCCAATCAAGCATAACATTCAACCACTAAAACATTTTTCTTCCATGGAGCAACAATGGTAAATGATTGCAATTTGGTGTTATAATCAAAAAATAATTGCTTTACTATTTTATTGCTTGGATAATGATAATTATTTATATTATTTTGCATTAAAAGTATTGAGCATTAAGTATTAAGCTCTTGATTAGAGAGCTTTTGCATTCTGGTGATCGAATAAATATGTTAAGCACATGTAGCTCTAAATGGCTAACATAAAACAATTTCACCGTAAATAAAACCACAAAGAAATCAGACTGGCTTAATGAGAAGACACTTCTTTATAGTTTCAATCATTAGCTCTTAAACACTACATTTAAATTTTTAAAGTTTATGAATGTAATCGGACTTACCTGACCAGAACTTCAGATGATCGTCCTCTAACATCTGTGACTGTTGTGCCTTTAAAGATTCATTATGGATGGAGAAAAGCACACCGCATTTATTTCCTTCCTGTCTTCCCTCGAACTTGCATCAGCTGCCTCTCTTACATCGAATATTAGCTCATAGATTCAGTTTGCTTCCTCATCACACCTGAGAGCAATATCTTTGGGAGATAAGGGACATGTCTTAAAGATTAAAATATTGTCTTTGATTATTTTAACCCCCCTTTTTATTACATATGTAACAAGTTCTTGTTTGAGTTTTTGATATCTGGAGAAAATCTGGTCTGAATTGGAATGTACTTCAGTTTAAATAATAAGACTGATGGTGTGGTCTTTTTTTGTTTGTTGGTTTGTTGTTTCAGAAAATCTGGGTGAATCCTGCAGGATTTTTTTTCACTTAGGTAAAATGTAAACATGCAGTAACCTATGGAAATAAAATTTAAGCACAGTGATGAACAAAATGAGAAGGTGTGACTCACCTGGACTAATCTATCATATTCTGTGGCCTTTGATGCTTAAAGACACACCATTAATAGTCATATCAATACTGCAGTAGTTCTGTTTTTTGAATGTCCACAACAAAGCAGTCTCTCCAGTGTTTAATTGGTTTTCGCACTTCACCAAAACGTCAGGTCCTTTGGGGTTTTTTCTTATCGATGGTTATGCTAACTGGTTGTTATTTTCTTTTCTGTGCTGGGTGTCCCAGTCATTTATTTCTGCAATGGGCTTTAGAGTGAGGAGTGCACAACTTATCTAATGTCTTCAGACTTGAAGGAGGGACTTTTTTATGAAATGAATGTTCAGCAGTTAATAAAAGTGTTTGACAGTTTTAACAGTTTGTGGTGATTTTTGTTTTCCTCACAAGAAGTTCACAAACAATAATTTAGTCAAGAAGAAAGAAAAATGCATTCATGTTTTGGTGTGGCAGACCGTCAGTTCTGTCCTTACAACGTATATATATATTTAAATTACATGTACCAAATGAAAGTGAAGTCAGTAAAGAAGTGTGCGTCTTCCTTTGGCTGATCGCTCTAGTGGTCACCACAGCAGATCTGGTTTTCCTCTTTACCTCCCGCCTGGCAGCTCCATCTTCAAAATCCTTTGTCCAGTATATTCACCATCCCTCCTCTGCACGTGTCCAAACTATTGAACATTCACATCTCACAACTTTGTCTTCAAACTGCTCAACCTGAGCCGTCCCTCTGATGTACTCCTGTCTAATCCTGTGCATTCTGGGCACTCCCAGTGAAAATCTTAACATCTGCATCTCGGCCTCCTCTGGCTCCACTTTGTGACTTTTTGTCAGCGTCACTGTCTCCAAATACATCATACCTACCGTCATTGTTTTAATTCTTGGTGCTGTCCATCTGTCACAAATCAGCTCTGACATCCACCCACTCTACCTTGAAAATACTCTTCTTCACCTTCTCTTATGTTCGCATGCTCATTTTCTACATTTATCAGCTCTTCACAGGACTCTCCCACCTTCTCAGCACACTCTGACTTGTTAGCACATTTCTATTTCTCTTTGATCACCCTAACCTTCTGTTCTTTCTCTCGCTGATTTTGAATTATGACTGTAAAATATCTGATCTGCTAGGTTTAAGTTTACTGTTATTACAATTATTTAAACAAATACAGTTAAAATGTAGAAATCACTCCACTTTCCCTTGAGAAAAGTATGTCATTATTGTATTATCTGGACTAAGAAGTATTTTCTTTACTGCAGTTCAATTTCATTCACTTAAATTTGTTTTTGGTAGCGTATGTGGGCTTCCATATAGGGTGGACAGGTCATGCTTTGTAGGCTCAGTTTCGTAGACACGGATTAAGCCTAGAGGCAGGATAAAAGAAACATTCAGGGAAGTTCTCCAATGAAAAAAGGCTAAATCCATGTCTGGGAAACCAAGCCTGAGAGATTTGCATTCAGATTTAATGAATGCAAAACTCTGTTTTTGCACTGAGGCTCCTGCAGTGTTGTGCATTAAGAGTCATTTCACACCCTCATCATTGTCAAAATCTCTGATCATGTCCACAATCCTGGTCGACAAGCCAAGTCTATCGAGCATGTTAGGTCCATTATGTCTGTTTACCTTCAGTCACATTTGAACCATCTAAACGAGTAAGATTACTGTTTACCCTTTGCCATGTTGCCCCCTAAAAAGCTGCTTATTAACTGAGCCAGTGTCATCTAAGGATTTCATCACTATCACCGACTGTCAGCTGCAAATATCAGAACCTCAAAGTTCTGACAGTAAACACTCTTTACTGTATGCCCAGCACAGACAGCATTCATAATTGATGCTGAAAGTGGCCAACTGAATACACCTCCACTGACTGTTGGAGCTTAATGTGGCTGATTGACTGGCTGATAAGAAGGAAGATGTTTGTAAGAACAACAAATGAGCCAGTGATTAAGTATGTCTGTGTATAGAACTGAAGAGCAGCTCAAATTCATCTGCAGTTAATGTTTAGTTTTGTTGCACAGCTGAGTAGAAAAGCTTCTTTCAGAAATTACTTTCTCTTGCAAGTCTCCCTGCTCACCACTAGGTGCTGCATAAAGGTTTTCAGAGTCAGACCCACGTGATTTTGTCACATGGAAGATGTAGTTTGCATAGCATCGCTGCATTATAGTGCAGGTGACTACAGATTAGTTGTCAGAGTGGCTGTGGGCTGATGTGGTGATCATGGCTGAGGATGTGGCCGTGTCAGAGGAGATCTTAACAGATGGTCTCACTCTGCTGGTGAACATGGGCAAAGTTCTCCTGCAGAACGCCAAGGAGGAGGCAGCAGGTAGGGCTGATCCTAGTCGCAAACCCTGTTGAAAACCTTTCACATTTTAATGTGTGTTGCTACCAGAATATCTAAAAACTTCCTAGAAATGTATGTTTATGCTTTGTTAAAGTTTTGTTCTGCCTCTTTTGTAATTCGGCATATAAAATATGCAAATTATCATTTAACTTTTTTTTTAATGGAAACTTTATTACTGGGTAATAACCCTGTGTGTGTGTTATGGCTGTTTTACAAAGAAGTAAAACCACACACAAAAAAACAAAAACAGAACAATAATTATGTCTATGTTTGTCTGCCGAATTGAAGAAAAGATATTTTTATAATAAGCTGATGCTTTATCTTCGTTGATTAACTGCTTTATAACAGTCCCTAACCTTAAGAGTATAAGAATGCAAGAAATTTGAATGAAGTCTGGGTTTCCTATTGAATATTTTATAACTTGGCTTCTGGAGCCTTGTTACTGGATTAAAGGGGCCTGCTGGCATGAAGGTGGTGTAATGTAATCCCCGTCATGCCTATTGCCAACACAATGACATTGCACAAACAGCTTGACCCTGTAACTGTGGCCCTTTGTTCTCATGCAGACTCTTTGGAGAATTTTGTCCCACATAAAATCACCACTTTATTCGGCCTGATCACAGCTGGAGCTAGATTCTACAGCAGGTAGGATTTGGCCGTAGACGCTTAAAGAAGCACATTTGTCTGTGTCCTTATGAGAAAAATAATAACCGTTCAATCTGTTGAGCAGCATTGAAGTTAAAAAGAAATGTGAAGCGGAGGCTGTTTGGCAGAAGTCTTATCAGTAAGTATGTTTAAATAGCAAGCTGAAATAAAATGCCATTTATATTTTGTGTGGGTGATATAGAATTTTTCTATCCTTATTCCTTCTAGCATTTGAATTCAATGACACCATTATGCCATATTAAATAAATTTAATAAAATGATGTTTATTGAGGCAAACGTATGAGGTAGACCGTGATAATCCCAATACACTGTGGAACAACTGAGAGAAAACACAGATGATGAAACTCTTCTTTTGTCCCACTTGTAACTGAAAACGTTGCCAAAAACATCCCCAAATTTTTAAGACTTCTCTTTTTTGTTATTAAGTCAGCTTCTACTTCACAAACCGCAAATGACGAAAGGCTCTTCACAGCTATGGTTGCCAAATAAATCTTTAACAGCATTTAGCCACATACCAAGCTGAAGTTATTGCTTTACTAGTTTACAACATTTACATCATGTAACATTAATCACCTACAAGTGATCTCGAATAAAAACAGCTGGAGAAAAGAATAGCTCTTATTTACTTTAAGATAAATCCATCTGCAGACCCAAGATGTGTCAGTAAGTGTATGTTGCTTCATTTTTGTTAATGCTGAAAAGTCTGGCCCTTTGGGAAACTGCTGTATTCTGCAATCTACAGTCTTGAGCAACCCCTCATGTTTATATTCTGCTGTAACCTCCTAGGACAGGAGTCCCCAATCCCAGTCCACGAGGGCCGGTGTCCCTGCAGGTTTTAGTAAATGGTAAAATTTGTATAGCGCTTTACTAGTCCCTAAGGACCCCAAAGCGCTTTACATATCCAGTCATCCACACACTGGTGATGGCAAGCTACATTGTAGCCACAGCCACCCTGGGGAGCACTGACAGAGGCGAGGCTGCCGGACACTGGCGCCACCGGGCCCTCTGACCACCACCAGTAGGCTACGGGTGAAGTGTCTTGCCCAAGGACACAACGACCGAGACTGTCCAAGCCGGGGCTCGAACCGGCAACCTTCCGATTACAAGGCGAACTCCCAACTCTTGAGCCACGATCGCCCTTTAGATGTGTCCTTGATCCATCACAGCTGATTTAAATGGATAAATTACCTTCTCAACATGTCTTGAAGTTCTTCAGAGGCCTGGTAATGAACTAATCATGTGATTCAGGTGTGTTGATCCAGGGTGAGATCTAAAACCTGCAGGGACACCGGCCCTCGTGGACTGGGATTGGGGACCCTTGTCCCAGGACCTGGCGTCCACATATGTGGACATCACATTTTGGGTTATTTAGACCAAAATTTTGCTCTACAAGGGCCTGATATCCACTTATAAGGACATTACATTGCTACTGTTCTATCGAAATTTTAAACGAATATCCTCATATGTGGCTCTCATTTTTCTTAGAAACAAAAAGTCAGGTAAAAAAAAAAAATCTGGTAGTTCTTTGTTTTTACATTCATCGGGCCCCAATCAGCCCAAATGTCAAAGAGAAATTAAAAATGCATGCCGTGGAAGAGGTCAGGTCTTAGGAGGTTAAAGCAGGCAGACTCTCCTGTAATGTTTTTTCTTTAGACATTTTCTTCTTCATTTTCTCTCATTTTTAGTCCAGTTGTTGCATCTGACCAGTTTCAGAAGTATGTTTAAGCAATTTAACTTTCAATCATAAAAGGGTACATAACAGATGAACCATTGTTGTGTCTACACACAGTAGAGAACTTAGTAAAATAAATAAATAAATAGTGTTTTTAGGCACTTTGTTACATCTTTATAGGAATCTGAAAAATGCCCAAAATAACACAGCTTAAAGAAATTCCAAGAACGCTGCCTAAGAGAATTCAGGCTGTGTGAAGAAAAAAGATGATCATATCACAGATTGACTTTTAAGATAATTAAAATTGTAAAAACTCTGTTTTTGCTCATACATTTGCTTATATTTCAATAGACTGATGCACCCGTTTGACATTTTCCTAGCAAAATATGAAAAAATTAGGATGGATTTAAGACTTTTGCACTGAATTGTAACTCCTTAGAGCATCATGTATAAAACACGCAGTATTAGCTCAGCTGCACTCAGTGCTGTTATGATGCTGACTGATAGATCTTGGATGAACGACAGTGGTGCTGACTGAAGCTCTATCACCAAACTTGTGTGTTTTTCCAGCCATGCAGCAGTGAGAGAGCAGGTGCAGGAGCTTCAGCAGCTGGAGGTGTGTACAAGTGCAACTGTTATTTCTTCTTATTGTTATATTATCCTTATTTATTTATTTTTGAGCTACACAAACTTAAAATTAAGCTTATCTGGTTGAAATGAGTTTAAACTAAACCCATGACCAGTTCCTTTTGAACACTTTAAACTGTCTATTTCTTTGTGTGTGTTTGTGCTTGCAGAAAGAGTGGGACTCTTTCCTGGAGAGTGTGGACAAAGATCTGCAGACAACAGATGTGCAGCTGTCTGGAGGAAAGACGGCCGACAGTCTGAGCCCAGAAACTCTATTCACCGATGGAAGAAGTGGAAGGTAAGTTTGCAAACCCGGCCTGAATGTGGTGCACCAGCAAAAACCAGTTCAGAGCATCAGCTGGTTGGAGGTTATTGTTGTGTTGTTTTTTAACTGACCAACCTGGGAAGACCATGTAGGTTTTTTTGTTCCATGAAACCAGAGATTAGTTGTCTTGTGTTGTATTTAAAGGAGTGTGACTCTCAGTCAGTACCTGGGTCAGGGTCAGAACCTGCTGCTGGTTCTCCTCAGACATTTTGGATGACTGCCGTGACGAGACCACGTGACCGAGCTGACGGCCAATCAGGTCAGCGTACCTTTATTCTTATTCCACTAGAAAAAACCATCGCCATACTGAATGAACTCCAACACTGAAAAACCACAGGCACACAAAAAACAAAAACACACTGTTACTTTTTTATGAAGACAGAATTGGAAATTGAATTACTAATTTAGTCATTTAGTAATCCACAAATTAATTGTTAGGATCAGAACAGAGAAAGCCAAGATTAAGGTTTAAATTCATGAAGGCCAGTTTGTGATGTTAATAGTGGGTTTAAGGTGGGCGACAGTGGGAAGGAAAAACACCCACGACCCAAGTTCGCTCATAATATTTTACGTCTTTTTATTACTGCATCTTTTTTATAAGCACTTAGTTTACAAGGACGAAATCTTTGCTGCAAGCACTGAGATCCCAATGAAGCCACAAACAAATCTTTTCTTAGCAAGACAGCCTATAACGTTGTGCTGAAATACCCCTTTTACCTCTTTGAGGCTTCATTCTGTCTACAAAAGATTCTAAGATGTTTTTCCATAGTGGCTGTCTTCACTTAATCTTGCATCCAAAACTGGTTTAAAACTTTTTAAATGTGTAAACAGTGTTTATCAGTAATTAACATTGTATCATCCCGCAGGCTCTGCTGGAGGCTCGGTCAGTGCGGGTCTTGGTAGTTTCTTTTGGCAGCGTCGAGGGCGCTCAGCTGTGGTTGGAGCAGACTGGATGTACCTTTGACATTCTGCTGGATCCACAGAGAAAGGTTAAGAATTTTTTCCCCCCCCCGCTCTGATCATCTGATTCAAAAACTGTAACTTCTGCTTTAAAACAAATTCAAATAAAAACAGTCAGTCCGTCTGCACATTTTACTACATTTTATATTTATATTCAGTGCTGGTCGGGAGGTGCATAAACTCTAAATAGGCCACTGTAATTTATAGAAAGTAGATTTGGCTGTGACTCAGTACAAACAAACCGAGGGACCCGGAGGATTTAGCAGCTGTTTGATGATGTGTCATAAAAGCCCAGCGACCTCAGCCTCCAAACCATTTATTCAGAAAAGTCAACCACCAGATGTTAGCTGGAGTCAAGTGGAAATAACCAAATATGAAAACAGAACATTTTCCACATGCCACACAAGCAATCCTCAGTCGCAAAAAATGCGACGCTGATGCATGCTACTGACTGTATAAACCGCATGTGTTCTTAAATGTCTCTTTTCTGGCACAGGTGTACAGAAGTTTTGGCCTTGGCTCATCCTACGCCAAGGTGATGAAGTTTGGCTGCCTGCTACAATACTCAGACTACGTAGTTGCAAACATAGACTTCCCAGATTTCCCCCATCGTCTGCTGGAAGACAGCTACCAGGTAAGAATGCACAAGTCTGTGAAAACCTTTGACGAGACTCTTGTGATGACAAATTGAAGAAATCCTAGAAATCTATCCAAGGATGGATTTACATGCACGAGTATCTCGCATCCTTCTTCTATCCCTTGGATATTAGCAAAATGAAAATCCAAGTTGAGTCCCTGAAGTCCTGTGAGATTAATATTTTTTATCTTGTATGCAGAAGATCAATGTTGAACATTATAATTAACAGTGTGCATAGAAATAAAATGAAAAAATGCCCTAACACCCTCAGATGCACTTAGCCACCTTATATGGAGACAGCTTATGATTAAACTGAACAAAAGCACTGTAGATGTCTCTTTGGTTGAAGTCTATCTAACTGCTTTGGTAGATAAATGTGCTCTTTCCAGCTTCTTCTATTCAAACCTGACCATGATGTAACTGAGGACACTTTACTTTAAAAGTGAAAATTAAAACGAGGACAGAGGTGAGGCGGTGAGAGTGTCAGTTTGTAGAAGTCAGGATATGGATCAGATTCTTTTCTAACAATAACTTTAGAGATAAACATCCAGTGCCATCATTAAGTCCTTCTCTGCTTCAGGTCATTTTCATGTTCTTGGTTTTGTATGTGGCCCTAATTACAGGCTCATGTCTATATCTGTCTGTGTAGCTGCATCAGCCTTTTAGAGAACACGAAACCTCCGTGATCAGGGTTGGGAAGGCAGCGAAAAATCCTGTCTTGCAGAACACCAGAAGAATATTTTCTGTTTCTTAAAGCACTTTTCACAAACTATATGAGAGCAACTACTACTACTTAGTCGTTGGTTATAACCAGAAGCGCTTGGGAGGTCTTTTGGTCAGTTAAATGCATCAGGCGAGACATAAATGCAGGTCATAATTTGCACAGAAAACAATAACATATTTATTGTGTTTTGTCCTTTGGACGAAGAGGGCATGTATAGTATAAACTATAATGTTTAAGCTGAAACAGCCGGGGTTCCTTTAAAGGAAAAAGTAATTTGGGGCTATTTATGGGACTCCACAGGGTTCAGTTTAAAACTGCAATACGTTTTTATACCACTTGGGGGCAGTGACACATTCATATTGTCCTTTTAATTCAACTTTACTGATTAAACAGTTATTTATTTATATAGGCAGTATGTTATGGAGCAACATGTTCATTATTTTTACATTATTGCTACTTTAAATCCCCGGGTGACTCTTTTGTTTTAGAAAATTAATTTTAAATACTCCATAACAGACAGAACTACCACATCCGCCGTAAAAAGTCAGACTGACCTTCAAATTTTACAGATTTAACTTCAGGAGTGGTGATAATTGAATAATGTGTGTTTGTCTTTTCAGCTAGGAGGTGACTTTTTGCTGGACAGTGCAGGGAAGGTACTTCTCTCTCATCCATCGAAAAACCCTCTGGACAGGCCGACCGTGGAAGACGTCTTGCAGTCCGTGGACTCCGCAGGACAGTCCACTAACTCTGCTCACAAGCAGAAGCTGTGAAATTCATTCAAACACAGCCTCAGGGGTTCAAGTCGCTAAACGCATCGCTGACTCCTCACGGCAAGCGCAGCTCTTTGGCTCGCGTTCATGACGTCACACCTTACACTCATGACATCATGAAGGGGTGCGACTGATGTTCCAGCGCGAGGCAGAGACATCTGCTCTTCTGTGTTGCGTCAGCATGGCGATGCAGCATTGCAAATAAAGTAGTGGATTTGATTAAAACAGAATTTGACAATATATTTGTATTATTTAAATTTAACAAAGACTGAAGATTTGTTTCAGGAATTTTACCTTTTAAAGGTGCATTTAACAGGTTTGGATTTTAGTGACCTCAAGTGACAGTGAACGGTAACACAGTTTGAATTACATCATTACCCACAAATCACACAGTGATATGAGACTACTGCAAAAACTTTTTTATTACATATTACCTATGATCCATGAGTAGTTTGATGATAAAATCACTACCCAGATAAGGCTGAGCACTAAAAATATGATGAAAAAATATACTGACATATTAATTTATGGTCAAGTATGTGCCCTTGCTTTATATTTTAAAAATGTGACATTTATATACAAAGTTTCTGTGAGAATTTAAGCAAAATTTAACAAGAACTATGACTTATTTTGTAGCATAAAAAAGGAATTTACCTCTATATTTCTAAACAGTTGTGATATTGCAAAGGTTTTGTCTTGGTATGAAAATGAAAACTCATTTTAGTCCACTGATTTAGTAGTACTATTTTAAAAAAAAATGAAAAGTACCACTCCTTACGAGTGAAGCAAATCTCCCTTTTACCTGTTGAACATGTTGAACAAACTATAATCAAACCATAATAGTAAAGTTTTTAAAAAAAACATCCAGGCTTTTATCTACACTAGTTTTCTCTTTTGTCTTTATGCATGGACTCTGGTTCAGGATACATTTGCACACAGTGATGTGTCATTTTAAGGAAGTAAAAGAGGGTTCAGGGTGGGATTGCAATAACAGAAGTCACACCCAGCACTAGACTTTGTTAAAACATCTTCAGCATGAAACATAGAAATGCTGCTTAATTCCACTTTAGCCAGAGTACACACTGATTCATCCCTTCAAGTTCAGTATGTGCTGATCCTGAGAGAAAAAAATAACTCCAGCGTTCCATTTTTCTCTTTTTGGAAACTTGACAAATATTTAGAATCCCATGAATGAAATCACAGCAGAGTCCAGACTGGCTTTAACTCATATTACTGCTGCTGCATGAATAATGTAATATTCATAAGTCTGATAAAGCCTTATTCAATCAGTACACATCTTGTATAGAAATAAAGGATTTATGAGACATCGCTGTAAAACACTTTAAATACTATAAAGTATTTCCATTCAGCAAGAATCTACTTAAACAAAGCTACAAAGTTTTAAATGAAAATAAATTATTAGAAAATTGAAATGGGCTTTGTTTTCTAATGATCTGCTGGTGTTTAATGTCATAAAGAGAGGCTGTTTGGAAAAGGTTCCTTTTAAAGAGCCACCCTGTCATCAAATTCGCACATATAGTTCATGGTTCGATCGCAGTAGTGGTCCCACCAGTCGCCATCATCTGACGACATCGCCACGCAGTTCTCTCGCCTCCCTCCATCTGGCTGGCTGGACAGGAAGTGCTTACGCCACTGGAAGTACGTGACCCGAGTTCCATCGTCAAAGAGGTACAAGCCCTCAGAGCGGAGGTCGTTGACTCCCAGCCAGACCGGCCAGTTTCCAGGGTGGAAGAAGTTCTTTACGTAGTCAGCCAGGGCCTCTTGCTCCTTTCGATCACGGGGCATTGCCATGCGTCCTCCACGTTCTATGCACTTCCTGGATGCTCCGGCATAATCTTCCAGGCTGTTGTACACCAGGTAACACTTGTATCCAATCCGTTGTCCCTTCTCGCAACCTTTGAAGCAGAGAAAAAACAAGACTGGTGCATTTTCAGACATTTACCACAAGTTTCTGAATTGGCCACTTGAAGCGGACTCTAATAGAAATAAACATGTAACATGCATGGTTTTGGTCTCTATGGCTAATCTTCCCCTTCATTGTAACTGCATGGAAGACCGAGTTTATTTATTTATTAATTTTTTTAAATTGTGGTATATCTTGAACTTATGGACTATTAGGTGCATGGCTGCTTTGAGTGGTTGTGAGTAAATAAACTAAACCTCTTGGCTGTTTGTGGAACTTTTTAGAGCATTTTTAAAACAGCTATCCACAATCTAAAGATGCAGCTTGCTAACATTAGCTGCTAATGTAGCATGCTATCGTGTTGTCAAAATATGACCACTTCTGGTTGAGGAAACAAAACAGGAAAAAAAAAAACACATACAAAAACATGCTTTCTTTTGAAAGCAGTCGAACAATTTGTTATCCTTTCATAACCTTAATAAGTCATTGTTGAAAACATGTTAGCCGGGAGAAATTAGCATGGCTCTGTTATCTCCATTTTTAGCTGAATTTTGGTCTCTACCGTCTCTTAAGGGAATCTGTGTTTGCTGAATTTTTCAGCTTTATGCAAATGTTTTTGTATGCTGGTTAGTCTGAACAGGGAGCATATGTGGGTTTATTTTCCAATGAAAATGGTTACCATGCAACCAGAAGAGTGAATCAAAATAGATTCATAGCCTGAATAAAAACATGCTAAAACAAGCCAGAGGAGTGCGGGAAAAAGTGGTGAGTGTTCTCTCTTTGAAATGCTGGTTTTGATTTCAGGCTTGAGAACTGATTGATCTTCCTCTTTTGTTTTTTGTTTTTTTTAAGAGGATCAAGTCCCAAAACCAAACCAAACCAATGTCACGCCTCTTGTTATTACAGCTACTTGGTTGATGCCTGGAGTGCTGAGCCATCAGCACGATTTTTAGTTTAAAGGCACGAGTGCACCTCACGTACCCTTTAATTTTGCTCAGAGTTGACAGAAATGCTGTAAAATTTCAACACACCTTGTTGATACAAACATAGGCGTATTTGCATATTACTGAACAGTTGATATGTTAGTTCCTGCATGTTGCATCACGTGTCCATGTTGCCATTCAACCTTCCCTTTCTTTGCACATATCCACTGTCCTTCTCTGGCCTTCAGATTTTATTACCCCTGTTAATTAGTATTTATCCTCCAATGAAATTTTTAGGTGTATTTTATATATGCTTTTCTCACTATTTTCTCATTACTGATAGTTTAACAAATAATTTAACGCTACAAAACATAAAATAGAAATTTATATTTATACAATATTTAGTCTGCTATTTTAAAATGCCACAGTGCAGGATGGGATGCTTGAAGTAGATCTAAGGAAAAATGATACACATGTACCTTCGAGTCTTCCGATCTCCTTGCGGTTGTCCTTGCTGTGTTGGTAGACCTCCTGGATGCTGTCCTCCAGCTCACCGACTTTAGCTGCCATTTGAGTGATGAGGAGCAAGAGAAAGACGGGAACATAAAAGTAGGTACAGCGAAAGGCTTTGTTCCCATTAGATCTAAATTGAAAATAAAAGCTCCCGTGGTACAGCATTAATACCCCTACTCTCAGTTTCATCAACACCATCACCAGTCTTACCATCCATCCTGGAGAGACGATCCATCAACTGGCTGACTTTAACATCCAGAGTGTAGTGACCGACATTCAGCTTGTGGATGGCTAGGTCCATACTGGCCAGTCTGGATACTGTGGGCCAGAGTAGATTGGAAGTGAGAGCACAGTATGATATATATATATATTTTTTAAAGAGAACACACAAAGGAAGGCTACCGGCATACAGATATGTGACTTTCCAAAATCTGGACACTTCTTACTCCAGAAACAAAACAGAAAAGCCCTTAATTAGCCTGTCAAGAATGTCCAATGATACGGCCATCAGTCTGTGGATGCACTCTACCAACCAACGTTGGTAGCATAACTTATCTCTGTACTCTTTTTATTTTCTATTTTCTATTTGGGTTCCCCACCCACCCCTATAGTTTCTTTTCTTTTTATCTCTTTTTTCTCTCTGTCAACTCTTGAGGGAGATACCTCGCTGAGATGAGGCTTAAAGTTATCATGATGGTGAGTGACATCACAGATTTCTGACTCGTATGACCAAAACCAACACAAATTTCAACATTTCTAAAATAACGTACAGACATAGTTGTATGAGTTCTCAAAGTCCGATACTGGGCTGGTTGGCTCTGCTTCAGGTTCTGGTAGAATATCGGGAACATCGCCTCTTGTCCTCTTCACCTCTGGTTCATACGCCTGATGGAACACACACACACATAAAACTCCCAATCCATCACATGTAAGTGTGTTTAGTGTCTTGGCTTTAGTGGTTAAAGTAAAACAAAACCCAACTTCCATTTCTTCCCAAAACAAACTTATTAGGGTTGTATCCAAATTCCAGTTTAGACACATCTGGAGCTGTTTTACATTCATATTTTCCTTATCGCAGAAAGCAGAAGCATTCAATATCAAGTCAGGCCAAGAATTTTACTCCTATTACACTTATAGAACACAGAGGAGCTCAACCAAGTTTATCACTTTATATTTAGATTTAAGAGCTCAGTGGATAAAAATGTTACCATTTAAAAGTTGAATATCTTAGCTGGAAAGCACATGGTGTAGACTTTGATCGACAACAGCAATATATTTACAAGTATCAGCACGTTCCTTCAGTGGCTTATGGCATGGTGGAGGGAGAGGGGTGCTTTATTTTGAAGTCAAACACACATGCAGACAAGTCCAATGAAAGAAAAACCTGTCGGGTTGATCTGCTTCTCTGGGTGTGTCATCATCAGTTCTTCACATGTCCTTTCCATTACATCATAACTTATAGTAGATAAATCAACACAGATTACATCATGTTTTCCACTTTATTCTTACATAAAGATAAAGAAAGAACAACAAAATCTGCCTTAGTGTGTCTTAATTGCCTCATTCACTGAAACACTCACAGTCACTCATATACATTTACTACATATGAAAGGGATCAGAGTCTCAACCTAACAAACAGGCATGGCAGATCACAGTTAAGAAAATGCACGACAGTGAGAGCAGCCTCTAATAGAAAGAGCACATACAGCATATGAAGTCCTGACCTGTGCTGGTGCAGCGCTGCCTGTCCCCATAGGAACACACACTCCCAGAGAACATAAACACAGCAGAGCGAGCGAGGTGGCAGCTGGTCCCATTTTCTGCTTCATAGTAACTCTGCTTTTCCTTCAGCAGCAAAAACTCCCTCTGTACCTCCTAGTCTCTCTGTCTCTCTCCTTCCACTGTCTGGGTTTCTCTCTCTCTCTCCTTCACTCCTCTCCTACAGTAGGAAGCCAGTAGGAATCTCCCTTTAGATGTGTGAATGGGAGCTGGTGTACAGCCCTCTTTAAAAAAAAAAAAGGGGGGGGGGGGATCACAGGTATCAAACAGGAAAGTCAAAATAAAGCCCCTGTTGCCTGCCTGCTGCCCGCTCTTCTGTCCTCCTTCAGAACAAGAACTCCTTTCAAACAAAGGAAAGCTCTTTGTTTTTCCTACTACCTCCCATTTCCACTCTTTGTGTGCACACTGTGGAGTTACAGGTCTCTGTCCGGTGGAAAACATGTACAGTATGTCTAAAACGTAAACAGTTCACGAACCGTGAAAAACAGCTTTGTTACCAGCTTTGCATTAATGTATTTGAGGATTTACCAGGGCTTTTATAACATACTCAAACTAACAACAAATATATGGGATCATCCAAAGTTTATGATTGAATTAGGTTAAAATAAAAGCTTCATTCTTCCTGTCTTTTCAGTAACTGCTTTTTTCCAATTTTCCTGTCCTTGAGTTAGTGTGCAAGAAATGTTTGATTGGCCAGCAAAAAAATGGGCATTTTATTTCAGTCCTTGAAAGTGTAAATAAAAACAGAATGCAATCATTTGAAAACCAAATTTTTTAAACCTACAAACACAAATAACACATTTGTGAAATGAAAGTTAGGATGGGGATGAAAGAACACTGTAAAACCAAACATCTGGTGGATTATCTGACATATAAAAAGAGAGATGGGAGTTGGGCAGAAACCGAAACTGAATGTTTATGATGTTCAGGCTCTCGTGCAAAGCTGCATCAAAACCAGAAATGATTCTGGAGTAGAAATCTTTGGCACGGGAACATTTCTGAAAACCACTTGTCTTTGGACTGAAGATGAGGCGCACAGTTTGAAATCGAGCATTTGTGATGCTGTCGGCATGCTCGTGGCACGGGAGATCTGCATCTGTTCAGAAGTTCCATTAATGCAGAAAATGAAATATGCAGGTTTGCAAGCAACATGATCGTTAGCTTTCAGGAAAGATCATGAAAACTGTTATGTCTGCTGTCCAAACTTGTCACGCACTGAAAGCATTTGGAGGATAAAGAAACACAAATAGAGCCCCAAAACTGTTGAGTGACTGAAATTCCATATTAATGGAAGAAACTGGTTGCAGACTATACTAATAATTGAGCTACCAACTACCCAAATGCTGCATTTCTATCCTTGAGATGCTCTTCTAGGACTTTACTGCAGCCACCTTCAGCTGCTGCTCATTTGTGGGTCTTTCTGTATTTCGCAACTGAACTGTGCTTTATGGGGTTGAGATCAGGTGACTTGACTCGGTAATTGATGAATACCCCTTTTCTTTGACTTAAACTCTTGGGTTGCTTTTGCAAGATGCTTTTGGTCAGTTTTGCAGCATTTTTTTAATCAGAGCAGCGTATCGGCTCAAACACTTATAGTCCCAGCTGCTTCTATCAGCGGCTCTGTGATAGGCTGGCAACTTGCCCTGTGTGTACCTCAGGTTTTCCCATATGACAGCTGGGATAACCTCCAAGGCCCCCCTGCAACCCTGAACTGGATGGACGGACGGACGGACGGATGGACAGACGAACTTCAAGCAGTCACCTACAAACACTAGTGATCCGGTTCCACTGGCAGTCATGTTTGAACATGACATAACGCCGCCTCCACCATATTTGACAGATAATGCGGTATGCTTCAGATCCTGACCTGTTGCTTTTCTGTTATCATTCTGGTACAACTTTTTCTTCGTTTCATTGATCCAAAGACATTTTCCACACCTGTGCAGCCTCTGTTAGATGTTTTCTGACAAAGTTTAACCTGGCCTTCTTGTTTTATCGACAGATTACACCTTGTTGTAAATTTGTATTTTTATTCTCGAAGGCATCCCTTGATTGTAGACTTGGACAATAATATTCTGAGCTCATCCAAAAGTGTTCCTGACTTTGTTAGATAATGTGAAGGGAATTTCTTGACTAAGCAAAGAATTCTTTAATTGTCTTCCATGGTCTTTCAGGCCTTTTGTTGTTGCTGAGCTGGCCACTGCATTCCTTCTTTTTAAGGACGTATCAGACTGTTGATTAGGCCACTCCTAAAGTTCCTGCTATGCCCTCATTGGGTTTATTTGGGTTTGTGAGCCTAATGATGGCCTCCTTCACTTACTTCAACATCTCTTTGGACCTCAAATGCAGTGGTCCACTGGAAAGCCACCACATGCTAGATCAGCACTTGGAATAAACTTCAGATCTTTTATCTCCTTAATTTTTTCAATTAAAAATAATGAGAGAACAGACATCACCTCACAGTCGACTGCCAATGAATTTTGAGCTTCTGAAAATAGGGGACTATGCATAAAAATAGTTGCAACTATTAAACAGCTAATGGAAGATTTTTGCCAAACATCTTGAATTAAAGCTGAAAATATTACATAACGTCTCGAGTGCTTGATTTGAGACCTGTTTTCATGATTTAGTGATATTATGGTATCACATTTAAAATTCTTATGGACTTAACTATTTTTAGCTAAGGGTTTTACAGTTTGCAAGTCATACTATATATCATATCTACACAAACAGTCCTTTTATGAATTTGGCTGAATGTGTATAATATAAAAGTTGGACAGTTTTCTAGTATAATTAAATACATTGGTGGTAATAGAAATATAATTTTGTGAATTTGTTTAGGAAATTGTGACATAATGACGAACCTGCCACTGAAGAGAAACCTTATGTAAGTGGCCATGTGTGCGTATGTGTGTGTCCATATGTGTTTGGGCCTGCAGCAGGAGGTATGCCAGTTAAAATGCCACAAGAATCCAGCAGAATTTCCAGGGAAGCGAATGAGGAAAGGCTCTGCGATGTGGAGACTGGGTGGAGCTCAGACGGGGACTGTGAGGGACAGTCGGGTCTGAGTCGGCAGGACAGCTGCACATGCACAGCTGTTTCAGTAACACAACTGATTCCAGACATGTTTCCAGACCTCAGTTTTGAGTGGAGCAATGGTCTGGAAAAATAAATGAGAGCAAGAAAATCCTTGCTTTGACCTCATGGTTCCTTATCGCTGGTTTATAGAAACATTGAATAAAACACAATGTATTCAAATGCATCATTAGAAAAATGTCTTCCTTTTTGCCTCATGGAAGATTTTGAAGCACACACTTGGGCTTGAGGAAATTGTCACTAAAAAGTTTTTACTATATTCTCAAAGGCCAAACAAAAATACCAAAATAATTCTCTGTACTAACAGTTCTGCAGAATAGGACTGAAATGCAAACATTGCTCACTTATCATGGAGTATATCAGCAGTAAAATATCTGGATGACTCAGTCAAATTTCCACCTAACCCTGTCATGTTTGACCTGGGAGGGAAAAAACATCAGTCAGGAACAACACTAACAGTTACTAGATTATTTCTTTTGGCTCATAAGACATAAGGTAACAAACTTTACACAACAAGAGTCCTGTTTCTGTTTTCGTTGTAACTTTAATACCATTCAATGATTTTCATTCACCCAGATTTTTGATGAAAAAATACATCTTCACCCAAACATTTCCTGAACACAAAGCAGCCATTCAGGGTCTGGAAGCACTGGGTGGTGCTTCAGTGAGGCAGCCGGACTGGACAGAGGTGCCTCAGTCCAGAGTGTCCACAAGCACTCATAATACATAATGTGATAAATGAGCAATATAAGATAGTTATGAGTCAACTCTGACCATTTAATATTAATTAGTTCTTCAGTCATTCATTGTAGTCTAATTATAGATAACATAAAAGTGCAGATTGAAATCTGCTAACCAGTCTGAGGGAGTAGCCGACTACTGCTGATACAGCTTTTTTATGACTGCACAGGGAGCTGTGCAAAGACTGAAAGTGCCTCAAGTGATTTCACCTGACTCAGTGGGACTGAATGTTCCCCAGTTTTGCTCAACTCTGCTAGATGCCGAGCGGCATTCTGGGTAATTCTGGTGCCAAATTTTGACTAGGAGGATGAAGCAAAAGCAAAATATCTCTGGCTCTGCACATGTGGTAGAGAGTGTTATCTACCATTTGGAAGATTGGTGGTTTGATCCCAGACTTCTCCTGTTTAGAGTCACCAATCAATCAAACATGCCTGGCTTTGGATCATGGGAGAAATTTCTGAGTTCTGAGACAGAACCCACACAGGCACATCGGCAACATGCAGACTCCACAAAAAGGTTCCAGCCGACTGGTGGATTCAAACCACCAGTTTGTTGTGGTTTGGCCTGACAGTTCAAAGTTTCAGATACTATTTTTGGATAGTAGTATATTTCAGATACTATTCAACAACTGAGGTGGTTCAGGCATCTCACTAGGATGCCTCCTGGAAGCCTCCAAGGCAAGATGTTTTGGACATGTCCTACCAGTAAGCAGACCCAGGACTTGCTGGAGAGATCATATCTCTCAGCTGAGAGGAGAGGTGGCTGGAGTGAGGGAAATCTGGGCCTCTGTGTTCATATGGCTATTATTTTATTTATTTACTTTTTGGTCTGTCCTGTCTGGCACTGTTAGCAATCAGAATTATTGCCTAAAAGCCAAGAAAAATGCCCAACAGATTTATTTTCCCAAGTAGATTGTACAGCTTTTGCTATACTGGTCCACTTGATTGTCATATTTTATTCTACCTTTATTATTAACATTATTATTATTTATTTATTTATTTCATGAGTTATTGCAGTCAGAATGGACAGGACCGGAGGACAGGAAAGAGAACGAAAGGTTGGGAAGATTGTGAAGGTTGTGGGGGGAAATAGAGGAGAAGAGGAATATAGAGAGCAAAGACTGAAAATCTGCTTGATCACCTGCTGAGAGAGAGAGAGAAAAACAACACAACTTCACAAGTTCACAAAAATGGACAACAGTTGCAGACAGTAGATGCCCTTTGTGCAGCCGTCTTCACCAGTTGGTGAAATGTTTCCACTCACCTTATGGAAATGCTCGCATCAGCAGTAACAGTGGAGCTACTTGTTACTGAGTTCATGTTCAGAACTTTTGATCAGCTGTAAAACAGCCTGTTTCAGTTTAAGAGTTGTTTTCAATAAATTGCATGCTCAACAAAAATCTTTTGTCTCGCTCCCATTTCTTTTTGTTGCATGTTGAAGCTCTACTTGGAACCTTGTTAAGATGCAATCATGCAAAACATAATTTCTGGCCATTTTTCAAGGGCTCTTAAACTTTTGATTAGGATTGTATGTTTAGAGGCAGCAGCCAACCAAGATAATGTGTGTCTGTAAGTACCTGTTTGTACACCTGTGTGTGAGCGCAGTTATGTTCATAAAGTTTCTCCATGTAAGTATTTAATTGTGGGTATGGGGAGCCATAGCCCTGCCTTCCAGGTCATGAAGTAGGCATGGAGGAGACATGGGCCCAAGATATCCAGAGGCCCCCCAGAGCACAAGAGCCCAAGGAGGACCACCGCAGGGGCAATCGTGCCACCTACCTAGAAAAGGGCTGAAGAGTGTCCCGGATGGGGGTCACCTAGCAGCCACTGTGCAGAAGCCACAAGGGGCTGCAACAACGAGCCCGCAGGCTCCACCAGCAGCTGACTACACCAGGGCAGACCGAGCCCCAGGCCTAAAGACCCAAGGGCCCTCCATGCACCGGAGGAGGCCCAACAGAGCTAGGGGGACCAGGGGCTTTTTCTCATCTAATATTAGTTTATTTTAAGTAAACTATAATAACCATGCTTTTTTGCCTAACAGCCTGTTCACTTAATATAAAGATTTTTGAAATCTATAGAAATATGCCTTAATGAAGCTTTAGATGACCATTGGACTAAAACAGGAAAGCAGCTTTACATTTGCTGTACAGACTTTACTTAAGTTAAAAAAACAAAACAATTTAGGTCCATCAAACCCTAGCAACACTGACAAATGTTACTTTACCTCAGTGCGAGAGAGCTGAGCAGCTATGCCTACACCAGCCCTTCACAACATACATAATGCATGAAACAGAATATCGCTCTTGCTTTCCTAAAATACACGCTGCATTGTGGTTGCTTTGCACCCCGGAGGGAGATGGTAGATTTAGGTCTAATGATTCTAAACGGGGCTGATGAGATGTTTTATCAGAGCAGCACAAAACTTCCTTCAACTGCAGCATCCTTCTCTCTCCTTCCTAATGACATGATGGATTAGGAATCATAGATGGAGAAACACAGAGTTCTTTTTCACCACTTTTTCTGTTGTAGGTTTTTACTACCATAAGCTACTGCAATGACTCCTTCCTTTTCCTCCACATGGAAACTTTCATCATCATGGTCTTTACTATTTGAGGAAAATATATTTTTGGGTGTCATGGAGGCATTTGTGATAGAATGAAAAAAGATAATAGCCAGGTTTAAGTACAATTTGTTTATTTCCTTCCAAACTGTGACCCCAAAATGCATGAATGTGATGCATGTGTGTAACAGAAGATACAATGAGCAGATAAATATAGAAAACTAAGCATTACATGTAGATCTGACACAAGTGCCACCAAACACTATAAGCCTGCCCATTTACCTACGACACAATAGTTGAGTGTGAATCATTTCACACTATGCACACTAGATTTGTTCAGCATTATTTTGAGGTCAAAGGTGAAAGCTGGGAGGTGTGAAAGTGTTTCCAAGTAGCTGAATCCATGCAGGACATCTGTAACTGGTTCCCATAGCAGCCCGGACATACAGCCCATGACTTTTCCATGACTAAGTCTGAGCACTTCCCAGTTCTTCCCTCCTGTGTGTTTTTTTCCAAATACCAAACAGAACAATGCTGCAGTTTCTATTTAGCTACATTTAAACCAACCATCTATTTCTATGTATGTATAAGAGCTTTAAATACATTCTGCAATAATAAGAGATGTAACGGTAAAATCCCAAGATTTTTACTGTAGTAATTGCACTGTGTGGGTCAGGACTGCAACATCACGCACTACTCTAAATTTCTTAGGTTTACAGGAATATATAAGCATAAATAAAAAGAACATGAGCAATAAAGAATAACAAAAAATATTAACTTAAACCTGGATATGGGTTTAGTGTTTTGTTCCATGTTGACGAATAAAACTGTTCATTTGATAAACTCGTGTCTAGGAGCTACGTGTGAAATCAACTGTGCATTCACAGCACACGTACGCAACAGAATCATCAGGTTACTGTATGCAGCAGGATTATGTGACCAGCGTGTACATCAGATCGATAAACTTATTGATTTCAATTTTTCTCTGAGTGGATTTCCAGCAGACTTCATATCAAGTGGTAAATGTGGAAGTGTTTGGCAATTCTATGGACTCGATCCTATTCTGAGAAAGGAGAGGGGGGAAAAATCCACCAGGAAAGGAGCAGTGAGATAATGTCTTAACTACCCACTGAAGACGATTACAAGAACATAATGTGGTTATTTTTAAAAAATGGTGTCTCCTAAATCTAGACGTGGATGTCTGTGGTCATGGTAGTGTGGTCCTTCTTTAAAGTTATGATGAGGATGACTCATTCAGAGCAGTGACTGGGTCCTGCTGTGGTTTACCAGTTGTCTAGGAAGTCGAATCCGGTCTTCAGGATGTTGCTGCTTGTATTAAACTGAAAGGAGAGAAACAGAGAGATCCTGATAAATAGCAGTGAGGCAGAAGACACTGTACAGACTGCGTTTGTGCTATTATTGGGCTACCAACGAAGAAGTCATAAAAGACAAAGACCTTGCTTGGTAATGCCCCTCCCACTGTCCTACTCTTGCTAAAGACTGGCTGACACGGGAGGCTTGTCAGGTGACATGGACCTCACATGGGCTATTAAAGCTTGGGACTCTTTCTTTAATTGCACATAGCATCAGCCCTCTTTAGGGTTTGTGTTTGCCTCATGTAATTAAGCCAGTTTGTGACAGTTTGTCTATCATATTTTTTAATCATCTCTGTCCTGTTCAAGCCATTCAGTATTCTACCTGCACTCTTCATTACTGTCACTGGGCTTTGCATTTTTGGCTTTCTTGCAAACTGCATTGTCAAGCAGCTAAAGTGCTATGTGATTAGGTTCCAACACAAGACCATAAATAACATATTAGTCTTCTGTTACAAAGGAAACAAAGGTGGTCGTGTTGGAGAAAGGCCAGGTTTGAAAGACCAGTGATGTCTCTTGGCAGAATAAGTCGTACACTGTCATTGTGGCATCTGCGTTGATCCTGTAACACATCAGTCTGAAGCCTTAATACAGAAACACGGGTCAGTAATAGACTTTAGCCACTATGTCCAACACCAACAAAATGAAAATGTAGCAACTACATGTTAACTCTCAGCTCCAACGTTATGACACAAAATGTCAAGGTTTGCTGTTAATATCCAATATTAGGTTTCATCCTTATCAATAACACTGAGTCCTCCCTTTAATGTAAAACTTAGTTTCTCTGTGTCAGTACAAACAATAATGAAGCAAAACTAAAAACATAACCATTTTTTTAAATTACGTTTTTAAAAAAAAAAAAAAAAGTTTTCTAAACTATAAATGTAAACCCGACCTTTAGAAAGCTTGGACCAGGTCAAGAACCAATATTATCATGGGCCTGTAAATACTGGGATAAACACATACGGTATGACCTTTTTAAAGCATATCTCATGCCCGGTCACCATCAAGCAGCAGGTACTTCAAAGAGCTGGGCCTTTTATTCTTAACTTTAGCTAGTGTTTAATAAAATCCAAAGCAAATGCTTAATTCAAATGTACTTAGTACTTGCAGTCTCTGAAAACGGAACTTACCTGGGTAAAAGTGGGGCTGACGTCAATATTGGCTGAGCTCTCTTCCTCCTTCGAGACATTTGAAGGCTTGGACACCAGGTTGGAGGCGAACATTTCATCGACCGTGTTGCTGACGGATGGCAGGGTGCTCTGAGATCTCTCCCAGCCTGCATTTGTAGATGGGACGCTGATAGGTGGGGGCGGGTTTGGAGAAATGGAGATGGATGCCGGGGTTGCGCTGACAGCGGTGGGGATAGGAGGTGGTGGCACAGGAGGCTTGGGTGCTCTATGCTTGGTGGACCTAGTGGGAGCTGGAGCATGGTGCTCTGCAGTTTCAGGCTCCTTGGCGCTGACAGAGCTATCCTGTGGGAAAATGTAAAGAAAGCAGCATTGAAGGATAACGTTCAGAAACAAACCTGGCATCAATTTTACATTTTCTTTTCTCTCCTTCTTAAACTGTAGCTTGTTTACATTTGCCATCTGCTTCTACTCGTGGAGGCGTCACTGATGCCAGATATTGCAGTTTCAGGCTAGGTTCTATTTTAAGACACAGTCTGATAACACATGTTAAGGCTGGAACTTTCCATCTGTTATTTATCAGAAACTTTACAGATCATAACAAATGTTTTTGCCTGAGAATTCGGCATCATCCATAACTTTTTTTGAAGAAGTTGCAACCTTCAGATTGTAATCAGTAAATAGGATGTGATGGTATTTTTACATGCGTACCTGTCGGAGGTAGGATGGGAGGGGTTTCTCTCCTTTCTCTATGGACTTGATCTGGCTGGGGGTCAGGGACTGGAAGTCAGCTTGCTCACCCTCCAGCCTGGACCTCTCAGCACTGATCTTCCAGAAAGATGACTCCTCTTCTGGTCTCCGGCCCTCGCTGACCGACACCTTCCCAACCACACAGAAACAGTTATGCACACAGTCCTGCATTCTTAAGATACTATGAAGCGAGGCTTCTCGGGTAAAATTCCTAAAACCTATTTTAGGTGATCTACTTAGCTCTTTTTAAAAATGTGAGCAAAGGTGAAGGTTTTTCAGAAATAAATGTATCTGAAAACTTTTTTTGTGGCTACAACAAGCAATTGTTCTGTGAAAAAAAAAAATCACAATACCAGTAGTCAGGCATTAACCGTAAGAAATACAAAAAAAAATATACAGTTAACATTTCTGCCATTTTTACACAAAATTAAACAAACATCACCACATCCACTTTATGCTCGACTACTGCAAATGTTTCACTCATTTTACAGTCCTATTACAACAGCAAACACTTCCCTTCCAAATGTGCATGCTGAATCTCTGCTTCAAACATGAGGCCCCACCATACCTTTGTTCCTGCTGCACTCTTGCCAATCTGACCGGAATGAGTAACCTTCGCCGCTTTTGAGTCAGACTGAGAGGATGATGAGATCCCCTGGTCTACAGGGCCTGATGTCAAGCTGAAATCCATCTGACTCTGAAAGATGCGAATGACATGTAAGGGAGGATATACTTTATGTATCCAGAAAACAGACATTCCTGTTAATTTATTTTTACCTTTGTTTCCCACGAAAAAGGTGCAGAATGCTCATCCTGCCAGGTGATATCCTAAACACAAACACATGCTGTGATTAGTTTCAGCTTACACAGTCATTGTGCTCACTGCCCGTATTTAAGGGTATTTATACTAGGTTAGGTGGCTAAAGTAACATATGATGTGTGTATTTTCTATAATCTAGCGCCAACAAATACCTTGTCTATTGTAAGACTTCCTTTTGATACACTGGTTTATCGGTTAAAAGGCAACAAATGATACTTCCTACCTGCCAGTTTTTCTTAGGAGTTAAACACTTGTCAAAATCTGCTCATAGCAGCCTTGATATCATTTTTAAAAAAGTGTTGCTGTGAGCTGATGTGTATGTTTTGATGCTTACTATTATAAAACAGTAAATATGTTATTAGTTACAAGTATTTAAAGCGCATAAAAGGCGAACTGTCTTTGCAAACTACTTTTTTTCTGCATTTATCTTTTACAAATCAACGATTACATTAATAATGAAACTCGCATAAATACAGTGGCTCTTACCATATATAAAGATAAAGCCAATGTCATTTTAAACCCTTTAAAATATAAAATGTTTCACTCTTAAATATTTCTATTCATTATACAGTGACACAACACCATATTTGTCGCCAGCCGTCTCGCCACAGTGACGTTTACCAACATATTTTCGAGGCTACGTGGCTCTCGTTAGCAGGTTTTTCTTGTTAGCGGGCTATCCTCGCCCTAAAACACACCTTAAACACACAAAATCCAAACTCTAATGTCTTTTAAGTACCTCTTCTCCGAAGTGAACTATCTTCTGACCCGTTTGAATGAGCATTTTAGGGTAACAGACCACTTCTTCACGCTCAACTCTGTGCATAGCGTATCGGGCTCGGATATGAGGATCCATCATCCAGTTGTCGATGGCGTTGTCCTGCTCTTGCGGCGTCATTTTCTCCCAGGACGAGCCGTGCTTGGCTTTGATTTTCTCCCTCTCCTGCATTATTTTCTTTGCCATGGAGTTGATGGAGGAGAAGTACTCCAACTTCTTCTCCTCCATCCTGTGGGCATCGAGCCCCGCCACGGTTGCGACGGCCATCTTTAACTGGGGCCAGCTGTTGTTATTGTGAGAAAGAGGAAGCCGGCGTCGCTGAGTGGGCGTCACCATAAAATCCACACGGCACCACTGCTCAGATTTAAGGGCTAATAGCGCCATCTAGTGTTCTAGTGTACGTGTAAATAAATAAATAAATATATATATATATATATATATATATATATATATATATATATATATATATATATATATATATATATATATATATATATATATATATATATATATATCTGGCAACCTGATACATATATATGTATTAGGTTGCCAGCCATACATACAGGGCCAATACATAAGAGCTTTGTAAATTACTAGCTATATTAAAATGATCAACAGGGATTAGCATAACATAGCATAAAGGCACAAGTTGCACTGGATAACATAAAGAGGAAGATAAAGAACATTAGTGGACAGGGTAGTCAACTTACCTCATTGTGAAAAATGTTTATTTCTTATAAAACAAGCTGTATGGTGATTTTAATTGAGGATTGCCTAGGTAACACAATGATATTTTTCACCCGTGGTTCTCTTTTATGTGGCTCATATAAAATAACACAGTAAGAACACACAGCATGACTTATCTAAGTAGTGCTTTTCCTAGTCCACCTCTTTTCAACACAGTAGGCCCACAGCAACAATTCTCATCATTAAGAAGGCCTGTGTAAGTATAGTTGGTTAGTTGAGTACTTTTCTTTTCCTGCATCCTTATGAATCATGTCTTTCCTCAACCTCATGAAGTTGTTTTGGGGGCTATTCAAACGCTTCATGTGTCCATTAAACCTGTTGTGTGTTGTTGACCACTCGGGGGCAGTGGGAACAAGCTTTAAAAGCTGGGCTTTATAAGTTGTGGCCAAAAATTTCTTTTTTTAAAAAATTTCCTTTATCTATTTACCCATCTTATTTTCCACATACTGCTTATTGTTACACTTATTTGCCTTGTATGTCTACTGTACAAACTGAACTGGAATGACTGACTGTTAACTTTCATAATTTCAAATAAAGTAAAGAATAACAATTTTAAAAAAGTTGTGGCAAAAACGTCGACAAACTGCTGTATCTTTACTCCTTTAGCTGCTATGCATTGATTTTAAGAACTGCAAAGTTAAATCATCTGCATGCTTTATTCATCTAATCCACATGGACAAAAAAAAGAACCACAGAGCTGCAACAGTCATTTGCATCATCTTTGTAAAGTTACAGAACTTCATAATCACATACTACTTTTAATTTGTTCTAATAGTCTACATCTGAGTATTGGTATTTATTTCTCCTCACAGATCTGAAATTTGTCCTTGATGTTTTACTTCTTCTCAGTGAGTCATTTATAATAAATCAAATGAAAGAGTTTCCAATACAAAGATAATTAAACATAAACAGAATTTTAAAACAAAATTCAAAACATAAAAAATATTTTTTTCTCAATAATATTTATTAAGATTACACGAGGTACAAAGACAAGCCACATGAAGTCACATATATTAATATATAAACATCAAAGCAAACCATTTTAAATGACATAAATGTACATTTCCAAAACATCCATGTCTGTAAAATCATCAGTACATCAGAGAAACAAAGAAAAAAGACATTTATAAAGCAAAGTAGTGCTAACAGTCATACCTTCTTAGCGCTACAAAATGGCTTTTAGTAAATGCAAACTGCAGCAGTTAAAACATATCAGCAGTGGGTTCAGAAATCTAGTCTTTAGATATTTAGCCCATGTAGTCAAAGGCCACACATCAGACTTTTCAACTAACACCAAAACATGCACCTGTAATATTATGTACAAAACCAAAAGTAAGTTAAAAAGAGACAAAAACAGTTTACTCCAGTGACAATATACCAAACATCAGATTGTTTTAGATGTTTCAGATGTGTGAGTTTATTGCATGAATTTCAAGCATTTAAAATAAATAGCTGTGAAAGACGTTTGTTTTCCCTTTTACAAATGTGTGCCAAAGCTTCTTGCAATGTATCCCTATTAGCCTCTTTGTTATTTGCCCTAGTTAACTGTTCAAATACTGCACATTGGATCAAAGCCGCACTTCTCAGGCTGTGCTGTTACTGACATCATTGAGGCTAAGTTTCTGATTTTTCAACATGGTGTCACTGGTGAAACGGGGGTGAAGGGGAATGGCGGTCATCGGCACTGTTTTGGCCTTTCGTCTGGATGAGCGACAACACAGCAGGTAGAAGATCTCAACCACGTTGAGCACAAGTGACAGGCAGGATGCTACCATCATGAACATGATGAAGATGGTCTTCTCAGTGGGTCGAGACATGTAGCACTCAACAGTGTAGGGACATGGGGCTCGGGAGCATTCAATTAGTGGGTCCATGACGAACCCATACAGATAATACTGCCCCACAATAAATGCTATCTCCAGGAGGATCCTGAACACTATGGAGACCATGTAGTTTCCCAGCAGATTACCTTTAATCTGCACCTTTCCTTTCTCGTTTGTATACTTTGGAGCTTTTGTTATTTCACTGCTAGAGTGGGTCTGTATATATTCTCTCAGCTTTTTCTCTTTGTGGATGACATGCATGACATGACCGAGGTAGATCAGTGTCGGTGTCGAGACGAAGATGATCTGCAGGACCCAGAATCGTATATGTGAGATTGGGAAGGCGTGGTCATAGCACACGTTCTTGCAACCAGGCTGTTTGGTGTTACAAACCATCTTGGACTGTTCATCACCCCAAACCTGCAATGTTCAGATGACAGTGTTTATTATTATTATTAAAAAAAAATAAAAATAAATTAAGGTATTACATTTAGTCACACAGCAGCACAAATCCTATACACTGAAGTGCAAAATCAATGTCCTAACATATAGTAAGCAAGCTGATTTAACTTAACTTTCATACTAGTTTTATAAATGAACTCGTTTTACAGAGTTATCTGTGCTTTTTTAATTGAATAACTGGTACACTTGATTTGCCTGAGTATGAACAGTGCAGACTGGTAGATGCAAAGAGTCACAGACCTGGTACAACTTAGGTTAAAATAATTGATTTGGAAATTTTCTTAGCTTAACCAAATTTTCTAAGTGCATTTAACTTGTTCAGTATGCATATGTACATATAAAGACTATAATATATTTAACAATTGTGAAGTTAATTTGAAAAATTCTCATCTTAACTATTGAAATAATCAAATTATTGCAGACCACTGCCTTGCGTTTACACTTTTAAGACAACAAACCAAAAATATATTGTATATTTTACATATTTTGTAAAGTGTTACTCTGTACAATGACCAGGCTATAAAATAGAATTAGGCTATATATCTATAGTAAGATCAACTTTAATAATAAAACTTCAATGTACCAAACCAGTGTTTTTTCACTGTCAGTGCAACCTAGCAAATTTATATTGAGAAAAACATGTAATTCTCATATCCACTGTAATCCACTGTTTGTGAAGAAAATTTACTCTATCAAAGCATTATTTGAATTTTAGTTTCAACACTGTTTTTATGTGGACTTTTGTTATACCCACCAGAGGGCGTTTTTTTTGTTTGTTTGTTTGTTTGTTTGTTTGTTTTTAATCTGAAAGGCCAAAACTCACAAAAGTACCTAAGGCATGTGAGTTATGTATAATTCTTTCCCTCAAAAGATGAAAAAGTAGAAGCGGACCTTCTCTGCTCCAGCTCCAAGGATCATGATCCTGAAGATGAAAAGCACGCTGAGCCAGACCTTCCCGATGACCGTGGAGTGGGACTGGACCTTATTCAGCAGCGAAGACAGAAATCCCCACTCACCCATGGTTTCTGAAAACAAATAAAGATCCTTAATGACTGATAAGATGTGAATAAATTCAAAGTTTCATCAAATCTAGCCTTCGGCAGATCATTTAGAAAATAAATGTTTTGCTGAGGAGATCATAGTTTGTTTATTTAGCTGTTGCATATGCAGTACACTATATTCAAATTATATCTAACTGAGACAAAACCCTGAATTAAACTTAAATTTTAGAGTCAAATGACTAAACTGGCCTCAAATTTTGAGTCTTTCAAACTTATAGATTGAAGTATCTTATTATTTAAATTATTAACTTGTAGTTTGTTATAATCAATCAGTGGAAATTGTTAAACATCACCAGAAGCAGCAGAAAGTCTGCCCTGCTTCTAAGACAATCACATGTACTACTATCCCCAATAACTGTTTAGAAGTTAAAGTAGGAGCTGTGGAATAAATATATTTGATTGGATTTTAAACAAGAATGTACAAGCAACAGATGTTTGTATATGGCTTTCACTATATTTTTATCATATGAAAGAAAAGCCCTTTAGTGCATTAACAGCATAATAACTGCATATCACTGATTTATCCAATCTGAGAAAATACAGAAAAATGTAGTTAATCAGATGTTTACTGTCACAGATTATGTATAGTGTGTCATTTTGTCTCACTAACATACACTCCCTAATAATAATCAGTGCTCATCAGTCAACACATGACAAGATGCATCTTAAGATACCTTAATAATGAGAACATGACATTATTTGAATCTTATTCCAATATATTAATTAAAAGTTTACCCTGTTTACAGTTTATAATTAAAAATAAATGCCTTGTAAATGAGGAGGATTTTTAAATAGGTCATTCTGTAGCTTACCTTTGAGTGTAACAGCTCTTCTTGCAGGCAAGCGAATCAGTCACCAGTTGTAGAGCTGAATGGCAGCGAGCGTACCAAACCAGACTTGTCTATGATACCTTGAACTTTAGATTAGATGGAGTTGTGCAAGCGTGTGAGCTGTCACGTTGTCATGACATCTGGAAATGAGAAATCTCATGTAGACAAAATTGGGCTGAACATGGAAAATGTTAATGATTGCCAAACTTTTAACCGCTTGTACTTGATTTTTTCCCCTCTGTATTGGTTTCATAAGATGATACAGTAGTAGTTATCACTGTATGATAAGCTTCTTTAACATTTTGAATTCAACAACATTTGTCAGTTATGCATTTTTAGTCAAACAGTAACAGAGTCAACGACTAAACGGTGCAAACAGATTACAGTGAACATGAACGCTGCTGCATTTTGTGAGGACTCATGTTCGTTTTGTCATTAAAAAAATGCTGAAAGTCCGAACAAACTGAGTAAGTTTAGTATTATAAGCTTCACAAAGACTGAGATATTGAACTGAAATATGCTGAGCTGATATATTTGATCTTTCTTTTTTTTCTTTATGTTTTTTTTTATGAAGATATTCTCGTTGTCTTTAGATAAAACTTTGAAAGTATAGCGCGATCGATTACCAGTCAACCTAACAGCCGCACCCCATTCTGAAGAAATACCAGATTATAGATGGAAAAATTAGTCAGTCGCCACATGATTCATTTGTAACAACCTTGTATTAAACAATTATTTACATAAGTTTAGCAAAATGTAAAATTATTTCATTTCAAAATATGTTAAACAAAACTATCAGCTATTATCACTATTATCAGCTCTGGGAGGCTTTGACTGTTGTTATTTGCCAGTTTCTACACACTGTCACTTCAACTAATGCCACTTAAATAGTTTAATAGTTTAATTATTTATATAGCACATTTAATTACAACAGGAGCATTGACCAAAGTGCTGTACAAGAATACAACATACATAATAAAACAACTTAGAGTATTAAAAGCAAACACCAAATATGAATTAACAAACAACTCTCATGCTGTATTAAAAACCAGTAAATAAAAATGCGTTTTAAGATAAGCTTTAAAAAGATTGACAGTAGGAGCCTGTCTGATGTGTAGGGGTAAATTATTCCACAGCTTAGGCGCTACGACTGCAAATGCTCGATCACCTCTATGAACCAGCCTCGACCTTGGTACAGCTAAAAGCAAAAGATCACTTGATCTAAGATATCTAAGGGGGGTATAAGTCTGCAAGAGGTCAATGGGCATTGCACTAGTTTTGCACAAACTGTATATAGTACTTGTCTTAAATTCTCTAAATATTGAATGCTTTTTTCTCTTTTTTCCTCTTTATCATAATTATTACCGCTATTTTCTGTTATTTTCTTCTTAATTTAACTGCACACTTCTATATGCTCATGTAAAGCTGAGGAGCACGAGCCAAAGAACTTCATTATGGGTAAATGTGGCTACACTGTTTATCTGTACATGACAATAAAACTTGAAACTAGAAAAACCTAAAAAACTAATGAATAATGAAAGTAATTATTAGTTGTAGATATGAAGTCACACAAAATGTGTGTAAATCATGGTTTTTCAAAATAAGGGCTTATGAACTGAAAAGTGTGAACATCTAAAGACGAGATTGATAGAAGCAACGTTTCTTCAAGTTCAAGTCATTTATTTCAAACAAATAAGTATACAAAAAAAGCTGCTTACACATAACAAACAACATCATTTTTATCTTTCAGTAGGTAAATCAACTCATAGAAAATGAACAAGACAATACCATAACTTAGAGAACATGACCGGGCATACAGACATTTTTTCTCATTAAACTGTTACAATTTTTTTCATGTTGTCAGCAGAATACTGATGGCAGGATTACTAGCAGTTTACTGTTTATTTGACAGTTTTCCTGCTATAATCTACTTTACAGTAAGTTGCTGTATTTGATGATTTGCAGTATAGAACTGGCAGCTAAAGTTTGCTCGTATAATATAAATATGTTAGTATTGCACCTTTTAGTAATAGATTTTCAGGCATATACAAAGGAATGGAAGCAAATGCTAGAAGAATATATAAGTAAAAATACAACAATGTATTATGTGAAGACTTTTCTAAGCACATACTAACATATTAATGCAGAATGACAAAGCTTTTCTATTGTCTTTCAGTCCCTTGGATGTATCTGAATGCAGACACCGAGCAAGATAATACATTTTAATTGTCACAGACATGGTTTTTAATGACCGCTCAGGAGTCGTTTCTCATCCTTGGCCCCATCCAAGCTCCCTGCAACACTGTGGCTGGCTTCAAGATCTGCATTCATCCTGTTCTGCTTGAGGGCTTCCTCTGCAGTTGGCCACCTTGGACCTGAGAGGCTAGCAGGATATTCTGGAGAGGTAAACTTATGAGGGCGACGTCTACACCTGACCCTTTTGCAAATCAGGTAGAACATCTCAATGACGTTCAGAAACAGAGAAACACAGGCCACCACCAGCATGAAAATAATGAAGACGGTTTTCTCTGTGGGTCGAGACATGTAGCACTCAACAGTGAAGGGGCAGGGCTTTCTAGAACAGGGGAACATGGGGACCATGACGAAGCCGTACAAATAGTATTGTCCCACAATGAAGCCGGCCTCAATAACTATCTTGACCGCAAGCTGGGTCAGATAGCTCCCCAGTAGATTCCCCTTGATTTGCACCTTCCCCCTTTCATCTGTGTATTTGGGCCTTTTGCACTGGGTGCCACCAGGGCTGGAGAGCAGCTCCCTCAGCTTGTTCTCCTTGTGGATGATGTGCATGGCGTGGCCCAGATAGATGAGTGTTGGCGTGGAGACAAAGATGATTTGGAGCACCCAGAAACGAATGTGCGAGATGGGGAAAGTATGGTCGTAGCACACATTCTCACAACCAGGTTGCTGAGTGTTGCAGACGAAATCTGACTGCTCATCACCCCAGACGCTTTCAGCACCTGCACCCAAAACCATGATTCTGAACAGGAAGAGGACGCTCATCCAGATCTTGCCAATCACAGTGGAGTGTGACTGGACTTTTTCCAGCAAGGTTGACAGAAACCCCCAGTCTCCCATCTTTAATGACAGTGTTTAGCCTCTATTTCTGAAAAAAGAAGGCAAACGTTGTAAAGACATAACACCACACCTTATTTCTGAAACATTAACTACAACTTATTCTTTAATCAATAAACTCCTGGTGAATGAAAAGAGCTTACAGCTCTTTAGATAGATCATTTTATCTCCTAAAACCTGAGAAGGAAGAAGAAATTACAGTATTCTGACCCTTGAGCTTTTGGATCAATATTTTCCACACATAATCATTAATCATTAGAAAACGGAAGAACAAGAGACACAGTGTCATCAGACAAATGAGTAAAAGTGAAAAAAAAAAAACTTTAAAAAATGTTTCTTTTAAAATAAGTACATGCAAATTTTTATGCATACAGAAAATTAAGCTATAATATGATTAAAACTATACCATAAATAAAATTAACAAAGAAATCTGATGCTGTTAATGTAATCAAAAAATAGTAATTATAACTGAAAAGTAAATTAACAACCAGCCATGTACTTACGATAAAGTAAGAAATGAATCTTTAGTGTGAAAAATTCCAATATAATAACAATTTTCTCTAATTGATAAAATGATCGGTTATCTAAAGCAGAGGAGAGAAACCGTTACATCTTACCTGTTGATCTGCTCAGAGAGGACTGAGTCTCGTTGAGAAAGATCACCAACTATAGTTGGACCTTGGATTTCTGGGCTCTGATCAGCGGCTGAGTTACGCAACACACATCTGTGAGCTAACAAGAGCAGGAAAAGTTTAAGAAACACCAGACCAAGAGGGCAGCGGGTGTAATAATTGACAAGTGTTCAGTTCAGTTGTGTCAGTGAACCGCCATTAAAGTTTGAAAATAAATAAAATAGGAATGTGTGTGTGTGTTTGTGTGTGTGTGTTTTCATGTATTTACATTTTTTGTGTGTGTTATATACAAATGAGGAAGAGGAGGAGTAGCATGATGAGTAACTGTATTAGTCTGAATTGGGAGGTTAGTTTGAAATTTGCACTCTATGTGAAACCATTAATCATGAATGTGTCAGAAGAGAAGAAGGTCTTCTGTCAGCTGCACAGTCGGCGAGCAAGAGATGTCACTTTAAAATAGCACTGGAAGTTGAAAATAAGGTGCATGTGTTCAAAATATATGTATTTATCAATTTCATTTATTTGTGTATTTCACACACAAATGAGAACTATGCACATGGATGATGAAGTACTGTGTAATTCCCAGTTGGGAGGCTAGATTGGAATTCGCGCACCTTGCTAAAACATTTGTTGATTTAGTCAACAAATGTTTTAGTCATGAGATTGTAGATAAGGTTCAAGTAGATGAACTGGTAAGTTTTGTGACTCACAGTAACATTCATAACCAGCTGTTTCCTGCCAGAATCATCAAAACATCACGCCCTGCAACCAGGAAATTATTCATAATCTGTGGGATTAGAAAAACCGTTTACTGTCACTTTTCTTATGCAGGTCAAAAGCTAAGCTAAAGCTAAGTGGTAGTAAATTAAGTTTTGTTAAGTTTAGGCAGAGATAGTTTAGCTCTAATCTTTTTTCTGTTTCTTATTGTACATTTTTCTGATGCTATTAACAACAAATGTGGCTGCTGTGGCTCAGGCAGTAAAGGAAACTGCCTATTAATCGCAGAGCTGATAGTTCAGATGTGCAAATAAAGACACTGAACTAACTACCAAATACAAAAGAAATTGTCCGTTACATTTTAAAGAATAAATTGCATATATTTTTTCATTAGATTCAATAAACACTAAGTTTTCAAAAAAATTGAATTTTCCGGCTTTACAGGGTTAATATATTTTAGGTCATTATCCAGATCCAGATTTCATCAGTTTTGTAAGCATTACACAACTGCTACTCCATATACACACTTATACATTAATGGTCCAGTTTTAATTTTTAAAAAATTAACTAAAAAAAAAAAAAACCCAACAAAAAAGCAAATGTTAATATTGTGTTTGTGTATCTTTGTAAGAACTGGCAACCTCTCCAGAGTGCAACACCACCTCTAATCTCATGACAGTGTGAATGAACGCCAGCTACCCATGATGCTAAGATAGATAAGGGATTGAGAAAATTGATGAATGGAGGTTTTGTTCATTTTAAATTGAGGAAATTATTGTATGGGACATTGCACATAAAAATTATTTGAACATTTATTATGTATGTTCCATTACTTTTACATACAGGGTGGTTCATAGCATAAGAACAGGACAGTTACATTTCAGTCACATCTGGGTCTTTATTGAAGGTTTATTGAATCAGCATTAAACATTATTAAATGTATTAAAAGTGGAAAGCAGTTGACTACAATCATGTAATGCATTAACAGTAAACTCCAGTTGTCTATTGTGAAAAAAATGTAATTTTCTGCAGCCCTTTGCATGTGACTGAGTCTTGTTTGCAGAAGCTGGCCATTTCCCTCCCACCTGCTCTATTTAGTGCACACACAAACACACGTCTCCAAAGCCTCCAGAGCATACAAATACTGCCAGGAACCGCATATACAACCTATTGCTGGGCTTATACATCAGATGTGGATCTCCCCCATGTTGTTGTTCTCAGGTGATCCATTTCTAGGAGTCTCACTGACTCCACTCGTGATGCCGTTCACCCCTAACTTTCGTCCTTGCAGCTCCAGCTCCAGGTTGACATAATTCTGAATCATCTCGTCCCGGTTTTTAAAAGCCTTCCTTTCTGAGGGTGGAGGAGTCACTGGGGTCACAGTGTAGTCCTGTCTCCTCGCCATGCATTCCTTCACCGCTTTCACACACAGATAGAACAGCTCCACCAGGCTGAGGACGAGGGAGACACAAGCCGCCACCAGCATGAACCAGATGATGACCGACTTCTCTGTGGGCCTGGACAGGAAACAGTCCACCTTGTGCGGGCAGGGGAAGCGGGTGCAGACATAGCGTGTCTGTAGGGAGAAACCATAGAGAAGGTACTGACCCACGATAAACAGAACCTCGAGGGCAATCTTGGCCAGGAGATGGAGGACATAACTGCGCAGGAGGCGGCCACGGATGCTGATCTTGCCGCTGTTTTTGGTGTACTTGGGAACTTTATAGGCCCTCCTAAGGAGCAGATTGGTTTGGTCATCCAGCTCTTCCTGCTTCTTCATCCTTTCCTTCATCTTGGATTAGAAAAGCAAGAACACAGAGTTAGACATTTTCCAGGAAACAGATAAACCTTAATTCTGGCAGTGTGAACAAACTCTCACAGTTCCAAAATGTTCTGCCAAAATATGGCTGAACAGTTACTCCAAACTGCCACACTGTTCCAAGCTGTGTTTTCATTAACATTTTGGCTAAATGTATGAGCACAATATAAAATATCAGAGCAATGTTAGCATATGGTGGAACAGCTAATAATGTGCATTGGAGAAGCACTGAGAAGCTTTTTTGTTTCTTTAAACTAGCACTAGAGATTTGTCCTGCTAAGAAAACTCCTTCTTAAGCCATCAAGAAATGGTTTGACTATCAATCCATTGTCTTCCGCTTCCAATTCAGGGTTGCGGGGGTGGGGGCCTGGAGCTTGCCCCAGGTGTCCACCCGGGACAGGTCGCCAGGCTAACATATAGAGAAGCTATTCACATCTATAGGCAATTTGGAATCATCAATTAACCTAACCCCACTAAGTACATGTCTTTGGACTGTGGGAGGAGCCAGAACTCATGCGAAAACAGGGAGAAAATGCAAACTCACACGGCACAGGCCTGGCCTGATGCTGGAACTGAACTCGGCACCTTTGTGCTTTCAGGCAACACTGCGCCATCATGCTGCCCCATCCAGAGTGCACCCCACCTCTCATCCTAAGGTAGCTGGGATAGACTCTAGCACTGCCACCCAGTCCCATGAATGTTTGGCCACCAAGGTGAAGAAAACATGAAATCAAATGTTGTGTTTACACTGGATCATTTCCAGCAGTGCTTGTAATATAAGCCCTTTGCAGGTTCCTTCTTTCAGCCAAAACAAAAGCTTTGGAGACTTGAGTCTACTAGCTGCACATTACCAGCAAATGTTACATTGTAAGTTTGGTTTATGTTTGACTTGGTTAGCCTGCAAAAGTGTCCAGGTCTTTATTAGCAAGTTATTTACTCTAATGGAAACCGGAAATATGGACAAAAGCACTGGACCACACCTCTTAATGTTTGAATTTTCACTCCAATTGCCACAGGTGTATAAATTCAACCACCCAGCCATGTAGTCTGCCTTTACAAACCTTTGTCATTCTAAAGAGATCACTGAATTCAAGTGTAACTGTAACAGTATACTACTGTTGCAACAAGCCAGTTGGTGAAACGTCTTCCCTGTCCGTATTCTTGCGAAATAGAAACAGACTCAACAATAAGTCACCAACACTCTCACTTACTCGATAACTACAGAGCTTCAAACCTGGAGCTGTTCAAACCTCTGGCATTAATATTGCAAAAACTGTGTGCCAGGAGCTTCATGGCATGGAGCAGCTCCTGTAGTCAAAATGTGTTGATGTCCCAGGGCTTTATTCCAAATATTGTTGCCATGTTAAAGCACACATAAATAGACATACTCATAAGGTGGAAAGAATAAAAGCTGTTATGTATGGGGTGAAAAATAATGACGCAGTCTTAAGCTTCCTCTTTAAGTGATAAACATTAATGCTAACGATGGCGCAAATTAACTTCCCATAAAGGGTGCTAAAAGGATCTTCTCTTCCATGCAATTGCCACTCCCTTATAGGTGTGGCATGCATGACAAAAAGCAGTGATACAATTGTACTGCACGTACTGCAGCGACACACCTTCTTTTCAACGTGGATAACATGAAGGACGTGACCGAGATATAACAGCTTTGGAGTCGCTATTGCAATAATCTGAAGAAACCAAAAGCGCACGTGAGAGATGGGGAAGGCCAGGTCATAGCAAACGTTCTCACAGCCGGGTTGCTGAGTGTTGCACACAAAGTCAGACTGTTCGTCTCCCCAAACCTGAATGAGATCAGAGGAAAATTAAAAATGTTATTTAAAAAAAACACCATAAAGCTATAATCCTGGTTTTCACTCAGATATGTCCTATAAAAACAGCACCAAACCTTCTCAGCACCAGTTTGCAGGACCATGATGCGGAAGATAAAGAGCACCGTGAGCCACACTTTGCCGATCACGGTGGAGTGGCTCTGCACTTTATCCAGCAAGTGGCCCAGTAGATCCCATTCACCCATTTCAATCACCAGCTGTCCTGCTTCTGTTAAAGAAGGTACAGATGAAATAAACACGGAGGCAGATAGACACAGCAGTCGAAGGCAGTCATTTCTGAAGGGATGCGTGGGTGATCTCAGATGTGTATATATTATTACAGAGAGTATTTTGTAACCTGACTTGCAGTTCAGGTCAGAACAGACAGCCTCACTCACAAGGCCAACTTTTTATCACTTCTTGCAGCCTTGTGACTGTGCAGATAGAGGCCACGGCTGCTGATTTCAAGTCTCCAAAACATACTTATCTGCTGGACACTGAAACCTTAGCCTTGGTTACCGCCAACCGCCGCCAAGCATAATTCAAAGAATTCCAGAAACTGAGCTTAAACTGTTCATAAAGAAAGTTTTTGCAGAGTTCATTTTAGATGATGATTTTAAAGCTGATACTGTTTCACGCAATATTCGGTGACGCTTCTGTGGCTTTTCTGGCCCACATTGCATTATCTTTGGATTTTAAATTACTCTAAATACATGATTTTTTGCAGCTGGCTTGTTTTGCCTTTGCCAGCTCTGATCCACATTTGCATGCTTACACTCAGTGTCTCATAACAACAACCATTAAATAAAATTCAATGATGAAACGCAGTTATCCTTGCAAATAAAACCCAAGTCATAACAGAGACATACTCCAACATCAGTCCATTAACTATTATTTTTCTACAACATGTACATCATTATCACTGATTTTCTTTCTTTCTTGAATGGTGAAATCAGAGATAGACTGCATCTGTATATAAAAATCAACTTACCAGCTGACCAAACTGAAAAATTGAAAAGAAAAGGTGGCTGAAGAGAGAAGTACCTCAAGAAGATGAGGAGAAGAGAAAGTGAAGAAGAAGCCGTCCTTGTTTTATTGTTCATTCAGCGACTTATCTGGAAGGACACCATCCTAACCACAACAGCAACTCCTTGTCTTAACAACAATTCAGACGTTCTGCTGAAGTGTAACCAGTCATTGGTTTATAATATAATTTCATTTTTGTTGCATTTCAGCTTTGTTGGACAGTGAAAAGAGAACGTGATCGTCTGCTGTACGTTTTCTAATTCTTTTTAATATTGGGAAATAAAGGAAGATTCAGGAGATGAACTAATGCAGAAGCTCGTAAGCATGACTGACACTTCAGGAAAACGGTGTGAATAATGCGGTTAGCTGAAAACCAAAATTAAGAATTGAATCATATGTAAAAGTCCCTTAAATGAATCTTTCAGAGCTTCCTACGCTTTTTCTTACACAAGTGAAACATTTGCTCAAAATCAACAGTGTTTAAATTTTTGTTAGCTTTCCTGTCAGTATTTCACTAATGTCCATAATCCATGTGGTCTTTTTCAAATTATTGCCCCAACTGTGAAAAATTGCACACGAGAAACTGGAAAAAAACTCGATAACCTCTCTGAAGGAATGACCTTTTACCTAGCTGTGTGAGTTTTTTTTGCTGTTGCTTATAGTATTTTTGCTTAAGCAAATGTTTGTCTTTTCACCAGCACAGTATTCAGACTCTGGCGTCATATTTAAATCCTACCACAGAAGGGTTTGCACAGCACCGTGTCTGTTTACTACAAACCACCACACTGCGGGTTCATGAGGTTTACAAGTTTCCTCTAAGGTTTACTCTGACCCAGGTCATCTGTGGGGGTTACAGACTGAACTCTGGAAGCCTGCATCGTCTCTGCTCTGTAAATAATTTACTCCGTACTTACACTTTAAAGAGAAAAACAAAGCCTGGCCTTCACCTTATTGATCAGTCATTGTATCAGAGAAGACAAACATGCACAAGTAAGGCAGAGGGCTGAGGTTTTATAAAAATATGGTTCAACATAAAAGACAAAAGTTACAGTACACACATGAAAACAACGTCACAAGTGATGTTGGAATGGAGGAGTTTTATTGGTCTGATTATGTGCTACAATAACACACGGATTTCACATTCCAGCAATCAATTAACATAATTAATCTCAATGTGTGTGTCAAATATCACACAAATGATTAACTAAAGCAGACCTATTATATTTTTCCACATTCATTTTCTCATATGTGCTGTAATAGTTTAGGTTATTCATTCTAACCCACCTGCTGTTCAAATCTTGTGTTTGTGAGGGACAGCCAATTAGTTGGCTTGAAATGAGGAGTTAAAAGTGGTCGAATCAGTAACGAGATGGAAATTAGCATAACAGGTCCACTTTAAGCAAAATGCTCTCGTATCAAATGTCTTAAATATTGTTTCTTAATAAAATAAAATACCATAAACTTCAGTACACCTTTAAATTGGAGATGCTTGAATATCACACTTCATTCACTCGTCACACACTTATCTGTATGTAAACACTTATATATATATATATATATTTTGCAACAGATAAACACCACACTGTATTGTAGAAAGCTTGACATTTAAACTCTTTGTTTGATTAGACCAGCAAATCAAAGAAGCCGAGGATACAATCTCGGTGCAAGAACGAGTTGAAATATAAACTATTTTTTTTACTTTCAACAAACATGTTTGTAGCATCTGGATGAGGTTTCCCGTACAGCTTTTTTATACAAACACATTGATGAAAAGGCTATCACATATTATTAGCCTGTTATTTTTGTTTTTGGCTCTGTGTATGTGTCAGATGCGCGTGGTCAGAGCAAAAAGTTTTTGGTTAGAATGAAGTCACATGTTATGTAGATTAATAGCAGATAAAAGCAAACCTTATCACAGTGCAAGTCAAAATACTTTCTTAAATTTATTCTTAAATCTAAATCAAGCCTAACTCCTTAAATTTAGACTTGTGTAATTAGTGAATTTGTTTATACTCGTTTCACTTCGGCTGTGTTTGTATTATATTGCTCTTATTTGTCTCACATTTAAGGTGAGGATTTTGATATTGTCTGCACTTATACACAATGTTCTCTTCCACTGAAGTGTTTTTGAAGATACACAGGAGGTAAAATGAGTTTCACTCGTATAAAATGGTTTCTCTGCACAAGACCAAACAAAGTCTTATTGTTAGGCTCCAATAATAATTGACAAGCTTGTAAATCCAACCCAAACACAGGTCTGGAAATAATTAAGGTTGTCTGGCTTCAAAGTAAACGCTGGATGTCACAGATTCATCAGACCATAATCTAGTAATGCAGGAGCAATGTTGAAAAAATGTTTGTACTTTTACTCATCATTTTAGATGAATTCCACTGCAGGTTCTTTATTAACTAATACCCAATCAATAGAAAGAAAACGGTAGTGTCAGCCTTATCAGAGCATCAAAGTTCAACAGATTTAATAGCAGAAGAAGCTGGAATGCAACAAGATTCGTGTAACAACAAGACCCAGTGCGTCAGATTAAGCTCTTAGCTTGAGCTAATGAGCACTCGTGATCCGAGAACCCAGATCCACTCTGGAATGCATCTCATCAATCCGTACTGCAAAGACAAAAAGAGAAGAGAACAGGATATGGAAAAAGTATTTAATGTTTTCAATTCTGGTTTCACAAAAGCTTTAACAGTATCAGAGATCATCTCACTCAGAGTAATATACTTCACATTTTTTACATTTTCTGTGATGCTGTCAAAATAAAAACTGATGACATGACTTCATTTCAACTGACCTGCAGGGTATGAGGCCAATATCCTGTGGTCCTGTTTGAGACTCCCAGAGTGGAGATGGCATGGCGAGCATAAACTTCTGGCTTTGGTACAAACCAGCCTTCTCTTCGTGATGGTGATGAAGATGATGATGATGGCTGCTGCTCACTTGAGGCTATCTAAATGGACATGGACAAAGATGAAGTTAAGCAGCTTGATTTCATCGATCTCCCTAGTTTGATAGCCAATTTCATACATGATGTGCAAACACGACAAGCCACAAATTAGCATCTATCAGAGTAATAGCAGTGGGGATCGTTGATCCAGCCAGACTTTTGCTGCCAGATTTCAGGTCTTACAGAACAGCTACTGTTAAGATATTTACCTGGAAGGGGAGCAGACTCTGAATGAATATGCCTTTGCTGCTGTACTCAAGGTGAAGAGCTCTTGACAAATGATCCAGGTATCCCTGAAATGTCAGAGGAAAGGTTGCTGTTGTCAGGAAAAAATAATGTTGTTGTGACTGGGACTATAGCCAGCACACAGAAGAAATGGAGATGACAGTTCAAAAACCTACATAATTTACTTTAAAGAGCGGCTTACTCTGCTGATTCTCAAACCTTTTTCTGGCTGACACTACTTTACATACTAAAAAAAAGTTACATTTTTAATCAATCATTAACAAACAATCATGGTTCAAAACTGAAAACAGAAGACTAAAACTTATTTTGCATAAATCCTGTTTGTTCAGCTTAGTTTTACAACATATTTTCCACCAGCAGTGGATCTACTTGCCACAAATCAAGAGCTAATACTTTAAGGGGATAGTAGTAACAACAGATCTTCAAATTGATCAGAGACATCAATGTGCTCTTCATCATATTACAAAGGATCTATACAGGCTATAGATATGTTTTACTGGCACGTCTCCATGCCTGCAGACTGTAACAGTGATTTGTCTCACAGTGGAGGCGGTGAGCGTCACTCTTCCAAGAAGAGGTCTGCAGCAGGCACCCGATGATATATTGACCACGGCACCTCTGCTGCGATCCACCATCCCCGGCAGAACCAATCGGGTCATCAGAGTAGTGACTGCAATGTTCCTGTTCACCAAATCCAAGAGGTGCTGTTCGGGCACTTCAATCAGGCTCTGGGGTGAAGCCAAAGATTCATCGACACAGTTTACCAGGAAGCCAATATCTTTACCCCTCAATGCTTCTTTGATGGGCTTGCAGGCCACTTGGTCCAGGGAGAAGTCAGCTGAGACCACAACAGTTTCCACTCCATAATTCTGGGAGAGGTATGCACTCATGTCTCTAACAGAGGAGGGGTCCCGAGTGACAAAGATGATGCTGATGGCATGCCTGGCCAGCTCCTCTGCGTATGCTTTGGCTACAGGCTCCGATGCACCTGACAAGAGAGATGACAAAGTCATGCCAGAGAGAACAAAAAGGTTTGCAGCAACATTATAGACATTGAACCAGTTACAGTGCTGTGAAAAAGGATTTGTCCCCTTCCTGATTACTAAGCTTTTTGCATATGTTGTCACATTTAAATGTTTCATCATCATACAAATTTTAATATTAGAGAAAGATAACCAAAGTAAATTTAAAATGCAGCCTTTAAAAGATGATTTAGGACATTCTGCTTACTCTATTATGTTCTCTACCAGAAAATCTTGATGTAAAATATCTGGTCATCAGTTCGTACCCTGAAGCTCAAGCACACTTGGGTTATACAGCAGAACAATGATCCAAAACACCAGCAAGTCCACCCCATAAAGGTTTTGAAAGGGCCTAGTCAAAGTCCGGATTTAAATGCTTTGGCGTGACCTTAAACAGGCCGCTCATGCTGGAAAACTCTCCACTGTGGCTGAATTCATACAATTCTGCAACGAAGAGTGACCCAAAATTCCTCCAAAGTGATGTGAAAGACTCATTGCCAGTTATCACTGGTAGATGGTACTTCTTGCTGTTAAGGGGGGCATAACCAGTTATTGGGTTTAAGGGCCAATTTTCTTTTTCACAAAACGCAAGGCAGGTTTGGATAGCTTGTCTCCCATTCATACATGCAACCATGATTTAAAAACTGCATTCTGTATATACTCCCGTTGACTTTGGCTATTGTTAATGAAATAGATTCATGAAATATGAATTTAATGAAATAGAGTTTACTTCAATTATAACAGAAATTAACTCTGCTGCGGCCCATCCTTACCATAAACGACAGCCCAGTCACCATATCTCTGGGTCAGCTTCTTACTTGGGATCAATCTGGGCAGAAAATGCACCCTAACCAACGTGCAGCAGTCGCTCAGCAGGATCACTGCCCTGCTGGCCGTGTACAGAGCACCGACCAGCGCCAGGGTTTCAAAGTAAGAGTTGCACGTACGAGAAATTTCTCTGTACAAAAACTGAAAGCTGTCAACCGCCGCCATATCCCACGCTGGAGTTGATGATATAATTTGCTAACTAAAGCTTATTCGGTAATATAACGCTGGGACCTGTACGTGAATAGGTTAACGAATACTTCAGACGTGTAAATGGAAGCTACAACTAACCCCACATAGTAAAATTACTAATAAAAGCTGTAAGAATTCTCGTTTAAGAAGCAGGTATGTCTCCTCTGCTACACCCGGTGAAAGCAGCAAAACATTGGGTCACGTGACAGTGTAGAACAGCAGTGCTGCATTCAAAACCGTAACAAAAAATCCGTCTAAATACTTTTACCTCATGTTGAATGATTTTTAAATATATTCAATAAGGTTGAAATATTCTTTAATTATCACATGACAAACAATAAAAGCAAGTATAAACTCTAAAATTAATCCAAAGACATCCTAAATATCCAGATTTTTATTAGGAAAGCCAAATTCCGATTATCGTGGAGATACCACATGGGGGTCTCCCACAATGCACCACAGTTAACACTGGACGTTTCCATAGAGATACAGTTGTGGATAGCAAAGCGCTAGCTCGATGAAGCTCTTTTATATGCACAAAGACAAGGTGACTGATTTAAAAAGCTCTGTGCGTGATGGTTTCCGTTTGCCTTCGTTGCTTTTTAGTCCAGCTTCCGTTTTAGTTTAATTTTGGCACTTTTGTTTTTCAGCTAGCAGTGTTTCAATAATGGCAGCGTCAAGCTAACAAGAGAAGGGACACATTCATTGTTGTTAGCAGCAGAATTAAGCCTTTAGATTGCAGGACAAAATCAAACTGATTGTACCGTTATTTTACATTTAATCACACATTTACGTGGTGTACACTGTCATCATTGCTGTGATCGCCTGTTTTTCCAGATAGGTAGCCAATTTTCAAACCTGTTGGTGATGAAATTTTTTCCTCCTCACTAAATGAAACCGAGAAGGGGATAATGATAAAGGACGTACGTTTTAGTAACATGCTGGAGGTAGAAATATACACATGAGCACGTTTTGGTTCGTCTGTTGTTAAGTAACTTAATCTGTTATCTTACAGAGTATTAGTTTAGATAGTTTCCTGTTATTTTTCGCCATTGGATGAGCAAATGTGTATTTTATGCTTTAGTGAATGGAAAGAAAAATGCCTCCTTTAGTCTCTTAGAAATCCCTCTGAATTAAAACCTTTTGTTTTTGACACAGCAGTAGCAGAGATGTCTGAGTTTGCTGAGGATGAGGTGGAGTTGCAGTCCTTGGTTAAGCAGTTTCTGAGAAGCATCAGTGACAAGATCTCTAGTGCTCCTTCACCTGAATGTGCTGAAGAGATCCTTCTTCACCTAGAGGAGACTGACAAGAACTTTCACAAGTGAGTCCATCATCAAACACCATAGCATTAAATGTAATGACTGGATCTAATAAAATGGGCTTTGTTATGTTTATATGGGCATGTGTTCTTTGTGTTGTTTTTAGTATATATTTACAGTATAGGTGTGACTTGGTTACTTCTCTTCTTACAGTTATGAGTTTGTGAAGTACCTCCGTCAATATGTGGAGAACGCTTTAGGATCTGTGGTTGAAGAGGAAACAAACAACTTGACCAGAGAAGATGGACAACATGCAATTGGCTCGGGACACGACACTCTGATTCACGCAGTGACACAAAGGACTAGATACTCAGCTGAGTGAGTGTCTCTGAATATCTTTAGCATCTTTTTCTATTGGCCCATATTCATCATGTTTATTGTGTTTCAAACCTACTTCATTGACCCTCCATACTTTCGGATATACTGGAAAACTCCAGAACTCAACCTTCTTACTAAAAAGAATTTCAAATGCAAAACTTTGTTTTTTCTTTTGGCTGCACCTTTTAGGGTCGCCACAGAAAATCTGCCTCCATCTCACCGTATCACTTCCCTGATACCAGCTATCTACAGGGAGTGCAGAATTATTAGGCAAATGAGTATTTTGTCCACATCATCCTCTTCATGCATGTTGTCTTACTCCAAGCTGTATAGGCTCGAAAGCCTACTACCAATTAAGCATATTAGGTGATGTGCATCTCTGTAATGAGAAGGGGTGTGGTCTAATGACATCAACACCCTATATCAGGGGTGCATAATTATTAGGCAACGTCCTTTCCTTTGGCAAAATGGGTCAAAAGAAGGACTTGACAGGCTCAGAAAAGTCAAAAATAGTGAGATATCTTGCAGAGGGATGCAGCAGTCTCAAAATTGCAAAGCTTCTGAAGCGTGATCATCGAACAATCAAGCGTTTCATTCAGAATAGTCAACAGGGTCGCAAGAAGCGTGTGGAAAAACCAAGGCGCAAAATAACTGCCCATGAACTGAGAAAAGTCAAGCGTGCAGCTGCCAAGATGCCACTTGCCACCAGTTTGGCCATATTTCAGAGCTGCAACATCACTGGAGTGCCCAAAAGCACAAGGTGTGCAATACTCAGAGACATGGCCAAGGTAAGAAAGGCTGAAAGACGACCACCACTGAACAAGACACACAAGCTGAAACGTCAAGACTGGGCCAAGAAATATCTCAAGACTGGTTTTTCTAAGGTTTTATGGACTGATGAAATGAGAGTGAGTCTTGATGGGCCAGATGGATGGGCCCGTGGCTGGATTGGTAAAGGGCAGAGAGCTCCAGTCCGACTCAGACGCCAGCAAGGTGGAGGTGGAGTACTGGTTTGGGCTGGTATCATCAAAGATGAGCTTGTGGGGCCTTTTCGGGTTGAGGATGGAGTCAAGCTCAACTCCCAGTCCTACTGCCAGTTTCTGGAAGACACCTTCTTCAAGCAGTGGTACAGGAAGAAGTCTGCATCCTTCAAGAAAAACATGATTTTCATGCAGGACAATGCTCCATCACACGCGTCCAAGTACTCCACAGCGTGGCTGGCAAGAAAGGGTATAAAAGAAGAAAAACTAATGACATGGCCACCTTGTTCACCTGATCTGAACCCCATTGAGAACCTGTGGTCCATCATCAAATGTGAGATTTACAAGGAGGGAAAACAGTACACCTCTCTGAACAGTGTCTGGGAGGCTGTGGTTGCTGCTGCACGCAATGTTGATGGTGAACAGATCAAAACACTGACAGAATCCATGGATGGCAGGCTTTTGAGTGTCCTTGCAAAGAAAGGTGGCTATATTGGTCGCTGATTTGTTTTTGTTTTGTTTTTGAATGTCAGAAATGTATATTTGTGAATGTGGAGATGTTATATTGGTTTCACTGGTAAAAATAAATAATTGAAATGGGTATATATTTGTTTTTTGTTAAGTTGCCTAATAATTATGCACAGTAATAGTCACCTGCACACACAGATATCCCCCTAAAATAGCTAAAACTAAAAACAAACTAAAAACTACTTCCAAAAACATTCAGCTTTGATATTAATGAGTTTTTTGGGTTCATTGAGAACATGGTTGTTGTTCAATAATAAAATTATTCCTCAAAAATACAACTTGCCTAATAATTCTGCACTCCCTGTATATATCCTCCCTTACTGCCATGAAATTCCTCTTAAAATAGAATTGCATTGACTGTCTTCTCCATCTTCAACATCATTTTCCCAATAAATTCACTATCCCACTGGGTAAATGGTCTGGTACTTCTATACTGCTTTTCTGCTTTGTATTTATTTTTTAAATTCATTTTTGCCCCTGCATCTTGTCCAGCAGTGAGGCAATCAGAATTGTTGTCTGAAGGTCAAGAATATTAGAATATTTTATTTTGATTTATTACAATCATAATGAAGAAGACTGGTGGACGGAAAAGGAAAAGACGAAAGAAGTTGAGGAGAACGTTATGGAGAAGGATAGGGAGAGAAAAAATGAGGAGAGAGAGAAAAAACACTGAGAATCTGCTTCAAGACCTGGTGAGGGAAAAAAGTAACACAGCAGAGAAACCACAGCAACAGCTAACATATGCATAAATAACAGTAAATAATGAATAATACATTTTACTGAACAGCACACAGTACTAATAATACAAGATATTTTTAGAGGCAGCAGCCAACTACAATAGTGTGTCTGTGAGTATCTGTTTGTACACCTCTGTGCGTGAGCACGCTTGTGTTCAAAAGGTATCTTCATGGAAATATCTAGTGTTTGTGTGGGACACCACAGCCCTGCCCCCCAAGAATCACCAATGCATTAGTGGGTGGGGGCACCAGCCACTGGCAGGGCATGTGGCAGGGCCATATAGGCCCCCACACCTGACCTGATACACAAACAAACAGGCATACACAGACACAAGCATGAATTCACTACCATGGAGACACGCTGAAAAAATGAATGCAGTACACACACTCCCCATACACACTTTATACTCTCAGGTCCAGGCACCAATGCCTAAAGAGGGGCAATCAGCCCCTAAACACAGGAGATGGTCCCTTTTGCTCTTTTCTGCTTTAACTGAGCACTTTTTAAGCATTATCACACACACGCAGAAATCTTTCTAACATTTGCACACACACTCTGATGGAAGCGTATAGGCAGGCGATCAAGCTAGCAGCCTCCAGATTTGCATGTGACTCACTTTACTTCCTGAGCCACAACTACCACACACACAAGCGCTCAGCTCCATCTCAGCTGTCCAGCCTCAGCTGTCCTGTCGATGACCTTCACTCTGTCACCTCTAGCTCCACCTCCTGACTTTTCTCTTAGCTACCCTTTCTAATCTGAGCAACATAAGTGGTCTTACTGCCATCTCATACTCTAAACCTACCTTTTTATTAAGGCTGCTACCTTAATTCTCTTCTCCACCTACTCCACCTTACCTGCACACTCTCTCCTTACCTTTTTTTGTGCACTCCCCATTGATTTGGATCATAACCCCACCTCTAGTACCTCTATTCCTTGCATCACCATTCACCTTTCCATTTGCCTCACTCGCTCACACATTTTTTTCTGTCTTGATACCGCTGACTTTCATTCCTCTTCTTTCTACTGCACATCTCCGTGTCTGTAGGCTCTCCTCTACCTGCTCCCCACTCTCAATACAGATCACAATGTTGTCTGCGAGCAACACAGTCCACAGAGACTCCTGCCCAACCTCATCTGTAAACCTGTCCATCACCACAAACAAGAAGAGGCTCTAGTACAAATCTGTGTCCTACATTTTCATATAAAGCTGCCACCGGTGTTTTTGTACACAGGGGACATTTTGGCACTTCAAAAGAGGTTTTAGTGAGATTCAAAAGATAAATGTTAAGAACTGAAAGTGGAAAATGGGACTTAAGAACCTCTGCACATGTCCTTAATAGTAATTTGTCAAATTTGTACAAGCAAATACTTGACTTTCTGCTCTTAGCTCATTTCTCATCCACAGTCTCTATATTTTACACTGAATAAGCCAACTAAACTCCACTGTTTTGAACCTGTCAGTGACATCTTGGGTTTACTGTTTAGAGCCTGGGTGTACCGAACTCTCATGGTGACTTTAAGTAGCAGTTGGATTTAGTTAGTTGTATTTCATTTCAGTTTTAAGAGAACTTACTGTCATTTGTAGCCATCTCCCATAATCCCATTCTTAGCCAAAACCCTGGATTAATGTTCTTTAATAAGAAGCTATCCAAGGCCATCAAATGTATTTGTGGTATTAAAGTTAAGTTGTCAGTTGGCGGTTATTTTAAAAAGTGGATAAATCTCATTTGTATTTACAGTATATTTCTTTCTTTTTTTCCATATTGGATAACTGCACCATCCAATCTCAGCGCTGAATTTCCCTGCTTTCAGCTATAAATTGATGCAGTAATTACCTTTCACTTGAGTTTCATATGAAGCAATGTTTAGGCTTGCTGTGACTCATGCAATCATATTGGTTGACCTAGTTTAGCTCATTCACTTTCTCTCTTTATGACAGGTACCAGCAGATGATACACACCTTAAAAAACACCATGATAACAGTTGTGGAGTCTTTAAAAAACAAGTCTGAGGAGGACCAGCTGAGAAAGGAGGAGACGCACCAAGAGAAGCAGCATAGGCAGTCCAACATCCAGTTCACTGACAACTGCTCTGACAGTGGCTCGTCCTTCAGTCGGGTTAGAGAAAACTGCTTACAAATGATGCCAATAAACACTTGTTTTATTAATTTTTTGCCTTTATGTTGTATTCTGGCCCCAATTTCTGGATGACATTAATTTCACAAGTTTCTTTCTTTCCATGATACATGGAACGGGGGTGAAAATCAATCTTTAGACATAGAGTGAAGCTGTTTTGAGAGATATTTTCTTTTTGCTTTTTGGTGAGTAATGACGCTTTCCCCCCCATTTCCTGTCTTTTTTTCATTCCCAGAGTTATGGATTCTTTAGACAAGAGCAGCTGCAAATTTTGGCTGAAAAGCTTGACTCCAGCAAGCCCAAAGAGGTAAACAACTTAGACATATCTTTTGGTTTTTCTTTAGGTCACTGGAGGATTCTGTAGCACAAATCCATCTTTCCCAGTTAGATGATCAGGTCTCTTCAAAGAGTTGCAGGCAAGAGCGAGAAAAATGTCCCTTTAATCTTTCCGTAGATTTCTAATCAGGGTTTTTTTTCTTTGTCTTAATCTTTTAACTTGACATTATCTTCACATTTATCCATGTTGGAAAAACTGGAGATGGTCTTGTTTAATTTTGCACTTAAACTGATTTTGAATCAGTTTGAGTGAAACGGTCGCTGTTTGTTGGCACAGTTAGCACTTGCAAGTAGGGTTGCAAGTAGACATTGGTTTGTGTAAAGGGTTAACCAGCTAAAAGGTCACGAACCACTCCTCGGCATAATTGGCAGTGTAGTCCAGGTGCTTGATGTGAGTCTGTGTGTAGGTGCGTTGGGAGGCTCTGAAGGTCCTCTGCCGTGCTCCTACATCTGATGTGCTTAGCTGTGAGAGCTGGAGCAGCCTGCGTCTGAACCTCTGCGTAGCTCTGAGCGAGCCGGATCCCGACCTCAGTGTGAGTCCTGAGCAGCCTCATCTGCACACTGCAGTAAAATAAGTAGCATTAATCATTTATTCATTAATAAATAAATCAATAATAACCATGTTGTTGTTATTAACGATTTTATGCTTTATAATTGAACATTGAAAAACCTGTTCCTCATTCCACGGATCCTTAATCTTCTTTCTGTTCTTCTCACTGAATTTTCTTATCATTTAGAACGTAGGTATCATTGATTGGTTATATAAATGGCTGTGAATGTATGTTCACGCGTGTCATCTCACCTCTGTCAGGATAATGCGCTGCGATTCTTTGCTAAAAGCCTCTCATCCTCTCCTCTGAATGTGACACGAGAAATTTACACAAGCCTGGGTAGGTAACTCTCAATGGACCCTTCTGGGTTTTAATGTAGTGTGCTGGACTGTTGTGTTTGAATTAAACAAAGATGTTTTTTAAAAAGTAAAATAAAAAAAAAAGTATATCTTAAAGGGTCACTTGTTTATTTACAGAGCAAATGAAAAGCAGCTTGTTATTCAGTGACACATGGGAAGTAGTTTTGGTTTTATGTTTAGATGGAAGGAGATGTTTGGTTTGTGGATTTTATGGGACGAGGTTACTTTCAGGAAATTTCCAAGCAGAAAATGCAACTGTACTAATGTGATCCATGTTACTTACTGTATCTTTGAGTGGTTGTAGCTCACTGCTATACATCCAAAATCCATATTATCTTGTGTGGCTTGTAATAAGAATTTGCCTTTGAATGTGCAGCTAAATCTGTGGAGTCAAGTTTTCTGTCCCATAAGCTGAGCTTTCCAAGTGGCTCAGCTACCATTGACGTTAACAGGCCTGAGATCAGTCGTCTCCTCAAGCAGGTACAGCAACTTTTCTACAAGAGCTTCTTAACTATATCATGTCAAAAATAAAGTGCACACACTGTTTTTCTCTCTGTGTGTCTTGTTTCAGATTCGACTGATGAATGATTTTCAAAAGGAGGTGACTAACTTCTGGATACGTCATCCAGAGAAGTAAGTTGTCTTTATCTTGTTTCTTGATTGTGTGCCCAACCATCACGGACTATCCAGATGCTACTTTTCAAATCTGATGTATAAAAAAAAGAACACTTAGTACGTTTTTAAATGATTCATTTTAAGAGGGTGTGAAATTTGACCCACAAATACATATCACTTAATATACGTAATTATTTATAGAATGATGGAACGGACTGTGAACTTATTTTGTGTTTTTGTTTCTCGACCTTGCTTATAGATACATGGAAGAAGTTATAGAAAACACCTTTTCCCTGCTGTCCTTCCATCACGAACATGGCTCACCAGGAACTGAGAGAGTCCTGGAACCAGTTCACTTACTGGCTTTACTGGATGTAAAAGCCACTTGGTTTAAAAAGTGGATGGTGTGTATGCCCACAGTTTCAGATTTACACAGACTGAATTTTTGTATGAACCGCTGTGTTTGTGTATTGCATTTTAATGTTTTGATCTCCATCCTCTCTTGTTTATATTGCACTCTGTAACGTATATTTTTTCTGGTTTTCTCCTGGCCTCTGCCTCCCTCTCAGCATGGCTACTACAGCAGGGCTGTGATTCTCAGACTCCTGGAGAGAAAATACAAGTCTGTGGTGAGTGGTTTACTCAATAATAAGGATCTTTCACTGCTTTGTACTTCTGAAAGGTCTGAGACAAGAGGGGAGCAAATGAACATCAAAAGGATTAACCCGAGTCAATACTGGATATTTGAGGACAGTACAGATAGATATTATTAGGGATTTTTTTTTTTTAAAGTCAATATCAAGATATTCTCTCTCACATGCTTTCTGTCCATATATATGCATATAGTTGGAGCTAAATTAAAAGGGAATATATTACCATCTGCTAAGCTGTGATACTACTCTCTGTGCTTCAAATGATACTGAGTGCTCTGTAAACACTGCTGGACAAAATATGTCTTTACAACATTTCTAACTGACCCTCACACATTTCTTTGCTTTGTGGTTGAATAAAATACATTTTTTTTTTCTGTTGGTGCATATTTGACAACAAAAATCCTGAAATTATTATATCTGTGAGATAGTGGCTGATAGTATCAGGCAAACATTATATTGGCCTGGTTCTTGGGTCATCCAAAAGGCATCAAAACTTGCATCTAAAACAGACATTGTGCTCATGAGAAAGCAAAGCTGTGATTGGACCAGAGGAAACTGGTGAACTGATGAAAATCTTGGTTTTTCCCAAACAAATCCATTTACCTGCAGAGCCCAAGGGTGACCTGTTTCCATATTGAAATGCTGTAGTCAGCCTCCAAAAGTTGATTCTGTTCATCTGGACGTAGCGTTTTCAGTGGGAGAAACGTTTCGCCACTCATCCAAGTGACTTGCTCATTCTCAGCTGACTGCAGGTTTTCCCAATCTTATAAACAGCACATTTGCATAATGACAGAAAATGCTACAGTCAGCATTTTCTGGTTTGGTTTTTGGGCCTTATTGAGAACCTTCTCCTAAATTCTACCTTTACTAAGATGTAAACTTGTTGAAAAGCTAAAGAGATTTTCCAAAAGACTGGCTGTATCTAACTGCTTCTGACACCTCCTATGAAAATGGTCCTGTTTGTGTCATTTTGTGGGGTGCAGGTGTAAATCACAGCCAAACAGTTCAGTGTACTGGTCTTTTAGACAAAAGGGCACAGAACAGGAGTGGCACTTTGACATTCAAGAATTGGTCTTTTTTTTTTAGCTCAAACCTCCCTTTTAACTGTGACTTTAGAAGAGTTACTGTGGAATCGCCGCTGAAACTTTCTCTAAAGAAACTGCCAATATCTTTCTGAAACACTGTAAGCCTAAACTGCTCTTGCATCGCAGGGCATTAAAATTCCCCACAGTGCTTGGATTTAGATTAAAAGCATGGCTTCTAGTCTTAAATCTCTTGATTGGATAAGAGGAGGTTGCACTGAGATTCTGACTGAATTTTTAAGTAATTGTTCAGTTTTTGGCCTGTTTATGACAGTAGTCTACAAATTTGGCAATGCACATTAGCCGTCGTCATTTTATTCAGCTAATTTAACATGCTTAGCATCCGAAGCAACATGCATTATATCTTTTCTTTCACAGGCTGTAGCAGCTCTTCAGCAGTGCATCAAGTACAATGAGTCCTGTGAACGTTTCACAAATGAGACAACTGAGTCAGGGGAGCAGCGGAGCATTGGCAAGTTAAAAAAAAACAACCACTCCCTAATCTCATTATTTCTTCATCAGGTTTGTGTACTCTCTCAGGCATATTCAAATACCAAACTTCACTCTGGGCCTCTCCCTGTGTGCTAAGCATCAGCACATTTGCAGTAATGCTGATTTAATGTGTCTTGTGAAACAAACCAAAAAATAAAACTCTCAGAGTGAACTACTGTGAAAGTCTAATGAGAAAGTAATGCTTCATTTGAAGCCTTTGAGTGTTCGTACCTAGACTTTGCCATCATTTATTCAGCTTCTTTTATGCACAGACATTAAAACATAGGTGGACAGAGGAAAAATGGTGGAAAGGACAAGTTATAACACTGACAAATTGGCATAGCAACACTTCAGGAATACATTACATATTACATGACGCAGTCCAGTTTTGAATGACGTTCTCAACAATGTGTACAAACAAGAGGCAATACTGGAGATTATCGACAGCCCTTTGCATCACCATTAAGTGGTTTTTTTTTCTCAAATTTTAGGAAACATTTTTTAATGAATTCCTTCTAATTTTTTTACGAAATTATCTGTTTGTGTCAAGTATTTGATAAATTAAAAATAACATGATAATTATAGAGTAACATGGACATGGTGCATATCCATTTGCAAAGCTACGTGCTAAAATGGAATAAACCAGAATGAATACAGGTGCAGATGGGGCATAAGGGAATGCAAGTGGAGCCTGTTATCTCCTGTAAGCCAGCTGGCTCCTTGAGACTGAACATTGTGACCTTGTCTTGGATAAGTTGCGATATGCCAGTTCCCTCGCCACTGATATAGTCCTCATAAAAGACATAGTTTTTTTCCGAGCTGTGCCTCTTTTGGCTTTCTGCTCTCTAGAGACACTGCAAGCCTGACACATTTTTTCACCTGTCAGTCTCATTGTAATTCTGAGGCCTTTGATATGAACAGTGTGAAAACTGTGTCCATCTCAGTGCTGCCACATTTTTTTTCCACATTGTTTTCTTCTCTTTTTCTCATTTTAGTTCCTTAAATCATCTGTTACAATATCAGTAATATATTGTAACAATGTATCACTTTGATTTTTCTCTTAATGTTTCAGGTTTGGTACAGAGGAGTGTTTATTCTGGAAAAGAGCTCGAGTATTGCTGCTTTGTACACTCTCTGTGTGTCCTAGGGAAGCTCATCATCTACACCAATGGAAAAAAGCTCTTTCCCATCAAAATAAGGAAATACAAAGGTTTGATGGTGCAGGATTATGTTACATAACTCAACATGTCGTCTGTTGTATCATCTTGACACTGATCTTGAGAGTTTATTGCCATGTACAGATCGTCATATCTCCTTTAGTAGATGTAATCTTTATAGTGCAGGACTGTGTCTGATCAGCATGTATAATCCTCCCTCGAACAGAGATTTTAGCCCTCCACCCCACTGTAATTACTAATAAAGTTACATAATAGTTACATTTCACTTAGTCAGTTGATTAAAGCAGACTCATCATCTGACTTTCCTGAACTGTAATTGATTTACTAATTAATAACTCCTCTCAGGACATTCGTGTACAGTCAAATCACCCCTGTTTTGTAATTTTATCCAACATAGGTTACACAACTAGGGTGTTGACCAGCAACTCATGGATAATGACCACATCTTCAAGTGTTGACCTGGATACCCTATCTGTGTGTTATAGTTTATCACCTCCTAAAGCTTTCAGTGCAGTTTTTTTAAAAACATGTACTATGACATTTTAAAATCTAAGTGCGGTATTCTACCAGGATTTTTTATTTTTGTATTTTTGTGAGAGCACCACTGACGCCAGGTGTTCACATATGTAGCTGTCTGGAGTCTGGAGTTCAGTATAACTTCAATTCACTGTCCTGCCACACAGTCGCAGTCTGTTCTGCCTTCAGATTTTTAGCAGTATATTCAGTGTTTAGTGTTTTCAGTTTAACATTTTCTTGTTATAGTTATAGTTTTATTTAATATAATGTATATATAGTTATACCATGGCGCTTTATGTACTCATGCTACGACTATACAACACTATAATAATGATGAGAAACCAAGCAATAAATTGATTCCTTATGAGGAAGAATTCGGTGAATGTGGGGAAACAAGAGAATCTCTTTTTTAAGAGTTCTTCAGGTTGTCTCACAGGTTACAGGGGGAGACAAAGATGTAGAGAGAAGAGATGAACATAGAAAGAAAGGACACAGTGTTTGAACTGTAGACCATCTGCACCTATAGGATGGTACTGGGAGATGAATCATTAAAGGTTAATGGCATGAAACAGATGCACAGTGAGAAAAGGAGAGATCTGAATATCTTTTTCTTAGTTTTCTTAAATGTTTTTAATTTTCTTTTTTTTTTTCAGAACAAAGTCCTACTCCCAAATATTTTCTTTTATTTAAAGTTTTAGAAAAGCAGAAGCTCTCTTTATTGTAGTACGTGCAACCAGGAACTGTTGGTGATATTTAGGCTTGTAATGAAATGTCATATTAAGACACTTTTAAAAGTCTGTGGATACTAAAACCCACTGTGCACATAATATGTTAAGTGAACTACACACAAGGGGCTGATCCTTGTCTCTAAGGTTGACCTTAACTTTTGATATGGACTATTTCCTTACCCACCTAATATTTTTAGTCGCTGTCTAGACACGGTGACTATCAACTGATTGATTGATTTATTATGTCTATTTCAGATCCTGTTACCCTGACAGACCTCGTTGTCATCCTGCTTAACATAATGTATAAACACCCTAGACCTCTGGACAGGGATTCCTCACACACAGGTAGGGCATGCATACGCACACGCGGGTATATAGTAGAATTTCAGCTTCCTTATTGGTCTCTGTTCAGATAGGAGAATTTCAAATCAACTGCTGAGGTAGGTTAGTGACCCAACGTATGAGATGGAAAAAGAACTCCTCGGGCCATATCTTTTATCTCTTAACCTTGTACTGAGTCGTGTAGTACTTAATTTGTCTCCTTGAAGACTTTATTGCCCCATTCATTCTCATGAATTACGTTAGAGAAATGTTGGTCCAGTGATCAATATTGTTCCCCACCTTGACTTTGTCAGAGGGTAATCTCCTTTGGCTGAGACAGAGAGTCATGCTGACTAAGACAGATATTTATATTAATATTTTACCTGCTGTCTGATGCAGATCACATGAAGCATTCTTGAGATTGTATTTTGAGCAGCAATATGATACAGCACAGTGCACTCTGCGACAGATTTAGTCTCGAATGGAGGGTAAGATGTTTGAATTTAAAGCCCCATTAGGCTAAGTTTCCAGCTATAACACAAACATGACTTGTAAATCTTCACTTTTGTAATTTTCTCTTGTTACACAACATTGAACTCTAGTTATACGTGGCTTTTAATAGTCTTAGAGTTATGTGCATGTAGTATTAAAAGCAACAACATTCTTATAAAGATTGGTCCCAGATATTCATTTATGATCCTCACAGACATCATCTGTGTTCTCTGTATCTTTGGGCATGTATTGGCATATATCAGAAATAAAGTGCTTCTCAAAAGCGCTTTACTTGTTCCACAGTTTGTCATGTTAGAGCCTTAGTCCAAAATGGATTCAATTAATTTTTCACCTCAAAATCCTACACATAGTACTCCTTAATGACAAAGTGAAAAAGTTTGCTTAGAGTTCTTTTGTTTATTAAAAATATAATAACAAGAATATACCACGTATTTAAGTATCCACAGTCTTTGCTCGTCACTTTGTTAAAGCGCCTATGGCAGCAGTTACAGCCTGAAGTCTCTTTGGGTATGATGCTACAAGCTTGGCACATCTATTTTTTTTGCAGTTGCTCCCATTCTTCTTACCTCAACCTCTCAAGCTCCATCTGGCTGGTTGCATTAGTACACAGCCATTTCACAATAGTTCGCTCAAGGACATTCACACAGTGGTCCAGAAACCACTCCTTTGTTATCTTGTCGTCCTGCTGGAAAATGAACCTTAGACCCAGTCTGTGTTCAGAGCCTTTTGGAGTACGTTATCATTAACTACGTCTGAACTTTTCTTCGTTCATCTTTCCCAGTTCCTGCTAACAAAAAACATCCACACCACCATGCTTCAGTGTAGGGATGTTATTGGCCAGGTGATGAGTGACACCTGGTTTCCTCTAGACATGGCGCTTAGCATTCAGGCCAAAAACTTTTGTTTCATCAGACCAGATAATTTAGTTTCTCCGGGTCTGAGAGTCCTCCAGGTGCATTTTGGGAAAAAACTCCAGGTTGGGTGTCACGTGTCTTTTACTGACTGGCTACTGTCTGGCTACTATATAGGCCTGGTGGACTGCTGTAGAAATAGTTGTTCTCTTGTAAGGTTCTTCTCTCTCCATAGAGGAATGCTGAAACTGTGTCTGTTTGAGGTGAAACATGAATTTAAGCCATTGTGGAATAAGGCTGTGATATGAGAAAAAGTCGGTGGATATATGCATATCTCAAAATAGTGGAAATACAAGTTCATTGGCCACTTTGTTAGGTACAACTTGCTAGTATTGGCTTGAATCATCTTACTGACATGAAAGCAGCACAAAATGGTCATTGATTGCATATTTAGGTGATCTAAAAGTGTAAACCTAGTGGGCAGATATAATCCTAGTGGGTATTAATGTAATTAGATGATTTCATATGCATTTAATTCAGCTAATTAATGTCGTTAAATGCATATTAATTCATTTACTTTCGGTAGGTTCGGACGTCCTGTCGCCCAGCACCCTTGTGATGGAGGTGCTTTGGATGCTATGTGAACAGACAGAATGCGCTACAGAGTGTCTCTATCAGACTCCAGTTATAGAGAAGCTACTAACTCCTGTTATAGCGCTGCTCAATGGACAGAAGGTCACAAGCATACCTACACGCACGCACACACACACACACACACACACACACACACACACACACACACACACACACACACACACACACACACACACACACACACACACACACACACCATTTGCAGATTACAAAAAAGGTTTTTGATTCATACAGTTTCAAGTGTAAAGTGTCCAACCATGACTTTCTACTCATAGTAAATAAGCATGTAAACTACTTTCCTTTTACATTTTTAGTGCAATAATTTTCAAATGGAGACTCCTCATCTTAAGAGTAACATAGCTGTCCTCTGCGTAAGGACTTGTCATCGTTCAGCCTTCCAGAAAATGGAATTACAGAGGCTTTGGTTATGAAATGTAGTAGTTTTTTCTTCAGTTCCATTATTGTGAAAGATAAATGTGTTATTTCAGTGTTGAGTATCTGTTCAGGTGCCAATTTTTCTGAAGCAGTTGGTAATTTTGTGTGTTTATTTTCTGTGCTTTGCAGGCTGAGTTAAAGTCTCCTGCAGCAACCCTGAGTCTCATTGCAGATATTCTGGCTCGTATTGCAAACACAGACAGAGGATTAGCGCTCTTCTTATTTGAGAAGAATCTCGTCGCAGCCCACAGTGAGAGGTGAGATGTTGTGATTAAATTCGCAGCGTCGTTTTGTCGTTCTTGATAGTAATGAATAAATTACATTTTCCTAACTTAGCTGGAAGATTTTAATACAGAGTTAAATTTGCATAGCAAATCCTGCTTATTCTGCACCGAGAGCAGATTGGAACATGAGGCTGCTGCTGGTTTGTGAGCAGCTGGGGTTATATTATACTGCGTTATATTCTGTTGCCTGACAATGACTAGTCTGCACTGTAGTTTCCTTCAGTCTGTCCAGAAACACATTCTATTGTTGTGAATGACCAAGAATGTATTTACCAACCACCTATGGCTTCACTTCTGTATGCTAGCTCATTAAAAATGTGAGTGTATGAAAGTGCTTTGGAGACCTCCAGTGTAGGCATGTAAAGCCACAAGTTGAAATTGCTATACTTACAATCTAAAAATCTCATGTTGTGGCTCTATAATAAACATTGTCTTTTTTCACCCTCGTCTGCAGAACCTTTGCTGCTCATATCATCATACAGTTCACCCAGAGGCTGCTCGACAAGGAATTGCCATCGTTGTGTGAATCTGATATGCCCCATTCATTATGTGGAGCCTTTATTTTAGTTTGTCGGCAGATGTACAACACCTGCGAGGGTCTGCAGGTTCTACGACCCTACGGCCTGCACAAAGCTTTAGCTGCTGCGTGGAAAAAGGTACATGTAACTAATTTGTGCTATTTGCAGAGACTTTATTATTTGACGTGGAGCTATTATAGATTCAAAGATTCAGGATTCAAGATTCAAAGTGTCTATTGTCATGTGTTCAAAGAAAAAAATGCATTTCTTTGTGCAATGAAATTCTTTCTTTGCTGTCCACCCACAGATGCTGATTAATATATACAATAGAAATAGAACAGACAAAATACAAATAGTACAAATAAATAAATGAAGACAGAAAAGGAGACAAAATATTGAAGTGTGAAACAGAGATGTGTGCAAAAGAGCTATAGCTTAATAATTAATACAGGTTAATTATTATTACTGTTCAAAAATAGTTCAGCTGTTCAAGAGTCTGACAGCAGTGGGGAAGAAGGAGTTGTTGAGTCGGGATGTTCTGGATTTCACACTTCTAAACCTTCGTCCCGATGGCAGAAGTGTGAACAGTCCGTGTTGGGGGTGTGTGGGGTCTTTGAGGATGGAGGCAGCTCTCCTCTGGACTCTGTGATGGTAGATGCTCTGCAGAGAGGGCAGCAGAATCCTCATGATCTTCTCTGCAGCTGTTATTACTCTCTGCAGGCGTTTGCTGCAGTAATCCAGCTGGTCAGTGTGCTCTCCACAATGCAGCTGTAGAACTTGCTGAGGATCTTGGCCGACATACCAAATTTCCTCAGCCTCCTCAGGAAATACAGCTGCTGCTGCGCCTTCTTAACCAGCTGTGAGGTTTTCAGTGTCCAGGTGAGGTCCTCAGAGATGTAGACGCCCAGGTATCTAAAGCTGCTCACCCTCTCCACTTCAAGGCCCCGGATAAACTGCGGCTGGTGAGGCCTCCTCTTCTTCCTCGTGTCCACTATCATCTCCTTTGTCTTGTCAGTGGTGAGGGTGAGGTTGTTGTCCTCACACCATGACACCAGACCGGCCACCTCTCTCCTGTAAGCCGCTTTGTCCCCTCCAGTGATGCGACCGATCACTGCAGTGTCGTCTGCGAACTTCAAAATAATGTTATCTTTGTTGGAGGTGACACAGTCGTGGGCGTACAGGGTCTAGAGGATGGAACTGAGGACGCAACCTTGTGGAACTCCTGCGTTTGTAATAATGCTGACTGAAGTCCTGTTGCCGATCCTGACGGATTGGGCCCTGCCAGTCAAAATGTCCAGTAGCTAGTCACGTAGGGTGGGGTGTAGGCCGAGTGTTGCCAGCTTGCGAGTGAGTTTGTGTGGGATGACAGTATTGAAGGAGGAGGTGTAATCAACAAAAAGTACCCTGATGTATGAGTATTTGTTTTCCAGATGGGAGAGGGAATAGTGAAGGGCAGCAATGATGGCGTCTGACGTAGACCTATTGGGCCGGCGGGCATACTGCAGGGGATCCAGAGTGTCTGTGATGTTGCTCTGGATGTAGGCCAGCACCACTCTCTCAAAACACTTTTCAATGATTGGAGTGAGTGCAACTGGTCTATAGTCATTCAGGCAGGTGGCTGGGCTTGTCTTGGGGAGAGGGATGATGGTTGTGGTCTTGAAGCATGTGAGGACAGTGTTCTGGTTGAGGGAGAGGTAAGAACCTCCGCCAGCTCATTGGCACATGCTTAAAGGGCCCGTCCCGGGATGTTGTCTGGTCCTGCTGCCTTACGGGGGTCGATCCTCCTCGGGGTTTTGTGCACCTGGTCTATTGAGACCACTGACGGGGGTGGGGGTTGGGTGGTCTGGGGGTTCTGGCAGGTCCTGGTGATCTGGGGGGTCTAGAGGGTCTGGGAGGTCTTGAAGCGGGTGTAGAATGTATTGAGATCATCCAGCAGACCGCCTACAGAGCTGATGGTGCTGGTGCTGGTGGTGGCCCTATACTCTGTGATGTGCTGCAGGCGTTGCTACATCAGGACTTGCCATCCAGCTTCTCTCTGTACTGCCTCTTAGCCACTGTGATGGCTTTCCTCAGTCCATACTTCGCAGCTTTGTACTCCATCTCATTTCCTGATCTAAATGCGAGAGACCGAGTACGCAGCATGTGCCATACCCGACTGTTGATCCAGATCTATATATTATTATAGAATAATATATGTAAGATTACAGTAGTGGATGCTCATATTATGGGCAACCAGTCAGAAGAATGTAGGATTAAAAGGAGGATGAATAGCTCTGTAGAGCTGTAGGGGTGCACCAAGGCCCAGTATAAGACAAATGAGGATTAATTTGAACTTTGAATCATGTGAAACTTTTCTGCCCAAACACAAAACCATGTGTGCTTGGAAATAAACCAAACTCTACACCAGCTCTTCTTTAATAAATCTTGGTTTGGTAAAGGGAACAGTTTATAAACACAGTGCAGTGGGGTTTTTTGGATCACAAATAATACAGCAGTGCTTTACTGTATGGAAAGTGCACTCAAGAATTTCACATCCTGCTGTTTTGCTGACTTGAAACAGTTTAAAGAAATCCATTTTATTTCATCAAACATGTTTTTTTTATTATTATTATCTCTTTTATAAGAGAGACTTGACCCAGGTAGCAGATAAGCTACATATCATAAATGCAACACATAAAACATTATACAAATACCCACAACAAAAAACAGTAGTGTTGTATAAGGAAACCAATCACGTCTTCACCACAATGATACTGCCCTCAAAGTTAACAATAGATGTCGATTTTTTTCATTTCCAAGATGTGATTTAAGAAAATGCTGTTTTCCCAGATATGTTACTTTTAGAGTATAACTGTAAATATAACAAATCCAGGAGACATTTGCTTGACTAACTGAGCCATGACTGGATAAGAGATGATGGCCCAACTCAGTTTCTGAATCTTTTATCTAAATATGTAAAGGAGGGGTGTCTGTATGTAATGATCAGATCCCTGGCTAGAATATTTATGCTGTATTTCATTTACTTGATGAATGCCACGTTCTCGCTTTATTCAGTCAACACAGCTTGAAAAGCACCATCATTTCATGCAAATGGTGGGAATTAACTAACCTTTGTAATGTGCTTCATTTAGTTCTTGGAATGGTGTTTCTGACTCGACACAGCATCAGTTATCTTTAATCTGCAGTTTGTGTTTCAAAGCTAAACCAGAAAATATGCAAACAAAAATGAAGCTCTGCTGCAGTTCATTTACAGGGGCGTCATAGAGAAGGTTTCAGTGGCGCTGTTAGCATCCCTGGGTTTTTGTCCCAGTATGTTGAGTTTTTGGTTGCTTTGTGTATTTTCCGGGTTTTTCTTTATGTATTGATAGTCTAGAGTTTTGTTACCTAATTCTGCTCTGTGCTTTGCTTGTATTCTACTTCAGTTTTGCCCCCTTGTCTCCTGTCCTAGACTCACCTCCGTAAAGCCCCTGTAAATCAGTATAATCTCCATGTTTGGTTACTTTTCTGACTCTGTGTCAGTTTGTGTTTCTGTGTTCCTTTGTTTGTCTAGTTTCTGTGTCCTGTCTCCCCAGTCTGTCACATCTCATATGTAACCAGTAAATGATCGAATCCAATTAAGTCTGTGTTTCTGTTTTTTCTATTTTGGTTCCCGAGCTCCAGCAGTAAAGCTGTCTGAGTTGAATTCGTGTCTCCATGTCTGCATTTTTGATCCGGAAGCTATCAGCCACACCTTGACGCATAACAGGCAATCCTTCTGTCAAGCTGCCCAGTGACTGGTAGTGCCTCAGTAGCTGTGAAAGCAGTTCCGCCCCACAACCTACCTGTTTATTTTCAAAACATCTGGTATAAAAATTAACATGTATGAGACATTGTTTTATTACTTTATTACTGTCACAAAATGGATCGTGTTCCTTTGAAAGTCTCAAACACATGCCCATATTTCTTCAATGGAGAAACAAAATGCAGGTTTAATCCTGACTGACAGTGGGATCAGCTGATGCTCCATGTTTACTCACCTTCTTGTTTCATGTTAAGCAAATGAGATCCTGGTGTTTAGAGCACTTTTTCAGTCTGTCAAGAACCAAGTAAACAAATGAACACATTCTGTGGGATTTTGGATTGCTTAATTATTTATTTATTCGTTCTAATTTAAGGATGTAAATGTGGTCTAATATTTCAGGTGATCCTCATGTTCACAAACTCAATTTAATATAGAGTAATTAAAGTATGATTAAAGTATATTGTGTAATAATACTTTTTTTAAAACTTTATTTCTAGACCAGCTCGCTGTCAGAAAGGGTTCAGACTCCAGTACCTGGAGCTGGCGCTGGATCATCTACCCAAGAGCTGCAGAACATGTGAGGCCGCACATCGTAAAATCCAACTTTAAATAATTTTACAAAATGTCTATATTTATTACAGCAATGAATGAGGACACCATCCAGTAAAATACAAGAGTATTGGAGTTCAGCGGTATTTAATCATGTTTTTTTTTCAGTGTATCTTCAACAAGAAGCAATCTAAATAAAATACTATAGGACACCATGTAAAATCGAATTGTAATACAATAAAGTGACTCTATAAAATGAAATTGCCCCAAGAGTTTAATAAAGCAATATGAAACAAACTAAAAATGGATAACTAAAAGTAGAATAAAAACAACATACACAGAAAATGTCAGATGATATTAAATGGCTCACAGTAAAGTACAGTGGTATCTAAAAAAATGTCTTTATGTGTAAGGAATTGACTCCTAGTGATTTTAATATTGTGTTTCTTGCAGTGGGAGGACAAAGCACCATCATTTTTCTGTCTTTCTTGTTTGTGAACAGGCTCATTTGGGAGGAGACATTATTGGACAGTCTGTTGAATTTTGGTGCCACTCCAAAAGGCCTTCTGCTGCTCCAGCAGACAGGAGCCATTAATGAATGTGTCTCCTACATGTTCTCTCGCTTTACCAAAAAACTTCAGGTAATAATGTACTTAACTGTTCGTAGTTAATTTGTGGTAATTGTCCTGCTTGTGTTTCCATCATACTAATTATGTACAGTAGTGTATCTCCAGTTTGCGCGCATTTTGATTGTGTTAAGCTTGAGGTTTCCTGAGCCAAATGCTCTGTAGCAGCACTCTGCTGCACATTAACACAACTACAGTATATAAGAGTAGCCACGTGGATGCTGCCAAATTCAAATGTAGTCACTGAGAGGCCAAAGTGTAGCAGTGACGAGATCAAGTGGGCTGTTGGGGAGTGGCATTATGAATTGATTTGCTCCATGAGATTCAAATTCCTCCAATGAAAATGGTGCCAGCAATGCAACGTCAGATTTAAAATAGCATTCTTTAAAAATTGCACGTGGTCACAAAACGAGTCATTGGGTTATAAAGGCACTGTTAGTAGTTTGAGGTTATCGTCCTGCTTTCATCAGGGTGGGTTTTCATGTCCTGATAAGCACTGCTCATGACATAGTTACATTAATGTTTTATTGCATTTTATGGAAATCCTTTGGCAGCCCTTATTGATCCTATCAAAGTGCCAAAGTAATTTCATGCCTCTCAGAATCTTCCGGGTCATGCTGACTTGAGTTAGACAGATACAAAATGAATAATCACTGATGAGACAAAAAAAGAGAAAAGAGTGATTATTGGAGTGCGTACAAATATTTGTGCAGAAACTATGGATGCACATTGTATTAAGGATTTATGTTGTATTATTCCCTATGCAGCAGGCATAATCTTTGTCAGATTTATTCATTCTGCTGGCTCATGTCATCAATATCATAATTCATTCTTCACAAGATGTGGTAATTTGTTGATCCTGCTCCTCCTTAAGGCCACAATCATAATTCCCGAGGACTCCTTAGTATTCACAGCACCCTGCTCGACACTGAAACACACTTTCTAAGATTCAAATTGTAAACACACATACACTCAGGCTTGCTGCAAACCTTAGCTGATCCCCTGTGGGCTTAATTTACCGCCATTGTTTACGCACTATTGTAATTGCTTCTCTAGTTTAGCATTTCAGTTTAATTATGGCATGTAATTATATTTTGTCTATTTTTAGTTGTGGCATTGTGTTGTAATTAATGAACGGCCTGCACACTCCAAAATCAATTTACAATTTGATTTCTCCACAGCATGTTTAGCTACATTATGTTGTGCCTTTCCAGAATCCTAGATTTACTTACACATCTCCCTTTATCATACATTAGCACTACATTTGACCTAAACCTTTTCCATCCTTTTTCCAAACACTCATTCATTTTTTACCTGATGAGCAAAAACTACAATAGTGAAAGGCTGAAAGATTTCTAGGAGTATGAGATTTCTGTGTGTTTTCTGTAGGTGAGCAGCTGCGAGAAGTTTGGCTACGGGGTGATGGTGACACAGGTGGCAGCAACTGCTCCGGGAGTTGTGGCTCTGCACAGTTCAGGTATTAATGCAGTTACTTGGACACAACAAACACTTGTCAGCTGTGATGCTCAAGGCTTATATTATAAGTTGTTGTTTTTGTGTTGTCGGTATAAAGGAGCTTAGGGGGAAATGTATTTGTCAAACTGTTTTTGTCTGGGTAAGAAAGAGTAAGAAGAGGCGTTTTCTTTTTTTCTTTTTGTTTTGGAAGGATTAAGATGGTGTGTGATGTGAGCATCATTCAGGCAAGAGAAAATGTGATTTTGTTGTCAGCAACACATTTACAAGTAGCATGGTGAATCATAGATAAATGGATTCACATATCAGTTGTATACTGATACTAGGTGTATCCATATGCAAAAGGCTCCAGGAAATACCGTACTCTTGTCAAAAGAGGCCAAAAAATGAAGCCAGTGAACAAATATTTTAATCCTGCATTCTTTCTATGGGCCAGAAGGGGCGACTCAACTGGTTATGGAAAAACAAAGTCTGATTTCTTATCAGCCCTTCGCATATAACAGCACCGCTGCGCTCTGAAACCTATTCTCTCTAATGACTTTAGCCACGCAAGAACAGTTCCCTGCTGTGTTGAGCAGCGCTGGCTGTGGAGCACTCATGTGTTCCATGATGTGACATACGTTTGTGCCATCGATAAAAAGGCTGACTGACAGAAAGAAGGATGACCTCAAAAAGTGATATAGTCCAGGCAGAGCTTACAAATTATGGGCCGTTTGCCAAGCTTTCTATGTGAGAGAGCCATTCTGTAAGAAAAAGACTCTACTGCTGACTTGATCTATGACCACTGAAAAACAGTTTATGATTTCCATCACTATTCAATCATTAAATTTTTTTGTAACATTACCTTTTTGTAGATAATGTTAACCTTCCAGTCAAAAACAATACTTTAAGGAAGGCCTGCAGTGTCATTTAGAAGTCTACATTCACCCCCAGCTTGTCACCAAGACCCAAAGCATCTGCTTGAGGTTTCAGAACTGGACTTCGCTAATCAATGGGTGCTGTTAGGGGGCTATGTCCTTGTTTTATATACAATACAGTACATTCCCTGGGTTATACAGCACTGATATGCAAAGATCAATTGTATATCTGTAACTCTAGAACTGCAGTACTTGCAGTTTTCATAGTTTAAATTTGTCATTGTACTCTGTTTGCATATTCTTCTTCTAAGTATAAAATCCCTTTTGTTATATTTGTCTTGTTAATTTAACTGAAATACACTGAAAATTGCTCACAAATTAATGTTTATGTGTCAATACAAATGCAGCTTTTGTTGCTGGGAGCTTCCCGTGATGCACTGACTATTTCTTCTTCCATGATACTAATGTTATGTCTTTACTTCATCATTTATGTACTGTAGTGTATCCCCAGTTTTCCAGTGAGGGCTGCATACATTTTGGTTGCATTAATGTTGTTATCCAGCCGTTACGTGCAAGCTTGAGGTCGCTGAGTCCAATGTTCTTTAACAGCAGCACTCTGCTGCACATTTAAACAACTACAGTGGAAAAATATAGCCAATCAGAAGCTGCAAAAATGTAGTTACTGACAGGCCAAAGTGCAACAGAGAAGAGATCAAATGGGATCAAAGTGAGTGGCATTATAAATTTACTTCCTCCCTAAGATTCAAATCCTCCAATCAAAACGGTGCCAGCAATGCAACGGCAGATTTAAAATGCCATTCTTTAAAAGATCGCACACAATAACAAAGTCAGTCGTTTATTTATTAAAGCACTGTTAATAATTTTAGTTGCTGCGATTTAAAATAAATGTTGATACAAAACATTTCTCCATGTTCTGTCTCAGGCTTTATACGGGCCCTGGTACTAGAGCTGTGGTCTGTTCTTGAGTGCAGCAGTGACGACGTCAGAGTGGTCCGTCCCAAACCAACTCCCATTGACCCCATAGATAGGAGCTGCCTTAAGGTATTGTGTGTGTGTGTGTGTGTGTGTGTGTGTGTGTGTGTGTGTGTGTGTGAGAGAGAGAGAGAGAGAGAGAGAGAAAGGGAGAAGGAGAAACTTCCTGGAGCCCAAAATGCCCCAATTTTTAGATATCTACATGATAGTACAGACACAGATTTCTTAGAAGTTTTGCTTTTCCATCATGTTTTTAGCTCACTGGTTACAAAGGTGTTTAAATTGATTAAAATTAAATTGATTCCAATTATTATTGACTCAGAATAGTGGTCCATGTGTTGCTGTGATACCAGCAGCCATGTAGAAAACTGACTTGTGAATATTCATATTTAAGAAACTGGCAATAGTGATTTTGTTAACAAGAAAGGCTTTTTTGCTCAGAACTGATTGGTTTATGGGTGTCTGGGAAAATAAGCCTTACTTTCATAAGACTGCATTTTTAGTTATGTTTTTGGCAGAATTTCTCTCAGGAAAGCTTCAACATTTCATTTGAAGCTCCAGTGTGCGCCTGTCTGTGTGTGTCTGATGCTTGGCCTCTGACAGCAGCCAAGTCATCTCTCTCAGAGAGACTAGCCAAGTGAATACGGACAGCCAGTGATGTGTAAACTGTGTCCTGCCACAGGCGACTTTAAAGCCTGCCTTATCAGTGGGTTATACATATATGCTGAGCTCAAAGGAAAACTAAATATACACATACCAGTATTTTGGTGAATTAACTCGAGTCTTTGCTTTAATCTGTGCTAAGTACAGTAGGAGGTTTGGTAGTACATATGAAGATAAGGAAGTACACACATGCACAGAAACATCAGAAGACACATGAAAGTATAGAAATTTTTATTTTAGAAAAAAAAATCCATCGTATGTTGTTTCTTTCTTTACGTTTCTTTGAAGCTGTTTAATATAATCTAAGTTGTAGCTCGTTTGTGCAAATGACTGTTTTTTTTTTCCTTTGATGCTTTTGATGATATGTTTTCCCTCTTCCACCAGACCCAGTGAAAAGCGCAGGGAGCTTTCCTGTAGTTTAATATTCTTCAGGCTGCAATAGGTTTCTGCTCAACCACTCTGCTCAGAATTGTGTATATATGTCATATTCAGTTTTGAGAGTGTGGTAAACCATGTTTTATCTTTGCAATCATAAATTCTTTTTACATTTTGTTTTTCTTTGAATACTACAGATAGTATTTGTCATATTATCTGTAGTGTTTGTAGTTGAATAGTGTTATATTGTTATTATGTGTTAGGATTTGATCAATCCATGACGTGCACAAATGCATTCACAGTGGTCTTTAAAAGCAAATCCATTTTTCTCTCTAACAGCTTCTGTATCTGTTTTACTTTCCTCTCTTCAGTCCTTCCTGTACTTGGTCAACCTCCTCTCTTCTTCCCAGTCGGTGTGGGAGTTGCTGGGCCGGCAGCCTTTGGCCAACAAAAGCGAATACACCCTGAGGGAGATGCCAACCTCCATACCTGTAAGCGTTTTTTTTTTCTTCTTTTTTTCCCCACACACTGCAGTTCTTTTTTCATCCATCTGAGGGCATGTTTGCACTTTTTATTTGGCCTCCAAACACCACCCACACATTTGTTTTACTTCAAACGCATTCAAATAAACCCCCCTCACACTGAGACTGATATATGTTCTCCACCTTACACATTGTAAATTCCCACACTGTTTTCGTTTTGCACCCTAACTGCTGCATTCTTGTTCAAAGCCTCTCATTTTACTCCACAGGATTTGATTGACAGACTGATTGCCGTGAATTCGGATGTGAAGATTCATTCTCTCTTCCGCTACGAAGAGAGTCACACATTCGGCCTGAGGTGGGATTGATATTTTTTTTTTTTCATATTACTTAACATCAGTGGGGAAGCACACGATATCGGATTATCACCTGGTGACTGCACACACACTTCAGCCTCTGGCAATAGGAGACTGGCATGGTTCTTTATACTTTGATTACCCAGCATTGAAAGGCTGATGAAAGGATTTCTCTGGATAAGAGAGAAATAAGCTGGGCTGTGTGTGTGTGTCTGTGTGTGTGCTTGTGTATTTCTATGAGAGCAGTGTGAGAAGGGTGGTGAAGGAGTTGAAGAAATTTATATAAAACGAAAAGGTGTTTCAGATTTGATTTTAGTTTTAAGGTTCAAAGTAGAGATTGGCTTGCAGTAAAGGCTGAAGTTAATACTGAAATACTGAGCTGAGAGGATTTAATAATGCCAGAGAAAATCTGCATTTTGTATCTTATGGGCTAGGTGTGCATTACAACAAAGATGTGTTGTAAATGTGTGTGAGGAGAAATAAAGCAGTGTGTCTGAGCTAAAGAATGCTTTGGTCGTTACATACCCTGGTACATGCGTGTCTTTGCACAGTCCTCCGATGGCAGCTGTGCATCCCTTTTCCTTTTTAAAAGCTTTGTGAATCACAATAGCTTCAGCTTGTTTGGAGTTTCGCTGACTCACTCTGTCTGTGCCTGTCACTCAGCCCACTCCTGCTAACATCCTGAAGCAAACTGAAAGGAACAAGATGCTCTGTTCATTTACCACCTGGACTGATGGAGTAACTGACAAACTCTGTGCTCTTCAGTGGCTTGCTAAATTTGGTAAATATAGCCCTTTGCCTATAATCTGCCATGCTATTATTTAGTTACTAGAGTACTTGCTTTAAATCAGTGACTCTCAAACGTTTTCTCGTCTGACCTACTGCAGAAGCTAAAAAACTTCAAGGCTTTTAATCAGTGAGCCAAAAGAATACATGTAAATGGTAAATAGTCTGGTTCTTATATAGTCCTTTTCTACTCTACTCTACAACTCATTCACCCATTCACGCAAACAGTTCTATACTTTCTATGCATTGCAACTTGGAGTTAGTATCTCGCCCAAGAATATTTTTGCCTGCAAAGTGGAGCAGCCAGGGTTTGAACCATTAACCTTCCAATTAATAGATTAACTGCTCTCCCTCCTGCAATAAAGCCAGCCATGTAGTAATATGTGTAGTATTGAAGTTTAATTTAAGTAAAATAATATCCAGGATTATAGTTATTTAAGCTGCTTTCACTTCAAATTTCTGCTCTGCTCCACTTTTGGGGCCTCCCCCACAGTTTGAGAACCACTGCCTTAACCAAGCAACATCTGGAAAAATGTCCTATGTTATTTTGTGCGCCTAAAGAGAGCAAGCTCAGTGTTCTTTGAAGTTATGCTCATTAATTGTTAATTAATTGTAAATGTTTGCTTGAGAAATTTGGACAGTAAAAAAAATCGATTCAATCATCAAAATATCTCTAATATAGGAAGTAAAGGCATCTTAGGTAGTAAAGGTTTAAAATATACACACACACACGCACACACAAACAATTGAACCCAGAAGGCTCATTACTAACACATCATCACCTACAATGTGACTGCTTCTGTTTTCATTCGATCTTCTGATTATCCTTTGCCTGAAGGGATATGACAGCGTGGTACATGAATTGTGCTTTATTGATCCCAGAGGGGAAAATTGCATCACTAAAGCAGCATTTACACAGGAGGACACTCCTCTGATTAATGAAAAAAAAGTGTATCAAAGACAGAAAAAAGTAAGAATAAGAAGCATAAAAAGTGGCATAAAAAAAAAGTTTTATTATATTGTTAGGGCAAAATATATTTAATACAGATATAGTGCAGTATACACATTATTTATGTATAAAATACATGTGAAAATGTCAGCAAAAGCATGTGAGAGGCATTTGAGATAAACAGAATAAAACCATGTGTGAATAAGGGAGAGAGTGAGCTTTTGATAGTCATTATGTAAATGCAGTCTTTTTAGAATTTCCATTTAACAGAAGAATACATATATTATATAAAGTGTTTTCGAATGTCTTCTGGTCATGTCATTGCAATGGCTGATTTTCTTACATCATTAAGTTCTGATCAGTAAAGAAGCAGAAATGACAGCTCAAGTTTTATGTGATATCATGTAGTGTGGTTTGGTTAGATTTAACTGATAGTGGCTTAGCAGCAGTTAATCTACAGCTACGACTGCATGAGATCACAAACTGACACCTGTTTGCTTCAAAGCTGCTGGAAAAAAACATTTATCTCATTAAAATGGGTTTATATAGGATTTTTGTTAGTTACAGTAGTTTCATATTAATGGAGAGAAAGATGATATCAACAAAAAAATTTAAATAAAAATGTTATTATCATTGAGAGAAATCAATATTTGATCCCCAAGCAAAACATGATTTAGTACTTGGTGAAGATACCCTTGTTGGCAAGCACAGCAGTAAGATGTTTTCTTATATTTGGTCAACAGGTTTGCACACATCTCAGTAGGGATTTTGGCCCACTTCTCTTTACAGAAACTCTGTACCGGTAAATCCTTTAGGTTTCTTTGCCATTCCATGACCTTAATGACTTTGTTTTTGAACTCCTTTCTTGCCTTGGCGGTATATTTTGGGTCATTGTCATGCTTCAAGACCAATTAATGACCCATCTTCAGTGTTCAGGCTGGGAGAATGAGGTTCTCATCCATAATTTTTCAGTACATGGCCCAGCCAACTGGCTTCTCAATGCAGTGAAGTAGTTCTGTGCTCTTAACACAAAGCAGTCCTAAAGCATAATGTTTCCACCTCCGTGCTTGACTTTGGGGATGGTGTTCTTTGGGTCACAATCAGCATTTCTCTTTCAACTCCACGGATCGAGTTGATGCCAGAGAGCTCAATTATGTTTTCATCTGACTGCAGCACATCCTCCCAAGCTTTCTCTGAATCATTTAGATGTTCACTGACAAACTTAAGGCAGACCTGTACACATGCTTCCTTGATCAGGAGCACACAGTCAGTGTTGCAAGATTTCAATAGTGTATTACAAATGGAGCTACAGACCAAGAGTAATTTAAAGTTGATTTATGTTTTTTTCCATTTTCAAATAATCACACCAACAGTTGTCACCTTCTCACATGCTGTAGGTCTTGTAGCCCATTCCAGCCTTATACAGGCCTTGTCCCTGATGTTTTTTTGAGCCACTCTTTGGTCTTGGTGGAGAGGTTGGCATGGAAGAAATTGATTCTGTCGAGTTAAGAAGCGAGTTAAGATCAGGAGTATCTGTGATTGATTGGTTGTAATTCATGTGCTACATGGCCACACAGCCAGTCTGGAGCCAGAATTTTGTCTGGGTTGTAGGGGATCAAACATATATCTAATTCAGTGACATGCTCAATCAATTTGTAACTTTGATGTAATGTGTTTTTTCTAGCTTTTTGTTGATATTCTGTTTTGATCTATTAAAATGAAACTACCATACAAATTATGTCATTCCTTTGTAGGTGAGCAAACGTACAAATTCATCAGAGGATTACATAAATACTCAGCTCAGGTGTGCTGGATGAATAAAATCACTGCAAACAATAATAAAAGGTTTAATTTATTTTGCTATTAGCAGATAATAAAAACACCTTCTGAAAATATTCCAATTTAATGATCCATGCATTTACAAATCATGTTCAAGCCCAGGCAGAAATATATCTTATTAAAGGGGTCCATAAAATAAACAAAAGCAAAATAGAACATATTTATGATAAAAAAAAACATTTTTTAAAAAATATGTTTCTATATGTTCATATTAGACGTTCTCAAACCTTTAGTGTTTAGCATGGAGTTGATTACTTGCCCAATTACTGTGTGGTGGACAACAACGCCCCCTGCAGTATAAAGATAATTAAGCTCTGCAGGCTATTCTGAAAAATAAAAAAACTAGTGACAAGAATGTCTGACATGTACATTAATTCACAACACGATTAATTAGCATATTATGCATGTTATGTATTGTTTATGCACTTGTGAATGTCCCTAAGTGTGTATTTCCCATTAGCTGCAGGCAGTTCGTCATAGCATTAAGTTATATAATTACTGGTTTTGCCACCTTTATCTTTTTTCTGTGACTCTTTACAAGGAAGCTATTAGATTCCCTCCAGATATCCAAGGCAAATTTCTTGTTAAAATTTTAATCCTTAAAAGCCTTTGTTGTCATGGCTGGATTATTAAAAAACAAGACTAACCCTCAGTCTAACATTCATACACGATGTGCACTGGTTGTGTTTTTAATAATGTAGCTGCAATAATAGAGTTTTTTCTTTTTTTCAAACCACACAGCAGACTTTATGGGTTCTTCATTGTGGATAGTATTAGCTTTTCTATGCATCAGGTGCACCTGATGGTGTTTTATCTGCTCCAGGTAGCTTTTCTTGCATAAATAGAGTTACAAAATACAGCAATAAAAAGTTATGGACGACTGTCTAAAGCTCAAACTAGACATTTAGATGTTTTGTTTTTTCAATTTTGAGACGCACAGTTTTATTTTGTTTCCTCTCAATTAAAGAAAAACAGACAACCGGGCAAACAACTGGCTGTCTGATTTAAAAAAAAAAAAGTTAAATAGATATCCCGAAAGAACATTCACTTAATTTTGTTCTGAGCTCGTTATCAATAGCAGAGAGTGATTATCCTCAGCAGCACCTTTCGCCTTCTGCCTTGTATTCATGAGGTTTATTCATGAGTTTCTTGTCATGCAAACCTTATGTAAACCTTCAGATGAGAAATAGAAACTCTGCTTCACCTGAGGTCAAACGCAGACATATTACCACCTTGTGTGATTATGTGGCCACAGTCGATGAGAGTGTGAGGGGAGCCAGCCTCATTAATGTGCTCAGGTGTTGATATATCACGTATGCCACATAATGAATAATAGATAACACCTTCAGGTGGTTCTTCTATTTTTTTCCAGTCTCTTCTGGATATCCATTCACTTGAAAGGAACATATAAAAAGTTGTTTGAGTTTTGTTTAACATTATTATGAGATGTTGAGAAATGTGCTCATTGTGGTATATTTTATGGAGGTTCTCTATTTTTAGAAGCAGCATATTTGTTTCCTGGTATTCTCTGTTTACTGTGGTGTTCTTCTACTTTTTATATTGTCAACAAGTCTCTCAATACTTTTGAGCTTTAATACCCTGACTCAGTCCAAGCAAAGCAATATTTATACTGAACCCATAATTTTTCCTAAAAAGATATGATAATGTTACTGTGGAAATGTTAGAGAAATGTTATGTTTCACTGCTATTGTGAGCTTCAGGTGTACACGCTGAATAATTATAAAAACATTATAATATTTGGAATTGAGCAAAAATATGAAAACTTTTTATGGCCACTGTGCTGATAGAGTATTACAAACACGACAGAGTTTTTAGATAATATTAGTATAGAATATTTTGTTATATAATTTATAATAAATGTACACCCTTCTATTCTATATTAAAGTATAGAGTAATAGAGATATACTGACCTCCTTAAAGAAACTCTCAGAATCAAATCTTAGGAGCTTATTGGAACTATTACAGCTTATATTCTTGTGCGCTAACAGTTTTAAATCAGCCTCCAGGAGTACAACACAACTTTCGGTTCTTAATAGACTTCTATCACATTCAGTGCAGGTCTGATCACTGGCACTGCTGTCAAGCAAGCCAAAAGAAAGAAAGAAAGAAAGAAAGAAACCACAATTTCCACCCCTCTTGATCTTCACAAGCTAATGAGAGCTAAAATCCCCCAGCCCTTTCCCTTGTTGCTAAAAGCCTCTTTGTTGTCATGGCAACTGGCTCTCATCCCTCTGTTTTTTTTCTCTCTCTGTCTGAATTGTTTGGATGCCTTTATTCCAGTCTCTCCTATTCAAGGCTCTAAACATGCTGCTGTGGAGCTTCACACATTTCAACTGATGTGATTATATTTTAGTATTAGTGTGAATGTGATCTTAAAACTTAAAAAAAAAATGCCAGCAGTGAAAGAAACGGTTATTGGTGTCTTGTAAACTTGCATCACTGACTGTATATATACTTTGGGGACACCACAAAGCTGTTGCTGTCTTTACTGTATCTTGAAAGACTACTAAATAAAGACTGATACATGGGAATCAGAGGTGCAGATTCTCCTAATCACCATCATTTTTAGAATTAACATTATATTTTATTCAGTTTTAGTTTTTAAATTTATTATTAGTAGTTTATTGATTTAGTTAAAAAATCTCATTGAGATTAAAAATCTCATTTCCAAGAGAGACCTGGCGTCATGGCAGCAAAAGTCTAAAATACATGTACCACATAAGTACATAACAATTAAACAAATACAATATCCCGTACAAACATGTTAAAAATATACAAAAAACAATCAATTAAGAGCGACATTAAAAACAATCACACTGACTAAAATAATTATTTTCTCATCAGTTGACCCTATAAACTAATAAGGAACCTGCTTACTGAGTTCACAGACTCAGTGAGCATGGGGCATTTTCCTGTGGACTGCTATATAAACGCAGTTGTTTTTGCAACTTCCAGTTAGTGCTAAAACTTGCTTTCTTTCTATTGGCCTGCAGAGGGCGACTCCTACTGACTAAAAACAGTGTCAATCACTAGTTTGTTTTTGTAGTTTCCTATTAAATCCAAGCTGATCTTGATTTTGTAAATTATAATTCCATCCAACATCACGTGTCTCTTAGGGTGGGCTACCTTGCATTGCTTGCGACATCTGGGTTGCTATCAAACAGGAACCCACGAAAAGAATCGCTAACTGAGATAAATGACCCAAAATTATCTGTTTGGAAGCTGCAATAAGAACTGGTTCATTCCTAAGGAAGGCTGGTTGAGTGCTTCCTGTTATCACCACCTTTAGCAGAAAGGAATGAAAGGAAACCTGTCTCACAATTAATAGCAACACACAATCAGATCGTTCATGAAATAATATCATCAACATGGCCCACAAGTGACACAGATTATACAAATGTCACGTTTTCCATTTCTTGCCATAACCTGCTGATGTGTTTTGAATATTCAGGTAATGTTAAACTCAAAATGCTCTCTAAACCAACATTATGAGCTCTATTACTATACATACTATCATATATTACTATGTACTTCCCCATTAAAATGATCAAAGTGAATTGGTGGATCACTATAGCTCAGTTTGCATTAGTTAAACATGCTGCTTTTTAGCCTTTAAGATTTTCTTTAATTAGCCTTCACAGAGTCAGGAGTTATACTGGATGGTCTCTTCAGCATGAATGAAAAATAAGAGTGGACAGGATGAGAAACTAATCTCAATTTATCAAACCTTTCATTTCACTTTTAAGGTTATGTACTCCCTTATACTTTAAGATTTTAGCCTTGTTAATGAAGTGATATTTTTCACTTGTGGTTCTTTTTAAAAAGACCACCACGTTAGCAACTCATGTGACTTCTCCATTGACCTCAAGGATACAAGGATGGAGTTCTATAGCCATATTATTTCATGTACAGTCTATGGATAAATCCAAAGGAAAACCTTTTAGAGTGTTCTTACCAGAGTTTAAGAACATAAAGGAATAAGACATTTAATTGTTTTTGTACAGTTGGCATAAAAAGAGTCCTAAGGTGGAAAATGCAGTAGAGATTGCTTTGTTTTGTTTTAATGATGGATTAGCAGCTTATGTCATGTTGTTACTGTGACTCATTTGCGGTGCTAAGGGCCAAATGAAGCTGCTAACTGATATTTGCAGGTGTTCAGTCTGTGGGGCTTTCAGAGTGCGGCTCTAATATATGCAGCTCATTAACATGTGTTTTGACTTGTGGAGAATGGGTTAGATACTAATTTTCTCCCAACTTTTCACTGTATGCGCGCAGAAGTGGAAAACTTTGTTTCTGGGACGAGCTAGTTGTTGGTCTACACCAGTCTCTAAGTCTTGCTGGCCACATCTCAGGAGATTTTCTTTGTTTGCTGATTCTTTTGATTGAAAATGTATGAATTCGTTTAACATTTCATTTGGCAGCAGCATATAAATATTGATGTCTTAGATTGTTTGATTTCTCCCTCTGACTTCAAATGACAGAAGTCTCCCAAATAGCACACCCATAAAGTTGACCATTTGCATCTTACCTAATGCATGACTAATCGATCCGTAGGACGCTCATCAGTCATGCTGTCAGGCAGATTACTCCTGGCTTGCTGTAATTGGTTTATACATAAGTCTTGTGATGCATGTAGGTGTGTGGGCACATCATCAAGTAAGCAATCATCTGTCACAAGTGGGTGTTTTTACCGCTCGCATGTCTTTCAACATTAAATGAAGTGTGCCGCAGACGTGGTCACCATCAATGACAATAAGACTGAGGCGTGAGGTGAGATGAATTGCAGCGTTTGAAGTGAACAGATGTCTCGCTTCAAAAAGGGGCATAACAAGTCTGAAATAATGTGGAATAATCACATTTTGAGCGTGGCCATTAGCTTACTCTCCTGATCTTTTTTCTTTTAATTGCAAATTGCAATTAACACCAAATTACTAGTGCTGTCCCACTGCTTCACTTTGTGCCACTAAATAGCCATTTATACATTTCTGTCCTAATTACATGGTTTGGGTTCCTGTGAAGTTAACTATGCTGCTTTAATTGTGGCACGTGCCATTTAAACTGTTCAGTAATGTCATAGCGACCTCCATATAGTGGTTTGCAGGTTCACCTGACAAGTGAAAGATTCCCGGTTTGATCCTGGGAGGAGGCAGCAGTCCCTTTGGGGTTGTGTCAGGAAAAATCATCCAAATCAAACATGCAGAGCTACCTGCTGTGGCAACCCCTAGGGAATAAGTAAGAAGCTGACCACATGTTACGATTAACTAACACAACATAAATGCACTGTCATTATAAATGGCTGGCAAGGGCTTTGTTATGCCTTGTGTTTCCTTAGTTTTAAAGTTTAGAATTGATGTAGTTAACTTTTTCTTTTGTGCATCCTTAAGTTCACTCGCTTTACTCACTTTCCTTTAGAACTGCCTTAATTGTTCATGGCATAGATTCAGCAAGGTGATGGAAACATTCCTAAGGGTTTGGTCCATATTGACATGATAGCATCATGCAGTTTCTGCTCATCCATAATGCAAATGTAAACAGTTTAAACTTCTTCTATCTACATGCCTAAATGCAATGATTTGCTGCCTTGTCATTGGCTAATTATATGTGTACAGGCTCTACTTTAAGGTTATGGTTCCTGTGAAGTATCTACACTGCAGATGGTAGGGATGAAGTAACTAGATATATTTATTTTGCGGAAACACAAAATCTTCATGAGACGGTCTCCCTTAATGAATTTAAGATAAATTTGAATGACCTGGAGGCACTTTTAAGTTGATAGTCTCTGATGTTTCTCTATTTCACATGTTTTTCACTGTGTGGATATTCTTTGTATAACTGTTGTGTAACCACTGCTGATTGGCCTGCTGCCTAGCTTGGCCGGGACAAAAGAGACCGAAATGTCAAGAGTCATGTTTTCCTGATTAAATAAAGATTAAATAAGTAAAAAATACATTTTGTAGCATTAAATTTAGCTGCTGTCGAAGACAGTTTATAAATGATTTATTAGAAAATATTTAGCAACCGCTGAAAAAAACTACTATATAAATAGTGCCTTGGATTGCTTTCTGTGATAGTAAACTGATGTTATTCATCCAGAAGCATGCAGTTAAAAAGACTAATGCGACACCTGGTCTTCAACACACTTCAAAGTGGAATATCAAGTAGACAAACTGAAAGTAGGTTTTGTCCTCCATTTACTTGTTTCAAACTGAGACGAGGTCACAAGGCCCAGTAGACTCTCAGCCTCTTGCTGTGCTGTTGTCTGAAAGAGTGAGTAGAGCTGTCAGTCACACAGGAGTCCAAGAAACTGTCCAGCTGCTAAAAAGGTGGCGTTTCTCACAAGTTCTACAACACTCAAGAGACTCAAGACTCAATATGTCGAGTAATGTCCACAGATACCTGTCGTCTCTGAGCACATAAACACACAAATGCATTTTCAAAATTGAAATGACATTTTGTGAAAAGTGAGAGCCAGACAATTTTAAAAGTCCTTTTTAAATGTTTGAAAATAATTTTGACATTTCTGTAATTTAGTGTTTTTTAATGGCTTATTTTATAAACCTGGTTCACTAAAAGCTCTAGCACTGAAGAAGAAATTCTGCAGTGCAGACTGGGATTATTAGCTAATTAAAACAGTTTCATAAAAACACACTGACATCGCTTTTCTTTTCTTGCATATCCTAAATTGCTGCAGAAAACATCAAAATGAAGGTCCGAGACCTTGTTATTTTATATATGATTAAGATCTTAAAGGGCACCCACTGTTGGCAGTGAAAACGGCATCCTCTCTGGCACTTCACCTCATTATACCGTGTTACGGTTTTTGGCATCCTCTGGCTTTCTGCCTGTTATACCTTGCTATCTTGTGAAGTCTCTTTGTAGTGTAGTCCTCTCAGTTGTGCCAGTATGCTTAAGCATTTCAGTTCACTACTCAGGTATAAAGCATGGAAAATCTCATTTTGAAAAAAACAATTAGCGGGAAATTTAATATGAGGGACCAATTTTGGCAGAATTACAGTAAACATTAACTAGATTGTTATGATTATTGGTGCGTATCCTTGATGTACATATGGGAAAACTCTAATATGCTCTTAAATCCAGTATAATGCAAAATCAGCTTTGGTACTGAAGGGATAAAGTGGTGAGGGAGTGAAATTTGGTATTGGTATTGTTTTTTTCTTATTTTCTCTACTGGTCATGAACCTTGGCCTCAAACACAGAGTTTTCATTGGCTTCTGCTTCTTTACTTTCTCAAAAAGCTCCTTTGAGCAGCCTGTATGAGTCTGGCTTCATTACCAGCAACTGAAAATCAACCATGAAACCTTTCCTAAGGGTTGCTACTTAACAAAGCTCACAATTGGCTACAGCAAGCTGATGGGGGAAAAATTATGTTGGGCAACCTAGTACTTGCAGACATAAAAGGCCGGGGGAATTAGACAACAAAAAGAATAAATGGGGTCTTTGCCTGCACGATTTTACCCTGCTGTATAGTGTGGTAGAAATTACAGCTCGTTTTTCTCTGTGCTGCTGTTCTGCTACAATATCTCAGACTGCCAGGCCTCTCTGTATTTTGATGTCTCTGTTTTTGTTTGTGTGTGTTGCTGCAGACTACTTAACGTGCTCTGCTGTAATCTGGACTCCTTTCTGCTGTTGGAGAGCCAATATAACATCTGCTCCATGTTGCTGCAGAGTCAAATGCGGAACGTCACTGACCCAGACTCCAGTGAGGGGTATGAACTCATAAACACATGCTTAAAAATTTATGGCAAGTTATTTAAGAGTTTAGTCCATTAATATTTGAATGATAACACAATTTTTGTAATTTTGCTTTTGTACATCAACATCAACAATCAAGAAAGCCAATCATTTTCGGAGGCTCAGTTTACTCCACATTTAACTGAGAAGCAGCTTCAACCATGAGAGGTCTGTCCATTGTTATTCCAAGAAAAATTAAGCAAAATAAAGGCTCTTTAGTCAGGTAGCTGTTGACTTGAATCAATCACTCAAGTCAGTATGAGGTCCCGTGATGTGTTGATTCACATCACTGATTCACCATTGGGCTAGAAATCCAAAATGAATCTAACAGAGACAGAGCGAGTAAGAACTTTAGAATTGGAAAAATATACATATTGTTAAAATTAAGGAATTTCACAATACAAATAGATAATGATCCAGAGCACACTGTAAAAAAAAAAACACCAAAAAAGAAGGCATAAAAATTGGATGCCCTTCAATGGTCAGTTTAGTCACCCCTTGTCAATCCAAGCATGCTTTTCAGTTATTAAATACAAAACTCAAAGCAGAAAGACCCACAAACCAGCAACCACTTAAGGTGGTGCTGAATTTGTGGGCAAAATTTGGGACAGTGTTAAAAAATGCCTAAAATTTCTAAACTGTCAACTCCAAACTAAGTCTGTACTTAAATCACATCTTGATTGTTTGACTTACAAGACACCGTGATGGTGTAGAACATTATAAGGATTGTGTCATTGTCTCAATATTTATGGACCTAACTGTTTCATTTTTTTATTGTTCATAATTGTTGATAATTCTCTTCAGTCTTTTTAACAGGTGTTTGTTTAGCTTTTGTTAAACTGAAGTACTAGTTTGTATTTAAGTTAGTAATGATAGAATATATTAATAGTTAATTACTAATATTATTACTTATTGCAGTTCATATACTATGTTGTTGTTTATTTTTTTCTGCGCTTGAAATCTGAGTCAAAAGTATAAACAATTCAGTATTTAAAAAACTAAAACCAGCATTTGAGTTAGCTTCTAGTGAGTTAATGAGGCTAGCTCGCCTTTTAAAGTACGAAAACTTTCTCATTCAGAGGTGTAATATAATATGATTTTTTTTCAGTTACCACCCACATCTCCTTGTTACATAGAATAGAATACAATAGAATAGAATAGCCTTTTATTGTCATTGTATATGTACAATGAAATTCTGGGCGCTCTACCCCAACTGTGCATGGAAAAGAAATATACATAGTAGGATGGCAAGAATAATAACAGACAAGATGAGTATATACAAACAAGAAGAATATATACAAATCAGGAAGAAGGCACACAAAAGGGAGGGACATCTTTCAGTGTTGGTGACACACATTTACTAGGTCCTGAGAAATAATGGTCCTGCTTTAGAGATCTAAAATGTCTACGTTGTGATGCTGGAAAGGTGGCTTTACATCTCATTTGACTCTTTGTGTTTACTTTTGTATGCATTCACTGGTTACATTCATGCGTTAAACACAACTTGGTAAGGTTTAGACTGTTTGTTTAGGTTAAGAAAGAAGTTGTGATTTAGGATTAGAGCATGCACCTAATCACTAATGGGCAGGGTACAGGTGAAAAAGGAAACTGTGTTCATAAATCACATCCCAGTGGACAAAGCAATGCTTACTGGCACCCCAGGACTTGGGAGACGTCACCTCTGGAATTAAAAAATTGCCCTAACCTAAATTCTTTCTTATGGCAAGCAGAGGGTGACTGCTGTGCCATTCAAAACCAAATAAATCTACAAGAAAATTGCATTGTTGCTTTAATATGACCTTAGCAGACATTTTCCCAATGAGCTTACATTCTCAGTCGCTACTTGAAAGCCATGTTTTATGAGCCCAGAATTGAGTGAAATAGATGATAAAACAGTCAGTCAGGGCTCCAAAACAGGACTTTACAAATCACTGAGTGGTGTCACAGTGGTTATAGTAGCCATCATTTATCTACAGTCTATGAGCTTACTGTAAAATTCAAACATACGATGTACAATAATTTCAGGAAAAGCATGTTTACTTGAAATCTGAAGAACTCCAACAACAAAAAGCGCTAATAGCGGAAGTTGTTTCATAATCTCTCTATGCCCACTCGGCTGTCACAGTCACTCTCATATTTGAAGGTTTTTTGTTTCTCTGTGAATCACTTCGATATGACAGAACACTTTTGAAATTAATCAGTGCTCAGGATGAGAAATTGTTTGTTTGCCTTGTGACAAATAAAATAAAATAAAGCAGAAAGAAAGGGAAAAGGCCCTTTCCGAGAGTTTATATTCAAGAGCCCTTTTCTGTTGTTCATTTCTGGCAGAGTCATTGCTGTTGGTTTGAATGGGAATGGCCCTGAAATGCCAGCTCGCATGGCATGTCTGAGTGCTAGCTCAATTTTTGAGAGTGATGAGTCGTTAATTCATCCTTCCATCTCCTGATCTCTTTTCCTCTCTTTTTCTCATTGTTATTATGAGCGTACTATTTCTTTTCTATCTCATTCTCATCCCTTTCCTTCTTCTCCATTCAGTGTCATCTAAACGTAACACATTTTTGGCATTTCATGACTGACTTTTTCTGTTGTAGCTCTTTTGCCCGTTTCTTTATTCATATTTTGCTTCTGACCTTTTCAGTATGAATAACATCAGGATTTATCAATCATTTTCTTTTACTACACTTCTTTTAGCCACGAGGGTGTATATATTTTTTTTTCTCGTGCTTAAAAATGTATGCAAATTCCCTTTTGTGCCAAGCAGGCACCCAAAAAGAGCACCATATAAGAGAACAGTCCTTTTTATTACTCATTTCAAGTCCAAATTGCTGCAGCTGTTAGAACTATCCAGCATGGCTGACACCCTTCGATCCTGAAGTGCCTTTATAATTGGAATATTCTCTGATCTAATCGGAATTTGTAACTTGAAAACCCTGCTATCTTTTCTAACTTGCCTCACAGCAGTGTACAGTTTAAGTTATTGAGAGGCTTCAAACTCTGTGTAAAGTACTTCACAGGACTTAAAAACACATAGAGTGACTTCCAGTGTGGTTCCATTTTCATTTGAAGGGCAATCTTGCCTTTGAATGTTATTGGCAGTAATTGCACATGCCATGTGGGCATAATTGGCCAAAAGTTCCTTTTATATTTATATATGTTTTCTCTTTAAGTCATAACTAGAAATACCTATGATATACAAACTACTGAAGATGCATGACATCAAGGCTGATTTCCATGCTCATTGCTGAGCTCTTCTTTAACCTCCCTTTAAAGAGGGTTTGCTAAACGTCCGGAAACTTAACTTGATTTAATAAATGTCAGTAAAATAACCTCCAGTCTTCTCTGTTCTTCTCAGGACTATCATCATAGACAGTCTGTCAGTGGAGAGGAACCATGTGCTGGTTCGTGTTAGTGTCGTTGGAGGACCATCTGAGAGGAGGCTCCCTCCTCGAGACTTGCAAGAGGTGAGCTTTCCTTTGAATTGCATGGAATTAGTCATACCTTTCTACATGCTGATTTGACTGTTGCTGCCACTTAAAATTGGTTTTTTGTTTTGTTTTTTGTTTTGTACAAAACTGGCCCACTGGCCCTGGCTAACCCTTCTCACCAGTTTTTTGTAGTCAGCTTCTGATTGCAGAGTGAAGTCAACAGGAAAAAAAGTTACAGTGGATTCAGGGAAAGAGAGGACCTACTGGGCCAGTAACACTGCTGTTGTTTTTTTATTGTTTCATAGGATCATCTTGTCCTTTTTTTTGTTTCACAGCCAGTAAACAAGGACACCGCAGGACTCAAATACACAACCTGCAGCTAGGAGGTTACAGTTCAAAAAAGGCACACTTTAGTGGGCAACAAAGGTTTAGGTACACAGCAGATCAGACAGGGGAAAAACAGAGACAGGACCCAGGGAGAGCAGGCACAGTAACACTAAATGGCCCGGCAGCTTTGAGTATAAAAAACCATACGAATAATAACAAAGGGACAACATAAGCTGAGACTTGACTTGTTTTTATTTTTCCCTTCACCATTCCTCAAACTCAGTATTCCCTCTGGTCACAATCCGTGCAAAAACCCATCCCTCCACTTCTGTTCTGCACTTCTGCTACTCACAGTTTATTACAGATGAAGTGTCCTACTGATTACCATCAGAGCTTCAGTTGTTTGAAGCCTGCAGGTTTATTTGCTTATTTACTCAGCATATTTTGGGATAGAAATAAATTATTTAGGTGTTGTTTATGCAGAACTGAAAACAGGAACTAATTTATGCTGAGGTCAAGGAGAGGATATGAAATATAATTTGGAAGAGGGGGAAGGTGTAAATTGTTTCCGTCGTGTTTCACAGGTCTCTCTTATGCCCTTCCCCTGTTACTTGTAGAGAATATAAGAAATAGAAAGCTGTTAAATAAGTTCTTAATTTGTGTGAAGTCTTCAAAACGAATAAAACAAGTTTTTTAGAGGCATGAAATTAAGTGATTCACTGTAAGTGGTACAAGTCTACTCCAAATGTTTAGAGCTGAGCCGTATATATTTTGTGTTCTGCTTCTTTAATGTAACAGCAGAGCTAGACGTGTTATGTTGGGATCAGGCCTAAAAACATACTGGCAGCAAAGTTACTTTATAAAATGAGCAGAGAGGTTTACAGTCAGACATCAGTATAAAAGCAAAACACTGAGCACAAAAGCCTCTCTGCAACTTTACTCAGCTGTGCACACATGCAGAGATCTGCAACATCAAACATCAACTATTTTCTTTTGTATCTAGTATCGTATTACATAGCATAACGTTACATTCATTAAAATGCAATGTAATTTAGGATTTTAAAGAAACTGTTTAATGCTGTGAGTCAAATTCCCCAAAAATCCCAAAAAAGCAATAACGAACAAACGAAAAATACAGTTGTATTGTGACAGCCCTCTGCCCTGCCTGCTGTGTGTGTCCATCTGTATTGTTTTGCTTGTTCCTTTAGTTTGAGTTAATTAGCACAACTGGGAGCACCCGGTCAGTCTCCTTGGGGCATTTAAAAGCTGGCTTTTGCTCTCTGTCCATCCACCCAGCACCGTGCTATCTTTTTGGTTGGCTTTAGTCTGATTATTTTAGGTTATACACTCACAACACCACACACCTACCATCCAAACACTCATCCATCTGTTGACACACTGATAAAGCTGACTAAACACCTTATAAAGTTAACTGTGATTGTTTATTTTTGGTTGATAAATTGTGCAGTTTTTAATGTGCCTCTCTCATTACTTATCATGGCTCATGAGCCGAACCATGACAGACACTCTGAGGAACCCTGTCTTATACTTTTTAAGAAAGTGACTAGAGGTGCACTCAAATTGAATGTCCATGAATTTAATTAAACCCAGCTTGGTAGTTTTTGTGTAACCTTGCTGGCCAGCAAACAGGATTGAAAACTTACCTCTCCATCAGCTTCCTAATAATGTAAGGACACAGAAATTTAAAGGCTCGCTTTGTTACCTACAGTAACAGCAAGGTCATGTGGGGTTTGTCTCTATGCCTTCAAGTGCTCCTGTTTCCTGTCATATCCCCCCCCCCCCCAAAACAAACAAACAAACAAACAAACAAACAAACAAACAAACAAACAAACAAAAAATGTCATTTAGCACTTCAGGTTTGGCTGTAGCGGCAACTGTGATCCTGAATAGTTGTCTGTCTCTGTAATTGACTAGCCTGCCAATAGTGTAACAATATCATGCTGCTCACATATTCATTACAAGTTCTCAAGCTGCATACAGATTGTGTGCCATTCCAAATTTTTCCAACATCGTCAGACAAGCACATCATTGAGTGGTAGACTCAAATACCAACAGGGATTATCATGAGTGTAGGGCACAGACAATTGGATAAAGAGGCCTGCTTTCTAAACTTCATTAACATTTAGAGCATATTATTTTGGCAAGTCACATGCTGAGTTATGACCCAAAAGTTATGGTTCTTCAGAAATAAGTAATGAGAAAAATAATGAATGCGGCACTAAATGGCAGTGGGTTATACAAATAAAGAAATAAATGAAGGAGGAAAAGAGGGGGGAAAAAACAAAGAGGGGGGGAAATAAGTGATGGCACATAAATATAAACAACCATTTTATGAAATGCTACCAGCTCAGAGCAAAACAATTGCTCAGTAATGAATTCATCAACACTGTTTAACTGCACTACGCTATTCATAATTTTCCGTGTTTCAGAAATACTGTCACCATACATTATCATCAGAAAGATAAAGTATATTCCATTGAATTACAAACAAATGCTAGCAGCCCTGCATAATAATGTGTCAAAAATTCAGAAAAACAGCCATAAAATAGTCAGAGTAAGACAAAGAGAATAAATGGAAATAACGTGACTCATGCAAGTCTGAAAAGGACTTGCAGTGCTAATCACCACATCTTAATATGTTTTTGTTATCATGACATTGTAACCGTGTGGATTTAAGCGTAACGTATTAAACATTGTAATAAGTGGGCATCAGGTTTTTTTTTTTAATCTGCTTGCTCTAGGGAGAAGGAGAACATCCTTACCCCTGGCCCTGGTTTTCATGCTATCCCGTACCTCGCTGCTACACTTTGGATCCACCAGACATCCTACATACCTCACCGGGTAGGAGGAACATTGATGAACTCACTAATAATATCTTAGTGTTATTGTGATTTTTTTTTTCACCTCTAGTCCTTTGTCTGTCTTCAGACTCCGAGATCAGTGCGTTTCTGTCTTCATGGAAAGATCCAAAGAATGACGGAAGCTGGGTGGAAGCCTGCCGAACGTTGTACTGTAAAGTCATGGCGTCAAAACCCAACGTGTTAACTGGAAAGGGTAAGCTGCTGGCTCTCTGGGTTTCTGTTTCTCCCACATCTAGTTAAACGCATCACATTTCTAATACACTACATTGCCCCCTGTGTTGATTGTAGAAGAGATGCTCTTGCAGCAGTTGAAAAAAGTGCAAATTATCTTTTTACGCTAAAAATGTTTCTCTTAAAGTGTGAGAGAATTTTTTATTTTTAAAAAGTATAGAAAAGCTAACTGAAGGGTCATGAAGAGTACTTCACAAACTGTGCTGGGTATGACTGAGCATTACTTCTTGAGGATTGGTGATAATGTATTTCACGCTATTTCATTCAAACAACAGTACCAGAAAGGAGACTAACTTGTGGATTTTAGAAAGAAATGGCTAGTGGTAAGAGTCACACCAATTAGAACATGTAACAGCTACCGATTTCAGAAATACCTGTGAAGAAGCTCGTCGAATTAATGTCTTTTTTGAACTATTTTGTACCTACAGCTTAATTCACCTTCAGTGTATCTGCACCATTTGCTTTAGCTATTTTTCTTTGCCTCCAGGAATGTGGAGAATGATGACAGATCTCAGTATAATTTCTGTGTAAATTTGGCTGCCACATCAGATTTGCAATTTAAAGAATCTTTTTAAAACAAATGACTGTTGTTGTTTCTTAGTTTCTCCTTAAGGAATATTATTTGACCAAAAAGATGAAAAATGCAGGGTTTAAATTAAAGGAGTCAAACAGTAAGACAAAGGCATATATTAACACTGTGCACCCCATGGAGGATTTCTCTTTTTGTTTGAGAGCACCAGAGTACACAAGGAAGAAAAGAGTGTGAAATGCTGGTGGAGTGGATGGTTTGATTGTGAGTGTTTTGTGGATCAGGGATGAGGGGACACATTTAAATTGTAGATGGGAATACCAATGAGCTTACTGGCTGAAAAAGTTAACTTTAAGTTTGTTCTCAGTGGTTCAACTGTAAGGATGTAAAAAATAGACAAAAGCAGAAAAAAACTGCTCAGCAATGCTTCGGTACCGAAGAAGAAGGTTGGAGAAGCAGGTAACTGTGTGTCTCTGTTAGCAGACAATGCTTCTAAGTGTCACTGGTATGTCTACGATTTCAGTATTTGAGATGTTAAGATGGAGAAAGTAAGACACAGAATACTTTCTCTGCTGTTACTGACGAGTGCAAGAATGCGCGTGTTTTCCCCGTGTTTTAAGCCAAGAGTAGTTGTAATTTATCGTTTGTAGTGAGAAATGGAGTACATAGCCCTGTGGGAGTGAGAATAATGGTGGGTGACAGTGAATTGTCAACTTTAACTGCTTGTGCTCTGCTGGAGAGGAAGTTATGGACCCAGCGGTGCTGCAGTTAGTTGATTACTTAATGGCATGGATTGATGGTAGGAGTAAAGTTTATGTATGCATCTTGAAAGGTGAGCACTTACATCTTCTAATCACATTCAAATAAGCTCTATTGGCTTTCACATAAGCCATGTTGTCACAAATATTTATGTTTCGTTAATGCCAAGGATAGTTTGGGCAAGAACATTTTAAGCCTCCTGAAAGGCTTCATAGATAAATCGAATTCAACTAAGACTAAAGAAGTGACTAGATTTGGTGTTTGCTGTTTTATAGTAACATATTTGCTTGACTGACAGAGTGATTAAGTGACTGTAAATAACACAAGTAATTAGTAACACCACCAAGAGACCACCATCCTGATCTAAGGAATTATTTAAATAAAATAAAAGTGTTATCCTCTTTCCACTGTTCTGCATCTGTGTGATGCAGTTATTCTGAATTCAGTAGCTATATAAATGGGAGAGCTAAAACTAATTTCACTGGTCACTGGGACATGACTAAAGCTCCATGTATAGAATCAAGAGTCAAATCTAATAACAAAAATACTTCAAAGGTTTGGTGACTTTGCCCAAAATAAGGTTTAAAGGGACTTTTTCCCTGTAGATTGTGCTTGTACATGTTTATAGCTTCATTATCAGAGTATTTTTGGAGCAGGGACAGGACAGCATCTTTAGTGTTTAAGAATTCTTCTATAGTCGTTTTTTTTTAAGGATTCTTTGACTCTATATAATAAAAAACACCTTTATTTAACTATCTCCCTCGGATTGATATTAGAGGTCTTGTCACATGATGTCTTTAGAAGGAAAAGAGTTAAATGTACATCCACTAGCAAGGAGCTCAACCCCCAATGCAAATGAAAAATGTTGATTGATAATGAAGCACTGAGCTAAGCCAGAGGTGGCAGTTTGGAGAAACTGCTGTAAGGATTGGCGGTGAGCTTCGCATATCCCTTGATATCGTAGCGAGAGGATGAAAAATTAAGAAACAAAGGCAAGGGATGATGGTAAATCGAAGCAAAAGCAAACAAGTATGAACAAACAGTTTAACTGTGTTAATTTACTTTAAAATCATTTTTATCCTTTGTTTTTTCTTACTGGTGTGTAAGACTTTTTTACAGGACTCTTCAGCAATCTGACACTGTTAATCAGATTTCACTTGATTAGCTGATCATCAACAAGTCTAAACACCTCACTAAAAGCAGAAATTTGGGCAGTTTACTGGTCTGAAGCATTTAGTTAGCATGTTTATGTTCCAGCAAATTCACCCCAAGGTCAGACCCACTCTAGAAATGTGGTCTGAACAATGCTCAGAAAATCTCCAAAAGTTGATTCTGTTCATCTGGACGTAGCGTTTTCAGTGGGAGAAACGTTTCGTCACTCATCCAAGTGACTTCTTCAGTCTCAGCTGACTGCAGGTTTCCCCAACCTTATAAACAGTACATTTGCATAATGACTGAAACCAGCCCACTGAACGAACAAAGGCCTGGGAGGTCAGTTCCTTCATTATAATTATGCAAATTCTCATGACCATTGATCAACAACCACTGATCAATGGCCATGAGTACCATTCACAGAGAGTTGGGGAATGGCTGCAATCACAGCATTGTAAGATGGTGAAAGATGTACCTTTAGGCCCCCTCCTCGATTCAGAGATGGTCTTTCCCTTTTCACGTAAATGGCCTCCTTGACTCCGCGTTCAAACCAGTGTTCCTCCCTGTCCAGGATGTGTACATCCTCATCATTGAAAGAGTGTCCACTGGCCTGTAGGTGTAAATAGACCGCAGAGTCCTGGCGAGACGAGGTAGCTCTTCTGTGTTGTGCCGTCCGCTCCGCCAGAGGTTGTTTGGTTTCCCCGATGTATAAATCCTGGCAATCCTCCTGGCACTTAACAGCGTGCACTATGTTACTCTGTTTGTGTCGGGGGACCCAATCCTTGGGGTGGACCAATTTTTGGCGCAGTGTGTTTTGGGGTTTAAAAGCCACAGAGACCTGGTGTTTAGAAAAAATGCGTCTCAACTGTTCCGATACTCCTGACCAGAGATGGGGAGTAACGCGTTACTTGTAACGCGTTACTGTAATCTGATTACTTTTTTCAAGTAACGAGTAAAGTAAGGGATTACTATTGCAAAATTGGTAATTAGATTACCGTTACTTTCCCGTAGGAATTCTGCGTTACTGCGTTACTAAAACCGTGATTTTTTTGCGAGAATGTCTCATGACAGTGACAGTGATCATATATCGAGTGCGGAGAGAGTATGAGCATGCAGCGTTTAAAGCGTGGAAGTACTGACCTTACTTTGAGTTTGATTCCATAAAAAGTGACAAAAACATTAGCGTCCGTTGTGCGTGGGAAGAAAACTTTTTACAGCGAAAAAAACCCCTAAACTTCCAAGCAAGCACTGAGTGCGCCATGACGTAATGGGAAATTCTGAGTCTTTGACTTTATTTATTTTCTGCTGTGTTTTACTTGCATCTATTTGAAAGAGTGAGTGTAAACACAAAAAATATTTTATTTTATGTGCTGGAATGTGTAGAAAATAGGTTTAAATGTTAAACTAATTTATTCAAGTCAGAGAATGTTGCATATAATTAAATTTTTGCTTGATGCATAAAGTTAAAAGATTAAAACTGATAAAGCAAGTTAAGTTAAAAAAAAGAGACTTTTCCATTTGATTACATTTTGTATGATGGATTATGTAGAAAAAGTAGAATTGGGCTGAAAGATCTATCGCTTTATCACCTCTTCAGGTTGTAAATCGTGTTTTTAAAAAGTAACTAAGTAACTATTACTTTTGAAAATAAGTAATCAGTAAAGTAACGGGATTACTTTTTTGGGGAAGTAATCAGTAATTAGTTACTGATTACTTTTTTCAAGTAACTTGACCAACACTGCTCCTGACACGTACGAGATCACTACAGGGATCACTACAAAATGCTCAGAAAAAAGAAAAAAGAGTGAGAGGGACATCTAAGAACCTACAGGCCTCATTTACTGTAGCAGGATCATGAATATTAAAGTTCGTGACAGTACAACTGGAAAAAGAACAAGTATGGCTTATTTAGAACGGTTGCCTCTTCCCTCTAAAAAGACCTTGACAGTACGACTTAGTGTTGCGAGTTATATTTGAGCAAACCACAAGGCTTCTGTAACAATGTCCTTTGGACAGTTAACACCAGAGTAGAGATGTTTTGTTGCATATCAGCACAAACTTATCATACCACCTGGTGGTGGAGGGGCAATGATTTAGGCTTATTTTGCTGCCACACGACTTGGGAAACTTGCAGTCATTGAAACGACCATAAACTCAGTGTATCAGAGTATTCTGGAGTCAAATCTTAGGCGCTTTCTTCAACAGCTGAAACTGAGTCATGCAATTGGATAATCATCCCAAGCACAGCAGCAAATCTACAACAGAGTGGCCAAAAAAGAAAAGAAGCAAGGTGTTGCACAGGCCAAGTCAAAGTCCAGATCTTAACCTTATGGAAATGCTGTGGATTGATCTCTGCACATTAAAGAATGCCTGTAAACCTCAATGAAGTGGAGCAAAGCTGTAAGAAACACTGGCTCAAAGTTCCTGCACAATAATGTCCATGTGACTGATAAAGTCACACAGAAAACAATTATTTCATGTTATTGCTGCTAAAGGTGTTTTTACAAGCTGGTGAATCATGGGGTGGACTTAGTTTTTCACAGGACTGCAGTCCTATGAAAATATGACTACATAAACATTGATGATCCAGATTCAGGAGGGAGACCACCTCTGTGTGTTGGATGCACAAGGTCAAATAAATAATCTTTCTTATTGACTTGATGGGTGTAATATATGCTAAATATATTAATAGTGAAAAGAACAAAAAATCCAGATGACACAATCTGAAGGTTTTCAGGTTGTTTTTTTTTTTTTAATTTAGCCTCCTTTTCTCCTGATTGCTTTTATTGAAATTCAGGTGCACTTCACACTTTTCCTCACCAAGATTACATAAACCTGATGTCCATGAACCTTTTAAGACTCATCATCAATGTCGTTGACAGCCACTGTGAAATTGCACCTATGCCTACTTTTCCTATGTAGGAGCAAATAGCTGTGATTCAACGAAGACAAAAATATATTCAAATGAAGGAGGGCTGACAATCTTGTCATTAATGCATGTACTGCACAGTGATTGCCTCCTTTCATCAGTACACTGTTGAAGCCTGTAAAAGCAACTACTCCACAGCTCATTTGAGGCTTTTCACTGGAAGACCACGATCAAGATTTATTATCATTTAGGCTTGTCTTTGCTGTCGAAGTGCTATTTCATGTGTCACATCATTAACCACGTACAACCTGGTATTTCACTTCTCGAGAAACATTCAGTGAAGGAAATGTTTTATCTTTTATGAACTGACTACTAAAGGAAACTGATTTCCTGGGAAGTTTATTCAACAATTACTTGCGTCTATTTCTGAATATGAAGACACTGTGATTATCACTTGTCTTTGACAAGCTTCTATTCAGCTGGATGATGATATTGATTATGCTATCTCTTGGTTGAAACACTTACAATTAGAACTGTTTCACGTTCAATACCTTACTATCTTGTCAGCTTATCAATTCCCTAATTGGTTTTCCTCAGCAGCATATCAATGAAATGCATTCACTCGTGCTCAGAGTTACTGAGCTGTGGAGTGAATAGGTTTGATCAGCCCTTTTAGTCTTCTCTGAATTGGCAGCTTGTGAAATGATTGGAAGGCTGTGCCACTGTGTTTACAAAACACCTTACACTTAGTTCACATATTTAGTAGTATAACAAAAACATGCTTCAAAAAAGGTAAAAAAAAGTATTTTATACCAGGACACAAACAGGAAAAGAATGGACAGTAGGTGGAAAAATGTTAATCAAAGGTAGCTAGTGTGAAATATGAGCCATCCAATCAAACAAACTTCACACAGCAGCAGACAACAGCCCAAGGGACTAGAATCCATCCAGGAATTTCAAGGAAGCTATAATACCTACTTTCCCAAATCCATTGAATCCAGAAACAAAAATAGTGGCAGCTGCTAGTGCTACCCCTCAGCTGCTATTAGATACATGTATACATGTCGACTTGTTTTCAAGTCATCTTATTCACAGAATTTTTTTAGAACACTTGACCTCTGACCTTGAGGTTTTGAGATTTCAACTCCTCCTTTTAAGTAATTGAACCTATGGTATCAATATGGAAAATCCTACATCGCCTCATTGTCGAGTTATCACATTCATTAGATTTTCAGAAAACTTGAACTCTGACCTTGTGGTCAAAGAGACTGGAGTTTGAACTCGTCCAAGACTTTAAGTAGATGTACCCATGGTATGAATGTAAAAATTCTAGGTGACTGTGTTCTCAAGTTATCACATTCACAAGATTTTCAGAAAACTTGACCTCTGACCTTGACCTTGAGGTTGAGATCACTGAGATTTGAATTTTATCATTATTGTTAACATAAAAAGTTTGTGAACGTTCTCATATTCATAAACTTGCTTGTCCACACCGCCCACCTGCCCAACTGCCTTTTATGGCTGAGGTGTAAAAACTCTATTTGATTCGAATTCGGTCAACATCCTCTACAAGGTTATGGTCCTGTGCACCTCTGGATGACTTCCAATGCTTTAGCCCAATCTTTGACTGCTTGCATTTCTGCACATGCACGTTCACCTCGGATGGCAAACCTACGCAGAGCATCAGCTTTCAAACTGACTTGACTTCATGGCAAGGGTCATGACTGGTGGTGAGTTTTGGATCGAACAGGAGTTTACAATGTCAAAGTTGGCACATCAGATCAGCAATGTGGTGCATACTAATCTTTGACTTTCACAAGGTTGTGCACCATGCATTTGTCCCTCTGGGTCAGCCTGTAAATGCAGACTTCTACTGTAACATCCTGAGGCATCTGAGGCTGAGCATTTGGCAGAAAACGCCTGAACTGTGATGTGTGCTGTGGTGTGCCAGCACAAAGCGCATTGAAAAGACAGGAGTTCTTTGGCCACAAAACAGACTAAAACAAACCAGTCTATTCATTTGGCCTACTATGAGTTAAAACAATAGGTTAAACGCTTTGGCCTGTAGAAGGTTGGTTTTGTATCGTCTTTATTTACTGTTTCTTCCTACCTCACCACGCTCTTCCTCTCTTATTTCCACAATTAGATCTTCAGTGACTGTGGGTGGTTCTTTGCGCAGACGTGTTAAGTGACACTAAAAGCCATGCTGACACAGTTTACTGAGTGACAGTCGGGGCCAGTGAATCCACAGTTGATACAAGATGTACATTTTTTGTGTTGTATTACAGTGCATGTAATTTTTTCGCTGAGCTATAATTTACTTTGTCAGAGACATCCTTATCCTAGAAGTGAAGCAGGTTTGTTTTTAAACTTCTATTATATATTATCTTTTATTAGTATTTATAATGCTAATGACTTTATGCCAGCTGAGCACACTGTACGTCTTACATGGAAAGTATCTGTCCAATCCACTTACAGCTGCTTAATAGCGTAGAAAACAGGATGGAACCAACAATCTAAAAATAGTTGAAAGCTGACATTCGACTGTTTAAATTGGATTTCCTTTGAACGCAATAGTTAATGCAGACCTGCTATCTTATGATTTTTTATGTGCCTGATTTTTCTCCTCAGTGCTGGCTGACCTTCTGGAGAAAGTTGTAGCCCATCTATCCAATTCTGCTTCAGAGTGCTTCTTCTCTCCAGCTCCGTACAAAGGTCAGTAAGAAGAGCAATACCCCCCCCCCCCCCCAACCCTCCATTCTTACAGTTTAGTCAAGGAAAATAACTAAAGGGCACTTTGTGGATCAGTGAAGACAGACATACCGAACCTCTGTGCTCTGCTCTGTTTACTTTATTTCTGGGTTATGAAAATTATGTAAAGGTAAATGTTGGTTACACTCCAAAGCATATACAGTACACACTGTGTATAAGTGTTTTAACACCTAATTAACACCTTTAGTGCAGTGTATTTCATGTAAGTTTGAACTTGACACTTTGTTTTCTGTTGTGGGTTGTTATTGCCTTCTACTCCAGTCGCTTCTGAAAGGGCCTGTTGGCTCAGTCAGCTGAACTGAAGCCTGCTTGTGCTTCAATGTGGAGATCTGGTTTGTTAATAGTCTTGGTGAACTGAACCCTGGCGATTAAACTAGCCCTGAGGATAGGAACCAAAGCTGGTGATAACAACTGTGTATAGACGGTATAAAAGCACCATCTTGGTCTTTTGTGACCAGACATGGCAAAAAAGACGTCCCTTTTTTGTCATGACTGGTTACAAAAGACCAAGATCTGATTGTTCAACTAAAGAAAACACACACGCATTGGCTATTAAGTTTTAAATGATGATGAGATTGTATGTCTACTCTGGGAGTCATAAACATCATTAGACCAGTGCACATATTGTCTCTAAAACACTTGGGTGGAGAGATGAGGAAACCTATCAGTGCTCTGTCTTGGTTGTTGAGTTAAATAATGTGGAAATAAAATTTATCCAGCAGTAAACCTGAGTTTGCGGTGAGGGAAGCATCTTGTACAGTACAGCACTTTCCAGCAGGAACTTCGATAGAATGTAAAATAAGACATTTTGTGTATTTTAAAAAGACATTCAGTGTGTTTTTGTTGTTGCCGCACTAATCAACCACTTACTACTAACTGCAATGGTAGTTTATTGGATTGGAAAGTGTGGCGATGCTCGCCACCTGGTCACCCTTCTTGCTTGTTGGTGTGGGCAGGTCTCATTTGTAGGTGCTGGAGAGCTGCTGTGGCTCATTTCCATCAGTGGCACTGGCAATACCTGGGCTCATCAGTGCACTATAAAGGCCCTCAGAACCCAACTGTGTAGTGGCTCTCCTCCCTGAGAAACATTCTGGATTATAGTTTGGGTTTTTGCACTAAACAGCATTGTGTACACAGTCTCTTCAAGCATGCACTCACTTAAGCCATAGCCATTGACTGTACACATGGTTAGTTTAGGTTTTTCTCTTGTTTCTTTAATTTAAAATAAATAGTCTTTTTAATTGGCATTTGTGTGTGCATCTCCTGTTTTGTCATGGTTGTATGTCCCGGTTCGTGACAGGCTGCATGAGCTCATCTGGTGGGAGTGTAGTACTGTAGTATGTCAGGCATAAAAACGTGGTTTTCATGATAGGAGGAGTGTAGAGTAAGTGTAAATAAAACAGTTTAGAGATGGAATAGACTAAATATTATATTTTAAGAAACTCCAAATTTTCCACTTGTCACAGGGTCTGAGTTGGAAGATTTTGGTAAAGCTTTGTCCCTGAGGTAGTTGAAAAACCCCAGTTGGCTAAAGCGTTGGGGTTTTTTGTTAACAGACATGCTTATGCCTATTTAGTTGGTGTTATTTTTTCATCTAAATTTGTTAGTGCAATTAGCACTTTCAGTACTAATCCATAGCAATGTGTTGTATTTTTCACATTGTCTGTGTGTAAAATACACATGTAAGCATGGATTACACAAAGGATCCTGCACCCCAAGCTGGAAGGCAGGATAAAAATAGAGATCCCTGGAAACAATTCTTTCTGCCCTTAAGAGCAGCTTTTTCCACCACATGCTAAAATGTGTTATGTGTCTCAGATCGAATGAGTGAATGATCTTAGCAGGTTGGAGTATTTAGTAGCCAGTAGGCTAAACAAGCTGACTGATAGCAGTCAAAAAGGCATAATGCTAATAACTAAATGCCGCAACATCTTTCTACCTAGAAAGTCCCTAAAGGTAATGTGCAATAAGTGTCCAATTAGCATATTTATTTGTTCCAGTTTACATGTTTTTTATAAAATCAAATTAAGTCAAATCATAGGTCATTCATGACCTTCACCTCAAAGACGCATTGCAAAGTTGTACTAAGTTTAACATCATATTTACCATACTAATTGGTGGAAGGATATCAGTTTGAATTTCATCAGTGACTGTATGGCTCTGCTGAAATAATGCAATCATCTGGCACTTAGTAAACATTGGTATAATTATAATAGTGTGTCATTTGTTCAAGCACTCGAAACAAGTGCAGAGAAAGACTCAGAAAGACTCCAAGACTCAGCAATTTAAAATTAAACAGAGGTCCAGTTCTATAGAAATTAGGGTGTGGGGAAAAAGCATGAATGGCTCACACACTCAATATAAATTAAAAACAAGCAGCTGTTCATTACGGAAGCAGATTTACCACATTTCTGATTTGCATTGTTCAGCATTGTTGTTTATGTGTTTTGTTTTTTTTAAACTCACTCGGCCATTGTTTTGCACGGGTTAGAGGTTTTAATTAAGATGCAATTAGTTCAGACAGGCCACTAAGTCAGTGATTCCCAGCAGATCAGCTGATGGTTTTGCTGATACCCTTTGTTGAATATTCGGCCAAGTCTCATATAGGGTGCACTATTTAAGCTGCTTAATCAACCCACAGTTGTTGTGCATCTACAAGCCAGTCTGAAGTGCACCTCCATGTATGCTCCTCCTTTTTATTCTCTGCATGACCCTGTCATTGCTACTGTCTGTGCTGGCTCTCGCTGCTGCTCCCCTGCCGTATTCCTTGCCTGTACATGAATAGAAGGGTGGGGAGGTACAATATCAATTGTTGTGGAGACATTTTGGCCGATTCTTCTTTACGACATTGCTTTAGGTTGATTGAGGTTAACAGCTACATGTTTTTATGCAGAACTAACAAAGCATTTCAGTGGGTTTGGGGTCTGGACGTTGACTGGTCTATTGCATAACCTTAATTCTTTTCTTTTTCAGTCATTGTAGATTTACTGTTGCTGTGCTTGGATCATTGTTGCTGTTGCACAACAAAATTTCAGACATCTGATGGATAAATGGGCTTTTCCACCACCATGCTTGAGAGCATGTCTTTTTTTGACCTTTGAATTTTTTTTTTTAACATTTAACATGCTAACTGAGGCCTTTAGAGTCTCTTGGATTTTGTTTTTGGTATCCACTCCCAAGAAAATCATAGCACTGTGTTAACACAGCTGAACGCTCTAGACCAACAAACTGCCAAAACGTTTGCTTTACAGAGGTGTTCACACTTAATCAGGTGCATTTGATTAGCAGCAACTGGCTGCTGCTTGCACTCCTAATTCCAATGAAAGCAGTAACAATGAACAGGAGTTCATCGAGTTCTTTGAAAACTTTCTTTTTCTGTAGGTTGAACTTAGTGGTTTAAAAAAAAGAAAGTGAATCGCAGTCTCTTGTCCTGGAAATCATCTTGGACATTTCATGGACAATATAGTCTGGCAAATGCTTTGTGGTATCAAAATGCTATTTGTTGTGAATGCAGGTGTGTGTGCTCCTTGTTGTTCCTTTCTGATGCCACATGAACTACAGAATAGGGGAGTGCAGGTGGGGAGAGCTGTGTCTGTAAAGATCAAATGGTAAAACTTTTTTCTTCAATAATCTGCTCAGTCAAACGAGGCTTGTATTTCTCTGTGGGAGACTTCTGTCCATAGGTCTCGCAATAATAACACAAACACACAGGCCTGCCACCCATTATTGTGTTACTCAAACACATTTGACTTTCTTCTGCAGCCAAATTGATTTTTATGCGTATGCTTTGTTTATGGCAATAGCCAGTTTCCCATATGATGACAGCATGCACTATAACCTCTGTAATACATTTATTATATTATGTGCAGGCAACTGTTAATACGCATTGTAATTTTTTTTTATTGCTAAAGCTGAAAAATATTATCAGAGGCAGGTCAGAATATTATGGATGCTTTATTTTTGGCAGGTTTAACAAAAGCGTACAGTTTGGCTTTCCATACTGAATGCATACTCCATTAATCATAGTTGTATTTTAACCACAGTCATTGTTTAACAGTAAATTTAATTTCCCTCTACTTAGCTAAATGTGGCTCAATTATATCCAGCAAGGGCACTTAAAAGAAGTGGGTGTGAAATACTGAAATAACATTAACAGTGCATTAGCTATTAATCTGCACTCCAGAAAATTTCAGACAAGTGCTGATTATTTTTACAGTAAAGAGATTTTCTGAATCGTTGTTTGAAATTTTCTGTGGCCCAGAACACCTGTAAAAACACAAGATTTCATTGTAGAACAACATTTTGAACTTTGTAATATTCTGATGTCTGACACTGACATGTTTATTATGGTTTCGTTTTTTATTTGTTTTTCTAAGGACATAATATCAATAATCTTTCTTTCATACACATTTTCTAGAAGTAATTTTCCCACCTCTTTGTCAATACACAAACAATGCACAATTTGTCTGTTCATAATTACCAGAAGATATGACGACATAAGAGCTTTTTGGAGCATTTGGATACACCCACAACCCAGGTGTTGCCAAAAGTATCCTTTGAATTTTAGTCTTGAATGGCTAAATCTAAATTACTGGGAGGTGATCAGATATAAAGCACACTGCTGCTAAAATGTGAATGAAAACCATTTCACTGTGGTCTTCTCTAATGATTACTCAACATATAAAACCAAGATCATGTTGCTTATTTCAAGTGCTTTTCAAGGGACATTAAAAAAAAAGATATAAGGACACACAGGTGGTATAAAACAATGCAGGATTTAAAATAGAAGATAAACAGAAGATATATAAAATAAAATTGATTATATGGAAGAATATAAAGGTACAAGACACTGCACTATTTGAGTAAATAGCTTCATATTTTACCCGGTGACAGTAAGGTTTTAAGCTGCAGTTTAGAAGAAATGACTTGGTAGAAGCTTGAGGTTTTCCAGGAGTGAGAATCATGTGAAAAAGAAAGTTTTCATAGGACTCTATGCTCTATACCAGTAGTTCTCAAACTTCTCACAATGAGTACCACCTCATAAAACATGTGGCTCTTGAAGTACCACCCTTATGACCGACATTAAGTTACAGTAGTATAGGCTTATTTAACACCATATACAGTTTACACTAGACAATTTTATTTCTTATATGAATGTTATTTATTGTAACTGTCATAAACAGGATGTGACAAGTGACAATAATAACAACTGTACTGCATTAAAACATTCACAGCAGGTGGGATATCCAGTCTCTAAGTAATGACGTATGAACCCTGTTTCCGGGCCCAAACTAATAGTTTATTAAGGTTGTTGTGTTTTTCCCATATGGAAAAGAAATAGTAAAAACTTATATGTGATTACTCATGAAAGTGGCCACTTTCATGAGTAATCACATATAAGTTTTTACTATTTCATATAAGGCTTACATGATTTACTCATGTAAGTGGCCACTTTCTCATTACTTTCATATATTCTTTTAGTAAGTATCCAAAACATACAAGTTTCATTATATAATTTTTCAAGGGATCTTATATCTGTTTTCACACTTATATGCTTTTCATACAAGTTTCACACAAGACAGATACAAACTTTATAAGATTTATATAGATCTTTTCCATATGGGTTAACATGTTTTAATGCTTTGTATCTTGTTCTGTTTAATCTGTACAAGCTCCTAAAAAAGGCAGTGATCACTGTCGGCCTCTCTCGGTTTTTATTACCACTGTTAAAGCTCAGTTTTTAAAACCTTACGATGTAGCTACAGCCCAGCCCATGCAGCAGTAAATTAATGACTAACCTCGTATTGTGGATGGATTATCTCAGTTGTTCTCCTGACTGAAGTTTGGTCCGTCTGCAGGATCCTGCCATGCATTTGTCTCTAACCATTGAGTGGAAAAAAGTTGGCGTTCATCTTCCAGCTTCAGCGTGTTTATATTATGCTAACTATAGCTGTGTAGCTAGCCAATGCATAGCACATCATTATATACGAGCTAGCCCAACTTCAGTAACCCTGTAAACGTCACTACTGTTTAGTTTTCTGTCTTCAAGTGATAGCAGAGCTAAACGTTTACATTTTTCCCGCGTACCAGTAGAGGGAGCCCATGTACCACCAGTGGTACGCGTACCACAGTTTGAGAATGACTGCTCTATACTCTATGAAGTAAAACCCATGATTCCCTATGATTTAGTAGCTTGTATGATCTTTGAAATACTTATTTTCTGTATGACTTCATCAGTCTCTCACATGGTTATGGAGAATTTTTAACTCATTCTTCTTTACAATGTTGCTTCTGTTCATTGAGGTTTGCAAGCATTCATTCATGCACAGTTCTCTTAAGGTCATACATGCACTTGCTTTTTGCACAGGGTATGAATGTTTCCAAGCACGTTAACAAACACGTGCCATTTTTTTCCTAAACTGTCCTGCCATGTTCTTTTTAGAGAACAAGTCGGAGCTTTTTTTCTCAGAGCATAGTTTGGCCTTGGGTGAAAATTCTGGGACATCCACTTTTGGCATTGCATCACCTGAATGATCAGCAACCTGTTAAAACTTTGCTTTTACAGAGGTGCTCACACTTGCTGATGATCAGTGAATCAATTACATTTAATCAGCAGCACCTGGCTGCCGCTTACCCTCTAAATTCCTGTTGAAGCAGTAAGGGTGTATGTACCTAATTAAAATAATTTAGAGTGTGGTTAAACCTACAGTATAGATTTGGACGGTTTGACTTGTACAGTTTGGAATTTAACTGTAATTGCCATAAGAATGAACATTCTTCATGCGCGTGGTGTGTCATGCAATAAAAAGTTTTGAAACCGTGTTCAAATTTGACAGACTTTATAAGTAACATCATCCCGAATATGTCTGAGCTTCTAAAGAAAAGCTGTCAAGATAATTCATGAGAGTAAAAGCATTCACTTGGATCTATGAATTAGTAGACAGTCATTTGTGGCAGGGAGACAGCTAATAAAAGGCAGCATCTGTCTGTAGTGCTGTGTCTGTCAGCAAAAAGGCCTCACTTCTCTGGGGACTGATGAAGAACCTTAATTCTGGGTTTTTGTTTTGATGATTTATTTATCTAAATTCACAAACACACATCAGAGTTGTTTGCACTTCCGCTTTCTTTCTTTCATATTGCTTCACATTTTTGTAATACTTCATTTTTAGGATCAGTCACAATCTTATTTGCATAATTTCTTTAACGCAGAGCTGTTGTGGAAAATAGTCCACCCACATTTTACATGTCAGATTGTTGATGCTAATATTTTTAAGTCCTTTTCTTTTGGAGAGATTGCAGGCTTGAACTTTGTGATGTTTTTGACACACTTTGACCTGGAATTCACATCTGTCAGAGTTACATTATAAGAGAGAGGCATAGATTTCTGTTCAGGATTTTTATATAAAAATACATACTATGGGTGAATTCAGTAACGGCAACAGCTTCCAGGGTAAAAATAATCTTAAATCTGTATTTTTGGGCAAATATTTTCTCACTGGTGATACTGTAGATACAGTTTTTGTGTACCTATGACAAATTAAATTTCAGTTAATTTATGTAATGCTTCAAATTAATTGGACAGATAAGAGCCTGAAGATATTTTAAGATGGGTTCTGCATTGTAAGGCTTGGTTCTGTATAAACATTGACTAAATACAGCTTCTGCTTCAGTTACAACAGCCCATAAAGGAGACCAGATAGCAGTCAGGACTCTTGTTGAATTCTGCAATCTGCCGGTTACATTTGTGTGTAATTGTCTGCATGTGACATGGAAAAATGCCCAGTGGTGTTTAGCATTGACTAGTCAAAGCCACTCTGCCCAGCTTGACGCTCCCATTGTATGGAGAGAGCAGGCTCATTTGCCAAGTGTTAACTGCTTTCAGTTCACCGTTCAGAGTTGTATCTCATCACCTGCCATGGCCCTGACTCCTGAAGGCAGCTGTCCAGCAATCTCATTTATCTCAGCTTCCTGTTGAAATTGGGTTACTGCATCCCACGAGGAGCATCTTTTTATGTTCCAGAGATCTATGCTTGCTCAGATAAAATAATAATTTAAAAGGATTTTTTAATCCACATCCTCAAACTTTTTTAAGTCTCTGCTTTTAAGTATTGCATGAAAAACATCAAAATTGCATTCCCTTTCCCCCATTCTGAGATGCTGCAAGTTACTGTAAATGGAGGTTAGTTAGAAGAAATTGTTTTTATTATTGTTATTAATCACATGATGCATTTCCCTCTTCTGGCAGTGTTTTAGGTAGATGTCACGGCAGAAACATCCCAGCAAGTGCAGCAGGGTTTGAATGACCTGCTGCAGCACTTGTTGCGTGTAAGGTTCATATTAGAGTTATAAGGTGCTTAAAGGTGCTCTTTGTAGGCGGTCTGACATTTGCTGGCTGTCACAACCAATGTGCTGCTGCCATCCCCAGACTTGATGAGTGTTTGAGTGGTTGTCAGACAGTTAGTCATAGGAGATGTAGGCTCCCTGTACTTAGTTTCTAGCACTAAAATATAGGAGGTGCTTTTGAAACATGAGGTTCTTAAGGTCTTTTTCACGTGTGAACTTAGAGTTTCAGAAAATCAGGTTGTGAAATTTTCCATTTCTGTGTCCTCACATCTATCATGGCAAATAGCCTGCTTCAGACAGGTTCACACAAGTGCAAATACTGGTTTAGGTGAGCCCACTGCCTGGATGGAGTGGGCAGGAAGCAGCGCGCTTGCTGAATGTACACCGTTAGCTGTGTTGTTCTCACACTGGTGCAATCCGAAATCTCGCGGACATGTCAGGTTAAACGTTTGATACCGTTGTGTCTGACTTTTGCATTCTCTGTCTAATGATGTCTAGAAAAGTTAGAAAAGCAGAAAACTTAGATATTTGGAAATTTCTGAGCATGTTAGCGTGAGTTCAGTGATTCATTTTTTATTTTCTATTTTTATTATTTTTTAGTTCACGGTTAATCAAAATTTTCTTGCTTTTTTTAAATTGAGCTTTTTAATTCGGTCCTGCCTTTATTTTTACAGCTGAAGACATTCTTGGATATATTGTCGTAAATGATGTATGCTCATATCTCTAAATGGGTTTCATAACTACCTCTCACTCCGTTAAGTCCTGACACTTTCAGGCTTCTTTATTTTTAATATTACTTTTGTTTTAATTTCTCTGAAGCACAGGGGATTGCACAGAGTCTGGGAACTAAATCAACTCAGAGCTCCAGATTCATGATATTACTCTTCATAAGCTTCACAACTACACCTAAACGAAGTACAAATTGTCATAACTAATCTCAGAGATAAATCAGATGTGCCACCTTTCATAGTGTATCTTGTTAAATGATTGTGATTATAGTTATTAAAAACTGCAAAATACACTCTGGTGGCTTAATGCTGAGGAGAGAGAAATGGGCAGGGAGGGAATAAATACAACAAGAAGAGGATTCATCTCCATTAGACAGTAATTGCCATCAGCTAGAGGTTTTCACAGATTTTAATATATAGGGAGAGAAGAGTGAGAGAAATGACAGAACCAGCTATCCCGGCATAGATTCATGCCCTCTTCAAAAGCCATTTTTTCTCAATTAATCCAAGATTTGATGGCCTGTGATTTATCCACATTGGTCAGCTTTGATATTTGGATGGCAACAATGTTGAATTATAACTCTGATATGTAGATTACAGCTACTGTTATCATCATTTCCCGTGCATTTTTCTGCACCATTAGCCTGTAAATTGAATTGGAAGTTTTTCCTGCCACTGATGGTGTCTGGATAATACTCATCATATTAATTGTTCAAATGTTCTCATCATCCTCCCATAAACTGTCTGAAGCTGGGGATCCATTTGCACAGATGTAATAATATCGGTATTCCCCAAAGCCAGGAAGCAGTGGAAACATCTTCCAAAACAAAATGTTAGTCCTCCCACTGTTATTACTTCATTTATCGTTCTATCTGCGCAGTGACAACTGCAACTCCAAAGACGAATATATTTTTAATGATTTTGGAACAAATACTGGCACTAAGTAAGAGCCCATGAGAGCTGATTGCATGCGAGCTGTTTTTGTTTTCACGACTCTAAAACTGGCCCGTATTTTCAGTTGCTGTAGCCTCACCATGTGACTCACAGAGAAAGAAAAGGTCTTGAGATAAAGAGCATTCTCACTTCAGTTTTCACTTCTTTTTTTCAAAAACCCTGCCACAGCCCTAAACTCCTGAGTTATTGCTCTGCTGCTCTACACTTTCAAAATGCTGCTGTTAAATTACCCATGGCTGACTTTTACTGATATTAACCAAGTCACCTTGATGTCACAATAGCTCGCAAACATCACAATTAAAGCCAAACGACTGTTGTAAAACTGCCAGCTACAAAGTTACCCAGACACAACATTACATCTCTGGTGTCTTAAAAAGTAGCAATTCATGATATGCTGTCATGTTTTTCCATTTCCCATTGGAATAATATAAGCTGTTAGGAATGTATAGGTAGTTTTCCACCCAAACCTTCTTTTATATACCCTCTCATTGAAATGCATTGCTTCGTAACAACCACATCTTTTTTTCATCCTGTTTTATAGCAGAGGAGAAGACTGTGAAGAATGCCGTATTATCATCTGTGGAACAGCTGGGAATCAACACCTGTCTGAAGTATGTAAAGGGATTTTCTTTAGCTCATAAACCCTTATTTAATTAGGCTTCTTACAGCAGAAGGAGAGCCTGCTGCGTATAAACTATTTCAGTAAAGTCTTAGAATTACTCAACTGTGAGCTCCATGGAAGTAACTACCCCAAAGTATCTCTTAAAAAGAGTCTAAATCACTGCGATGGGACTAACGTGCATGTACCTTAATTTTGATTTTGTAGTGTCTACATTCACAATGAATGTGAGGAGAAAGTTACATTTCATATTGGATGGGGAAAGCATAGTTAAAGACTAGAAGCTGTGTCTCACTCAGTTTGAATCTTTTTGCAGTTACTTTTGCTTCAATTAGGCGCTGATGAATGTTGACATGGTCCTAATCAATTGTTTCAATAACCGCGTCTTCATCACTGGGCTCCACATGAAAACAAGCATCACCACTTTTAACGCAGTGGTGTGTTTTTCTGCTCAACACTGACATCTTTGACTTACAATGATAATAGCATGCTGATGTTCAGCAGGCATAAAGTTTACTGTGTTCAGCATCTCAGTTAAGCATGTAAGCATGCGGACGTTGGAGAAATAGCACTAAAGAGAAAGTAGAGCTGATGTTGAAGATGTAAGTTGGTTTGGTTTTAACAGAATAGCAAGGCTCAGTCATTAAAGTGGCCGTCGGAAAGTTAATTGCATAATCTTACCACCCTGAACCTCCTATGACCTGGCTTCAACAAATGTGGGCATCACATTTTGGGTTGTGCACAATACTAAACTCTTTAAGGGCCTGATATCTGTTACGAGGACATTATACTGCCATTGTTCTATCGAAATGTAAAACAAATGTCCTCAGATGTGGATTTCCAGCCATTGTAGAGCAAAATCAGGTAAAAAGATAATTCTTTGTTTTTACATTCATCAGGTCCCAATCAGTCCAAATAGCAAAGAGAAATTAAAAATTCATGCCATGAAAGAGTTCGGTTCATAGGAGGTTAAAAAAGAGCGATCCCACTCCCTCAAGTCTAAACATTTCCTACTGACAGTGCTTAAATTGAGTCTCCAATTGATTTGTGATATTTTTTTCAAGAAAACGATGTCTCACTTTTTTTTTCTTTTTTCAGTTTAATGTGGGTATAAGTTAATCACTCCTAACATGAGCCAAACTGGTAAAAATTTTCATGCCAAACCTTCAATTACTTTTTGAGTAATCCTGCTGACAAACAAACAGGCAAACAGAACCAATCTACATATAAGCCGCTTGGCAGTGAAAGTAATGGCTTTATCTGCCTTTAGTTTTCTTCGCTATGGGACTCCATCACTATGCAGTTCTGTTTGCCACTGCAAAGTCAAAGGAAAATAAAGTCTTAGAAGAGTGAGAGTATATTTTCTGTTACTTTCAAATTAAGTATGAACTGTTTCCATCTTTCATTTTTCAAAACATCAAACCAATCCTTTGCTCTACACCTGCTAAGGAATTTGTCTGCTTTTATATCTCCATTATAGACCAAATGAATACACTCATACATGTTTTCTTTTGCTTACCCCAACTCAAACCTCTGTAGCTACTCGTTTGTGAATAAGCAATATGCAAGTTTATAGCTCATCTGGTCAAAGGACTGATGAGCTTATGTTGATAATTCACAATAGTTGTTACTCCTACTAGAGTAATAGTCAGATCTTCACCCAAACTGTGCTCAAGGTCAAGGTAACATTTATCGCTTTGTTAATACCCTGTGAATTGTGATGGATTAGGAGCTGGATGAGCTAGTACATCACTGAAGGTCTGGTTTCTCTGTTTAAAACACAACAACTGTTTCACTCTACCTTTTCATTGTATGTGTCACTTTCTTATCTCTCTGTACACAAAGGTGTTGCTTATTCTTAGCACCTACTCTAAAAAAAATGAACAGTAATCTGGTCTTGCTGTCCCAAACGTAATATCACTTGGAAAAACCAAGAGAAAGATAAAAAGGTGGCTTTTGCCGCTTTAACCTATAGCATATTTAAGCCATCTAAAAAATGTAAAAGCTCACTTTCATTTTTCAACAAGCTTGTGAACTCAAAGCCGTAACATTAGAATTCACCTCGGCGTCCACTCGCAACATGAATTAAAGCTGCAAATGTGCACAAAAGTCAAAAAGGGAGAAGACTGAAAGTTTTTTTTGTTTCTCAGTTCAGCAGCTGGAGACACTTTTGTTAGCAGACATTAGGAAAATTGTCAGAGCTGACTGATGTGAGATATATAAGTTGAGTCAGTTTTTATTTTTTACAGCACATTAATACACCCTTAGCTGACCGAAGTGCAGTACATGCTATACTATAATTAACACTCACTAAATCAACAATAAATTTGCACTAAAATACAGAACAAAAACATAAAACATCCTCAAATTAAACAAGAATGAAAACACAACTGTGCTTGCACAATAAAAACTAGGAAATCATGCTCAACTGAAAGCTGGAGAAATTAAATAGGTTTATAATTGTGTTTTATAATGACTGAGTGACTGGGCAGGTTGCCCCTAAATATAGAGGCTAACATCGAAAAGGCAGTGTGGCCTCTGTTTTAGAGCCTGGATCAAGGAACATCCAAGATCAGTTGGTCTGTAGACTTCAGGGCTTTGGCACAAGTGCACTGCTATAAGACTTCAGCTAAGTAGAAAGGCACAAAATGGTTGTGAAAAGCTGATCCTGAAATGGACTGGAAGCCAATACAGGTGGAATGTGAGCGCACCTGTCAAAAAGCGAGCTGCTGTGATGACTGATTAGGGCCAACCTCCAAAGAATTTCAAAAGTCTAATTAAGAGGTAACAATGTTTCAAATTACTCTCTCAAAGTCATGTGGATGGAGATGGGCCCTAATTTTACTGAGGAGCTTTAAGTAAAAATAACCTTATCTTAACAACAGAGATAGGTGAGTTTAAAAATGCACTTTGTTGAAACAAACATGTTGCAGAATAGACAGGAATTTCATGATATTGCTGCCCTGTACTTGTGCAACTACTTGTTCTGTTCTTTATTTTTCCCACAATAGACCGTCTGACTTGTGTTACTGTTCTCACACTGCTTGTTTCTGCCTTTAACGACACCCCGCTGCTACATTACACAGTGAATATAACTCTTTCTGAGCACCTACTCCGAAGGGGGCTCTGCAGCTGAAAAGTTTCTGTGCCTGTCCAGGAGAACAGAGTGCCACATTTTTTATTCCGGTATCAACACAGAGTGCAAACATTACCCGCAGAGTGGTGGGTGTTATAGGATTAAAAGTTGTTGAACATGAAATTATAATTAATCTTTTACTTGCGACACTGGGCTTCTTGAATAAAGTTTTGAGGACTCCTCTGGGGTATTTACTTGACTTCAATGTTGCTTTATTTCTGAGTTTGATATAAAGTATCCCATTGGGCAATGTGACTTTCATGAGTGATTCTGGGAACTGAAAGAAAAATGGTCATGCTGAGAAATGATCATTTTTTTTTAAATTAATATTTTCACAGTTCATTTTATAGGTTTTCATTTCAGTAATTTAAAATGATGGGGAAATAAAAGAAGAGATATGAAACAGATGAAAAGTAATAAAGAAGTAAAGTAGTAAAAGCAGAGCTATTATTCCAACAGGATTTTATTCTTGAAATCTAGCAGCATAGCTTTGCATGTTTCACAGTTCCAGATAATTCTTGTTAAAATTTAACTCTGCATTCATTAAACCAGTTTTCTTCCAATTGGTTGCTTCTTACAAACAGAAGGTTTGAACAGCACACATGTGGCGGCTGTACCTCAGTACACTATATTAAGGATATCCCTTCTCACTGACATAATATAGAGCCAAGAATAGAAAAAAAATGAAACAAGGTGCGGTTGAAGCTTTAGCTCACAAGCATCATGTTACAGACCTCATTATTTGATGCTTTGGCCATGTTCACTATAAGAATTAACAATGCAGGAACCCCAGCGACACTTAAAAGTATTAAGAACTAGAAAGTGCATTTTCTGAAGAAACTGCAGTGTGAATGCTTGAATCTGAATGTATGCACTGAAATGAATTAATTGCTGAATTTTGAGTTAAAAATCTTGAATGAGATTAAAAAAAAACAAAAAAAAACGAATTTAACCTGAAAACAAAGGTGCTGAACTGCTAAAAGCTGAAAGTTACACAGAAGAAGGAAAAAAACTGAAAATGTTTTAAATGTAAATTAGAAAACCCTAAGAAATGAGAAAAGAACATTTAGAGTCAGAAAACATCTGAATGAATATTAAAAGGTCATATTCTTTGAATCACTGAATGACTCAAATGTGATCCCTCCACTTTGATCCACACAGTTTAAAAAGTTTAAATGCCTGAGCTTTGAAAGATACGGTGTTGGAAAGAGAACAATAATGGCGACAATTTGAGGGTAAAATGATGGCTGTAACACTGTGGACACAGCAGCAGTTGAAAGAGAAGTGTTTAAGATGAATCTTGGTACAGTGGCAGGCAGAGCTCGTTAAGCAGGCAGGTGTGAGCCTGGTTGCTATAGTGACCGCACCCAATGGCTCCATACACACGCACACAGACATGCACCTCACTTTTGCTGCTTAAAATGAACAGAAAAGTCAGGCCGAAACAAATCGTTCCCAAATGAAAAGTAAAAGTCGTATTGACAAAATTCTTTCACTGTGAGCGACAGCAATGTCTAGTCTACCAAATTCTCAGTTTTCATGTCTGTGGAGTTTATTATATGGACGTGGTGACAGTGGAAAGACACCATGCTCTTCTGATTTTCAAACGAACCTTCTGAGACATTTTAACATTGGAGTCTATGGAAGAGTTGGAGGGAGGAGGCTGTGCATTGGTGACATTTATGAAAGAACCATAACACCTAGTACAATAGTAAACACATTGGATGAAAGAGGACAGCCATGGCTACGTTTTGAGGGTAAAATCATACCTGTAGAGCAAACGCTGCGGACACAGCAGCAGTTTTAAAAAAGATTTTAAGATTATTTTTTTTGCTCCTCTCACTCTAGCAGTTGAGCTGCCTCACTCTAGCCCCAACATTCCGTCCCATACACACCCATTATAAACTCTGAAACGGCTGAAAAAACATCATGAAACTTAAACTGGAACTGAAGAAAAAGTATAATAGATATTGAAAAGATAAATACAAGTTGAATAGTTGAATGTCTTGTCTTCGTTTTAAAGTTTGAATGGTGGCTCTATGTGAACGTATGTTGAAGTAGTAAGAGTTTAAAAATGAGTAAGTTGAATGAGAATTTGAAGGGTCTCCCCATTGAAATACATGGGAAATTTTTGTTGAATAAAGTTGAATAAAATTAAAAATATAAATGTTAAAAATGAGAAAAATACAAGCAACCATGTCCAAAATAATAGGAATCTAATGGTGTTTGAATGGTTTTTCTAAGTTGAACGGTTTTGAAGGAGTAGGCTTTCAAAAAACGTACGGAATAGATAATAAAATACTAGAAAGTGCATTTTCTGAAGAAACTGCAGTGTGAATGCTTGAATCTGAATGTATGCACTGAAATGAATTAATTGCTGAATTTTGAGTTAAAAATATTGAATGAGATAAAAAAAAACAAAAAAAAAAACGAATTTAACCTGAAAACAAAGGTGCTGAACTGCTAAAAGCTGAAGGTTACACAGAAGAAGGAGTTGGAAAAAAACTGAAAATGTTTTAAATGTAAATTAGAAAACCCTAAGAAATGAGAAAAGAACATTTAGAGTCAGAAAACATCTGAATGAATATTAAAAGGTCATATTCTTTGAATCACTGAATGACTCAAATGTGATCCCTCCACTTTGATCCACACAGTTTAAAAAGTTTAAATGCCTGAGCTTTGAAAGATACGGTGTTGGAAAGAGAACAATAATGGCGACAATTTGAGGGTAAAATGATGGCTGTAACACTGTGGACACAGCAGCAGTTGAAAGAGAAGAGCTTAAGATGAATCTTGGTACAGTGGCAGGCAGAGCTCGTTAAGCAGGCAGGTGTGAGCCTGGTTGCTATAGTGACCGCACCCAATGGCTCCATACACACGTACACAGACATGCGCCTCACTTTTGCTGCTTAAAATGAACAGAAAAGTCAGGCCCAAACAAATCGTTCCCAAATGAAAAGTATAGGTCGTATTGACAAAATTCTTTCACCGTGAGTGACAGCAATGTCTAGTCTACTGAATTCTCAGTTTTCATGCCTGTGGAGTTTATTATATGGACGTGGTGACAGTGGAAAGACACCATGCTCTTCTGATTTTCAAACGAACCTTCTGAGCCATTTTAACATTAGAGTCTATGGAAGAGTTGGAGGGAGGAGGCTGTGCATTGGTGACATTTACGAAAGAACCATAACACCTAGGACAATAGTAAACACATTGGATGAAAGAGGACAGCGATGGCTACGTTTTGAGGGTAAAATCATACCTGTAGAGCAAACGCTGCGGACACAGCAGCAGTTTTAAAAAAGATTTTAAGATTAATTTTTTTGCTCCTCTCACTCTAGCAGTTGAGCTGCCTCACTCTAGCCCCAACATTCCGTCCCATACACACCCATTATAAACTCTGAAACGGGTGAAAAAACATCATGAAACTTAAACTGGAACTGAAGAAAAAGTATAATAGATATTGAAAAGATAAATACAAGTTGAATAGTTGAATGTCTTGTCTTCGTTTTAAAGTTTGAATGGTGGCTCTATGTCAATGTATGTGGAAGTAGTAAGAGTTTAAAAATGAGTAAGTTGAATGAGAATTTGAAGGGTCTCCCCATTGAAATACATGGGAAATTTTTGTTGAATAAAGTTGAATAAAATTAAAAATATAAATGTTAAAAATGAGAAAAGTAGAAGCAGTCATGTCCAAAAGAATAGGAATCTAATGGTGTTTGAATGGTTTTTCTAAGTTGAACGGTTTTGAAGGAGTAGGAGTACAAAAAACGTACGGAATAGATAAAATATAATAACTAGAAAGTGCATTTTCTGAAGAAACTGCAGTGTGAATGCTTGAATCTGAATGTATGCACTGAAATGAATTAATTGCTGAATTTTGATTTAAAAATATTGAATGAGATTATTAAAAAAAAACAAAAAAAAACCCGAATTTAACCTGAAAACAAAGGTGCTGAACTGCTAAAAGCTGAAGGTTACACAGAAGAAGGAGTTGGAAAAAAACTGAAAATGTTTTAAATGTAAATTAGAAAACCCTAAGAAATGAGAAAAGAACATTTAGAGTCAGAAAACATCTGAATGAATATCAAAAGGTCATATTCTTTGAATCACTGAATGACTCAAACGTGATCCCTCCACTTTGATCCACACAGTTTAAAAAGTTTAAATGCCTGAGCTTTGAAAGACACGGTGTTGGAAAGAGAACAATAATGGCGACAATTTGAGGGTAAAATGATGGCTGTAACACTGTGGACACAGCAGCAGTTGAAAGAGAAGTGCTTAAGATGAATCTTGGTACAGTGGCAGGCAGAGCTCGTTAAGCAGGCAGGTGTGAGCCTGGTTGCTATAGTGACTGCACCCAATGGCTCCATACACACGTACACAGACATGCACCTCACTTTTGCTGCTTAAAATGAACAGAAAAGTCAGGCCCAAACAAATTCTTCCCAAATGAAAAGTACATGTCGTATTGACAAAATTCTTTCACCGTGAGCGACAGCAATGTCTAGTCTACCTAATTCTCAGTTTTCATGTCTGTGGAGTTTATTATATGGACGTGGTGACAGTGGAAAAACACCATGCTCTTCTGATTTTCAAACGAACCTTCTGAGCCATTTTAACATTAGAGTCTATGGAAGAGTTGGAGGGAGGAGGCTGTGCATTGGTGACATTTATGAAAGAACCATAACACCTAGTACAATAGTAAACACATTGGATGAAAGAGGACAGCCATGGCTACGTTTTGAGGGTAAAATCATACCTGTAGAGCAAACGCTGTGGACACAGCAGCAGTTTTAAAAAAGATTTTAAGATTAATTTTTTTGCTCCTCTCACTCTAGCAGTTGAGCTGTCTCACTCTAGCCCCAACATTCCGTCCCATACACACCCATTATAAACTCTGAAACGGGTGAAAAAACATCATGAAAGTTAAACTGGAACTGAAGAAAAAGTATAATAGATATTGAAAAGATAAATACAAGTTGAATAGTTGAATGTCTTGTCTTCGTTTTAAAGTTTGAATGGTGGCTCTATGTCAATGTATGTGGAAGTAGTAAGAGTTTAAAAATGAGTAAGTTGAATGAGGATTTGAAGGGTCTCCCCATTGAAATACATTGTAAATTTTTGTTGAATAAAGTTGAATAAAATTAAAAATATAAATGTTAAAAATATGAAAAATAGAAGCAGTGTTGTCCAAAAGAATAGGAATCTAACGGTGTTTGAATGGTTTTTCTAAGTTGAACGGTTTTGAAGGAGTAGGCTTTGAAAAAACGTACGGAAAAATAAAATATAATAATAATAATAATAATAATAAAGATTCGAATAACAATACTGTGAATGCTTTTCAAGCATTCACACTAATAATAATAAAGATTCGAATAACAATACTGTGAATGCTTTTCAAGCATTCACACTAATAAGAACTAGAAAGTGCATTTTCTGAAGAAACTGCAGTGTGAATGCTTGAATCTGAATGTATGCACTGAAATGAATTAATTGCTGAATTTTGAGTTAAAAATATTGAATGAGATTAAAAAAAAAAACAAAAAAAAAAAACGAATTTAACCTGAAAACAAAAGTGCTGAACTGCTAAAAGCTGAAGGTTACACAGAAGAAGAAGTTGGAAAAAAGCTGAAAATGTTTTAATTGTAAATTAGAAAAACCTAAGAAATGAGAAAAGAACATTTAGAGTCAGAAAACATCTGAAAGAATATTAAAAGGTCATATTCTTTGAATCACTGAATGACTAAAATGTGATCCCTCCACTTGGACCCACACAGTTTAAAAAGTTTACATCTCTGAGCTTTGAAAGACAAGATGTTGGAAAAAGAACAACGATGGCGACGTTTTGAGGGTAAAATGATGGCTTTAACACTGTGGACACAGCAGCAGTTGAAAGAGAAGTGTTTAAGATGAATCTTGGCACAGTGGCAGAGAGAGCTCGTTAAGCAGGCAGGTGTGAGCCTGGTTGCTATAGTGACCGCACCCAATGGCTCCATACACACGGACACAGACATGCACCTCACTTTTGCTGCTTAAAATGAACAGAAAAGTCAGGCCGAAACAAATCGTTCCCAAATGAAAAGTAAAAGTCATATTGACAAAATTCTTTCACTGTGAGCGACAGCAATGTCTAGTCTACCAAATTCTCAGTTTTCATGTCTGTGGAGTTTATTATATGGACGTGGTGACAGTGGAAAGACACCATGCTCTTCTGATTTTCAAACGAACCTTCTGAGCCATTTTAACATTAGAGTCTATGGAAGAGTTGGAGGGAGGAGGCTGTGCATTGGTGACATTTATGAAAGAACCATAACACCTAGTACAATAGTAAACACATTGGATGAAAGAGGACAGCCATGGCTACGTTTTGAGGGTAAAATCATACCTGTAGAGCAAACGCTGCGGACACAGCAGCAGTTTTAAAAAAGATTTTAAGATTAATTTTTTTGCTCCTCTCACTCTAGCAGTTGAGCTCTCTCACTCTAGCCCCAACATTCCGTCCCATACACACCCATTATAAACTCTGAAACGGGTGAAAAAACATCATGAAACTTAAACTGGAACTGAAGAAAAAGTATAATAGACATTGAAAAGATAAATGCAAGTTGAATAGTTGAATGTCTTGTCTTCGTTTTAAAGTTTGAATGGTGGCTCTATGTCAATGTATGTGGAAGTAGTAAGAGTTTAAAAATGAGTAAGTTGAATGAGGATTTGAAGGGTCTCCCCATTGAAATACATTATAAATTTTTGTTGAATAAAGTTGAATAAAATTAAAAATATAAATGTTAAAAATATGAAAAATGGAAGCAGTGTTGTCCAAAAGAATAGGAATCTAACGGTGTTTGAATGGTTTTTCTAAGTTGAACGGTTTTGAAGGAGTAGGATTACAAAAAACGTACGGAATACAGAATAAAATATAATAATAATAATAATAATAATAAAGATTACAACAACAATACTGTGAATGCTTTTCAAGCATTCACACTAACTAGAAAGTGCATTTTCTGAAGAAACTGCAGTGTGAATGCTTGAATCTGAATGTATGCACTGAAATGAATTAATTGCTGAATTTTGAGTTAAAAATATTGAATGAGATAAAAAACAAAACAAAAAAAAAACCGAATTTAACCTGAAAACAAAGGTGCTGAACTGCTAAAAGCTGAAGGTTACACAGAAGAAGGAGTTGGAAAAAAACTGAAAATGTTTTAAATGTAAATTAGAAAACCCTAAGAAATGAGAAAAGAACATTTAGAGTCAGAAAACATCTGAATGAATATTAAAAGGTCATATTCTTTGAATCACTGAATGACTCAAATGTGATCCCTCCACTTTGATCCACACAGTTTAAAAAGTTTAAATGCCTGAGCTTTGAAAGATACGGTGTTGGAAAGAGAACAATAATGGCGACAATTTGAGGGTAAAATGATGGCTGTAACACTGTGGACACAGCAGCAGTTGAAAGAGAAGTGCTTAAGATGAATCTTGGTACAGTGGCAGGCAGAGCTCGTTAAGCAGGCAGGTGTGAGCCTGGTTGCTATAGTGACCGCACCCAATGGCTCCATACACACGTACACAGACATGCGCCTCACTTTTGCTGCTTAAAATGAACAGAAAAGTCAGGCCGAAACAAATCGTTCCCAAATGAAAAGTAAAAGTCGTATTGACAAAATTCTTTCACCGTGAGTGACAGCAATGTCTAGTCTACTGAATTCTCAGTTTTCATGCCTGTGGAGTTTATTATATGGACGTGGTGACAGTGGAAAGACACCATGCTCTTCTGATTTTCAAACGAACCTTCTGAGCCATTTTAACATTAGAGTCTATGGAAGAGTTGGAAGGAGGAGGCTGTGCATTGGTGACATTTATGAAAGAACCATAACACCTAGGACAATAGTAAACACATTGGATGAAAGAGGACAGCCATGGCTACGTTTTGAGGGTAAAATCATACCTGTAGAGCAAACGCTGAGGACACAGCAGCAGTTTTAAAAAAGATTTTAAGATTAATTTTTTTGCTCCTCTCACTCTAGCAGTTGAGCTGCCTCACTCTAGCCCCAACATTCCGTCCCATACACACCCATTATAAACTCTGAAACGGGTGAAAAAACATCATGAAACTTAAACTGGAACTGAAGAAAAAGTATAATAGATATTGAAAAGATAAATACAAGTTGAATAGTTGAATGTCTTGTCTTCGTTTTAAAGTTTGAATGGTGGCTCTATGTGAACGTATGTTGAAGTAGTAAGAGTTTAAAAATGAGTAAGTTGAATGAGAATTTGAAGGGTCTCCCCATTGAAATACATGGGAAATTTTTGTTGAATAAAGTTGAATAAAATTAAAAATATAAATGTTAAAAATGAGAAAAATAGAAGCAATGTTGTCCAAAATAATAGGAATCTAACGATGTTTGAATGGTTTTTCTAAGTTGAACGGTTTTGAAGGAGTAGGCTTTCAAAAAACGTACGGAAAAATAAAATATAACTAGAAAGTGCATTTTCTGAAGAAACTGCAGTGTGAATGCTTGAATCTGAATGTATGCATTGAAATGAAATAATTACTGAATTTAAGTTAAAAATTTTGAATGAGATAAAAAAAAACAAACCCGAATTTAACCTGAAAACAAAAGTGCTGAACTGCTAAAAGCTGAAGGTTACACAGAAGAAGAAGTTGGAAAAAAGCTGAAAATGTTTTAATTGTAAATTAGAAAACCCTAAGAAATGAGAAAAGAACATTTAGAGTCAGAAAACATCTGAAAGAATATTAAAAGGTCATATTCTTTGAATCACTGAATGACTAAAATGTGATCCCTCCACTTGGATCCACACAGTTTAAAAAGTTTAAATGTCTGAGCTTTGAAAGACAAGATGTTGGAAAGAGAACAACGTTTTGAGGGTAAAATGATGGCTTTAACACTGTGGACACAGCAGCAGTTGAAAGAGAAGTGTTTAAGATGAATTTTGGCAGAGTGAGAGAGAGAGCTCGTTAAGCAGGCAGGTGTGAGCCTGGTTGCTATAGTGACCGCACCCAATGGCTCCATACACACGCACACAGACATGCACCTCACTTTTGCTGCTTAAAATGAACAGAAAAGTCAGGCCGAAACAAATCGTTCCCAAATGAAAAGTAAAAGTCGTATTGACAAAATTCTTTCACTGTGAGCGACAGCAATGTCTAGTCTACCAAATTCTCAGTTTTCATGTCTGTGGAGTTTATTATATGCACGTGGTGACAGTGGAAAGACACCATGCTCTTCTGATTTTCAAACGAACCTTCTGAGCCATTTTAACATTAGAGTCTATGGAAGAGTTTGAGGGAGGAGGCTGTGCATTGGTGACATTTATGAAAGAACCATAACACCTAGTACAATAGTAAACACATTGGATGAAAGAGGACAGCCATGGCTACGTTTTGAGGGTAAAATCATACCTGTAGAGCAAACGCTGCGGACACAGCAGCAGTTTTAAAAAAGATTTTAAGATTATTTTTTTTGCTCCTCTCACTCTAGCAGTTGAGCTGCCTCACTCTAGCCCCAACATTCCGTCCCATACACACCCATTATAAACTCTGAAACGGGTGAAAAAACATCATGAAACTTAAACTGGAACTGAAGAAAAAGTATAATAGATATTGAAAAGATAAATACAAGTTGAATAGTTGAATGTCTTGTCTTCGTTTTAAAGTTTGAATGGTGGCTCTATGTGAACGTATGTTGAAGTAGATACAGTTTAAAAATGAGTAAGTTGAATGAGAATTTGAAGGGTCTCCCCATTGAAATACATGGGAAATTTTTGTTGAATAAAGTTGAATAAAATTAAAAATATAAATGTTAAAAATGAGAAAAATACAAGCAACAGTGTCCAAAAGAATAGGAATCTAATGGTGTTTGAATGGTTTTTCTAAGTTGAACGGTTTTGAAGGAGTAGGCTTTCAAAAAACGTACGGAATAGATAAAATATAATAATAAAGATTAGAAGAACAATACTGTGAATGCTTTTCAAGCATTCACACTAACTAGAAAGTGCATTTTCTGAAGAAACTGCAGTGTGAATGCTTGAATCTGAATGTATGCACTGAAATGAATTAATTGCTGAATTTTGAGTTAAAAATATTGAATGAGATAAAAAAAAAACAAAAAAAACCCCCCGAATTTAACCTGAAAACAAAGGTGCTGAACTGCTAAAAGCTGAAGGTTACACAGAAGAAGAAGTTGGAAAAAAACTGAAAATGTTTTAAATGTAAATTAGAAAACCCTAAGAAATGAGAAAAGAACATTTAGAGTCAGAAAACATCTGAATGAATATTAAAAGGTCATATTCTTTGAATCACTGAATGACTCAAATGTGATCCCTCCACTTTGATCCACACAGTTTAAAAAGTTTAAATGCCTGAGCTTTGAAAGATACAGTGTTGGAAAGAGAACAATAATGGCGACAATTTGAGGGTAAAATGATGGCTGTAACACTGTGGACACAGCAGCAGTTGAAAGAGAAGTGCTTAAGATGAATCTTGGTACAGTGGCAGGCAGAGCTCGTTAAGCAGGCAGGTGTGAGCCTGGTTGCTATAGTGACCGCACCCAATGGCTCCATATACACGTACACAGACATGCGCCTCACTTTTGCTGCTTAAAATGAACAGAAAAGTCAGGCCGAAACAAATCGCTCCCAAATGAAAAGTAAAAGTCGTATTGACAAAATTCTTTCACCGTGAGCGACAGCAATGTCTAGTCTACTGAATTCTCAGTTTTCATGCCTGTGGAGCTTATTATATGGACGTGGTGACAGTGGAAAGACACCATGCTCTTCTGATTTTCAAACGAACCTTCTGAGCCATTTTAACATTAGAGTCTATGGAAGAGTTGGAGGGAGGAGGCTGTGCATTGGTGACATTTATGAAAGAACCATAACACCTAGTACAATAGTAAACACATTGGATGAAAGAGGACAGCGATGGCTACGTTTTGAGGGTAAAATCATACCTGTAGAGCAAACGCTGCGGACACAGCAGCAGTTTTAAAAAAGATTTTAAGATTAATTTTTTTGCTCCTCTCACTCTAGCAGTTGAGCTGCCTCACTCTAGCCCCAACATTCCGTCCCATACACACCCATTATAAACTCTGAAACGGGTGAAAAAACATCATGAAACTTAAACTGGAACTGAAGAAAAAGTATAATAGATATTGAAAAGATAAATACAAGTTGAATAGTTGAATGTCTTGTCTTCGTTTTAAAGTTTGAATGGTGGCTCTATGTCAATGTATGTGGAAGTAGTAAGAGTTTAAAAATGAGTAAGTTGAATGAGGATTTGAAGGGTCTCCCCATTGAAATACATTATAAATTTTTGTTGAATAAAGTTGAATAAAATTAAAAATATAAATGTTAAAAATATGAAAAATAGAAGCAGTGTTGTCCAAAAGAATAGGAATCTAACGATGTTTGAATGGTTTTTCTAAGTTGAACGGTTTTGAAGGAGTAGGCTTTCAAAAAACGTACGGAAAAATAATAAAATATAACTAGAAAGTGCATTTTCTGAAGAAACTGCAGTGTGAATGCTTGAATCTGAATGTATGCACTGAAATGAATTAATTGCTGAATTTTGAGTTAAAAATATTAAATGAAATTTTAAAAAAACAAACATAAAACCCCCGAATTTAACCTGAAAACAAAGGTGCTGAACTGCTAAAAGCTGAAGGTTACACAGAAGAAGGAGTTGGAAAAAAACTGAAAATGTTTTAAATGTAAATTAGAAAACCCTAAGAAATGAGAAAAGAACATTTAGAGTCAGAAAACATCTGAATGAATATCAAAAGGTCATATTCTTTGAATCACTGAATGACTCAAATGTGATCCCTCCACTTTGATCCACACAGTTTAAAAAGTTTAAATGCCTGAGCTTTGAAAGATACGGTGTTGGAAAGAGAACAATAATGGCGACAATTTGAGGGTAAAATGATGGCTGTAACACTGTGGACACAGCAGCAGTTGAAAGAGAAGTGCTTAAGATGAATCTTGGCACAGTGGCAGGCAGAGCTCGTTAAGCAGGCAGGTGTGAGCCTGGTTGCTATAGTGACCGCACCCAATGGCTCCATACACACGTACACAGACATGCGCCTCACTTTTGCTGCTTAAAATGAACAGAAAAGTCAGGCCCAAACAAATTCTTCCCAAATGAAAAGTACATGTCGTATTGACAAAATTCTTTCACCGTGAGCGACAGCCATGTCTAGTCTACCTAATTCTCAGTTTTCATGCCTGTGGAGTTTATTATATGGACGTGGTGACAGTGTAAAGACACCATGCTCTTCTGATTTTCAAACCAACCTTCTGAGCCATTTTAACATTAGAGTCTATGGAAGAGTTGGAGGGAGGAGGCTGTGCATTGGTGACATTTATGAAAGAACCATAACACCTAGTACAATAGTAAACACATTGGATGAAAGAGGACAGCCGTGGCTACGTTTTGAGGGTAAAATCATACCTGTAGAGCAAACGCTGTGGACACAGCAGCAGTTTTAAAAAAGATTTTAAGATTAATTTTTTTGCTCCTCTCACTCTAGCAGTTGAGCTGTCTCACTCTAGCCCCAACATTCCGTCCCATACACACCCATTATAAACTCTGAAACGGGTGAAAAAACATCATGAAACTTAAACTGGAACTGAAGAAAAAGTATAATAGATATTGAAAAGATAAATACAAGTTGAATAGTTGAATGTCTTGTCTTCGTTTTAAAGTTTGAATGGTGGCTCTATGTCAATGTATGTGGAAGTAGTAAGAGTTTAAAAATGAGTAAGTTGAATGAGGATTTGAAGGGTCTCCCCATTGAAATACATTATAAATTTTTGTTGAATAAAGTTGAATAAAATTAAAAATATAAATGTTAAAAATATGAAAAATAGAAGCAGTGTTGTCCAAAAGAATAGGAATCTAACGGTGTTTGAATGGTTTTTCTAAGTTGAACGGTTTTGAAGTTATAGGATTACAAAAAACGTACGGAATAGATAATAATAATAAAATAGAATAATAATAATAAAGATTAGAAGAACAATACTGTGAATGCTTTTCAAGCATTCACACTAATAATAATAAAGATTCGAATAACAATACTGTGAATGCTTTTCAAGCATTCACACTAATAATAAAGATTAGAAGAACAATACTGTGAATGCTTTTCAAGCATTCACACTAACTAGAAAGTGCATTTTCTGAAGAAACTGCAGTGTGAATGCTTGAATCTGAATGTATGGACTGAAATGAATTAATTGCTGAATTTTGAGTTAAAAATTTTGAATGAGATAAAAAAAAACAAAAAAACAACTGAATTTAACCTGAAAACAACAGTGCTGAACTGCTAAAAGCTGACGTTTAACATAGAAGAAGAAGTTGGAAAATAGCTGAAAATGTTTTAAATGTAAATTAGAAAAACCTAAGAAATGAGAAAAGAAAATTTAGAGTCAGAAAACATCTGAATTAATATTAAAAGCTCATATTCTTTGAATCACTGAATGACTAAAATGTGATCCCTCCACTTTGATCCACACCGTTTAAAAAGTTGACATTTCTGAGCTTTGAAAGACACTGTGTTGGAAAAAGAACAACGATGGCGACGTTTTGAGGGTAAAATGATGGCTTTAACACTGTGGACACAGCAGCAGTTGAAAGAGAAGTGCTTAAGATGAATCTTGGCAGAGTGGCAGGCAGAGCTCGTTAAGCAGGCAGGTGTGAGCCTGGTTGCTATAGTGACCGCACCCAATGGCTCCATACACACGTACACAGACATGCACCTCACTTTTGCTGCTTAAAATGAACAGAAAAGTCAGGCCGAAACAAATCGTTCCCAAATGAAAAGTAAAAGTCGTATTGACAAAATTCTTTCACCGTGAGTGACAGCAGCTTCTAGTCTACTGAATTCTCAGTTTTCATGCCTGTGGAGTTTATTATATGGACGTGGTGACAGTGGAAAGACACCATGCTCTTCTGATTTTCAAACGAACCTTCTGAGACATTTTAACATTGGAGTCTATGGAAGAGTTGGAGGGAGGAGGCTGTGCATTGGTGACATTTATGAAAGAACCATAACACCTAGGACAATAGTAAACACATTGGATGAAAGAGGACAGCCATGGCTACGTTTTGATGGTAAAATCATACCTGTAGAGCAAACGCTGCGGACACAGCAGCAGTTTTAAAAAATATTTTAAGATTAATTTTTTTGCTCCTCTCACTCTAGCAGTTGAGCTGTCTCACTCTAGCCCCAACATTCCGTCCCATACACACCCATTATAAACTCTGAAACGGGTGAAAAAACATCATGAAACTTAAACTGGAACTGAAGACAAAGTATAATAGATATTGAAAAGATAAATACAAATTGAATAGTTGAATATCTTGTCTTCGTTTTAAAGTTTGAATGGTGGCTCTATGTCAACGTATGTGGAAGTAGTAAGAGTTTAAAAATGAGTGAATTGAATGAGAATTTGAAGGGTCTCCCCATTGAAATACATGGGAAATTTTTGTTGAAAAAAGTTAAATAAAATTAAAAATATAAATGTTAAAAATGAGAAAAATAGAAGCACACCATTCCAAAAGAAGAGGAATCTAATGGTGTTTGAATGGTTTTTCTAAGTTGAACGGTTTTGAAGGAGATAGTTGGCGAAAAACGTACGGAATAGGAAAAAATAACTAGAAAGTGCATTTTCTGAAGAAACTGCAGTGTGAATGCTTGAATCTGAATGTATGCACTGAAATGAATTAATTGCTGAATTTTGAGTTAAAAATATTGAATGAGATAAAAAAAAACAAAAAACAAAAAAAACGAATTTAACCTGAAAACAAAGGTGCTGAACTGCTAAAAGCTGAAGGTTACACAGAAGAAGGAGTTGGAAAAAAACTGAAAATGTTTTAATTGTAAATTAGAAAACCCTAAGAAATGAGAAAAGAACATTTAGAGTCAGAAAACATCTGAATGAATATTAAAAGGTCATATTCTTTGAATCACTGAATGACTCAAATGTGATCCCTCCACTTTGATCCACACAGTTTAAAAAGTTTAAATGCCTGAGCTTTGAAAGACACGGTGTTGGAAAGAGAACAATAATGGCGACAATTTGAGGGTAAAATGATGGCTGTAACACTGTGGACACAGCAGCAGTTGAAAGAGAAGTGCTTAAGATGAATCTTGGCACAGTGGCAGGCAGAGCTCGTTAAGCAGGCAGGTGTGAGCCTGGTTGCTATAGTGACTGCACCCAATGGCTCCATACACACGTACACAGACATGCGCCTCACTTTTGCTGCTTAAAATGAACAGAAAAGTCAGGCCGAAACAAATCGCTCCCAAATGAAAAGTATAGGTCGTATTGACAAAATTCTTTCACCGTGAGCGGCAGCAATGTCCACTCTACCTAATTCTCAGTTTTCATGCCTGTGGAGTTTATTATATGGACGTGGTGACAGTGTAAAAACACCATGCTCTTCTGATTTTCAAACCAACCTTCTGAGCCGTTTTAACATTAGAGTCTATGGAAGAGTTGGAGGGAGGAGGCTGTGCATTGGTGACATTTATGAAAGAACCGTAACACCTAGGACAATAGTAAACACATTGGATGAAAGAGGACAGCGATGGCTACGTTTTGAGGGTAAAATCATACCTGTAGAGCAAACGCTGCGGACACAGCAGCAGTTTTAAAAAAGATTTTAAGATTAATTTTTTTGCTCCTCTCACTCTAGCAGTTGAGCTGTCTCACTCTAGCCCCAACATTCCGTCCCATACACACCCATTATAAACTCTGAAACGGGTGAAAAAACATCATGAAACTTAAACTGGAACTGAAGAAAAAGTATAATAGATATTGAAAAGATAAATACAAGTTGAATAGTTGAATGTCTTGTCTTCGTTTTAAAGTTTGAATGGTGGCTCTATGTCAATGTATGTGGAAGTAGATACAGTTTAAAGAGGAGGAAGTTGAATGAGAATTTGAAGGGTCTCCCCATTGAAATACATGGGAAATTTTTGTTGAAAAAAGTTGAATAAAATTAAAAATATAAATGTTAAAAATGAGAAAAATAGAAGCAGTCATGTCCAAAAGAATAGGAATCTAATGGTGTTTGAATGGTTTTTCTAAGTTGAACGGTTTTGAAGGAGATAGAGTACAAAAAACGTACGGAATCCATAATAATAAAATATAATAAAATAGAATAAAGATTAGAAGAACAATACTGTGAATGCTTTTCAAGCATTCACACTAACTAGAAAGTGCATTTTCTGAAGAAACTGCAGTGTGAATGCTTGAATCTGAATGTATGCACTGAAATGAATTAATTGCTGAATTTTGAGTTAAAAATATTGAATGAGATTAAAAAAACAAAAACAAAAAAAACCCGAATTTAACCTGAAAACAAAGGTGCTGAACTGCTAAAAGCTGAAGGTTACACAGAAGAAGGAGTTGGAAAAAAACTGAAAATGTTTTAAATGTAAATTAGAAAACCCTAAGAAATGAGAAAAGAACATTTAGAGTCAGAAAACATCTGAATGAATATTAAAAGGTCATATTCTTTGAATCACTGAATGACTCAAATGTGATCCCTCCACTTTGATCCACACAGTTTAAAAAGTTTAAATGCCTGAGCTTTGAAAGATACGGTGTTGGAAAGAGAACAATAATGGCGACAATTTGAGGGTAAAATGATGGCTGTAACACTGTGGACACAGCAGCAGTTGAAAGAGAAGTGTTTAAGATGAATCTTGGCACAGTGGCAGGCAGAGCTCGTTAAGCAGGCAGGTGTGAGCCTGGTTGCTATAGTGACCGCACCCAATGGCTCCATACACACGTACACAGACATGCGCCTCACTTTTGCTGCTTAAAATGAACAGAAAAGTCAGGCCGAAACAAATCGTTCCCAAATGAAAAGTAAAAGTCGTATTGACAAAATTCTTTCACTGTGAGCGACAGCAATGTCTAGTCTACCAAATTCTCAGTTTTCATGTCTGTGGAGTTTATTATATGGACGTGGTGACAGTGGAAAGACACCATGCTCTTCTGATTTTCAAACGAACCTTCTGAGCCATTTTAACATTAGAGTCTATGGAAGAGTTGGAGGGAGGAGGCTGTGCATTGGTGACATTTACGAAAGAACCATAACACCTAGGACAATAGTAAACACATTGGATGAAAGAGGACAGCGATGGCTACGTTTTGAGGGTAAAATCATACCTGTAGAGCAAACGCTGCGGACACAGCAGCAGTTTTAAAAAAGATTTTAAGATTAATTTTTTTGCTCCTCTCACTCTAGCAGTTGAGCTGCCTCACTCTAGCCCCAACATTCCGTCCCATACACACCCATTATAAACTCTGAAACGGCTGAAAAAACATCATGAAACTTAAACTGGAACTGAAGAAAAAGTATAATAGATATTGAAAAGATAAATACAAGTTGAATAGTTGAATGTCTTGTCTTCGTTTTAAAGTTTGAATGGTGGCTCTATGTCAATGTATGTGGAAGTAGTAAGAGTTTAAAAATGAGTAAGTTGAATGAGAATTTGAAGGGTCTCCCCATTGAAATACATGGGAAATTTTTGTTGAATAAAGTTGAATAAAATTAAAAATATAAATGTTAGAAATGAGAAAAATAGAAGCAGTCATGTCCAAAATAATAGGAATCTAACGGTGTTTGAATGGTTTTTCTAAGTTGAACGGTTTTGAAGGAGTTAGATGCCAAAAAACGTACGGAAGATGATATAATAACTAGAAAGTGCATTTTCTGAAGAAACTGCAGTGTGAATGCTTGAATCTGAATGTATGCACTGAAATGAATTAATTGCTGAATTTTGAGTTAAAAATATTGAATGAGATTAAAAAAAAACAAACAAAAAAAAAACGAATTTAACCTGAAAACAAAGGTGCTGAACTGCTAAAAGCTGAAGGTTACACAGAAGAAGGAGTTGGAAAAAAACTGAAAATGTTTTAAATGTAAATTAGAAAACCCTAAGAAATGAGAAAAGAACATTTAGAGTCAGAAAACATCTGAAAGAATATTAAAAGGTCATATTCTTTGAATCACTGAATGACTAAAATGTGATCCCTCCACTTGGACCCACACAGTTTAAAAAGTTTACATCTCTGAGCTTTGAAAGACAAGATGTTGGAAAAAGAACAACGATGGCGACGTTTTGAGGGTAAAATGATGGCTTTAACACTGTGGACACAGCAGCAGTTGAAAGAGAAGTGTTTAAGATGAATCTTGGCAGAGAGAGAGAGAGAGCTCGTTAAGCAGGCAGGTGTGAGCCTGGTTGCTATAGTGACTGCACCCAAGGGCTCCATACACACGTACACAGACATGCGCCTCACTTTTGCTGCTTAAAATGAACAGAAAAGTCAGGCCGAAACAAATCGCTCCCAAATGAAAAGTAAAAGTCGTATTGATGAAATTCTTTCACCGTGAGCGACAGCAATGTCTAGTCTACCTAATTCTCAGTTTTCATGCCTGTGGAGCTTATTATATGGACGTGGTGACAGTGGAAAGACACCATGCTCTTCTGATTTTCAAACGAACCTTCTGAGCCATTTTAACATTAGAGTCTATGGAAGAGTTGGAGGGAGGAGGCTGTGCATTGGTGGCATTTATGAAAGAACCATAACACCTAGTACAATAGTAAACACATTGGATGAAAGAGGACAGCCATGGCTACGTTTTGAGGGTAAAATCATACCTGTAGAGCAAACGCTGCGGACACAGCAGCAGTTTTAAAAAAGATTTTAAGATTAATTTTTTTGCTCCTCTCACTCTAGCAGTTGAGCTGTCTCACTCTAGCCCCAACATTCCGTCCCATACACACCCATTATAAACTCTGAAACGGGTGAAAAAACATCATGAAACTTAAACTGGAACTGAAGAAAAAGTATAATAGATATTGAAAAGATAAATACAAGTTGAATAGTTGAATGTCTTGTCTTCGTTTTAAAGTTTGAATGGTGGCTCTATGTCAACGTATGTGGAAGTAGTAAGAGTTTAAAAATGAGTAAGTTGAATGAGGATTTGAAGGGTCTCCCCATTGAAATACATGGGAAATTTTTGTTGAATAAAGTTGAATAAAATTAAAAATATAAATGTTAAAAATGAGAAAAATAGAAGCAGTCATGTCCAAAATAATAGGAATCTAACGATGTTTGAATGGTTTTTCTAAGTTGAACGGTTTTGAAGGAGTTAGATGCCAAAAAACGTACGGAATATATAATAATAACTAGAAAGTGCATTTTCTGAAGAAACTGCAGTGTGAATGCTTGAATCTGAATGTATGCACTGAAATGAATTAATTGCTGAATTTTGAGTTAAAAATATTGAATGAGATTAAAAAAAAACAAAAAAAACCCCCGAATTTAACCTGAAAACAACAGTGCTGAACTGCTAAAAGCTGAAGGTTACACAGAAGAAGGAGTTGGAAAAAAACTGAAAATGTTTTAAATGTAAATTAGAAAACCCTAAGAAATGAGAAAAGAACATTTAGAGTCAGAAAACATCTGAATGAATATTAAAAGGTCATATTCTTTGAATCACTGAATGACTCAAATGTGATCCCTCCACTTTGATCCACACAGTTTAAAAAGTTTAAATGCCTGAGCTTTGAAAGATACGGTGTTGGAAAGAGAACAATAATGGCGACAATTTGAGGGTAAAATGATGGCTGTGACACTGTGGACACAGCAGCAGTTGAAAGAGAAGTGCTTAAGATGAATCTTGGTACAGTGGCAGGCAGAGCTCGTTAAGCAGGCAGGTGTGAGCCTGGTTGCTATAGTGACCGCACCCAATGGCTCCATACACACGTACACAGACATGCACCTCACTTTTGCTGCTTAAAATGAACAGAAAAGTCAGGCCGAAACAAATCGTTCCCATATGAAAAGTACAAGTCGTATTGACGAAATTCTTTCACCGTGAGCGACAGCAGCTTCTAGTCTACTGAATTCTCAGTTTTCATGTCTGTGGAGTTTATTATATGGACGTGGTGACAGTGTAAAGACACCATGCTCTTCTGATTTTCAAACGAACCTTCTGAGCCATTTTAACATTAGAGTCTATGGAAGAGTTGGAGGGAGGAGGCTGTGCATTGGTGACATTTATGAAAGAACCATAACACCTAGTACAATAGTAAACACATTGGATGAAAGAGGACAGCCATGGCTACATTTTGAGGGTAAAATCATACCTGTAGAGCAAACGCTGTGGACACAGCAGCAGTTTTAAAAAAGATTTTAAGATTAATTTTTTTGCTCCTCTCACTCTAGCAGTTGAGCTGTCTCACTCTAGCCCCAACATTCCGTCCCATACACACCCATTATAAACTCTGAAACGGGTGAAAAAACATCATGAAACTTAAACTGGAACTGAAGAAAAAGTATAATAGATATTGAAAAGATAAATACAAGTTGAATAGTTGAATGTCTTGTCTTCGTTTTAAAGTTTGAATGGTGGCTCTATGTCAATGTATGTGGAAGTAGTAAGAGTTTAAAAATGAGTAAGTTGAATGAGAATTTGAAGGGTCTCCCCATTGAAATACATGGGAAATTTTTGTTGAATAAAGTTGAATAAAATTAAAAATATAAATGTTAGAAATGAGAAAAATAGAAGCAGTCATGTCCAAAATAATAGGAATCTAACGGTGTTTGAATGGTTTTTCTAAGTTGAACGGTTTTGAAGGAGTTAGATGCCAAAAAACGTACGGAATATATAATAATAATAAAGATTCGAATAACAATACTGTGAATGCTTTTCAAGCATTCACACTAACTAGAAAGTGCATTTTCTGAAGAAACTGCAGTGTGAATGCTTGAATCTGAATGTATGCACTGAAATGAATTAATTGCTGAATTTTGAGTTAAAAATATTGAATGAGATAAAAAACAAAACAAAAAAAATCCGAATTTAACCTGAAAACAAAGGTGCTGAACTGCTAAAAGCTGAAGGTTACACAGAAGAAGGAGTTGGAAAAAAACTGAAAATGTTTTAAATGTAAATTAGAAAACCCTAAGAAATGAGAAAAGAACATTTAGAGTCAGAAAACATCTGAATGAATATTAAAAGGTCATATTCTTTGAATCACTGAATGACTCAAATGTGATCCCTCCACTTTGATCCACACAGTTTAAAAAGTTTAAATGCCTGAGCTTTGAAAGATACGGTGTTGGAAAGAGAACAATAATGGCGACAATTTGAGGGTAAAATGATGGCTGTAACACTGTGGACACAGCAGCAGTTGAAAGAGAAGTGCTTAAGATGAATCTTGGTACAGTGGCAGGCAGAGCTCGTTAAGCAGGCAGGTGTGAGCCTGGTTGCTATAGTGACTGCACCCAATGGCTCCATACACACGTACACAGACATGCGCCTCACTTTTGCTGCTTAAAATGAACAGAAAAGTCAGGCCGAAACAAATCGTTCCCAAATGAAAAGTACAAGTCGTATTGACAAAATTCTTTCACCGTGAGCGACAGCAATGTCTAGTCTACCTAATTCTCAGTTTTCATGCCTGTGGAGCTTATTATATGGACGTGGTGACAGTGGAAAGACACCATGCTCTTCTGATTTTCAAACGAACCTTCTGAGCCATTTTAACATTAGAGTCTATGGAAGAGTTGGAGGGAGGAGGCTGTGCATTGGTGACATTTACGAAAGAACCATAACACCTAGGACAATAGTAAACACATTGGATGAAAGAGGACAGCGATGGCTACGTTTTGAGGGTAAAATCATACCTGTAGAGCAAACGCTGCGGACACAGCAGCAGTTTTAAAAAAGATTTTAAGATTAATTTTTTTGCTCCTCTCACTCTAGCAGTTGAGCTGCCTCACTCTAGCCCCAACATTCCGTCCCATACACACCCATTATAAACTCTGAAACGGGTGAAAAAACATCATGAAACTTAAACTGGAACTGAAGAAAAAGTATAATAGATATTGAAAAGATAAATACAAGTTGAATAGTTGAATGTCTTGTCTTCGTTTTAAAGTTTGAATGGTGGCTCTATGTCAATGTATGTGGAAGTAGTAAGAGTTTAAAAATGAGTAAGTTGAATGAGAATTTGAAGGGTCTCCCCATTGAAATACATGGGAAATTTTTGTTGAATAAAGTTGAATAAAATTAAAAATATAAATGTTAAAAATATGAAAAATAGAAGCAGTCATGTCCAAAAGAATAGGAATCTAACGGTGTTTGAATGGTTTTTCTAAGTTGAACGGTTTTGAAGGAGTTAGATGCCAAAAAACGTACGGAATATATAATAATAATAAAGATTCGAATAACAATACTGTGAATGCTTTTCAAGCATTCACACTAACTAGAAAGTGCATTTTCTGAAGAAACTGCAGTGTGAATGCTTGAATCTGAATGTATGCACTGAAATGAATTAATTACTGAATTTAAGTTAAAAATCTTGAATGAGATAAAAAAAAACAAACCCGAATTTAACCTGAAAACAAAAGTGCTGAACTGCTAAAAGCTGAAGGTTACACAGAAGAAGAAGTTGGAAAAAAGCTGAAAATGTTTTAAATGTAAATTAGAAAACCCTAAGAAATGAGAAAAGAACATTTAGAGTCAGAAAACATCTGAATGGATATTAAAAGGTCATATTCTTTGAATCACTGAATGACTCAAATGTGATCCCTCCACTTGGATCCACACAGTTTAAAAAGTTTAAATGCCTGAGCTTTGAAAGACACGGTGTTGGAAAGAGAACAATAATGGCGACAATTTGAGGGTAAAATGATGGCTGTAACACTGTGGACACAGCAGCAGTTGAAAGAGAAGTGTTTAAGATGAATCTTGGTACAGTGGCAGGCAGAGCTCGTTAAGCAGGCAGGTGTGAGCCTGGTTGCTATAGTGACTGCACCCAATGGCTCCATACACACGACACAGACATGCACCTCACTTTTGCTGCTTAAAATGAACAGAAAAGTCAGGCCCAAACAAATTCTTCCCAAATGAAAAGTATAGGACGTATTGACAAAATTCTTTCACCGTGAGCGACAGCCATGTCTAGTCTACCAAATTCTCAGTTTTCATGTCTGTGGAGTTTATTATATGGACGTGGTGACAGTGGAAAGACACCATGCTCTTCTGATTTTCAAACGAACCTTCTGAGCCATTTTAACATTAGAGTCTATGGAAGAGTTGGAGGGAGGAGGCTGTGCATTGGTGACATTTATGAAAGAACCATAACACCTAGGACAATAGTAAACACATTGGATGAAAGAGGACAGCCATGGCTACGTTTTGAGGGTAAAATCATACCTGTAGAGCAAACGCTGTGGACACAGCAGCAGTTTTAAAAAAGATTTTAAGATTAATTTTTTTGCTCCTCTCACTCTAGCAGTTGAGCTGTCTCACTCTAGCCCCAACATTCCGTCCCATACACACCCATTATAAACTCTGAAACGGGTGAAAAAACATCATGAAACTTAAACTGGAACTGAAGAAAAAGTATAATAGATATTGAAAAGATAAATACAAGTTGAATAGTTGAATGTCTTGTCTTCGTTTTAAAGTTTGAATGGTGGCTCTATGTCAATGTATGTGGAAGTAGATACAGTTTAAAGAGGAGGAATTTGAATGAGAATTTGAAGGGTCTCTCCATTGAAATACATTATAAATTTTTGTTAAATAAAGTTGAATAAAATTAAAAATATAAATGTTAAAAATGAGAAAAATAGAAGCAGTCATGTCCAAAAGAATAGGAATCTAACGGTGTTTGAATGGTTTTTCTAAGTTAAACGGTTTTGAAGGAGTTAGATGCCAAAAAACGTACGGAATATGGAATAATAGATAACTAGAAAGTGCATTTTCTGAAGAAACTGCAGTGTGAATGCTTGAATCTGAATGTATGCACTGAAATGAATTAATTGCTGAATTTTGAGTTAAAAATATTGAATGAAATTAAAAAAAAACAAAAAAAAAAGAAAACGAATTTAACCTGAAAACAAAGGTGCTGAACTGCTAAAAGCTGAAGGTTACACAGAAGAAGGAGTTGGAAAAAAACTGAAAATGTTTTAAATGTAAATTAGAAAACCCTAAGAAATGAGAAAAGAACATTTAGAGTCAGAAAACATCTGAATGAATATTAAAAGGTCATATTCTTTGAATCACTGAATGACTCAAATGTGATCCCTCCACTTTGATCCACACAGTTTAAAAAGTTTAAATGCCTGAGCTTTGAAAGATACGGTGTTGGAAAGAGAACAATAATGGCGACAATTTGAGGGTAAAATGATGGCTGTAACACTGTGGACACAGCAGCAGTTGAAAGAGAAGTGTTTAAGATGAATCTTGGTACAGTGGCAGGCAGAGCTCGTTAAGCAGGCAGGTGTGAGCCTGGTTGCTATAGTGACCGCACCCAATGGCTCCATACACACGTACACAGACATGCGCCTCACTTTTGCTGCTTAAAATGAACAGAAAAGTCAGGCCGAAACAAATCGCTCCCAAATGAAAAGTAAAAGTCGTATTGACAAAATTCTTTCACCGTGAGCGACAGCAATGTCTAGTCTACCTAATTCTCAGTTTTCATGCCTGTGGAGCTTATTATATGGACGTGGTGACAGTGTAAAGACACCATGCTCTTCTGATTTTCAAACGAACCTTCTGAGCCATTTTAACATTAGAGTCTATGGAAGAGTTGGAGGGAGGAGGCTGTGCATTGGTGACATTTATGAAAGAACCATAACACCTAGGACAATAGTAAACACATTGGATGAAAGAGGACAGCGATGGCTACGTTTTGAGGGTAAAATCATACCTGTAGAGCAAACGCTGCGGACACAGCAGCAGTTTTAAAAAAGATTTTAAGATTAATTTTTTTGCTCCTCTCACTCTAGCAGTTGAGCTGCCTCACTCTAGCCCCAACATTCCGTCCCATACACACCCATTATAAACTCTGAAACGGGTGAAAAAACATCATGAAACTTAAACTGGAACTGAAGAAAAAGTATAATAGATATTGAAAAGATAAATACAAGTTGAATAGTTGAATGTCTTGTCTTCGTTTTAAAGTTTGAATGGTGGCTCTATGTCAATGTATGTGGAAGTAGTAAGAGTTTAAAAATGAGTAAGTTGAATGAGGATTTGAAGGGTCTCCCCATTGAAATACATTATAAATTTTTGTTGAATAAAGTTGAATAAAATTAAAAATATAAATGTTAAAAATATGAAAAATAGAAGCAGTGTTGTCCAAAAGAATAGGAATCTAACGGTGTTTGAATGGTTTTTCTAAGTTGAACGGTTTTGAAGGAGTAGGCTTACAAAAAACGTACGGAAAAATAAAATATAACTAGAAAGTGCATTTTCTGAAGAAACTGCAGTGTGAATGCTTGAATCTGAATGTATGCACTGAAATGAATTAATTGCTGAATTTTGAGTTAAAAATATTGAATGAGATAAAAAAAAACAAAAAAAAAAACGAATTTAACCTGAAAACAAAGGTGCTGAACTGCTAAAAGCTGAAGGTTACACAGAAGGAGGAGTTGGAAAAAAACTGAAAATGTTTTAAATGTAAATTAGAAAACCCTAAGAAATGAGAAAAGAACATTTAGAGTCAGAAAACATCTGAATGAATATTAAAAGGTCATATTCTTTGAATCACTGAATGACTCAAATGTGATCCCTCCACTTTGATCCACACAGTTTAAAAAGTTTAAATGCCTGAGCTTTGAAAGATACGGTGTTGGAAAGAGAACAATAATGGCGACAATTTGAGGGTAAAATGATGGCTGTAACACTGTGGACACAGCAGCAGTTGAAAGAGAAGTGTTTAAGATGAATCTTGGTACAGTGGCAGGCAGAGCTCGTTAAGCAGGCAGGTGTGAGCCTGGTTGCTATAGTGACCGCACCCAATGGCTCCATACACACGTACACAGACATGCGCCTCACTTTTGCTGCTTAAAATGAACAGAAAAGTCAGGCCGAAACAAATCGCTCCCAAATGAAAAGTAAAAGTCGTATTGACAAAATTCTTTCACCGTGAGCGACAGCAATGTCTAGTCTACCTAATTCTCAGTTTTCATGCCTGTGGAGCTTATTATATGGACGTGGTGACAGTGTAAAGACACCATGCTCTTCTGATTTTCAAACGAACCTTCTGAGCCATTTTAACATTAGAGTCTATGGAAGAGTTGGAGGGAGGAGGCTGTGCATTGGTGACATTTATGAAAGAACCATAACACCTAGTACAATAGTAAACACATTGGATGAAAGAGGACAGCCATGGCTACGTTTTGAGGGTAAAATCATACCTGTAGAGCAAACGCTGCGGACACAGCAGCAGTTTTAAAAAAGATTTTAAGATTAATTTTTTTGCTCCTCTCACTCTAGCAGTTGAGCTGCCTCACTCTAGCCCCAACATTCCGTCCCATACACACCCATTATAAACTCTGAAACGGGTGAAAAAACATCATGAAACTTAAACTGGAACTGAAGAAAAAGTATAAAAGATATTGAAAAGATAAATACAAGTTGAATAGTTGAATGTCTTGTCTTCGTTTTAAAGTTTGAATGGTGGCTCTATGTCAATGTATGTGGAAGTAGTAAGAGTTTAAAAATGAGTAAGTTGAATGAGGATTTGAAGGGTCTCCCCATTGAAATACATTATAAATTTTTGTTGAATAAAGTTGAATAAAATTAAAAATATAAATGTTAAAAATATGAAAAATAGAAGCAGTGTTGTCCAAAAGAATAGGAATCTAACGGTGTTTGAATGGTTTTTCTAAGTTGAACGGTTTTGAAGGAGTAGGCTTACAAAAAACGTACGGAATAGATAATAATAATAACTAGAAAGTGCATTTTCTGAAGAAACTGCAGTGTGAATGCTTGAATCTGAATGTATGCACTGAAATGAATTAATTGCTGAATTTTGAGTTAAAAATATTGAATGAGATTAAAAAAAAACAAAAAAAACCCCGAATTTAACCTGAAAACAAAGGTGCTGAACTGCTAAAAGCTGAAGGTTACACAGAAGAAGGAGTTGGAAAAAAACTGAAAATGTTTTAAATGTAAATTAGAAAACCCTAAGAAATGAGAAAAGAACATTTAGAGTCAGAAAACATCTGAATGAATATTAAAAGGTCATATTCTTTGAATCACTGAATGACTCAAATGTGATCCCTCCACTTTGATCCACACAGTTTAAAAAGTTTAAATGCCTGAGCTTTGAAAGACACGGTGTTGGAAAGAGAACAATAATGGCGACAATTTGAGGGTAAAATGATGGCTGTAACACTGTGGACACAGCAGCAGTTGAAAGAGAAGTGCTTAAGATGAATCTTGGCACAGTGGCAGGCAGAGCTCGTTAAGCAGGCAGGTGTGAGCCTGGTTGCTATAGTGACTGCACCCAATGGCTCCATACACACGTACACAGACATGCGCCTCACTTTTGCTGCTTAAAATGAACAGAAAAGTCAGGCCCAAACAAATTCTTCCCAAATGAAAAGTACATGTCGTATTGACAAAATTCTTTCACCGTGAGCGACAGCCATGTCTAGTCTACCTAATTCTCAGTTTTCATGCCTGTGGAGTTTATTATATGGACGTGGTGACAGTGTAAAGACATCATGCTCTTCTGATTTTCAAACGAACCTTCTGAGCCATTTTAACATTAGAGTCTATGGAAGAGTTGGAGGGAGGAGGCTGTGCATTGGTGACATTTATGAAAGAACCATAACACCTAGTACAATAGTAAACACATTGGATGAAAGAGGACAGCCATGGCTACGTTTTGAGGGTAAAATCATACCTGTAGAGCAAACGCTGTGGACACAGCAGCAGTTTTAAAAAAGATTTTAAGATTAATTTTTTTGCTCCTCTCACTCTAGCAGTTGAGCTGTCTCACTCTAGCCCCAACATTCCGTCCCATACACACCCATTATAAACTCTGAAACGGGTGAAAAAACATCATGAAACTTAAACTGGAACTGAAGAAAAAGTATAATAGATATTGAAAAGATAAATACAAGTTGAATAGTTGAATGTCTTGTCTTCGTTTTAAAGTTTGAATGGTGGCTCTATGTCAATGTATGTGGAAGTAGTAAGAGTTTAAAAATGAGTAAGTTGAATGAGGATTTGAAGGGTCTCCCCATTGAAATACATTATAAATTTTTGTTGAATAAAGTTGAATAAAATTAAAAATATAAATGTTAAAAATATGAAAAATAGAAGCAGTGTTGTCCAAAAGAATAGGAATCTAACGGTGTTTGAATGGTTTTTCTAAGTTGAACGGTTTTGAAGGAGTGAGATGCCAAAAAACGTACGGAATATATAATAATAATAATAATAAAGATTCGAATAACAATACTGTGAATGCTTTTCAAGCATTCACACTAATAAAATATAACTAGAAAGTGCATTTTCTGAAGAAACTGCAGTGTGAATGCTTGAATCTGAATGTATGGACTGAAATGAATTAATTGCTGAATTTTGAGTTAAAAATTTTGAATGAGATAAAAAAAAAAAAAAACAACAACCTGAATTTAACCTGAAAACAACAGTGCTGAACTGCTAAAAGCTGAAGGTTACACAGAAGAAGAAGTTGGAAAAAAGCTGAAAATGTTTTAATTGTAAATTAGAAAAACCTAAGAAATGAGAAAAGAACATTTAGAGTCAGAAAACATCTGAATGAATATTAAAAGGTCATATTCTTTGAATCACTGAATGACTAAAATGTGATCCCTCCACTTGGACCCACACAGTTTAAAAAGTTTACATCTCTGAGCTTTGAAAGACAAGATGTTGGAAAAAGAACAACAATGGCGACGTTTTGAGGGTAAAATGATGGCTTTAACACTGTGGACACAGCAGCAGTTGAAAGAGAAGTGTTTAAGATGAATTTTGGCAGAGTGGCAGAGAGAGCTCGTTAAGCAGGCAGGTGTGAGCCTGGTTGCTATAGTGACCGCACCCAAGGGCTCCATACACACGTACACAGACATGCACCTCACTTTTGCTGCTTAAAATGAACAGAAAAGTCAGGCCGAAACAAATCGCTCCCAAATGAAAAGTAAAAGTCGTATTGACAAAATTCTTTCACTGTGAGCGACAGCAATGTCTAGTCTACCTAATTCTCAGTTTTCATGCCTGTGGAGCTTATTATATGGACGTGGTGACAGTGGAAAGACACCATGCTCTTCTGATTTTCAAACGAACCTTCTGAGCCATTTTAACATTAGAGTCTATGGAAGAGTTGGAGGGAGGAGGCTGTGCATTGGTGACATTTATGAAAGAACCATAACACCTAGTACAATAGTAAACACATTGGATGAAAGAGGACAGCCATGGCTACGTTTTGAGGGTAAAATCATACCTGTAGAGCAAACGCTGCAGACACAGCAGCAGTTTTAAAAAAGATTTTAAGATTAATTTTTTTGCTCCTCTCACTCTAGCAGTTGAGCTGCCTCACTCTAGCCCCAACATTCCGTCCCATACACACCCATTATAAACTCTGAAACGGGTGAAAAAACATCATGAAACTTAAACTGGAACTGAAGAAAAAGTATAATAGATATTGAAAAGATAAATACAAGTTGAATAGTTGAATGTCTTGTCTTCGTTTTAAAGTTTGAATGGTGGCTCTATGTGAACGTATGTTGAAGTAGTAAGAGTTTAAAAATGAGTAAGTTGAATGAGAATTTGAAGGGTCTCCCCATTGAAATACATGGGAAATTTTTGTTGAATAAAGTTGAATAAAATTAAAAATATAAATGTTAAAAATGAGAAAAGTAGAAGCACACCATTCCAAAAGAAGAGGAATCTAATGGTGTTTGAATGGTTTTTCTAAGTTGAACGGTTTTGAAGGAGATAGTCGGCGAAAAACGTACGGAATAGGAAAAAATAATAATAAAGATTAGAAGAACAATACTGTGAATGCTTTTCAAGCATTCACACTAACTAGAAAGTGCATTTTCTGAAGAAACTGCAGTGTGAATGCTTGAATCTGAATGTATGCACTGAAATGAATTAATTGCTGAATTTTGAGTTAAAAATATTGAATGAGATTAAAAAAAAAAAAAAAAAAACGAATTTAACCTGAAAACAAAGGTGCTGAACTGCTAAAAGCTGAAGGTTACACAGAAGAAGAAGTTGGAAAAAAGCTGAAAATGTTTTAATTGTAAATTAGAAAAACCTAAGAAATGAGAAAAGAACCTTTAGAGTCAGAAAACATCTGAATGAATATTAAAAGGTCATATTCTTTGAATTACTGAATGACTAAAATGTGATCCCTCCACTTGGATCCACACAGTTTAAAAAGTTTACATCTCTGAGCTTTGAAAGACAAGATGTTGGAAAGAGAACAACGATGGCGACGTTTTGAGGGTAAAATGATGGCTGTAACACTGTGGAGACAGCAGCAGTTGAAAGAGAAGTGCTTAAGATGAATCTTGGCAGAGTGAGAGAGAGAGCTCGTTAAGCAGGCAGGTGTGAGCCTGGTTGCTATAGTGACCGCACCCAAGGGCTCCATACACACGTACACAGACATGCACCTCACTTTTGCTGCTTAAAATGAACAGAAAAGTCAGGCCGAAACAAATCGCTCCCAAATGAAAAGTAAAAGTCGTATTGACAAAATTCTTTCACCGTGAGCGACAGCAATGTCTAGTCTACCTAATTCTCAGTTTTCATGCCTGTGGAGCTTATTATATGGACGTGGTGACAGTGTAAAGACACCATGCTCTTCTGATTTTCAAACGAACCTTCTGAGACATTTTAACATTAGAGTCTATGGAAGAGTTGGAGGGAGGAGGCTGTGCATTGGTGACATTTATGAAAGAACCATAACACCTAGGACAATAGTAAACACATTGGATGAAAGAGGACAGCCATGGCTACGTTTTGAGGGTAAAATCATACCTGTAGAGCAAACGCTGCAGACACAGCAGCAGTTTTAAAAAAGATTTTAAGATTAATTTTTTTGCTCCTCTCACTCTAGCAGTTGAGCTGCCTCACTCTAGCCCCAACATTCCGTCCCATACACACCCATTATAAACTCTGAAACGGGTGAAAAAACATCATGAAACTTAAACTGGAACTGAAGAAAAAGTATAATAGATATTGAAAAGATAAATACAAGTTGAATAGTTGAATGTCTTGTCTTCGTTTTAAAGTTTGAATGGTGGCTCTATGTCAACGTATGTGGAAGTAGTAGGAGTTTAAAAATGAGTAAGTTGAATGAGAATTTGAAGGGTCTCCCCATTGAAATACATGGGAAATTTTTGTTGAATAAAGTTGAATAAAATTAAAAATATAAATGTTAAAAATGAGAAAAGTAGAAGCAGTCATGTCCAAAAGAATAGGAATCTAATGGTGTTTGAATGGTTTTTCTAAGTTGAACGGTTTTGAAGGAGATAGATTACAAAAAACGTACGGAATAGATAATAATAAAATAGAACTAGAAAGTGCATTTTCTGAAGAAACTGCAGTGTGAATGCTTGAATCTGAATGTATGCACTGAAATGAATTAATTGCTGAATTTTGAGTTAAAAATATTGAATGAGATTAAAAAAAAAACAAAAAAAAAAAAAGAATTTAACCTGAAAACAAAAGTGCTGAACTGCTAAAAGCTGAAGGTTACACAGAAGAAGGAGTTGGAAAAAAACTGAAAATGTTTTAAATGTAAATTAGAAAACCCTAAGAAATGAGAAAAGAACATTTAGAGTCAGAAAACATCTGAATGAATATTAAAAGGTCATATTCTTTGAATCACTGAATGACTCAAATGTGATCCCTCCACTTTGATCCACACAGTTTAAAAAGTTTAAATGCCTGAGCTTTGAAAGATACGGTGTTGGAAAGAGAACAATAATGGCGACAATTTGAGGGTAAAATGATGGCTGTAACACTGTGGACACAGCAGCAGTTGAAAGAGAAGTGCTTAAGATGAATCTTGGCAGAGTGAGAGAGAGAGCTCGTTAAGCAGGCAGGTGTGAGCCTGGTTGCTATAGTGACCGCACCCAATGGCTCCATACACACGTACACAGACATGCGCCTCACTTTTGCTGCTTAAAATGAACAGAAAAGTCAGGCCGAAACAAATCGTTCCCAAATGAAAAGTAAAAGTCGTATTGACAAAATTCTTTCACCGTGAGCGACAGCAGCTTCTAGTCTACCTAATTCTCAGTTTTCATGTCTGTGGAGTTTATTATATGGACGTGGTGACAGTGGAAAGACCCAATGCTCTTCTGATTTTCAAACGAACCTTCTGAGCCATTTTAACATTAGAGTCTATGGAAGAGTTGGAGGGAGGAGGCTGTGCATTGGTGACATTTATGAAAGAACCATAACACCTAGGACAATAGTAAACACATTGGATGAAAGAGGACAGCGATGGCTACGTTTTGAGGGTAAAATGGTGGCTGTAGAGCAAACGCTGTGGACACAGCAGCAGTTTTAAAAAATATTTTAAGATTAATTTTTTTGCTCCTCTCACTCTAGCAGTTGAGCTGCCTCACTCTAGCCCCAACATTCCGTCCCATACACACCCATTATAAACTCTGAAACGGGTGAAAAAACATCATGAAACTTAAACTGGAACTGAAGAAAAAGTATAATAGATATTGAAAAGATAAATACAAGTTGAATAGTTGAATGTCTTGTCTTCGTTTTAAAGTTTGAATGGTGGCTCTATGTCAACGTATGTGGAAGTAGTAGGAGTTTAAAAATGAGTAAGTTGAATGAGAATTTGAAGGGTCTCCCCATTGAAATACATGGGAAATTTTTGTTGAATAAAGTTGAATAAAATTAAAAATATAAATGTTAAAAATGAGAAAAGTAGAAGCAGTCATGTCCAAAAGAATAGGAATCTAACGGTGTTTGAATGGTTTTTCTAAGTTGAACGGTTTTGAAGGAGTAGGAGTACAAAAAACGTACGGAATAGATAAAATATAATAACTAGAAAGTGCATTTTCTGAAGAAACTGCAGTGTGAATGCTTGAATCTGAATGTATGCACTGAAATGAATTAATTGCTGAATTTTGAGTTAAAAATATTGAATGAGATTAAAAAAACAAAAACAAAAAAAACCCGAATTTAACCTGAAAACAAAGGTGCTGAACTGCTAAAAGCTGAAGGTTACACAGAAGAAGGAGTTGGAAAAAAACTGAAAATGTTTTAAATGTAAATTAGAAAACCCTAAGAAATGAGAAAAGAACATTTAGAGTCAGAAAACATCTGAATGAATATTAAAAGGTCATATTCTTTGAATCACTGAATGACTCAAATGTGATCCCTCCACTTTGATCCACACAGTTTAAAAAGTTTAAATGCCTGAGCTTTGAAAGATACGGTGTTGGAAAGAGAACAATAATGGCGACAATTTGAGGGTAAAATGATGGCTGTAACACTGTGGACACAGCAGCAGTTGAAAGAGAAGTGCTTAAGATGAATCTTGGTACAGTGGCAGGCAGAGCTCGTTAAGCAGGCAGGTGTGAGCCTGGTTGCTATAGTGACCGCACCCAATGGCTCCATACACACGTACACAGACATGCGCCTCACTTTTGCTGCTTAAAATGAACAGAAAAGTCAGGCCGAAACAAATCGTTCCCAAATGAAAAGTAAAAGTCGTATTGACAAAATTCTTTCACTGTGAGCGACAGCAATGTCTAGTCTACCAAATTCTCAGTTTTCATGTCTGTGGAGTTTATTATATGGACGTGGTGACAGTGGAAAGACACCATGCTCTTCTGATTTTCAAACGAACCTTCTGAGCCATTTTAACATTAGAGTCTATGGAAGAGTTGGAGGGAGGAGGCTGTGCATTGGTGACATTTACGAAAGAACCATAACACCTAGGACAATAGTAAACACATTGGATGAAAGAGGACAGCCATGGCTACGTTTTGAGGGTAAAATCATACCTGTAGAGCAAACGCTGCGGACACAGCAGCAGTTTTAAAAAAGATTTTAAGATTAATTTTTTTGCTCCTCTCACTCTAGCAGTTGAGCTGCCTCACTCTAGCCCCAACATTCCGTCCCATACACACCCATTATAAACTCTGAAACGGGTGAAAAAACATCATGAAACTTAAACTGGAACTGAAGAAAAAGTATAATAGATATTGAAAAGATAAATACAAGTTGAATAGTTGAATGTCTTGTCTTCGTTTTAAAGTTTGAATGGTGGCTCTATGTGAACGTATGTTGAAGTAGTAAGAGTTTAAAAATGAGTAAGTTGAATGAGAATTTGAAGGGTCTCCCCATTGAAATACATGGGAAATTTTTGTTGAATAAAGTTGAATAAAATTAAAAATATAAATGTTAAAAATGAGAAAAATACAAGCAATGTTGTCCAAAATAATAGGAATCTAACGATGTTTGAATGGTTTTTCTAAGTTGAATGGTTTTGAAGGAGTAGGCTTTCAAAAAACGTACGGAATAGATAAAATATAATAATAAAGATTAGAAGAACAATACTGTGAATGCTTTTCAAGCATTCACACTAATAAAGATTCGAATAACAATACTGTGAATGCTTTTCAAGCATTCACACTAATAATAAAGATTCGAATAACAATACTGTGAATGCTTTTCAAGCATTCACACTAATAATAATAATAACTAGAAAGTGCATTTTCTGAAGAAACTGCAGTGTGAATGCTTGAATCTGAATGTATGCATTGAAATGAAATAATTACTGAATTTAAGTTAAAAATTTTGAATGAGATTAAAAAAAACCCAAATTTAACCTGAAAACAAAAGTGCTGAACTGCTAAAAGCTGAAGGTTACACAGAAGAAGAAGTTGGAAAAAAGCTGAAAATGTTTTAATTGTAAATTAGAAAAACCTAAGAAATGAGAAAAGAACATTTAGAGTCAGAAAACATCTGAAAGAATATTAAAAGGTCATATTCTTTGAATCACTGAATGACTAAAATGTGATCCCTCCACTTGGATCCACACAGTTTAAAAAGTTTAAATGTCTGAGCTTTGAAAGACAAGATGTTGGAAAAAGAACAACGATGGCGACGTTTTGAGGGTAAAATGATGGCTTTAACACTGTGGACACAGCAGCAGTTGAAAGAGAAGTGTTTAAGATGAATCTTGGTACAGTGGCAGGCAGAGCTCGTTAAGCAGGCAGGTGTGAGCCTGGTTGCTATAGTGACCGCACCCAATGGCTCCATACACACGACACAGACATGCACCTCACTTTTGCTGCTTAAAATGAACAGAAAAGTCAGGCCGAAACAAATCGTTCCCAAATGAAAAGTACATGTCGTACTGACAAAATTCTTTCACCGTGAGCAACAGCCATGTCTAGTCTACCTAATTCTCAGTTTTCATGCCTGTGGAGCTTATTATATGGACGTGGTGACAGTGGAAAGACACCATGCTCTTCTGATTTTCAAACGAACCTTCTGAGCCATTTTAACATTAGAGTCTATGGAAGAGTTGGAGGGAGGAGGCTGTGCATTGGTGACATTTATGAAAGAACCATAACACCTAGGACAATAGTAAACACATTGGATGAAAGAGGACAGCCATGGCTACGTTTTGAGGGTAAAATCATACCTGTAGAGCAAACGCTGCGGACACAGCAGCAGTTTTAAAAAAGATTTTAAGATTAATTTTTTTGCTCCTCTCACTCTAGCAGTTGAGCTGCCTCACTCTAGCCCCAACATTCCGTCCCATACACACCCATTATAAACTCTGAAACGGGTGAAAAAACATCATGAAACTTAAACTGGAACTGAAGAAAAAGTATAATAGATATTGAAAAGATAAATACAAGTTGAATAGTTGAATGTCTTGTCTTCGTTTTAAAGTTTGAATGGTGGCTCTATGTCAATGTATGTGGAAGTAGATACAGTTTAAAGAGGAGGAAGTTGAATGAGAATTTGAAGGGTCTCCCCATTGAAATACATTATAAATTTTTGTTGAAAAAAGTTGAATAAAATTAAAAATATAAATGTTAAAAATGAGAAAAATAGAAGCAATGTTGTCCAAAAGAATAGGAATCTAACGGTGTTTGAATGGTTTTTCTAAGTTGAACGGTTTTGAAGGAGATAGATTACAAAAAACGTACGGAATACAGAATAATAACTAGAAAGTGCATTTTCTGAAGAAACTGCAGTGTGAATGCTTGAATCTGAATGTATGCACTGAAATGAATTAATTGCTGAATTTTGAGTTAAAAATATTGAATGAGATTAAAAAAAACCAAAAAAAAAAACCGAATTTAACCTGAAAACAAAGGTGCTGAACTGCTAAAAGCTGAAGGTTACACAGAAGAAGAAGTTGGAAAAAAGCTGAAAATGTTTTAATTGTAAATTAGAAAAACCTAAGAAATGAGAAAAGAACATTTAGAGTCAGAAAACATCTGAAAGAATATTAAAAGGTCATATTCTTTGAATCACTGAATGACTCAAATGTGATCCCTCCACTTTGATCCACACAGTTTAAAAAGTTTAAATGCCTGAGCTTTGAAAGATACGGTGTTGGAAAGAGAACAATAATGGCGACAATTTGAGGGTAAAATGATGGCTGTGACACTGTGGACACAGCAGCAGTTGAAAGAGAAGTGCTTAAGATGAATCTTGGTACAGTGGCAGGCAGAGCTCGTTAAGCAGGCAGGTGTGAGCCTGGTTGCTATAGTGACTGCACCCAATGGTTCCATACACACGTACACAGACATGCGCCTCACTTTTGCTGCTTAAAATGAACAGAAAAGTCAGGCCGAAACAAATCGCTCCCAAATGAAAAGTATAGGTCGTATTGACGAAATTCTTTCACCGTGAGCGGCAGCAATGTCCACTCTACCTAATTCTCAGTTTTCATGCCTGTGGAGTTTATTATATGGACGTGGTGACAGTGTAAAAACACCATGCTCTTCTGATTTTCAAACCAACCTTCTGAGCCGTTTTAACATTAGAGTCTATGGAAGAGTTTGAGGGAGGAGGCTGTGCATTGGTGACATTTATGAAAGAACCATAACACCTAGTACAATAGTAAACACATTGGATGAAAGAGGACAGCCATGGCTACGTTTTGAGGGTAAAATCATACCTGTAGAGCAAACGCTGCGGACACAGCAGCAGTTTTAAAAAAGATTTTAAGATTATTTTTTTTGCTCCTCTCACTCTAGCAGTTGAGCTGCCTCACTCTAGCCCCAACATTCCGTCCCATACACACCCATTATAAACTCTGAAACGGGTGAAAAAACATCATGAAACTTAAACTGGAACTGAAGAAAAAGTATAATAGATATTGAAAAGATAAATACAAGTTGAATAGTTGAATGTCTTGTCTTCGTTTTAAAGTTTGAATGGTGGCTCTATGTCAACGTATGTTGAAGTAGTAAGAGTTTAAAAATGAGTAAGTTGAATGAGAATTTGAAGGGTCTCCCCATTGAAATACATGGGAAATTTTTGTTGAATAAAGTTGAATAAAATTAAAAATATAAATGTTAAAAATGAGAAAAATACAAGCAACAGTGTCCAAAAGAATAGGAATCTAATGGTGTTTGAATGGTTTTTCTAAGTTGAACGGTTTTGAAGGAGTAGGCTTTCAAAAAACGTACGGAATAGATAAAATATAATAACTAGAAAGTGCATTTTCTGAAGAAACTGCAGTGTGAATGCTTGAATCTGAATGTATGCACTGAAATGAATTAATTGCTGAATTTTGAGTTAAAAATATTGAATGAGATTAAAAAAACAAAAACAAAAAAACCCCGAATTTAACCTGAAAACAAAGGTGCTGAACTGCTAAAAGCTGAAGGTTACACAGAAGAAGGAGTTGGAAAAAAACTGAAAATGTTTTAAATGTAAATTAGAAAACCCTAAGAAATGAGAAAAGAACATTTAGAGTCAGAAAACATCTGAATGAATATTAAAAGGTCATATTCTTTGAATCACTGAATGACTCAAATGTGATCCCTCCACTTTGATCCACACAGTTTAAAAAGTTTAAATGCCTGAGCTTTGAAAGACACGGTGTTGGAAAGAGAACAACGATGGCGACAATTTGAGGGTAAAATGATGGCTGTAACACTGTGGACACAGCAGCAGTTGAAAGAGAAGTGTTTCAGATGAATCTTGGTACAGTGGCAGGCAGAGCTCGTTAAGCAGGCAGGTGTGAGCCTGGTTGCTATAGTGACTGCACCCAATGGCTCCATACACACGTACACAGACATGCGCCTCACTTTTGCTGCTTAAAATGAACAGAAAAGTCAGGCCGAAACAAATCGCTCCCAAATGAAAAGTATAGGTCGTATTGACGAAATTCTTTCACCGTGAGCGGCAGCAATGTCTAGTCTACCTAATTCTCAGTTTTCATGCCTGTGGAGCTTATTATATGGACGTGGTGACAGTGGAAAGACACCATGCTCTTCTGATTTTCAAACGAACCTTCTGAGCCATTTTAACATTAGAGTCTATGGAAGAGTTGGAGGGAGGAGGCTGTGCATTGGTGACATTTATGAAAGAACCATAACACCTAGTACAATAGTAAACACATTGGATGAAAGAGGACAGCCATGGCTACGTTTTGAGGGTAAAATCATACCTGTAGAGCAAACGCTGCGGACACAGCAGCAGTTTTAAAAAAGATTTTAAGATTAATTTTTTTGCTCCTCTCACTCTAGCAGTTGAGCTGTCTCACTCTAGCCCCAACATTCCGTCCCATACACACCCATTATAAACTCTGAAACGGGTGAAAAAACATCATGAAACTTAAACTGGAACTGAAGAAAAAGTATAATAGATATTGAAAAGATAAATACAAGTTGAATAGTTGAATGTCTTGTCTTCGTTTTAAAGTTTGAATGGTGGCTCTATGTCAATGTATGTGGAAGTAGTAAGAGTTTAAAAATGAGTAAGTTGAATGAGGATTTGAAGGGTCTCCCCATTGAAATACATTATAAATTTTTGTTGAATAAAGTTGAATAAAATTAAAAATATAAATGTTAAAAATGAGAAAAATAGAAGCAATGTTGTCCAAAAGAATAGGAATCTAACGATGTTTGAATGGTTTTTCTAAGTTGAAGGGTTTTGAAGGAGTAGGCTTTCAAAAAACGTACGGAAAAATAAAATATAATAATAATAATAAAGATTAGAATAACAATACTGTGAATGCTTTTCAAGCATTCACACTAATAAAATAGAATAAAGATTAGAAGAACAATACTGTGAATGCTTTTCAAGCATTCACACTAATAAGAAAGATTCGAAGAACAATACTGTGAATGCTTTTCAAGCATTCACACTAATAAAGATTCGAATAACAATACTGTGAATGCTTTTCAAGCATTCACACTAACTAGAAAGTGCATTTTCTGAAGAAACTGCAGTGTGAATGCTTGAATCTGAATGTATGCACTGAAATGAATTAATTGCTGAATTTTGAGTTAAAAATATTGAATGAGATAAAAAACAAAACAAAAAAAACCCCCCGAATTTAACCTGAAAACAAAGGTGCTGAACTGCTAAAAGCTGAAGGTTACACAGAAGAAGAAGTTGGAAAAAAACTGAAAATGTTTTAAATGTAAATTAGAAAACCCTAAGAAATGAGAAAAGAACATTTAGAGTCAGAAAACATCTGAATGAATATTAAAAGGTCATATTCTTTGAATCACTGAATGACTCAAATGTGATCCCTCCACTTTGATCCACACAGTTTAAAAAGTTTAAATGCCTGAGCTTTGAAAGATACGGTGTTGGAAAGAGAACAATAATGGCGACAATTTGAGGGTAAAATGATGGCTGTAACACTGTGGACACAGCAGCAGTTGAAAGAGAAGTGCTTAAGATGAATCTTGGTACAGTGGCAGGCAGAGCTCGTTAAGCAGGCAGGTGTGAGCCTGGTTGCTATAGTGACCGCACCCAATGGCTCCATACACACGTACACAGACATGCGCCTCACTTTTGCTGCTTAAAATGAACAGAAAAGTCAGGCCGAAACAAATCGCTCCCAAATGAAAAGTAAAAGTCGTATTGACAAAATTCTTTCACCGTGAGCGACAGCAATGTCTAGTCTACCTAATTCTCAGTTTTCATGCCTGTGGAGCTTATTATATGGACGTGGTGACAGTGGAAAGACACCATGCTCTTCTGATTTTCAAAAGAACCTTCTGAGCCATTTTAACATTAGAGTCTATGGAAGAGTTGGAGGGAGGAGGCTGTGCATTGGTGACATTTATGAAAGAACCATAACACCTAGGACAATAGTAAACACATTGGATGAAAGAGGACAGCGATGGCTACGTTTTGAGGGTAAAATGGTGGCTGTAGAGCAAACGCTGTGGACACAGCAGCAGTTTTAAAAAAGATTTTAAGATTAATTTTTTTGCTCCTCTCACTCTAGCAGTTGAGCTCTCTCACTCTAGCCCCAACATTCCGTCCCATACACACCCATTATAAACTCTGAAACGGGTGAAAAAACATCATGAAACTTAAACTGGAACTGAAGAAAAAGTATAATAGATATTGAAAAGATAAATACAAGTTGAATAGTTGAATGTCTTGTCTTCGTTTTAAAGTTTGAATGGTGGCTCTATGTCAATGTATGTGGAAGTAGTAAGAGTTTAAAAATGAGTAAGTTGAATGAGGATTTGAAGGGTCTCCCCATTGAAATACATTATAAATTTTTGTTGAATAAAGTTGAATAAAATTAAAAATATAAATGTTAAAAATATGAAAAATAGAAGCAGTGTTGTCCAAAATAATAGGAATCTAACGGTGTTTGAATGGTTTTTCTAAGTTGAACGGTTTTGAAGGAGTAGGCTTACAAAAAACGTACGGAAAAATAAAATATAACTAGAAAGTGCATTTTCTGAAGAAACTGCAGTGTGAATGCTTGAATCTGAATGTATGCACTGAAATGAATTAATTGCTGAATTTTGAGTTAAAAATATTAAATGAAATTTTAAAAAAAACAAACAAAAAACCCCCGAATTTAACCTGAAAACAAAGGTGCTGAACTGCTAAAAGCTGAAGGTTACACAGAAGAAGGAGTTGGAAAAAAACTGAAAATGTTTTAAATGTAAATTAGAAAACCCTAAGAAATGAGAAAAGAACATTTAGAGTCAGAAAACATCTGAATGAATATTAAAAGGTCATATTCTTTGAATCACTGAATGACTCAAATGTGATCCCTCCACTTTGATCCACACAGTTTAAAAAGTTTAAATGCCTGAGCTTTGAAAGATACGGTGTTGGAAAGAGAACAATAATGGCGACAATTTGAGGGTAAAATGATGGCTTTAACACTGTGGACACAGCAGCAGTTGAAAGAGAAGTGCTTAAGATGAATCTTGGCACAGTGGCAGGCAGAGCTCGTTAAGCAGGCAGGTGTGAGCCTGGTTGCTATAGTGACCGCACCCAATGGCTCCATACACACGTACACAGACATGCACCTCACTTTTGCTGCTTAAAATGAACAGAAAAGTCAGGCCGAAACAAATCGTTCCCAAATGAAAAGTAAAAGTCGTATTGACAAAATTCTTTCACCGTGAGCGACAGCCATGTCTAGTCTACCTAATTCTCAGTTTTCATGCCTGTGGAGCTTATTATATGGACGTGGTGACAGTGTAAAGACACCATGCTCTTCTGATTTTCAAACGAACCTTCTGAGCCATTTTAACATTAGAGTCTATGGAAGAGTTGGAGGGAGGAGGCTGTGCATTGGTGACATTTATGAAAGAACCACAACACCTAGGACAATAGTAAACACATTGGATGAAAGAGGACAGCCATGGCTACGTTTTGAGGGTAAAATCATACCTGTAGAGCAAACGCTGCGGACACAGCAGCAGTTTTAAAAAAGATTTTAAGATTAATTTTTTTGCTCCTCTCACTCTAGCAGTTGAGCTGCCTCACTCTAGCCCCAACATTCCGTCCCATACACACCCATTATAAACTCTGAAACGGGTGAAAAAACATCATGAAACTTAAACTGGAACTGAAGAAAAAGTATAATAGATATTGAAAAGATAAATACAAGTTGAATAGTTGAATGTCTTGTCTTCGTTTTAAAGTTTGAATGGTGGCTCTATGTCAATGTATGTGGAAGTAGATACAGTTTAAAGAGGAGGAAGTTGAATGAGAATTTGAAGGGTCTCCCCATTGAAATACATGGGAAATTTTTGTTGAAAAAAGTTGAATAAAATTAAAAATATAAATGTTAAAAATGAGAAAAATAGAAGCAGTCATGTCCAAAAGAATAGGAATCTAATGGTGTTTGAATGGTTTTTCTAAGTTGAACGGTTTTGAAGGAGATAGAGTACAAAAAACGTACGGAATCCATAATAATAAAATAGAATAAAGATTCGAATAACAATACTGTGAATGCTTTTCAAGCATTCACACTAACTAGAAAGTGCATTTTCTGAAGAAACTGCAGTGTGAATGCTTGAATCTGAATGTATGCATTGAAATGAAATAATTACTGAATTTAAGTTAAAAATTTTGAATGAGATAAAAAAAAAAACCCCGAATTTAACCTGAAAACAAAAGTGCTGAACTGCTAAAAGCTGAAGGTTACACAGAAGAAGAAGTTGGAAAAAAGCTGAAAATGTTTTAATTGTAAATTAGAAAAACCTAAGAAATGAGAAAAGAACATTTAGAGTCAGAAAACATCTGAAAGAATATTAAAAGGTCATATTCTTTGAATCACTGAATGACTAAAATCTGATCCCTCCACTTTGATCCACACAGTTTAAAAAAGTTTAAATGTCTGAGCTTTGAAAGACACGGTGTTGGAAAGAGAACAACGATGGCAACGTTTTGAGGGTAAAATGATGGCTTTAACACTGTGGACGCAGCAGCAGTTGAAAGAGAAGTGTTTAAGATGAATCTTGGCAGAGTGGCAGGCAGAGCTCGTTAAGCAGGCAGCTGTGAGCCTGGTTGCTATAGTGACTGCACCCAATGGCTCCATACACACGCACACAGACATGCGCCTCACTTTTGCTGCTTAAAATGAACAGAAAAGTCAGGCCGAAACAAATCGTTCCCAAATGAAAAGTATAGGTCATATTGACAAAATTCTTTCACCGTGAGCGGCAGCAATGTCTAGTCTACCAAATTCTCAGTTTTCATGTCTGTGGAGTTTATTATATGGACGTGGTGACAGTGTAAAGACACCATGCTCTTCTGATTTTCAAACGAACCTTCTGAGCCATTTTAACATTAGAGTCTATGGAAGAGTTGGAGGGAGGAGGCTGTGCATTGGTGACATTTATGAAAGAACCATAACACCTAGTACAATAGTAAACACATTGGATGAAAGAGGACAGCCATGGCTACGTTTTGAGGGTAAAATCATACCTGTAGAGCAAACGCTGCGGACACAGCAGCAGTTTTAAAAAAGATTTTAAGATTAATTTTTTTGCTCCTCTCACTCTAGCAGTTGAGCTGCCTCACTCTAGCCCCAACATTCCGTCCCATACACACCCATTATAAACTCTGAAACGGGTGAAAAAACATCATGAAACTTAAACTGGAACTGAAGAAAAAGTATAATAGATATTGAAAAGATAAATACAAGTTGAATAGTTGAATGTCTTGTCTTCGCTTTAAAGTTTGAATGGTGGCTCTATGTCAATGTATGTGGAAGTAGTAAGAGTTTAAAAATGAGTAAGTTGAATGAGGATTTGAAGGGTCTCCCCATTGAAATACATTATAAATTTTTGTTGAATAAAGTTGAATAAAATTAAAAATATAAATGTTAAAAATATGAAAAATAGAAGCAGTGTTGTCCAAAAGAATAGGAATCTAACGGTGTTTGAATGGTTTTTCTAAGTTGAACGGTTTTGAAGGAGTAGGCTTACAAAAAACGTACGGAATAGATAAAATATAATAATAATAATAATAAAGATTCGAATAACAATACTGTGAATGCTTTTCAAGCATTCACACTAACTAGAAAGTGCATTTTCTGAAGAAACTGCAGTGTGAATGCTTGAATCTGAATGTATGCATTGAAATGAAATAATTACTGAATTTAAGTTAAAAATTTTGAATGAGATTAAAAAAAAAACCCGAATTTAACCTGAAAACAAAAGTGCTGAACTGCTAAAAGCTGAAGGTTACACAGAAGAAGAAGTTGGAAAAAAGCTGAAAATGTTTTAATTGTAAATTAGAAAAACCTAAGAAATGAGAAAAGAACATTTAGAGTCAGAAAACATCTGAAAGAATATTAAAAGGTCATATTCTTTGAATCACTGAATGACTAAAATGTGATCCCTCCACTTGGACCCACACAGTTTAAAAAGTTTACATCTCTGAGCTTTGAAAGACAAGATGTTGGAAAAAGAACAACGATGGCGACGTTTTGAGGGTAAAATGATGGCTTTAACACTGTGGACACAGCAGCAGTTGAAAGAGAAGTGTTTAAGATGAATTTTGGCAGAGTGGCAGGCAGAGCTCGTTAAGCAGGCAGGTGTGAGCCTGGTTGCTATAGTGACCGCACCCAATGGCTTCATACACACGCACACAGACATGCGCCTCACTTTTGCTGCTTAAAATGAACAGAAAAGTCAGGCCGAAACAAATCGTTCCCAAATGAAAAGTACAAGTCGTATTGACAAAATTCTTTCACCGTGAGCGACAGCAGCTTCTAGTCTACTGAATTCTCAGTTTTCATGCCTGTGGAGTTTATTATATGGACGTGGTGACAGTGGAAAGACACCATGCTCTTCTGATTTTCAAACGAACCTTCTGAGCCATTTTAACATTAGAGTCTATGGAAGAGTTGGAGGGAGGAGGCTGTGCATTGGTGACATTTACGAAAGAACCATAACACCTAGGACAATAGTAAACACATTGGATGAAAGAGGACAGCGATGGCTACGTTTTGAGGGTAAAATCATACCTGTAGAGCAAACGCTGCGGACACAGCAGCAGTTTTAAAAAAGATTTTAAGATTAATTTTTTTGCTCCTCTCACTCTAGCAGTTGAGCTGCCTCACTCTAGCCCCAACATTCCGTCCCATACACACCCATTATAAACTCTGAAACGGGTGAAAAAACATCATGAAACTTAAACTGGAACTGAAGAAAAAGTATAATAGATATTGAAAAGATAAATACAAGTTGAATAGTTGAATGTCTTGTCTTCGTTTTAAAGTTTGAATGGTGGCTCTATGTCAATGTATGTGGAAGTAGTAAGAGTTTAAAAATGAGTAAGTTGAATGAGGATTTGAAGGGTCTCCCCATTGAAATACATTATAAATTTTTGTTGAATAAAGTTGAATAAAATTAAAAATATAAATGTTAAAAATATGAAAAATAGAAGCAGTGTTGTCCAAAAGAATAGGAATCTAACGGTGTTTGAATGGTTTTTCTAAGTTGAACGGTTTTGAAGGAGTAGGCTTACAAAAAACGTACGGAAAAATAAAATATAATAATAATAATAACTAGAAAGTGCATTTTCTGAAGAAACTGCAGTGTGAATGCTTGAATCTGAATGTATGCACTGAAATGAATTAATTGCTGAATTTTGAGTTAAAAATATTGAATGAGATTAAAAAAACAAAAACAAAAAAAACCCGAATTTAACCTGAAAACAAAGGTGCTGAACTGCTAAAAGCTGAAGGTTACACAGAAGAAGGAGTTGGAAAAAAACTGAAAATGTTTTAAATGTAAATTAGAAAACCCTAAGAAATGAGAAAAGAACATTTAGAGTCAGAAAACATCTGAATGAATATTAAAAGGTCATATTCTTTGAATCACTGAATGACTCAAATGTGATCCCTCCACTTTGATCCACACAGTTTAAAAAGTTTAAATGCCTGAGCTTTGAAAGACACGGTGTTGGAAAGAGAACAACGATGGCGACAATTTGAGGGTAAAATGATGGCTGTAACACTGTGGACACAGCAGCAGTTGAAAGAGAAGTGTTTCAGATGAATCTTGGTACAGTGGCAGGCAGAGCTCGTTAAGCAGGCAGGTGTGAGCCTGGTTGCTATAGTGACTGCACCCAATGGCTCCATACACACGTACACAGACATGCGCCTCACTTTTGCTGCTTAAAATGAACAGAAAAGTCAGGCCGAAACAAATCGCTCCCAAATGAAAAGTATAGGTCGTATTGACGAAATTCTTTCACCGTGAGCGGCAGCAATGTCTAGTCTACCTAATTCTCAGTTTTCATGCCTGTGGAGCTTATTATATGGACGTGGTGACAGTGGAAAGACACCATGCTCTTCTGATTTTCAAACGAACCTTCTGAGCCATTTTAACATTAGAGTCTATGGAAGAGTTGGAGGGAGGAGGCTGTGCATTGGTGACATTTATGAAAGAACCATAACACCTAGTACAATAGTAAACACATTGGATGAAAGAGGACAGCCATGGCTACGTTTTGAGGGTAAAATCATACCTGTAGAGCAAACGCTGCGGACACAGCAGCAGTTTTAAAAAAGATTTTAAGATTAATTTTTTTGCTCCTCTCACTCTAGCAGTTGAGCTGTCTCACTCTAGCCCCAACATTCCGTCCCATACACACCCATTATAAACTCTGAAACGGGTGAAAAAACATCATGAAACTTAAACTGGAACTGAAGAAAAAGTATAATAGATATTGAAAAGATAAATACAAGTTGAATAGTTGAATGTCTTGTCTTCGTTTTAAAGTTTGAATGGTGGCTCTATGTCAATGTATGTGGAAGTAGTAAGAGTTTAAAAATGAGTAAGTTGAATGAGGATTTGAAGGGTCTCCCCATTGAAATACATTATAAATTTTTGTTGAATAAAGTTGAATAAAATTAAAAATATAAATGTTAAAAATGAGAAAAATAGAAGCAATGTTGTCCAAAAGAATAGGAATCTAACGATGTTTGAATGGTTTTTCTAAGTTGAACGGTTTTGAAGGAGTAGGCTTTCAAAAAACGTACGGAAAAATAAAATATAATAATAATAATAAAGACTAGAAAGTGCATTTTCTGAAGAAACTGCAGTGTGAATGCTTGAATCTGAATGTATGCACTGAAATGAATTAATTGCTGAATTTTGAGTTAAAAATATTGAATGAGATTTAAAAAAAACAACAAAAAAAAAACGAATTTAACCTGAAAACAAAGGTGCTGAACTGCTAAAAGCTGAAGGTTATACAGAAGAAGGAGTTGGAAAAAAACTGAAAATGTTTTAAATGTAAATTAGAAAACCCTAAGAAATGAGAAAAGAACATTTAGAGTCAGAAAACATCTGAATGAATATTAAAAGGTCATATTCTTTGAATCACTGAATGACTAAAATGTGATCCCTCCACTTTGATCCACACAGTTTAAAAAGTTTAAATGCCTGAGCTTTGAAAGATACGGTGTTGGAAAGAGAACAATAATGGCGACAATTTGAGGGTAAAATGATGGCTGTAACACTGTGGACACAGCAGCAGTTGAAAGAGAAGTGCTTAAGATGAATCTTGGTACAGTGGCAGGCAGAGCTCGTTAAGCAGGCAGGTGTGAGCCTGGTTGCTATAGTGACCGCACCCAATGGCTCCATACACACGTACACAGACATGCGCCTCACTTTTGCTGCTTAAAATGAACAGAGAAGTCAGGCCCAAACAAATCGTTCCCAAATGAAAAGTATAGGTCGTATTGACAAAATTCTTTCACCGTGAGTGACAGCAATGTCTAGTCTACTGAATTCTCAGTTTTCATGCCTGTGGAGTTTATTATATGGACGTGGTGACAGTGGAAAGACACCATGCTCTTCTGATTTTCAAACGAACCTTCTGAGCCATTTTAACATTAGAGTCTATGGAAGAGTTGGAGGGAGGAGGCTGTGCATTGGTGACATTTACGAAAGAACCATAACACCTAGGACAATAGTAAACACATTGGATGAAAGAGGACAGCGATGGCTACGTTTTGAGGGTAAAATCATACCTGTAGAGCAAACGCTGCAGACACAGCAGCAGTTTTAAAAAAGATTTTAAGATTAATTTTTTTGCTCCTCTCACTCTAGCAGTTGAGCTGCCTCACTCTAGCCCCAACATTCCGTCCCATACACACCCATTATAAACTCTGAAACGGGTGAAAAAACATCATGAAACTTAAACTGGAACTGAAGAAAAAGTATAATAGATATTGAAAAGATAAATACAAGTTGAATAGTTGAATGTCTTGTCTTCGTTTTAAAGTTTGAATGGTGGCTCTATGTCAATGTATGTGGAAGTAGTAAGAGTTTAAAAATGAGTAAGTTGAATGAGGATTTGAAGGGTCTCCCCATTGAAATACATTATAAATTTTTGTTGAATAAAGTTGAATAAAATTAAAAATATAAATGTTAAAAATATGAAAAATAGAAGCAGTGTTGTCCAAAAGAATAGGAATCTAACGGTGTTTGAATGGTTTTTCTAAGTTGAACGGTTTTGAAGGAGTAGGATTACAAAAAACGTACGGAAGAATAATAAAATATAATAATAATAATAAAGATTCGAATAACAATACTGTGAATGCTTTTCAAGCATTCACACTAATTAGAATAACAATACTGTGAATGCTTTTCAAGCATTCACACTAACTAGAAAGTGCATTTTCTGAAGAAACTGCAGTGTGAATGCTTGAATCTGAATGTATGGACTGAAATGAATTAATTGCTGAATTTTGAGTTAAAAATATTGAATGAAATAAAAACAAAACCAAAAAAAAACCCCGAATTTAACCTGAAAACAAAGGTGCTGAACTGCTAAAAGCTGAAGGTTACACAGAAGAAGAAGTTGGAAAAAAACTGAAAATGTTTTAAATGTAAATTAGAAAACCCTAAGAAATGAGAAAAGAACATTTAGAGTCAGAAAACATCTGAATGAATTTTAAAAGGTCATATTCTTTGAATCACTGAATGACTCAAATGTGATCCCTCCACTTTGATCCACACAGTTTAAAAAGTTTTAATGCCTGAGCTTTGAAAGACACGGTGTTGGAAAGAGAACAATAATGGCGACAATTTGAGGGTAAAATGATGGCTGTAACACTGTGGACACAGCAGCAGTTGAAAGAGAAGTGCTTAAGATGAATCTTGGTACAGTGGCAGGCAGAGCTCGTTAAGCAGGCAGGTGTGAGCCTGGTTGCTATAGTGACCGCACCCAATGGCTCCATACACACGTACACAGACATGCGCCTCACTTTTGCTGCTTAAAATGAACAGAAAAGTCAGGCCGAAACAAATCGTTCCCAAATGAAAAGTAAAAGTCGTATTGACAAAATTCTTTCACCGTGAGCGACAGCAATGTCTAGTCTACTGAATTCTCAGTTTTCATGTCTGTGGAGTTTATTATATGGACGTGGTGACAGTGGAAAGACACCATGCTCTTCTGATTTTCAAACGAACCTTCTGAGCCATTTTAACATTAGAGTCTATGGAAGAGTTGGAGGGAGGAGGCTGTGCATTGGTGACATTTACGAAAGAACCATAACACCTAGTACAATAGTAAACACATTGGATGAAAGAGGACAGCCATGGCTACGTTTTGAGGGTAAAATCATACCTGTAGAGCAAACGCTGCGGACACAGCAGCAGTTTTAAAAAAGATTTTAAGATTATTTTTTTTGCTCCTCTCACTCTAGCAGTTGAGCTGCCTCACTCTAGCCCCAACATTCCGTCCCATACACACCCATTATAAACTCTGAAACGGGTGAAAAAACATCATGAAACTTAAACTGGAACTGAAGAAAAAGTATAATAGATATTGAAAAGATAAATACAAGTTGAATAGTTGAATGTCTTGTCTTCGTTTTAAAGTTTGAATGGTGGCTCTATGTGAACGTATGTTGAAGTAGTAAGAGTTTAAAAATGAGTAAGTTGAATGAGAATTTGAAGGGTCTCCCCATTGAAATACATGGGAAATTTTTGTTGAATAAAGTTGAATAAAATTAAAAATATAAATGTTAAAAATGAGAAAAATACAAGCAACAGTGTCCAAAAGAATAGGAATCTAATGGTGTTTGAATGGTTTTTCTAAGTTGAACGGTTTTGAAGGAGTAGGCTTTCAAAAAACGTACGGAATAGATAATAATAAAATAGAATAATAAAGATTAGAAGAACAATACTGTGAATGCTTTTCAAGCATTCACACTAATAAAGATTCGAATAACAATACTGTGAATGCTTTTCAAGCATTCACACTAACTAGAAAGTGCATTTTCTGAAGAAACTGCAGTGTGAATGCTTGAATCTGAATGTATGCACTGAAATGAATTAATTGCTGAATTTTGAGTTAAAAATATTGAATGAGATTTAAAAAAAAACAACAAAAAAAAAACGAATTTAACCTGAAAACAAAGGTGCTGAACTGCTAAAAGCTGAAGGTTACACAGAAGAAGAAGTTGGAAAAAAGCTGAAAATGTTTTAATTGTAAATTAGAAAAACCTAAGAAATGAGAAAAGAACATTTAGAGTCAGAAAACATCTGAAAGAATATTAAAAGGTCATATTCTTTGAATCACTGAATGACTAAAATGTGATCCCTCCACTTGGATCCACACAGTTTAAAAAGTTTACATCTCTGAGCTTTGAAAGACACGGTGTTGGAAAGAGAACAATAATGGCGACGTTTTGAGGGTAAAATGATGGCTGTAACACTGTGGACACAGCAGCAGTTGAAAGAGAAGTGTTTCAGATGAATCTTGGCAGAGTGAGAGAGAGAGCTCGTTAAGCAGGCAGGTGTGAGCCTGGTTGCTATAGTGACCGCACCCAATGGCTCCATACACACGGACACAGACATGCACCTCACTTTTGCTGCTTAAAATGAACAGAAAAGTCAGGCCGAAACAAATCGTTCCCATATGAAAAGTACAAGTCGTATTGACGAAATTCTTTCACCGTGAGCGACAGCAATGTCTAGTCTACTGAATTCTCAGTTTTCATGCCTGTGGAGTTTATTATATGGACGTGGTGACAGTGGAAAGACACCATGCTCTTCTGATTTTCAAACGAACCTTCTGAGCCATTTTAACATTAGAGTCTATGGAAGAGTTGGAGGGAGGAGGCTGTGCATTGGTGACATTTATGAAAGAACCATAACACCTAGTACAATAGTAAACACATTGGATGAAAGAGGACAGCGATGGCTACGTTTTGAGGGTAAAATCATACCTGTAGAGCAAACGCTGCGGACACAGCAGCAGTTTTAAAAAAGATTTTAAGATTAATTTTTTTGCTCCTCTCACTCTAGCAGTTGAGCTGCCTCACTCTAGCCCCAACATTCCGTCCCATACACACCCATTATAAACTCTGAAACGGGTGAAAAAACATCATGAAACTTAAACTGGAACTGAAGAAAAAGTATAATAGATATTGAAAAGATAAATACAAGTTGAATAGTTGAATGTCTTGTCTTCGTTTTAAAGTTTGAATGGTGGCTCTATGTCAACGTATGTGGAAGTAGTAAGAGTTTAAAAATGAGTAAGTTGAATGAGGATTTGAAGGGTCTCCCCATTGAAATACATTATAAATTTTTGTTGAATAAAGTTGAATAAAATTAAAAATATAAATGTTAAAAATATGAAAAATAGAAGCAGTGTTGTCCAAAATAATAGGAATCTAACGGTGTTTGAATGGTTTTTCTAAGTTGAACGGTTTTGAAGGAGTAGGCTTACAAAAAACGTACGGAAAAATAAAATATAATAACTAGAAAGTGCATTTTCTGAAGAAACTGCAGTGTGAATGCTTGAATCTGAATGTATGCACTGAAATGAATTAATTGCTGAATGTTAAGTTAAAAATTCCGAATGAGCTGGAAAATACAGAAATTTTCACCTGAAAACAAAAGTGCAGAACTTTTGAAAGCTGATGTTCACACAGAAGAAGTTGGAAAAAAGCTAAACATGTTTAAAATGTAAATAATAAAAAGATGAGTAATGACAAAAGAAAATTTAGAGTCAGAAAACCTCTGAATGAATATTAAAAGTTCAAATTCTTCTAATTGAAATGAACTTAAAAGATGAACAAAAATTCTGGAGAAAATACAAACTTTAATATACAGCATAATGTTTTTCAGACATATACACATGTGTATATCATGTTTAATAGTATTACATACATCAATTTGTTTTGTATGTCATAGAAAATAACATAAAAATCTTAAGTCATATTTTACAGCTTCTTTCTGAAAAGGACTAGTAGAATAAATAAAAATAACTAAATTAAATAACTAAATAAAAAATAATAAGCAAGATATGAAATACATGAAAATTCAACTTTTAAAACCACAATCCTGAACCTTTAAATTGTGTTGGTTTCTTAGAACATGGCTGAACAGCTGTTTCTATCGTCCTACTTAATCTGTCTACACATCTTTTTATTACTCATTCTTCTTTATGTTTTAATGTAAACAGAGTCCACACAGTGGTAAAAGAGAACTGTATAGAGATTTTTGAGTAAAGTCAAATGAAAGCGTAAGGTGGTGACACAGTTTAACACATGCAAATAATCAAATAAACACATTAGTCCTTTTTGTGAACATGGATAAATAAGTATCAATACAGCATTGTTCAGCCATGCCACTAAATGCTTTTTTACACATTGTTTTAACCTGGGCTCAGACACAAAGTCCCAAAATTAGTTAGTCCCTGACTTTGAGTTGTGGTTATGACTAATTATTATACACAAGGCTTTATCTATCTGAACTCTAAGGACACAAATATGAAAAAAAAAACCTATACTTACCAGCTGATACCCCACACTACACACTAGGTGTGCCATGTGACCTGAAACTTTGGTACAAAATCATCATAATCATTCTGTTAACACTGTTTTTTAACGCTGTTTGTGTTGCTGTTCAGCAGTTTAAAATGTTTTAGATTGGATTACATGGAATGAATTTGAATTTTCTTGGGGGGTTTTGTGTGTGTTTTGTTCTTAGCAGATTTTTTCTTCCATACTGTTGAATTCCAGTTACCACATTTCTGGTCATATGACATCCCGAGTGCCCACTTAAAAAAAATCCCCACAGTTAATTCAACATTAGAACAAAATAAAAATATCCATCCATCCATCCATTCGCTTCCGCTTATCCTTTCCAGGGTCGCGGGGGGCGCTGGAGCCTATCCCAGCTGTCATAGGGCGAAAGGCGGGGTACACCCTGGACAGGTCGCCAGTCTGTCACAGGGCCAACACACAGGGACAGACAACCATTCACACTCACATTCACTCGCACATTCACACCTAGTGACAATTTGGATTAATCAATTAACCTATCCCCACAAATAAAAAAATAAAAATATGTTAAAGAAAAAAAGGTTTGCTCTGTGATGAAATACTAAATAAGCATACATTGTACAGAGCACTAACAATGACAACAATCCTTTAGCCTGTTGATCAGAGAGAGGCAGTCATTATGTCCATTTAAAACCTGTAATCACAGAGCACAATGTTTCTGTGAAACTATGAAGTCCCATATGATCCTCATCATGTCCAGTGACTTCAGAGTGGATCCTCCCTGTCATCCGGCCAGTGTTTGATGTGTGGCAAGCAGCACAGAAGCAGGATAGCTGAGGACTTTAAAAGAAGAGCAGAAAACAGGAATATGTAGTTGTAAATGTAAATATCAGTGATACTTGTCTTGTCAAAGGGAATAAAATAATGAAAATGTTAACTTACACACTCATTTAGGGAGGATCTTGACACTGCACAGAGGAGGCACAGTCAGTCTGACAATGATGGTGATCTCCAGGGATGTTTTCCTGCAGCAACATTCCTGCCAACTGGCCGTATGATCCAGAGTAGTTGGTTTGTAATAAACAGAAAGGTGTATATGTTAGGTAGTGTGCACTCAGAGCTGGTCCTAAGAAACAAACACATCCTGTAATAAACTGAATACCTGTAGTAGTGCTGCTGCAAATATGAAGCCCTTCTATCATGAGTGGTTTCAAAGAAGGTGTTTTGGAGGCTCAGTCACAGAAACTGTGCAGTCTGTTCAGTCCTGAGTGTCTCGACTCTGAAGAGGATGGATCACAGAGGGAAACACCTGAGTACAGACATTACAATACACTCTAACACTCCTAAGGTCAAGTGAAAACACAATTTAAACACTTCACAAGGAATGAATACATGTTTTCATGGAAATAATGTCATTAACCCTTTTTGTTGTTAGTAAATCTCACCGACTGCTTGTGGGACAAGCTAGAAGGAAGACTTATCACAGAATCTCTCCTGTGCTCCAGATGTGAAGTCTCACGCTCTGATCGTATGGCAATGAAGATGGTGATGATGAAGTTTCTCTGATCTGTGGCATTACAGTTTCTGGCTGCTATGTGCTTCACATTGTTGGATTTTACATGTGAAGCTTGGAGAAGACACAGGAGGACTGTGTCTCTCTTAAAAAGAAAAAAAAAAGAAAAACAAAGGAAACCTAACAGGAAAGGAAACCCCCCCCCCCTCGACTCCCACCGTACCCCCCCCCCCCCCCTCCCACTCAACTCCCCAACCTCACACCATCAAATGTCTATACAAATGTAGGGTATCAGCTGGTAACAGAAAGCAAGTGTAACATATGCACTACATATGTAACACTGCTGAAACATTTCTGGCCAGAAATGTGCAGTTATCAACCCAGACCCACCCTGATGATTGCACTGGCCAGAAACATGATAAAAGCTCATAAAAATTTATGTTTCATAGAAAAATTTGTCCAAAAATATAATTGTGTACTTTTGAAAAAGTTTAAAGTTTATAACAAACCAAAATAATAATATTTTTGTAAATATTATTTCAAAATAGAGGCACACATAAAGTGGCTTAACTGTCATTATTGCTGTAATTAGGTTTGTTTGTTTGTTTGTTTGTTTGTTTGTTTTTTTAAAAAGCAACCTTTAGTCATTATTGTTCTCTCAGAAACAATGAAGAAGCTGTTGAACATTTATGTGTTGTGTAGGCAATCCTCTGGTCCACCCTCCCTCCCTCCCAGCCACAGTGAGACTGGGGCAGCCTGGCAGGATGTTGAAGCCTGGCTGCAGAGAGGATATGCCTACACTGTTCGTTTCAAACTGCTATATTTGATTTTTCTGACATTTATAGGTTACTGTTAGTGAATTTTAGATTTTCTGTAATAAATAAAATTGTCATCTTTTACTGATATCATTACTTAATTCATGTAATTGTATTTTATGTAAACAATTCAACCATTATACTGCAATGCAGAGCGTCAACTTTTAAATATCGCTCTACTTTCTTAAGTCATTCAAAAATATAGATATTACTTACTGTATTCAAAGATCTAGATCATGAATCATCACAGGACAATACACAGTATACTGGGTCATGGTAACTATGGTATGTCTTCATGACTCCAGAATGGAGACATCGATCTGACTGAGAAATGAAAATTAGGTCAAGCAGTGTGTTCTTCTCTGTGGTAGGGGCAGTGATGACCTGTGCGTATCCCCTAGACTCAAACAGCTCCAGGATTAGTTTGTTTGCACTGGATAAAACATTCTCATTAAAATCACCACAAACTATGATGGGATGACAGTCCATGATCTCCAATGAGTCTAATAGGCTTACCAGGTTTTTCAGGAATGGCCTCAGAGTGTAGTCTGGAGGTCTGTATACAACTGCAATCAGAGCACTGACTGGTGCTTCAACCTTTAAAGCCAGAAATTCAAGGTCAGTTACATTATGGATGTACTGTTTTTCATGCACTTGAATGTCACTTTTCACATAAACAGCAACTCCACCACCACTTCTGTTTGCCATCTGGGGAAAGTTTGTGTAGGACAGGTGTCTGTTGCGTTTGAACAAATTGTAATTTTCCAAGTGGAGACTCTCTGCGACAAAAGAGCCCCGCAGGTGTGTTTCTGTTAGGCACAAAACATCTGCTAGACACAATTCATGGTGACTTTTGATGTCATTAATGTGAGCTGGCAGTCCCTCTGTATTATGATGAACAATGGTGAAAACCTCTGACCTGCTCAGTGTTTGCCTCACGTGTAGAAGAGGCATCATGTCATCAAGGTTGGCTTGTCTCATGTTCTCAAGCGCTGCAGTGATTTCTGGGTTGGTGAATATTTTTTTCTCCTCCATATCAAGAAGATACAGTCCACTGAGAGACGTCACTCTACTGACAGCTACGTAGGCCATGCCGGGCTCAAAAATGCTCTTAAGAGAGACAACAGCTGATGTAGTTGTCATACCCTGTACCTTATGTATTGTACATGCAAAGGCCAGCTTCACTGGGAACTGTCTTCGTACCACTCCTTTCTGCTTCAGATTCTCCTCTGCTCTCTCAATGTACACCATATCGTCTGCTGGTGTGCGGTTATTCTTTCCAGATGTCTCATTATCCATTTTAAGTCCAAGCTTGATGATGTGTTGGTCATTTTCAGAGTAAACTACTCTAAGTAGTATTCCAAAAGCTCCATTAACCAAACCATTTTGTATGTCAATGTTTCTGGTGAGCATGACACGAGCTCCTTCTGCAACTTTCAGTGTGTCTGGTAACTCGTTTTTACCTCCTTTCAATGGTCTGTCTTGAAGTGCCATTCTGCCAGTTCTAGGATCTTTTCTATAATCATCTGCATGGATGTCAATGATATGAGTGTGGAGCAGAGCCAGTGTTGAAGAGTTGTGTGCATCCACTTCTTTATTAGTTGCAAAAATGTGCAATGCATCAGTCGGACAATGGGCTGGTTCAGTTATGGCCTGTAACAACAAATTTCTATCTGCTTCGCAAAGCTCATCCAACTTTCCTTTTACACGAATTCTGTTCAGCATCTCAGCAAAGACAACATCATCTTTCTGACGCATAATCTCAGTCAGAGTGATCATCTGAAAATGCTCCCGCCACAGGTCGATCTCAGACGGGTCGTGCACACAGAGAGGTTTAGACTGTCGCACTGGGGGTAGCTGATAGAAGTCTCCGACAGCAATGACTGACATGCCTCCAAAGGGTCTCCGAGTCCCTTTGATCTGTTTGAGTCTTGCATCTACATATGCAAACAGATGTCTTGACACCATAGACACTTCGTCAATGACGATTATTTCAGCATTCAAAAGTTCTGATCTGACTTCATCCAGCTGATTGCCAAGTCCCTGAATGGGAGGTTTTAAGCTTCTAGGCAGCTTGAGAAGAGAATGCAGTGTTGTTCCAGAAATGTTAAAAGCTGCAGTCCCAGTGAAAGCAGTTAACAGGACAGTGGGTTTTGATATGTCAACGTCGTCTGCATATCTGGGCACTTTGCTCAGTATCTTAGATGCTTCTGAGTAGATGCATTTGATAAGATGTGATTTTCCTGTTCCAGCACCACCATTAATATAAAAGAAAAACTGCTCTGGATTTAGAGCACAGACTCTTTTAATGCACCAGTCTCTAACTGCATAAAATATGCAGGCTTGCTTCTTATTCAGATTTTGAAACATCTGACGTAACAATGTGGGATCAATAGCAGGGGGTTCCCTGATGGCTCTGACTTCTGTTGAAGCATCAGCCTGACGGCTGTAGTCGGGCACATCTTCCTGTTCATTTTCATTGTCTCGCTCTCTTTCTTGTTCGACAAGTGGCAACCTTACGAGATCTGATTCAGGTGCCAGATTACACCATTCGTCAGTCACACCTCTGTTCTGCTCATATTCCTCAACAGCGCTCTCGATCTCCTCACTGTTTTTCTCATATTTTTCTCTGTTTCTTTTGACAATGTGTTGCACGTACTCAAGATGGTCAGTACCTGGTAGCTGTACACAGCCAGCACCATAGAAAGCCTGATAGGTTGGCAACGATGGTGTTTTCAGTTCGTGGTCTGAACGATGAGGAAGGTACAGTTTAAGCAGTCTTCCGTAATATTGCTCTGGATGTTTTTCTTGTGAGCAGCGGTGAAATCTGATGATAGCAGGCTTATTGTTTTTGCGCCTTTGCACAAACCCCATCTCATTGAGAAGGGGCAAAACATCTTTACCTTTTTTCTGTTGGCCATAGACAATCCTGCAAGTAGCAGCAAAGTCTGCCATGCACATCTCCTCATACTCTGGTGTTTCAGGTCTGGCTTTGTATTTGTCATTCAAAGATGTCATCCAAACATTGGAAGACTCAGGTGTTGTGTTGTCCAGAACTGACAGGGGACGACTCATTTTCACAGGATTATCATCAGTTGGAATGAATATTACAGCACGTGAGCATTGCTTCATGTGAAGACCACATGCACGAGCAACACACTCCTGTGCACTGATCTCTCGCTTCTTTGAATATGCCTGCATGACGGCTCTCATTTCATCGCACTCATTTACACTGTCCTTATGGGAGTTCTCAATGACAGTTTTCAGGTACTCAGATAGCCCGCCCTCTTTTTTTGATATATATTTCATTAAATAATTTGCAGCACCAAAAGCATCTAAAACAAAGCTTATGTCGATATTACTGTTCCAGGCTTCAAGCAGATGTGGATTATAGCCGTTTATCCAAGAGTCTTTTGGATCACGCTTTAGTATGATCGTACTCCTCATGTTCATTTTATTCAGGTATCTCTCATATTCTGCATGTGTCAACTTGCATCTTTCCAAGAGCTGCTCTAAACTCATGGAAGCAGTTTCAGGTTCATTCAGCAGCTGGTTCAGTGGTCTGAGCTTGTTCTTTGCCGTTTCTACTTCCAGTGCATCATCCTCACTGGGTCTTGTGATCATTGTCTCATTGCAGGGTGGTTTGGGAAAACCAAAACGGCACCCGGAGCTTAAACTCCTAAAGCACGTCTTTGTGTGGTTCTTACTGTGTTTTTGCACTTCTGTTACTTTTTTGTACAGTTCAGGTTGTTTATGTGGATCAGGCAGCTGAGCTGTGATGTATTTGTTTATAAAATCAAGAACAGTTTGCTCATCATCCTCCTCAAACACAGGAGCACCTTCTACCCACAGGAGGCAGTGTATGTGTGGGCTTCCTCTGTGCTGAAACTCAACTCTGTAAAAGTAGTCAATGACTTTGCCAAGTGGCTCTGCAGGAGATAAGAGTAAATCTCTGAATAATGCTTCAACTCTCTTGTCAAACATGCGCATTGTTGTGACAGGATTGCTTCTCAGGATGTCACACTTTGCTGACCAGTCGAGTCCTTCAAAATTCACTTGTTCACCTTGCTGCCTTGTTATTGCCTCGATCACTTCAGGCCAGCGCATTTCAGCAGCTGAAAATGTGCAAAAGAACGTGGGAGTTCCCAACTGTCTGATCATGGCAAAAAGATCTCTTGTTGTTTTCTCCCAATAGGCTGGGGTTCCTCTCAGAGGCTGCATGAATCTCACTGCATCTTTATTTCGCACCAGTTTCTCCACCTCATGTTTATCTTGTAACATGCCTGAGGTTATTTTTCTACCATCTCTGGTCAGAGGCTTTGCCTTCCTTAACTGTACTGTCATGCTGGATGTAGCCAAGTGTATTTCAGTCACAAACTGTGCAAAGAATAAATAGTTTGTGTCTTTGGCAAAACGATCATCAATGCAGAAAAGTCTTGATTTGAAATACCCACTGGGGGATACTTTGATCAGCCTTCTTTCATCAAGTGTGTTTTGGCCTGTAGGAAACTGCACAGGGAAGGCCATGGCCTCCAGTTTAGGTGTTTTGAAAAAACTTATTGGATTGTTTCTCTCTGCAGGAGCAACAGAGTAGATTCCTTCACTGAAACATAATATCTCCTCAGCCACATCAGGGGGCTGCAAACAGGACTCGAGTGCAAAACCACCATTAGTCAGTCCATCTGCTTGCTCTGAATCATCTCTCATCTGTTCATGCGATTGTTCACCATCACAGGGTAACATGTCAATGTCCTGTTCATTTATATTTTGTGCTTCACTCAGTGCATTTTTCTCACAGCTGTCAATTTCCATTAAATCAGCCTCATCATAATCGTCCTCATTCATGTTTTCATCATCATCATCATCATCATCTTCATCAGGAAGTGTTGGATCACACAGCTCAGCATCATCTCTGATGCTCACATCCTTATACTGTGGGTGAATCTGCTTGAGTTTATGCAGTGCTTGCACAAGTTTAGACCAGCTTACAGTCTGAAACAGCTGATGACCTTTGTAAGACAAGCGTCTCTTCAATTTTACTCTCAAGACCTGAGAATTAATTCTCAATCGAGGCAATGCTTCAACAGTTTCCTGTACCTCGGATGGGACACAGACCACATTTCCTCTAATTGCTCTTTGTCTGCCTTTGGGAAGAGGAATAATCTTTGCAAATGGTATGCACTTGGCTATGAGATGTCTCTCCAGTATGTTGAGATCAGACAGTTCAGGTGGAGTATCAGCAAGATCCAGTTTATTGGCAACAGCAAGCGCTGGCATGGATCCATTTTTAAGATGATCGTGGCAGGTGTGACAAATCCACTCTCTTTTTCTCTCATCGGGAACATTGCACTGCTCATTTCTGCAGTTTTCATCACAAACATGAACAAATCTTCCAGTCAAACATGTTGTAACCACATGTGGGTTTTTGACATACTTTGACCTTGTGCAGGGTCGCACTTGGTTTGGAAATGAAGCCTTGAAGCATACAGTACATGGGCATGATGGTCCAGCTTTGATTTGTGATTTGAACACAGATATGGCCTCGTTGATCACACTGTTGTCACTCTCTTGGGTTTGTCTGTTCACCCATCTGTATTTCCTTTTTATTTTCATTGCACATCTCATGTTGTGCATAATCCTGAATGCAAGATTACTTTGATACCTGTCTCGCATTAGTTGTTTCATTAGTTGTCTGTGTCTTACTCTGAATGCGTTATCACGTGCATAACGCTGAGTCACTCGAGATCTCTGTCTCTCTCTGAATTCAGGGTTTTCTTGATACCTTTTAGTGATATAGTTTTTTTGTTTTTGTCTAAATTCAGCATTGTCACAGTAGCGTCTTTTAATATATTGTTGTTGTTTCTTTCTAAATTCATCGTTCTCACAGTAACGTCTTTTAATATATTGTTGTTGTTTCTTTCTAACTGTAGCATTCTCAGAAAAACGTTTTTTAACATATTGTTTTTGTTTCTTTCTGAATTCATCATTTTCACAGTAACGTCTTCTAATATATTGCTGTTGTTTCTGTCTGAATTCATCATTTTCACAGTAACGTCTTCTAATATACTGTTGTTTTTTCTGTCTGACTTCAGGATTGTTTTTATATGCCTCGCTTGTGCAAGACTTTTTCTTTTCTTTGTACTCTTTGTTTGAAGCATACTTTTGTCGTTCTTTCCTTTTTTGGTTTTCTTTTCTCTGATTTCTGGGTTTCTCTGATGCCATTAATCTTCTTCTCATTTTTTGCCTTTGTTGTTTATTAACTTTTTTCAGTTTTTGTAAAACTATATCAGAAAGATCACAGGAAGCAACATTTGTTATTGCAGCATTTGATTGACATAAAAAAGCATCCCTTGATGGAAGGAAACTTAATTCACTGCATAGTTCTTCAGTTGGTATATTAGGAGGTTCATTCTGATCTTCATATGATGTGAACTGAGTCACGTGGACTTCTTTTTGTTTCACCGGTGGCGTACAAATGGACATTTGACAAAAGATGTTCTCAGTCAGATCAGTCGTTGTGTTTCTCCTTGGAGTAGAGGAGTTTGCTTCATCAACAGTTGTATCAGAGTGAGTAGATGCCACAGCAGTGGCAGCTGTTGGTCTGCAGACTGTGTCTGTGATAGTATCACTCAGGTTGACTGTGCTCATACTGTAGAACTGCACAGGCTTCAGTTCATAGTTACAAGAGGGTGATATCTCCATCATTTCATAAGAATCTTGGATCCTCTTAATCATGTCACTGAGGAGAGTGAATTTCAGCATCACTGCTGTACCACGATTACGTGACTGTAGTAGTAGAGGAAGACCACTGGGTGTTCTGGAGTGTGGATCAAAGAAACCATATTTGCCTGATGTGGATTGGAACACTGCGATACACAATCCACTCATAATCAATAAGGCATACTGCACATCTGACAACAGGCAGCTCAGTCCTGCTTCTAAGCTGAGAAAGGTATCTACTGCCTCCTCTGGAGGTTCTTCAAATGTCCCATACCGGGAAGGCTGTGTCATGTCGACATCATACATAGACCAGCGAGCATCAACTTTGTCTGGCAGCTCATCGGTTGCCAAATGAATATTTTTAGGAAATCTTTTCTTGGCCTCTTTGTACATCACATCACCTTTATCCAAGACCAGATTAAGGTCAGCTGTAGTCATGTTATCATTCTCATGAAGGAAAGCAAGAAATGTGAGTGAGTTACATGTGCACTGCTTGTTTCTGGAGTCTCCATATTTGGGATGAGCCTGGCTGTGAGATGCACAGATATGTGTAACAGAGGGCTGGTTTTCAAAGTTCACTCTTTCTGCATGAGATGGTCCTGCCACATCACTGTGACGGCCTCTTTTTACAATATCAGCATAACCCACCTGTGGGGCACTTGACACCTCAGGTTGGTCTCTATGGTTTACCTGATGATCATTAAATTCATGCTGCAATCCAATCTTTACAGCATCTGCATAGGATACCTGTTGTACATGTGCAGGAACATGTTGACCTGCCTGTTTGACACCATCAGCATTGGTCTTTGCAGACACAAAGTCTTCTGCAGAGCTCTGAGGAAAATCACACTCAGCTTGTTCACATGTTGGTACTTCATAAAACTCATGGAACTTCTTCCAGCGTTGTTTTGCAGCTTGTGACTTTTTCTGCTTCCTTGGCATTTTTACACAAGTGTTTCTCTTAGTCTTTAGAAAATATGTTTATAAAATAAGAGTGGCACAGAGCAGGAGATGTTTTCTTTGTCTTTATATTTCAGTTTTTATTTCTCAGAAACAGATGTCTTTGTTTGACAGTTTGTCAGTCAAGAGAATAATATGCACTCTCTTTATTGGCTTGGCACAACTTAGCAGCAAGCGCAAAGTGAAAAACAGCTAGAGAGAAAATTTAGAAGAGAGAACAGACAGAGCAGGAGAAACACGGCTGGGAAATCACAATCAAACCGTGAATTAGAGTTTTCTTTATTTGTTCAGTTTGTTCTCAGGTAGAGGCAATATGCACTCTTTATTGCTTTAATGGCTTGGCGTTTTTCAGCAGCAAGCCAAGAGTGAAAAACAGGTAGAGAGAAAATTTAGCAGAGAGAACAGACAGAGCAGGAGAGACACGGCTTTAAATCAAACCGCAGAGTTTTCTTTGTTTGTTCAGTTTGTTCTCAGGTTGAGGCAAAATATGCACTCTTTATTGTTTTATTGGCTTGTGCATTTTTCAGCAGCAAGCCAAAGAGTGAAAAACAGGTAGAGAGAAAATTTAGCAGAGAGAACAGACAGAGCAGGAGAGACACGGCTTTAAATCAAACCGCAATAAGATTCTTGGTTTGGCAAAATTTCTCACAAACCACAGGGTGAAATACAGATGGAAAGAAGGCAGAGACAACAGGTGGAGTAGGACAGAAGATAGAGGGGTTGGGGGGTTGGGATGTGAGATAGAAGACTGGAGATCTGGTCCTTGTTCTTCTTCTGCACACTGTGAACAAAAAACAAGAAAAAAAAATTTTTAATAAAATTATATCACATGGTAATTGTATGAACTAATTGTGACTACTGAAAAAGGACAAAACAAATATTCAAGCTAAACTGTTGTCGGCTGCCATGTGCAAAAAGTTGCACAATTTGGCACTTTTTAAAAGAATAAATATTTAATTAAATTCAGCAATAATATTTTTAAATACAAATATGACTGAGTGAATTGTTAACTAATCACATGTAATGTGCAAAAATGTACGAAAAAAATATTTTAGCCCAATTGTTAAGCTGAACTTATGTGTCTTTATTATAAAAATGTGTTTAAAAGGTCTAGCACAAAGTTTGAACCCATCACTTTAAAGCTTATATTAGTCAGATTATTTTTTTAAAATTTTGGTGTACTTCTCTAACAGTATGTGCACACCTACCAGGCAAAGCACAGATGTGAGTCAAGTTCCTGAAAGTGTAAGACAAGAAATAACATGTTAGTTGTCTGTACAGTTTTATCAGACTAACAAAAAAACAAAGCCCACACGACATGATACACTGAACTTATAGTCAGCAGGGTAATTATAGAGTAATATAGCACACCAGCTGATACAGCAGCCATTTTATAATTCAAACTAATTAACTGAAGTATTTATTTAAGTACTTATATAAGGCTACTGTTAGACTGTTACTACCCTTAGCATCGCTAAGTGCTAACACTAACTTCAGTTAGTGTTAGCACTGCTGGTAGAACTAGCACTCTTACTGTTAAAACTGAGGCACAATGGCAATAATAAAGCTCATTTGTTACTTTTGTCTCACTGACCGCCAATAAATATCACAGGAATATCACAGGAATATTCTTTTTGTCAGTTAAAAACTGCTAAGGCTAGTGTTGGCACTATAGCTAGCGTTAGCATTGATGCTAGCATTAGCATCGAAGCTAGCATTAGCACTGCTACTAACAGCAAAAGTCATGAAGTACTCTTACTGTTAAAACTGAGGCACAATGGCAATAATAAATCTCATTTGTTACTTTTGTCTCACTGACCGCCAATAAATATCACAGGAATATCACAGGAATATTCTTTTTGTCAGTTAACAACTGCTAAGGCTAGTGTTAGCACTATAGCTAGCATTAGCATTGAAGCTAGCGTTAGCATTGAAGCTAGCGTTAGCATTCCTGCTACTAACAGCAAAAGTCATGAAGTACTCTTACTGTTAAAACTGAGCCACAATGGCAATAATAAATCTCATTTGTTACTTTTGTCTCACTGACCGCCAATAAATATCACAGGAATATCACAAGAATATTCTTTTTGTCAGTTAACAACTGCTAAGGCTAGTGTTAGCACTATAGCTAGCATTAGCATTGAAGCTAGCGTTAGCACTGCTGCTAACAGCAAAAGTCATAAACCTATATAAATGGTAGCAAAGGTTCTTTTTTTGCTTTCTTTATTCTTTGAACTCTGTTGAACTTTAAAAAGACTTGATATGTGAGTTTAAATGTCAAACATGTATTTTTACCATCATAAAATTAAAACAGTGCTGTACTGAGTGTATTGTACTTACCACAGCAGAGAGCAAAGCGGAATGACGGCAGTTGGTGCAGTGATTAGTTAAAGACTGATGAGGCGTTCAGGTGGTGCTTGGAAATTTGAGCATCAGTTTGAACATCAATAATGAGCATATATATTTCTCTGTCATAGAGAGACAGAGAAAAAAATACACAAGACTCACCAGCATACAAATTGGTACTTTTTCTCTTTATGTCACTCATTCGCTTATACTCAGGAAAGAGGGCAACTGGCATTAAATTAGCAAATAAAAAGTATGTCATCTTGAACTGTTTTATGGATTTTATTTTAAGACTACTTTGAGCGTATTCGTGGGGAGATAAACTATACAGACTAAAAACAGAGACATTAAATGAGATTCGATTATTTAAAATGTGGGAAAATACACTACAGACAGGTAGATGCTGTGAGCTTTAATTATCCAGTCAGAAAAGATTATTTTAAAGTCATCAACTGACTAAAACTGCCGAGGTATGAAAAACCTGTGTGGAGAAGACAAGTCCACCAATACACAATCAACTTGAATTTAACAGGGCAATAATTCAGGTCTCTATTCAGTTAGCCTATATTAACTACTGACATACTGTTAATCTGTGGCAAAAGCCTGTCAAACCTGTCTTATTGTACCTATTGAAAAAGTTAATCTTACTACAACTGCTTAGATGTAACACACATTTTTGATTTAATCTTGGCAGAGTGAGAGACAGAGCTCGTTAAGCAGGCAGGTGTGAGCCTGGTTGCTATAGTGACTGCACCCAAGGGCTCCATACACACGTACACAGACATGCACCTCACTTTTGCTGCTTAAAATGAACAGAAAAGTCAGGCCGAAACAAATCGCTCCCAAATGAAAAGTAAAAGTCGTATTGACAAAATTCTTTCACCGTGAGTGACAGCAATGTCTAGTCTACTGAATTCTCAGTTTTCATGCCTGTGGAGTTTATTATATGGACGTGGTGACAGTGGAAAGACACCATGCTCTTCTGATTTTCAAACGAACCTTCTGAGCCATTTTAACATTAGAGTCTATGGAAGAGTTGGAGGGAGGAGGCTGTGCATTGGTGACATTTATGAAAGAACCATAACACCTAGTACAATAGTAAACACATTGGATGAAAGAGGACAGCCATGGCTACGTTTTGAGGGTAAAATCATACCTGTAGAGCAAACGCTGTGGACACAGCAGCAGTTTTAAAAAAGATTTTAAGATTAATTTTTTTGCTCCTCTCACTCTAGCAGTTGAGCTGTCTCACTCTAGCCCCAACATTCCGTCCCATACACACCCATTATAAATTTTGAAACGGGTGAAAAAACATCATGAAACTTAAACTGGAACTGAAGAAAAAGTATAATAGATATTGAAAAGATAAATACAAGTTGAATAGTTGAATGTCTTGTCTTCGTTTTAAAGTTTGAATGGTGGCTCTATGTCAATGTATGTGGAAGTAGTAAGAGTTTAAAAATGAGTAAGTTGAATGAGAATTTGAAGGGTCTCCCCATTGAAATACATGGGAAATTTTTGTTGAATAAAGTTGAATAAAATTAAAAATATAAATGTTAAAAATGAGAAAAATAGAAGCAATGTTGTCCAAAATAATAGGAATCTAACGATGTTTGAATGGTTTTTCTAAGTTGAACGGTTTTGAAGGAGTAGGCTTTCAAAAAACGTACGGAAAAATAATAAAATATAATAATAATAAAGATTAGAAGAACAATACTGTGAATGCTTTTCAAGCATTCACACTAATAATAATAATAAAGATTCGAATAACAATACTGTGAATGCTTTTCAAGCATTCACACTAATAACTAGAAAGTGCATTTTCTGAAGAAACTGCAGTGTGAATGCTTGAATCTGAATGTATGCACTGAAATGAATTAATTGCTGAATTTTGAGTTAAAAATATTGAATGAGATAAAAAAAAAAACAAAAAAAAAAACCGAATTTAACCTGAAAACAAAGGTGCTGAACTGCTAAAAGCTGAAGGTTACACAGAAGAAGAAGTTGGAAAAAAACTGAAAATGTTTTAAATGTAAATTAGAAAACCCTAAGAAATGAGAAAAGAACATTTAGAGTCAGAAAACATCTGAATGAATTTTAAAAGGTCATATTCTTTGAATCACTGAATGACTAAAATGTGATCCCTCCACTTTGATCCACACAGTTTAAAAAGTTTAAATGCCTGAGCTTTGAAAGATACGGTGTTGGAAAGAGAACAATAATGGCGACAATTTGAGGGTAAAATGATGGCTGTAACACTGTGGACACAGCAGCAGTTGAAAGAGAAGTGCTTAAGATGAATCTTGGTACAGTGGCAGGCAGAGCTCGTTAAGCAGGCAGGTGTGAGCCTGGTTGCTATAGTGACCGCACCCAATGGCTCCATACACACGTACACAGACATGCGCCTCACTTTTGCTGCTTAAAATGAACAGAAAAGTCAGGCCGAAACAAATCGCTCCCAAATGAAAAGTAAAAGTCGTATTGACAAAATTCTTTCACCGTGAGCGACAGCAATGTCTAGTCTACCTAATTCTCAGTTTTCATGCCTGTGGAGCTTATTATATGGACGTGGTGACAGTGGAAAGACACCATGCTCTTCTGATTTTCAAACGAACCTTCTGAGCCATTTTAACATTAGAGTCTATGGAAGAGTTGGAGGGAGGAGGCTGTGCATTGGTGACATTTATGAAAGAACCATAACACCTAGTACAATAGTAAACACATTGGATGAAAGAGGACAGCCATGGCTACGTTTTGAGGGTAAAATCATACCTGTAGAGCAAACGCTGCGGACACAGCAGCAGTTTTAAAAAAGATTTTAAGATTAATTTTTTTGCTCCTCTCACTCTAGCAGTTGAGCTGCCTCACTCTAGCCCCAACATTCCGTCCCATACACACCCATTATAAACTCTGAAACGGGTGAAAAAACATCATGAAACTTAAACTGGAACTGAAGAAAAAGTATAATAGATATTGAAAAGATAAATACAAGTTGAATAGTTGAATGTCTTGTCTTCGTTTTAAAGTTTGAATGGTGGCTCTATGTCAATGTATGTGGAAGTAGTAAGAGTTTAAAAATGAGTAAGTTGAATGAGGATTTGAAGGGTCTCCCCATTGAAATACATTATAAATTTTTGTTGAATAAAGTTGAATAAAATTAAAAATATAAATGTTAAAAATATGAAAAATAGAAGCAGTGTTGTCCAAAAGAATAGGAATCTAACGGTGTTTGAATGGTTTTTCTAAGTTGAACGGTTTTGAAGGAGTAGGCTTACAAAAAACGTACGGAAAAATAAAATATAATAATAACTAGAAAGTGCATTTTCTGAAGAAACTGCAGTGTGAATGCTTGAATCTGAATGTATGCATTGAAATGAAATAATTACTGAATTTAAGTTAAAAATTTTGAATGAGATAAAAAAAACAACCCGAATTTAACCTGAAAACAACAGTGCTGAACTGCTAAAAGCTGAAGGTTACACAGAAGAAGAAGTTGGAAAAAAGCTGAAAATGTTTTAATTGTAAATTAGAAAACCCTAAGAAATGAGAAAAGAACATTTAGAGTCAGAAAACATCTGAAAGAATATTAAAAGGTCATATTCTTTGAATCACTGAATGAAGAAAATGTGATCCCTCCACTTGGACCCACACAGTTTAAAAAGTTTACATCTCTGAGCTTTGAAAGACAAGATGTTGGAAAGAGAACAATAATGGCGACAATTTGAGGGTAAAATGATGGCTGTAGAGCAAACACTGTGGACACAGCAGCAGTTGAAAGAGAAGTGCTTAAGATGAATCTTGGTACAGTGGCAGGCAGAGCTCGTTAAGCAGGCAGGTGTGAGCCTGGTTGCTATAGTGACCGCACCCAATGGCTCCATACACACGTACACAGACATGCGCCTCACTTTTGCTGCTTAAAATGAACAGAAAAGTCAGGCCGAAACAAATCGTTCCCAAATGAAAAGTACATGTCGTACTGACAAAATTCTTTCACCGTGAGCGACAGCCATGTCTAGTCTACCAAATTCTCAGTTTTCATGCCTGTGGAGTTTATTATATGGACGTGGTGACAGTGTAAAGACACCATGCTCTTCTGATTTTCAAACGAACCTTCTGAGCCATTTTAACATTAGAGTCTATGGAAGAGTTGGAGGGAGGAGGCTGTGCATTGGTGACATTTATGAAAGAACCGTAACACCTAGGACAATAGTAAACACATTGGATGAAAGAGGACAGCCATGGCTACGTTTTGAGGGTAAAATCATACCTGTAGAGCAAACGCTGTGGACACAGCAGCAGTTTTAAAAAAGATTTTAAGATTAATTTTTTTGCTCCTCTCACTCTAGCAGTTGAGCTGTCTCACTCTAGCCCCAACATTCCGTCCCATACACACCCATTATAAACTCTGAAACGGGTGAAAAAACATCATGAAACTTAAACTGGAACTGAAGAAAAAGTATAATAGATATTGAAAAGATAAATACAAGTTGAATAGTTGAATGTCTTGTCTTCGTTTTAAAGTTTGAATGGTGGCTCTATGTCAATGTATGTGGAAGTAGTAAGAGTTTAAAAATGAGTAAGTTGAATGAGAATTTGAAGGGTCTCCCCATTGAAATACATGGGAAATTTTTGTTGAATAAAGTTGAATAAAATTAAAAATATAAATGTTAAAAATGAGAAAAATAGAAGCAGTCATGTCCAAAATAATAGGAATCTAACGATGTTTGAATGGTTTTTCTAAGTTGAACGGTTTTGAAGGAGTTAGATGCCAAAAAACGTACGGAATATGGAATAATAATAAAGATTCGAATAACAATACTGTGAATGCTTTTCAAGCATTCACACTAATAATAACTAGAAAGTGCATTTTCTGAAGAAACTGCAGTGTGAATGCTTGAATCTGAATGTATGCACTGAAATGAATTAATTGCTGAATTTTGAGTTAAAAATATTGAATGAGATTAAAAAAAAACAAAAAAAACCCGAATTTAACCTGAAAACAAAGGTGCTGAACTGCTAAAAGCTGAAGGTTACACAGAAGGAGGAGTTGGAAAAAAACTGAAAATGTTTTAAATGTAAATTAGAAAACCCTAAGAAATGAGAAAAGAACATTTAGAGTCAGAAAACATCTGAATGAATATCAAAAGGTCATATTCTTTGAATCACTGAATGACTCAAATGTGATCCCTCCACTTTGATCCACACAGTTTAAAAAGTTTAAATGCCTGAGCTTTGAAAGACACGGTGTTGGAAAGAGAACAATAATGGCGACAATTTGAGGGTAAAATGATGGCTGTAACACTGTGGACACAGCAGCAGTTGAAAGAGAAGTGCTTAAGATGAATCTTGGCAGAGTGAGAGAGAGAGCTCGTTAAGCAGGCAGGTGTGAGCCTGGTTGCTATAGTGACTGCACCCAAGGGCTCCATACACACGTACACAGACATGCACCTCACTTTTGCTGCTTAAAATGAACAGAAAAGTCAGGCCCAAACAAATTCTTCCCAAATGAAAAGTACATGTCGTATTGACAAAATTCTTTCACCGTGAGCGACAGCCATGTCTAGTCTACCTAATTCTCAGTTTTCATGCCTGTGGAGTTTATTATATGGACGTGGTGACAGTGTAAAGACACCATGCTCTTCTGATTTTCAAACGAACCTTCTGAGCCATTTTAACATTAGAGTCTATGGAAGAGTTGGAGGGAGGAGGCTGTGCATTGGTGACATTTATGAAAGAACCATAACACCTAGTACAATAGTAAACACATTGGATGAAAGAGGACAGCCATGGCTACCTTTTGAGGGTAAAATCATACCTGTAGAGCAAACGCTGCGGACACAGCAGCAGTTTTAAAAAAGATTTTAAGATTAATTTTTTTGCTCCTCTCACTCTAGCAGTTGAGCTGTCTCACTCTAGCCCCAACATTCCGTCCCATACACACCCATTATAAACTCTGAAACGGGTGAAAAAACATCATGAAACTTAAACTGGAACTGAAGAAAAAGTATAATAGATATTGAAAAGATAAATACAAGTTGAATAGTTGAATGTCTTGTCTTCGTTTTAAAGTTTGAATGGTGGCTCTATGTCAATGTATGTGGAAGTAGTAAGAGTTTAAAAATGAGTAAGTTGAATGAGAATTTGAAGGGTCTCCCCATTGAAATACATTATAAATTTTTGTTGAATAAAGTTGAATAAAATTAAAAATATAAATGTTAAAAATGAGAAAAATAGAAGCAATGTTGTCCAAAAGAATAGGAATCTAACGATGTTTGAATGGTTTTTCTAAGTTGAACGGTTTTGAAGGAGTAGGCTTTCAAAAAACGTACGGAAAAATAATAAAATATAATAATAATAAAGATTAGAAGAACAATACTGTGAATGCTTTTCAAGCATTCACACTAACTAGAAAGTGCATTTTCTGAAGAAACTGCAGTGTGAATGCTTGAATCTGAATGTATGCACTGAAATGAATTAATTACTGAATTTAAGTTAAAAATATTGAATGAGATAAAAAAAAAACCCGAATTTAACCTGAAAACAAAAGTGCTGAACTGCTAAAAGCTGAAGGTTACACAGAAGAAGAAGTTGGAAAAAAGCTGAAAATGTTTTAATTGTAAATTAGAAAAACCTAAGAAATGAGAAAAGAACATTTAGAGTCAGAAAACATCTGAAAGAATATTAAAAAGTCATATTCTTTGAATCACTGAATGACTAAAATGTGATCCCTCCACTTGGACCCACACAGTTTAAAAAGTTGACATCTCTGAGCTTTGAAAGACAAGATGTTGGAAAAAGAACAACGATGGCGACGTTTTGAGGGTAAAATGATGGCTTTAACACTGTGGACACAGCAGCAGTTGAAAGAGAAGTGCTTAAGATGAATCTTGGCAGAGTGGCAGGCAGAGCTCGTTAAGCAGGCAGGTGTGAGCCTGGTTGCTATAGTGACCGCACCCAATGGCTCCATACACACGCACACAGACATGCACCTCACTTTTGCTGCTTAAAATGAACAGAAAAGTCAGGCCGAAACAAATCGCTCCCAAATGAAAAGTAAAAGTCGTATTGACAAAATTCTTTCACCGTGAGCGACAGCAATGTCTAGTCTACCTAATTCTCAGTTTTCATGCCTGTGGAGTTTATTATATGGACGTGGTGACAGTGGAAAGACACCATGCTCTTCTGATTTTCAAACGAACCTTCTGAGCCATTTTAACATTAGAGTCTATGGAAGAGTTGGAAGGAGGAGGCTGTGCATTGGTGACATTTATGAAAGAACCGTAACACCTAGGACAATAGTAAACACATTGGATGAAAGAGGACAGCCATGGCTACGTTTTGAGGGTAAAATCATACCTGTAGAGCAAACGCTGTGGACACAGCAGCAGTTTTAAAAAAGATTTTAAGATTAATTTTTTTGCTCCTCTCACTCTAGCAGTTGAGCTGCCTCACTCTAGCCCCAACATTCCGTCCCATACACACCCATTATAAACTCTGAAACGGGTGAAAAAACATCATGAAACTTAAACTGGAACTGAAGAAAAAGTATAATAGATATTGAAAAGATAAATACAAGTTGAATAGTTGAATGTCTTGTCTTCGTTTTAAAGTTTGAATGGTGGCTCTATGTCAATGTATGTGGAAGTAGTAAGAGTTTAAAAATGAGTAAGTTGAATGAGAATTTGAAGGGTCTCCCCATTGAAATACATTATAAATTTTTGTTGAATAAAGTTGAATAAAATTAAAAATATAAATGTTAAAAATAAGAAAAATAGAAGCAATGTTGTCCAAAAGAATAGGAATCTAACGATGTTTGAATGGTTTTTCTAAGTTGAACGGTTTTGAAGGAGTAGGCTTTCAAAAAACGTACGGAAAAATAATAAAATATAATAATAATAAAGATTAGAAGAACAATACTGTGAATGCTTTTCAAGCATTCACACTAACTAGAAAGTGCATTTTCTGAAGAAACTGCAGTGTGAATGCTTGAATCTGAATGTATGCACTGAAATGAATTAATTGCTGAATTTTGAGTTAAAAATATTGAATGAGATTAAAAAAACAACAAAAAAAAAAAACGAATTTAACCTGAAAACAAAGGTGCTGAACTGCTAAAAGCTGAAGGTTACACAGAAGGAGTTGGAAAAAAACTGAAAATGTTTTAAATGTAAATTAGAAAACCCTAAGAAATGAGAAAAGAACATTTAGAGTCAGAAAACATCTGAAAGAATATTAAAAGGTCATATTCTTTGAATCACTGAATGACTCAAATGTGATCCCTCCACTTTGATCCACACAGTTTAAAAAGTTTAAATGCCTGAGCTTTGAAAGATACGGTGTTGGAAAGAGAACAATAATGGCGACAATTTGAGGGTAAAATGATGGCTGTAACACTGTGGACACAGCAGCAGTTGAAAGAGAAGTGCTTAAGATGAATCTTGGCACAGTGGCAGGCAGAGCTCGTTAAGCAGGCAGGTGTGAGCCTGGTTGCTATAGTGACCGCACCCAATGGCTCCATACACACGTACACAGACATGCGCCTCACTTTTGCTGCTTAAAATGAACAGAAAAGTCAGGCCGAAACAAATCGTTCCCAAATGAAAAGTAAAAGTCGTATTGACAAAATTCTTTCACCGTGAGCGACAGCAGCTTCTAGTCTACTGAATTCTCAGTTTTCATGCCTGTGGAGTTTATTATATGGACGTGGTGACAGTGGAAAGACACCATGCTCTTCTGATTTTCAAACGAACCTTCTGAGCCATTTTAACATTAGAGTCTATGGAAGAGTTGGAGGGAGGAGGCTGTGCATTGGTGACATTTATGAAAGAACCATAACACCTAGGACAATAGTAAACACATTGGATGAAAGAGGACAGCCATGGCTACGTTTTGAGGGTAAAATCATACCTGTAGAGCAAACGCTGTGGACACAGCAGCAGTTTTAAAAAAGATTTTAAGATTAATTTTTTTGCTCCTCTCACTCTAGCAGTTGAGCTGCCTCACTCTAGCCCCAACATTCCGTCCCATACACACCCATTATAAACTCTGAAACGGGTGAAAAAACATCATGAAACTTAAACTGGAACTGAAGAAAAAGTATAATAGATATTGAAAAGATAAATACAAGTTGAATAGTTGAATGTCTTGTCTTCGTTTTAAAGTTTGAATGGTGGCTCTATGTCAATGTATGTGGAAGTAGTAAGAGTTTAAAAATGAGTAAGTTGAATGAGGATTTGAAGGGTCTCCCCATTGAAATACATTATAAATTTTTGTTGAATAAAGTTGAATAAAATTAAAAATATAAATGTTAAAAATATGAAAAATAGAAGCAGTGTTGTCCAAAAGAATAGGAATCTAACGGTGTTTGAATGGTTTTTCTAAGTTGAACGGTTTTGAAGGAGTAGGCTTTCAAAAAACGTACGGAATAGATAATAATAATAACTAGAAAAATTTGCATTTCCTGCGAAAATGCAGTGTGGATGCTTAAAGCTGAAGCTGTATGCAAAAAGTAGCTGAAAAAGCTGAAAAGTTGCAGAAATTGTAAAAACTTTGCAGAAGCAAAAGAAGTTTGCTAAAATGGAATAACTTAGCAGAACTGCAATATCTTAGAGGAAACATAATACTTGGCAGAAATACAATAGCATAGCAGAATTTAGCAGAAATATTGTAACTTACCAGAAACATGATAACTTCTCAAAAATACAAGAATTTAGGAGAAATAGTATAAGATAACAGAAAGAATATATTTAGCCAAAAATACTTAAACATTACAGAAACACTATGATTTAGAAAAATAGTACAACAGAGCAGAAATATTGTGATTTACCAGAGACACTGTGATGAACTATGAATATTGTAATTTTAAATTGAGACTATGTTTTAGCACAAATATTATAATTTGGCAGAAATACTATGATTTAGCAGAAATACTATATTAAGCACAAATCCTATAAAAAGCAGAAATGGTATGATTAAGCACAAATACTACATTTAGTAGAAATACTTTGTTTTAGCACAAATCCCATAAAAAGCAGAAATACTGTACTATGATTTAGTAGAAAAACTATAATTAATCAGAAATACTAAATTTAGCAGAAATACTATATTAAGCACAAATACTATGAAAAGCAGAAATAGTATGATTAAGCATAAATACTACATTTAGCAGAAATACTATATTAAGCACAAATCCTATAAAAGCAGAAATAGTATATTAAGCACAAATCTTATAAAATAGCAGAAATAGTATGATTTAGCACAATAGTAATAAGTTAAACAGAAAAATTGGAAAAGCAAAATGGACAGCTGAAAAAATGCTGAACATGCTGAGGGTCCCTCAAATATACTTGTTAAATGACAAAAATCTGCAAAAAAATTTATTACAGCCACACAATCACAAATATGTACACATGAGGAAACACACATGCACAGAGAGACCCACACACAAGATCCAATTCAGTCAACCAGTCTAAATATATTGAATTTAAATCTTAGAATGAGATCATCCCATTAAAAGCCTTTCTCTCTCTCTCTCTCTCTCTCTCTCTGTCACACACACACACACACACACACACACACACACACACACACACACACACACACACACACACAGGGAGAGAGAAGTAAGTTTCTAGGTCAGCCTGGGAGCTGGTGAATTTGAATCCACCAATCAGAGAGGCTGTGCACTTTTCCCCACCAAAACAGGTGCATCTGTTTACACACGCAGCAGCACAGAGAGACACAGGATTTTTGCAGTCTATTTCTCATAGTGACGACTCCCCTCAAACAAATGACCGTAATTTCCTAACCGTAGGGGCTAGAACGGTCATTCTTACACCGTTTTGTTCAGAAGAGATGGGGGAATCTTCAAGTGTTGACAATTTAATATTAAAATATGAATTTTTAGAGATATATGACATGGATGACTTGTTGACTTAGAAGCCACGAATTCCCCAATATGCAAATTTGAATGCCTGAGACCACATATGTGATTGGCTGGCTGGGAAGCCGTGCAGGCCCTGATTTGTGGATTTGAATTCCTCAGCCCTCAGATATGATTGGCTGGCTTAGAAGCCACGAAGGCCCCAATATGCAAATTTGAATGCCTCAGGACACTTATTTGATTGGCTGGGAAACTGTGCAGGCCCTGATTTGAAAATTTGAATGTCTCAGTCCTCACAGAGGATTGGCTGCCTGGGGACCTGGCAGAAATATATAGAAATACTATGTTTTAGCACAAATATTATAAAAAGAAGAAAAACTATAATTTAGCAGAAATACTATATTAAGCACAAATCCTATAAAAAGCAGAAATACTATAATTTAGCAGAAATACTATGTTAGGCACAAATCCTATAAAAAGCAGAAATACTATAATTTAGCAGAAATACTATATTAGGCATAAATCCTATGAAAAGCAGAAATAGTATGATTTAGCAGAAATACTGTATTTAGCACAAGTACCGAAAAGTACCAGAAATACTATGATTTAGCAGAATAGTAATAACTTATTGAAACACAAATGCACAGAGGGACACACAAACACAGGCTCTAATCCAGTCAACCAGTCTAACTATGTTCAATTTAAATCCTACAATGACATGCTGTCAAATAAGGGCAGGGTCCTCTCTCTCCCACTAAACACACACACACACACACACACACACACACACACACACACACACACACACACACACAGGGAGAGAGGACTAAGTTTCTAGGTCAGCCTGGGAGCTGCTGAATTTGAATCCACCAATCAGAGAGGCTGTTTACGTTTTCCCGCCAAAACAGGTGCATCTTTTTACACACGCAGCACAGAGACATAGACCTGCTTCTTTCAGTTTATTTCACATAGTGAGGATTCCCCTCAAACAAATGACCATAATTTCCTAACCATAGGGGCTAGAGCGGTCATTCTTACACCGTTTTGTTCAGAAGAGATGGGGGAATCTTCAAGTGTTGACAATTTATCATTAAAATATGAATTTTTAGAGATATATGACATGGATGACTTGTTGACTTAGAAGCCACGAATTCCCCAATATGCAAATTTGAATACCTGGAGCCCACATACATGATTGGCTGGCTGGGAAGCTGTGCAGGCCCTGATTTGTGGATTTGAATTCCTCAGCCCTCAGATATGATTGGCTGGCTTAGAAGCCATGAAGGCCCCAATATGCAAATTTGAATGCCTCAGGACACATATATGATTGGCTGGGAAGCCGTGCAGGCCCTGATTTGAAAATTTGAATTTCTCAGTCCTCACAGAGGATTGGCTGCCTGGGGACCTGGCAGAAATATATAGAAATACTATGATTAAGCATAAATACTACATTTAGTAGAAATACTATGTTTTAGCACAAATACTATAAAAAGCAGAAATACTATAATTTAGCAGAAATACTATATTAAGCACAAATCCTATAAAAAGCAGAAATAGGATGATTAAGCATAAACACTACATTTAGTAGAAATACTATGTTTGAGCAAAAATCCTATAAAAAGCAGAAATACTATATTAGGCACAAATCCCATAAAAAGCAGAAATAGTATGATTAAGCATAAATACTACATTTAGTAGAAATACTATGTTTTAGCACAAATAGTATAAAAAGCAGAAATATTGTAATTTAGCAGAAATACTATATTAGGCACAAATCTTATAAAATAGCAGAAATAGTATTATTTAGCACAATAGTAATAAGTTAAACAGAAAAATTGGAAAAGCAAAATGGACAGCTGAAAAAATGCTGAACATGCTGAGGGTCCCTCAAATATACTTGTTAAATGAAAAAATCAGCAAAAAAATGCACAGGGAGAGAGAAGTAAGTTTCTAGGTCAGCCTGGGAGCTGCTGAATTTGAATCCACCAATCAGAGAGCCTGTGTACTTTTTCCCGCCAAAACATGTGCCTCTTTTTACACACGCAGCACAGAGAGGCACAGGATTATTGCAGCCTATTTCTCATAGTGAGGACTCCCCTCAAACAAATGACCATAATTTCCAAACCGTAGGGGCTAGAGCGGTCATTCTTACACCGTTTTGTTCAGAAGAGATGGGGGAATCTTCCAGTGTTTACAATTTATCATTAAAATATGAATTATTAAAGATATTTGACTTGTAATGCACCATAACTGAGTAGAGCGAAGCAAAAACTGCCTTGACTTGCCCTCAAACAACGCTTTCTAACTCGAAATCTATTTGGAGTATCGATATCATTCTTTCACCGTAAGAGACAGCAGGCTTTGGTGAACAATCATGGAAATTTTCAGGTCTCTGTGGAAATCCAACAAAAAGTTATGACGAGAGAAAAAAGTGGTTCATTTCCACAGTTTGAAATCTGAAGAAATCTGAGCGAAGGACGAATTTCCTACCCTCAAACAAGTCCAACTCATTTCAGAACGGTAATAGGTGAGAAAGAAATTCTTGAATTGTGAGCGTCAGGGGTGTCTGAAGATATTCGGGGACAAGCCTCATGTCTTAACTTTGCTTCGTTAAGGAGATATGACGATTCGAATATGCCTCTCATTACAGAAATCCAGCGGTGATTTTGAACAAGCTCTCCATTCACTTTATATGGAGAGTTTTCTGACCTTGTGTTAGTCTGAGGAGATTTGCAAAAATTCTATAAATCCCACAACAATGATGGTGACATTTTCTGAAAGCCAGCAAAAATACCTACGTTTTGATGTATAATTTGTGGAAGTTGAGTGAAAATTGAGCAAGTAGCAGGAAGTTGTTCGGACATGAAGTGAAAATTGCAAAACCTTCAGTGGCACACTGGAAGCCAAGAGCATAGCAACCATAACAACACATGTATTTTGTGAAAAATCACAATTTTGCAACTCAAAACTTTAAGAGGCATAAAAGTAAAACAGTAAAAGATTTGAAAAAGCTGAATCATACCTGAATAGCCAAATAATTTGTGAACATTTTAAAATTTGAATGGTTGTTCTAGGTGAAAATATGAGGAAGTAGTTAAGTTTCAAAAACAGGCAAAATTTAGCAGAATTGCAGAAGTTTCCCATTCATTTCAATGGGACAAATTAAAGGAAAAAAGCTTAATATTTTAAAAAGTATAATAGTTAAAAATAGCAAAAATCGTAGCAGGAATTAGCAAAAATAGCTGAATAGTTTAAAGTTTGAACGGTGAAAATAGCACAAAAATTGTGGAAGTAGTTAAACGGCGAAAAGTGTACGGAAGCAACTAGAATAAAGTATAAAGAATAAAGAGAAACAGGAACTCAATAGTGTGGATGCTTAAAGCATCCACACAATAAAATATAATAATAAAGATTAGAAGAACAATACTGTGAATGCTTTTCAAGCATTCACACTAACTAGAAAGTGCATTTTCTGAAGAAACTGCAGTGTGAATGCTTGAATCTGAATGTATGCACTGAAATGAATTAATTGCTGAATTTTGAGTTAAAAATATTGAATGAGATTAAAAAAAAAAAAAAAAAAAAAAAACGAATTTAACCTGAAAACAAAAGTGCTGAACTGCTAAAAGCTGAAGGTTACACAGAAGAAGTTGGAAAAAAGCTGAAAATGTTTTAATTTTAAATTAGAAAAACCTAAGAAATGAGAAAAGAACATTTAGAGTCAGAAAACATCTGAAAGAATATTAAAAGGTCATATTCTTTGAATCACTGAATGACTAAAATGTGATCCCTCCACTTGGACCCACACAGTTTAAAAAGTTTACATCTCTGAGCTTTGAAAGACAAGATGTTGGAAAAAGAACAACGATGGCGACGTTTTGAGGGTAAAATGATGGCTTTAACACTGTGGACACAGCAGCAGTTGAAAGAGAAGTGTTTAAGATGAATCTTGGCAGAGTGGCAGGCAGAGGTCGTTAAGCAGGCAGGTGTGAGCCTGGTTGCTATAGTGACTGCACCCAATGGCTCCATACACACGTACACAGACATGCGCCTCACTTTTGCTGCTTAAAATGAACAGAAAAGTCAGGCCGAAACAAATCGTTCCCATATGAAAAGTAAAAGTCGTATTGACGAAATTCTTTCACCGTGAGCGACAGCAGCTTCTAGTCTACTGAATTCTCAGTTTTCATGCCTGTGGAGTTTATTATATGGACGTGGTGACAGTGGAAAGACACCATGCTCTTCTGATTTTCAAACGAACCTTCTGAGACATTTTAACATTAGAGTCTATGGAAGAGTTGGAGGGAGGAGGCTGTGCATTGGTGACATTTATGAAAGAACCATAACACCTAGGACAATAGTAAACACATTGGATGAAAGAGGACAGCCATGGCTACGTTTTGAGGGTAAAATCATACCTGTAGAGCAAACGCTGCAGACACAGCAGCAGTTTTAAAAAAGATTTTAAGATTAATTTTTTTGCTCCTCTCACTCTAGCAGTTGAGCTGCCTCACTCTAGCCCCAACATTCCGTCCCATACACACCCATTATAAACTCTGAAACGGGTGAAAAAACATCATGAAACTTAAACTGGAACTGAAGAAAAAGTATAATAGATATTGAAAAGATAAATACAAGTTGAATAGTTGAATGTCTTGTCTTCGTTTTAAAGTTTGAATGGTGGCTCTATGTCAACGTATGTGGAAGTAGTAGGAGTTTAAAAATGAGTAAGTTGAATGAGAATTTGAAGGGTCTCCCCATTGAAATACATGGGAAATTTTTGTTGAATAAAGTTGAATAAAATTAAAAATATAAATGTTAAAAATGAGAAAAGTAGAAGCAGTCATGTCCAAAAGAATAGGAATCTAATGGTGTTTGAATGGTTTTTCTAAGTTGAACGGTTTTGAAGGAGATAGATTACAAAAAACGTACGGAATAGATAATAATAAAATAGAACTAGAAAGTGCATTTTCTGAAGAAACTGCAGTGTGAATGCTTGAATCTGAATGTATGCACTGAAATGAATTAATTGCTGAATTTTGAGTTAAAAATATTGAATGAAATAAAAAAAAAACAAAAAAAAAACAACCAAATTTAACCTGAAAACAAAAGTGCTGAACTGCTAAAAGCTGAAGGTTACACAGAAGAAGGAGTTGGAAAAAAACTGAAAATGTTTTAAATGTAAATTAGAAAACCCTAAGAAATGAGAAAAGAACATTTAGAGTCAGAAAACATCTGAATGAATATTAAAAGGTCATATTCTTTGAATCACTGAATGACTCAAATGTGATCCCTCCACTTTGATCCACACAGTTTAAAAAGTTTAAATGCCTGAGCTTTGAAAGATACGGTGTTGGAAAGAGAACAATAATGGCGACAATTTGAGGGTAAAATGATGGCTGTAACACTGTGGACACAGCAGCAGTTGAAAGAGAAGTGCTTAAGATGAATCTTGGTACAGTGGCAGGCAGAGCTCGTTAAGCAGGCAGGTGTGAGCCTGGTTGCTATAGTGACCGCACCCAATGGCTCCATACACACGTACACAGACATGCGCCTCACTTTTGCTGCTTAAAATGAACAGAAAAGTCAGGCCGAAACAAATCGCTCCCAAATGAAAAGTAAAAGTCGTATTGACAAAATTCTTTCACCGTGAGCGACAGCAATGTCTAGTCTACCTAATTCTCAGTTTTCATGCCTGTGGAGCTTATTATATGGACGTGGTGACAGTGGAAAGACACCATGCTCTTCTGATTTTCAAACGAATCTTCTGAGCCATTTTAACATTAGAGTCTATGGAAGAGTTGGAGGGAGGAGGCTGTGCATTGGTGACATTTATGAAAGAACCATAACACCTAGTACAATAGTAAACACATTGGATGAAAGAGGACAGCCATGGCTACGTTTTGAGGGTAAAATCATACCTGTAGAGCAAACGCTGCGGACACAGCAGCAGTTTTAAAAAAGATTTTAAGATTAATTTTTTTGCTCCTCTCACTCTAGCAGTTGAGCTGCCTCACTCTAGCCCCAACATTCCGTCCCATACACACCCATTATAAACTCTGAAACGGGTGAAAAAACATCATGAAACTTAAACTGGAACTGAAGAAAAAGTATAATAGATATTGAAAAGATAAATACAAGTTGAATAGTTGAATGTCTTGTCTTCGTTTTAAAGTTTGAATGGTGGCTCTATGTCAATGTATGTGGAAGTAGTAAGAGTTTAAAAATGAGTAAGTTGAATGAGGATTTGAAGGGTCTCCCCATTGAAATACATTATAAATTTTTGTTGAATAAAGTTGAATAAAATTAAAAATATAAATGTTAAAAATATGAAAAATAGAAGCAGTGTTGTCCAAAAGAATAGGAATCTAACGGTGTTTGAATGGTTTTTCTAAGTTGAACGGTTTTGAAGGAGTAGGCTTACAAAAAACGTACGGAATAGATAAAATATAATAATAATAATAATAAAGATTCGAATAACAATACTGTGAATGCTTTTCAAGCATTCACACTAATAAAGATTAGAACTAGAAAGTGCATTTTCTGAAGAAACTGCAGTGTGAATGCTTGAATCTGAATGTATGCACTGAAATGAATTAATTGCTGAATTTTGAGTTAAAAATGTTGAATGAGATTAAAAAAAAAACAAAAAAAACGAATTTAACCTGAAAACAAAGGTGCTGAACTGCTAAAAGCTGAAGGTTACACAGAAGAAGAAGTTGGAAAAAAACTGAAAATGTTTTAAATGTAAATTAGAAAACCCTAAGAAATGAGAAAAGAACATTTAGAGTGAGAAAACATCTGAATGAATTTTAAAAGGTCATATTCTTTGAATCACTGAATGACTAAAATGTGATCCCTCCACTTTGATCCACACAGTTTAAAAAGTTTAAATGCCTGAGCTTTGAAAGATACGGTGTTGGAAAGAGAACAATAATGGCGACAATTTGAGGGTAAAATGATGGCTGTAACACTGTGGACACAGCAGCAGTTGAAAGAGAAGTGCTTAAGATGAATCTTGGTACAGTGGCAGGCAGAGCTCGTTAAGCAGGCAGGTGTGAGCCTGGTTGCTATAGTGACCGCACCCAATGGCTCCATACACACGTACACAGACATGCGCCTCACTTTTGCTGCTTAAAATGAACAGAAAAGTCAGGCCCAAACAAATCGCTCCCAAATGAAAAGTAAAAGTCGTATTGACAAAATTCTTTCACCGTGAGCGACAGCAATGTCTAGTCTACCTAATTCTCAGTTTTCATGCCTGTGGAGCTTATTATATGGACGTGGTGACAGTGGAAAGACACCATGCTCTTCTGATTTTCAAACGAACCTTCTGAGCCATTTTAACATTAGAGTCTATGGAAGAGTTGGAGGGAGGAGGCTGTGCATTGGTGACATTTACGAAAGAACCATAACACCTAGTACAATAGTAAACACATTGGATGAAAGAGGACAGCCATGGCTACGTTTTGAGGGTAAAATCATACCTGTAGAGCAAACGCTGTGGACACAGCAGCAGTTTTAAAAAAGATTTTAAGATTAATTTTTTTGCTCTTCTCACTCTAGCAGTTGAGCTGCCTCACTCTAGCCCCAACATTCCGTCCCATACACACCCATTATAAACTCTGAAACGGGTGAAAAAACATCATGAAACTTAAACTGGAACTGAAGAAAAAGTATAAAAGATATTGAAAAGATAAATACAAGTTGAATAGTTGAATGTCTTGTCTTCGTTTTAAAGTTTGAATGGTGGCTCTATGTCAATGTATGTGGAAGTAGTAAGAGTTTAAAAATGAGTAAGTTGAATGAGGATTTGAAGGGTCTCCCCATTGAAATACATTATAAATTTTTGTTGAATAAAGTTGAATAAAATTAAAAATATAAATGTTAAAAATATGAAAAATAGAAGCAGTGTTGTCCAAAAGAATAGGAATCTAACGGTGTTTGAATGGTTTTTCTAAGTTGAACGGTTTTGAAGGAGTAGGCTTACAAAAAACGTACGGAATAGATAAAATATAATAATAATAATAACTAGAAAGTGCATTTTCTGAAGAAACTGCAGTGTGAATGCTTGAATCTGAATGTATGCACTGAAATGAATTAATTGCTGAATTTTGAGTTAAAAATATTGAATGAGATTAAAAAAAACCAAAAAAAAAAACCGAATTTAACCTGAAAACAAAGGTGCTGAACTGCTAAAAGCTGAAGGTTACACAGAAGAAGGAGTTGGAAAAAAACTGAAAATGTTTTAAATGTAAATTAGAAAACCCTAAGAAATGAGAAAAGAACATTTAGAGTCAGAAAACATCTGAATGAATATTAAAAGGTCATATTCTTTGAATCACTGAATGACTCAAATGTGATCCCTCCACTTTGATCCACACAGTTTAAAAAGTTTAAATGCCTGAGCTTTGAAAGATACGGTGTTGGAAAGAGAACAATAATGGCGACAATTTGAGGGTAAAATGATGGCTGTAACACTGTGGACACAGCAGCAGTTGAAAGAGAAGTGTTTAAGATGAATCTTGGTACAGTGGCAGGCAGAGCTCGTTAAGCAGGCAGGTGTGAGCCTGGTTGCTATAGTGACCGCACCCAATGGCTCCATACACACGTACACAGACATGCACCTCACTTTTGCTGCTTAAAATGAACAGAAAAGTCAGGCCCAAACAAATCGTTCCCAAATGAAAAGTATAGGTCGTATTGACAAAATTCTTTCACCGTGAGTGACAGCAATGTCTAGTCTACTGAATTCTCAGTTTTCATGCCTGTGGAGTTTATTATATGGACGTGGTGACAGTGGAAAGACACCATGCTCTTCTGATTTTCAAACGAACCTTCTGAGCCATTTTAACATTAGAGTCTATGGAAGAGTTGGAGGGAGGAGGCTGTGCATTGGTGACATTTATGAAAGAACCATAACACCTAGGACAATAGTAAACACATTGGATGAAAGAGGACAGCGATGGCTACGTTTTGAGGGTAAAATCATACCTGTAGAGCAAACGCTGCGGACACAGCAGCAGTTTTAAAAAAGATTTTAAGATTAATTTTTTTGCTCCTCTCACTCTAGCAGTTGAGCTGCCTCACTCTAGCCCCAACATTCCGTCCCATACACACCCATTATAAACTCTGAAACGGGTGAAAAAACATCATGAAACTTAAACTGGAACTGAAGAAAAAGTATAATAGATATTGAAAAGATAAATACAAGTTGAATAGTTGAATGTCTTGTCTTCGTTTTAAAGTTTGAATGGTGGCTCTATGTCAATGTATGTGGAAGTAGTAAGAGTTTAAAAATGAGTAAGTTGAATGAGAATTTGAAGGGTCTCCCCATTGAAATACATGGGAAATTTTTGTTGAATAAAGTTGAATAAAATTAAAAATATAAATGTTAAAAATATGAAAAATAGAAGCAGTCATGTCCAAAATAATAGGAATCTAACGGTGTTTGAATGGTTTTTCTAAGTTGAACGGTTTTGAAGGAGTTAGATGCCAAAAAACGTACGGAATATATAATAATAATAAAGATTCGAATAACAATACTGTGAATGCTTTTCAAGCATTCACACTAATAACTAGAAAGTGCATTTTCTGAAGAAACTGCAGTGTGAATGCTTGAATCTGAATGTATGCACTGAAATGAATTAATTGCTGAATTTTGAGTTAAAAATATTGAATGAGATTAAAAAAAAAAAAAAAAAAAACGAATTTAACCTGAAAACAAAGGTGCTGAACTGCTAAAAGCTGAAGGTTACACAGAAGAAGGAGTTGGAAAAAAACTGAAAATGTTTTAAATGTAAATTAGAAAACCCTAAGAAATGAGAAAAGAACATTTAGAGTCAGAAAACATCTGAATGAATATTAAAAGGTCATATTCTTTGAATCACTGAATGACTCAAATGTGATCCCTCCACTTTGATCCACACAGTTTAAAAAGTTTAAATGCCTGAGCTTTGAAAGATACGGTGTTGGAAAGAGAACAATAATGGCGACAATTTGAGGGTAAAATGATGGCTTTAACACTGTGGACACAGCAGCAGTTGAAAGAGAAGTGTTTAAGATGAATCTTGGCAGAGTGGCAGAGAGAGCTCGTTAAGCAGGCAGGTGTGAGCCTGGTTGCTATAGTGACTGCACCCAGTGGCTCCATACACACGGACACAGACATGCACCTCACTTTTGCTGCTTAAAATGAACAGAAAAGTCAGGCCGAAACAAATCGCTCCCAAATGAAAAGTAAAAGTCGTATTGACGAAATTCTTTCACCGTGAGCGACAGCAATGTCTAGTCTACCTAATTCTCAGTTTTCATGCCTGTGGAGTTTATTATATGGACGTGGTGACAGTGTAAAGACACCATGCTCTTCTGATTTTCAAACGAACCTTCTGAGCAAGTTTAACATTAGAGTCTATGGAAGAGTTGGAGGGAGGAGGCTGTGCATTGGTGACATTTATGAAAGAACCATAACACCTAGTACAATAGTAAACACATTGGATGAAAGAGGACAGCGATGGCTACGTTTTGAGGGTAAAATGATACCTGTAGAGCAAACGCTGCGGACACAGCAGCAGTTTTAAAAAAGATTTTAAGATTAATTTTTTTGCTCCTCTCACTCTAGCAGTTGAGCTGCCTCACTCTAGCCCCAACATTCCGTCCCATACACACCCATTATAAACTCTGAAACGGGTGAAAAAACATCATGAAACTTAAACTGGAACTGAAGAAAAAGTATAATAGATATTGAAAAGATAAATACAAGTTGAATAGTTGTCTTGTCTTCGTTTTAAAGTTTGAATGGTGGCTCTATGTCAATGTATGTGGAAGTAGTAAGAGTTTAAAAATGAGTAAGTTGAATGAGGATTTGAAGGGTCTCCCCATTGAAATACATTATAAATTTTTGTTGAATAAAGTTGAATAAAATTAAAAATATAAATGTTAAAAATATGAAAAATAGAAGCAGTGTTGTCCAAAAGAATAGGAATCTAACGGTGTTTGAATGGTTTTTCTAAGTTGAACGGTTTTGAAGTTATAGGATTACAAAAAACGTACGGAATACAGAATAAAATATAATAATAATAATAATAAAGATTAGAATAACAATACTGTGAATGCTTTTCAAGCATTCACACTAATAAAGATTCGAATAACAATACTGTGAATGCTTTTCAAGCATTCACACTAATAACAATACTGTGAATGCTTTTCAAGCATTCACACTAACTAGAAAGTGCATTTTCTGAAGAAACTGCAGTGTGAATGCTTGAATCTGAATGTATGCACTGAAATGAATTAATTGCTGAATTTTGAGTTAAAAATATTGAATGAGATTTAAAAAAAAAACAAAAAAACAAACAAATTTAACCTGAAAACAAAGGTGCTGAACTGCTAAAAGCTGAAGGTTACACAGAAGAAGAAGTTGGAAAAAAGCTGAAAATGTTTTAATTGTAAATTAGAAAAACCTAAGAAATGAGAAAAGAACATTTAGAGTCAGAAAACATCTGAAAGAATATTAAAAGGTCATATTCTTTGAATCACTGAATGACTCAAATGTGATCCCTCCACTTTGATCCACACAGTTTAAAAAGTTTAAATGCCTGAGCTTTGAAAGACAAGATGTTGGAAAGAGAACAATAATGGCGACAATTTGAGGGTAAAATGATGGCTGTAACACTGTGGACACAGCAGCAGTTGAAAGAGAAGTGCTTAAGATGAATCTTGGCACAGTGGGAGGCAGAGCTCGTTAAGCAGGCAGGTGTGAGCCTGGTTGCTATAGTGACTGCACCCAATGGCTCCATACACACGTACACAGACATGCGCCTCACTTTTGCTGCTTAAAATGAACAGAAAAGTCAGGCCGAAACAAATCGCTCCCAAATGAAAAGTAAAAGTCGTATTGACAAAATTCTTTCACCGTGAGCGACAGCAATGTCTAGTCTACTGTATTCTCAGTTTTCATGCCTGTGGAGCTTATTATATGGACGTGGTGACAGTGGAAAGACACCATGCTCTTCTGATTTTCAAACGAACCTTCTGAGCCATTTTAACATTAGAGTCTATGGAAGAGTTGGAGGGAGGAGGCTGTGCATTGGTGACATTTATGAAAGAACCATAACACCTAGTACAATAGTAAACACATTGGATGAAAGAGGACAGCCATGGCTACGTTTTGAGGGTAAAATCATACCTGTAGAGCAAACGCTGCGGACACAGCAGCAGTTTTAAAAAAGATTTTAAGATTAATTTTTTTGCTCCTCTCACTCTAGCAGTTGAGCTGCCTCACTCTAGCCCCAACATTCCGTCCCATACACACCCATTATAAACTCTGAAACGGGTGAAAAAACATCATGAAACTTAAACTGGAACTGAAGAAAAAGTATAATAGATATTGAAAAGATAAATACAAGTTGAATAGTTGAATGTCTTGTCTTCGTTTTAAAGTTTGAATGGTGGCTTTATGTCAATGTATGTGGAAGTAGTAAGAGTTTAAAAATGAGTAAGTTGAATGAGGATTTGAAGGGTCTCCCCATTGAAATACATTATAAATTTTTGTTGAATAAAGTTGAATAAAATTAAAAATATAAATGTTAAAAATATGAAAAATAGAAGCAGTGTTGTCCAAAAGAATAGGAATCTAACGGTGTTGGAATGGTTTTTCTAAGTTGAACGGTTTTGAAGTTATAGGATTACAAAAAACGTACGGAATACAGAATAAAATATAATAATAATAATAATAATAATAATAAAGATTAGAATAACAATACTGTGAATGCTTTTCAAGCATTCACACTAATAAAGATTCGAATAACAATACTGTGAATGCTTTTCAAGCATTCACACTAATAATAACTAGAAAGTGCATTTTCTGAAGAAACTGCAGTGTGAATGCTTGAATCTGAATGTATGCACTGAAATGAATTAATTGCTGAATTTTGACTTAAAACTTTTTTAATGAGATAAAAAAAAAAAACCCAAATTTAACCTGAAAACAAAAGTGCTGAACTGCTAAAAGCTGAAGGTTACACAGAAGAAGAAGTTGGAAAAAAGCTGAAAATGTTTTAATTGTAAATTAGAAAAACCTAAGAAATGAGAAAAGAACATTTAGAGTCAGAAAACATCTGAAAGAATATTAAAAGGTCATATTCTTTGAATCACTGAATGACTAAAATGTGATCCCTCCACTTGGATCCACACAGTTTAAAAAGTTTACATCTCTGAGCTTTGAAAGACAAGATGTTGGAAAGAGAACAACGATGGCGACGTTTTGAGGGTAAAATGATGGCTGTAACACTGTGGAGACAGCAGCAGTTGAAAGAGAAGTGTTTAAGATGAATCTTGGCAGAGTGAGAGAGAGAGCTCGTTAAGCAGGCAGGTGTGAGCCTGGTTGCTATAGTGACTGCACCCAAGGGCTCCATACACACGTACACAGACATGCACCTCACTTTTGCTGCTTAAAATGAACAGAAAAGTCAGGCCGAAACAAATCGCTCCCAAATGAAAAGTAAAAGTCGTATTGACAAAATTCTTTCACCGTGAGTGACAGCAATGTCTAGTCTACCTAATTCTCAGTTTTCATGCCTGTGGAGCTTATTATATGGACGTGGTGACAGTGGAAAGACACCATGCTCTTCTGATTTTCAAACGAACCTTCTGAGCCATTTTAACATTAGAGTCTATGGAAGAGTTGGAAGGAGGAGGCTGTGCATTGGTGACATTTATGAAAGAACCGTAACACCTAGGACAATAGTAAACACATTGGATGAAAGAGGACAGCCATGGCTACGTTTTGAGGGTAAAATCATACCTGTAGAGCAAACGCTGTGGACACAGCAGCAGTTTTAAAAAAGATTTTAAGATTAATTTTTTTGCTCCTCTCACTCTAGCAGTTGAGCTGCCTCACTCTAGCCCCAACATTCCGTCCCATACACACCCATTATAAACTCTGAAACGGCTGAAAAAACATCATGAAACTTAAACTGGAACTGAAGAAAAAGTATAATAGATATTGAAAAGATAAATACAAGTTGAATAGTTGAATGTCTTGTCTTCGTTTTAAAGTTTGAATGGTGGCTCTATGTCAATGTATGTGGAAGTAGTAAGAGTTTAAAAATGAGTAAGTTGAATGAGAATTTCAAGGGTCTCCCCATTGAAATACATGGGAAATTTTTGTTGAATAAAGTTGAATAAAATTAAAAATATAAATGTTAAAAATGAGAAAATTAGAAGCTTTTCAAGCATTCACACTAATTCACACTAATAATAAAGAATAATAATAATAATAATAATAAAGATTCGAATAACAATACTGTGAATGCTTTTCAAGCATTCACACTAATAATAATAAAGATTAGAATAACAATACTGTGAATGCTTTTCAAGCATTCACACTAATAAAGATTAGAAGAACAATACTGTGAATGCTTTTCAAGCATTCACACTAATTATACAGGAGCTGATCAGAAATGGAAACCCGTGCCATGAAGCTCTCGGTGTTTGAGCTGGTGTTAAGGTCAGAGGATGTGTGGAGCATTTAGTGCGACTTTGACAGCACCTGGAAATTTGACCAACTTACTTTAAAAAACAAAGGAAGACTGATCTATAAAAGGTTTGCACTTGAAGATGTGTGTTTCATACATTTCATTTATATTCACAGGTATGGGATTTACCTTGGGCTGCTGAAAGAAGAAGCTGCAAATGACCTAGCTCTGCTAATTAAGCATGTGAAGATCTTCTTGTCCACACAGAGAGTTGAAACTTCATCAGAACTCAGTATCCTTTACAGAGACCATACAATAAGAATTCACAGTAAATGGACACACTGTGGCTGTAAATGTTAGTCACCCATCTGACAAATGTTCTTCTGTCATAACATTTTATTTTTGCATTTGGTCAGTTCAAAACTCGAATTTGGAAAATAAGAATGTTTTTTTTTAGTTATTTGTGTCTGTTTTGTGTCAGTGTATCACCGAAAGTCTGCTTACCTTTGGTTGGTGAAATGATGGCCTTGCCCCTCCATGATGTTCCTGACATCATGCTGAAATTAGGTTTCAATGTTTCTTCTTCAGACATAGCGTTCTACACTGTATATGAATATTTTTGTAGAGAGCAGCAGTTTCCCCCTTCTTATTCAGGGTTTTTCTTATAATGAACATATGAACAAAGATTGTAGCAAGTTTTATAGGTTTCACAGCGATGGTCTTTGTAGGACATCTACTGTTCAGGAGAGCAGTCATCCTGAATTTCCTCCATCTGTAAACAGTTTGTCGTTGGGCATAATTCATACCCATCAGTATTTCTTGAGCATAACCTTTTTCTAAGCTGACTTTGTATGCCTTTATTTATATGGATGAGCACCATTGCAACCCACGCATTCAGATTACTGCAGAGTAATTACTGCAGAGGTTCACTGTATGTATATAATGCACTATTATTTTAAATAAGCAAAACAGAAGTTTTGCCAACTCTAAAGATTTCACAAACGTTTTCTTTGTGGCACTCTGGCTACTGAGGCAACACTATATGTGTGTGACTGTAGTAGCAGCTATCTAGTGTCTAGTGTGAGAACGCCACAAGTCGCCCTTTTTAAAAGAAAGAACAAGAAACCGAGAGTGTCATGTCTCACGCTCTGATCAACACAATATAGATTATCTTGCTCCATCTGCTCCTCAGTGAGTAGTTCAACCTTCTTTTGTCCCAAATATCAACTGACAGGCGTCCTTTTTCCTCCAGATAGCTTCCTTTGTAAGCAGACAATTGAAACATGAAAACACAGAGAGAAGATAAAGAGCCCTCACAAATATAAAATGCTGACATTTTGTTTGTAAAGAAGCTACAGTACTAGACCAGACTGACATTTGAGTTGACAGCAAGAAGCTCGTTTTGGGTTATCTTTGTGTTTAGATGGCAGCTGTAAACGGATTTATGCTAATGTTTCTGACACAAAACACAGTGTACCTATTTAAGCTAAAAGAATTAAAAAGTTAATATACTTAAAAATTTGCAAAAACTTTGGTCTAAAGTTTACCCAAAGAACTGAAGTACTTTTTCAGGTAAAAAGAAATCATTTTAAATCTAAGGTATAGATGTTGATTGAGTTAGTATTTTATTTCGAGGATTTTCGGTTTCGTTGATGGTGATTAGGTAATCGCAGATGAAAATGTTATTCGTGTCTTTGGGGTAACTGATTTATTTATAGCTGTCCGTTTAAAAATTATATCTTTACAGAATCCATTACAAATGCATGAGGTCTGTCTGTCAATCACTATCAAAGAGCATGCATTTGTCATTGAGGGTTGAGCCAGTGGTTAAGCTAACCAGCTCACACTGTTGCATTATAATTGTATTTAAGTATTCACACTGTAGTTTAAGCTTTCAACCGCTGTCATAAATTTATGAATAGAAAACAGAGACAATATATAGTTCTTTTGTTTAAGCAATTCAGTGCCGAGCAGAGATGATCAGGAGGATCTGCATAAGTTCAAAGTGAGCATCAGAATGGGGGGAAAAGGGGGCTTTACTGTAAGTGCCTGTGAATGTGGTTGCTGATGCCAGATGGGCTGGACTGAGTATTTTCAGACACTGCTGATCTACTGGGATTTTGCTACACAACCATCTCCCGAGTCTACAGAGAATGGTCCAAAAAAGCAAAAAAAAAAAAAAAAAATTTGTCTTAATAATGCCACAGGTCAGAGGAGAATGGCCAGACTGCTTTAGGCATAAACAACATGAAAGCCTTGTATCAGTGGTTCAGCCTGCTGGTGTGGCGTATTGATGTGTTTAAATGCAACAGTATTTCTGCTGTCCGTCCCTATATGAGCACAGTGTGCTCATCTTCTGATGAGTGTTTTCAGATTGATAATGGCACTAATGTCAGTAAGCTTAGATCATTGGAAACTGGTTTCTTCTATGCGACTATTCTATGAGTTGGCTGTTGTCAAATAGCCTCCACAGTCACCAGACCTCAATCCCATAGAACAGCGGTCCCCAACCCCCGGGGCCTCGGACCGGTACCGGTCCGTGAGTCGTTTGGTACCGGGCAGATCTGCAGCAACTGCCATGCTCTTATGTCAGTATGGCCCAAAAATCTGAGAAATGTTTGTTAATTCTGTGCTACAAAGAATTAAGGCGGCTCAAGGTGTAATAATACAGTGGTGATTGTGTGACCTCCAAATATTCTTTAAATAATGAAGTTCAAACCAAGGTTGTCCAGACATTTCCTTTTTTTTTTTTTTTTTCGCCTGTCCCATTTGGTTCTTTAGCCATCAGAATTGTTGTCTGAAGACCAACAAGGATACCCAATGGATTTACTTTGCCAAATGGATCATCGTGGCATTGCCGTATTGGTCCATTTGGTCGATCTTTGTTTTTATTATTTATTATATTTTATTTTCAGATGTTACAGACGGGACAGACATGAGTGAGAGATAGGAAAGGGAGAAAGAAAGAGGAAGTAAAGGAAAAACAGAAGGGGAGAGGGACAGTGAGAAAGGGGGGGAGAAAAAAAATAAAAATCTCCTAGATCACCTGTTGAGAGAAGAATAGAAAACAAGCAAAAAAAGACAAAAAAAACAAAAAACAAAGCAACATACTAAACACAACACCATCGCATTAATCTAGCTAAGTGTAAACAGCAGTAAATACTAAATATTCAATGTTGTTGTGCAGCACGCAGGACAGATGTGCTTCGAAGTAGCAGCCAAGAAAGGTGTAATTTGGGTCTACGAGCAGTGAACACCCGTGTGCATACCTGTGTGGATCAGCGCGCTTGTATTCCAAAGGTTTCTCCATGTAACGATCTGCTAGGGAGTGTGGGGGGGCCACAGCCCCGTCCTCCAGGGTGTGAAGCACAGACATTTGTCCAGACATTTCCATTAACAGGATAAGGCAAAATTGGGACAGATTGTACCCATTTGACCACATTTCAAATCCTCACACTTTCACTGTCACCAATAACATGCCTTGCTGACTTTAAAACAGGCTACAAATAAATGCCAAACCACTCCACACATCTAAGCTGAAAAAAGATGTTTCTTCCCATCATGCACTCGCTGACATCTATAACTGATAATCAAAGCCGATGGAACTATCAGCATGCACAGTTAGTGTCAAGTTTCTGTGTTTCTGTGGATTTGGTCCTCATTATTGAGCTTTAATGCAGACAGCCATCCTCCAGTTCTTTTAACTGGGTATCCACAAAGGAGTCCCGTCTTTGCCTTTTCTTAACAATGATATAAAGAACTCAAATGCTTGTCATTCAGATGCAAATCTAAGGCAATTTCTTCAGTCTGTTACAGGATCCAGTCAAAACATGGCAAAACACGAATATGTTTCTGTATTAACAATTTTGAAATTGGTCTAAAAAGTAAGACCTTTGGGTTCTTACAAAACAGACACTTTGGGTTTCGGTTGTTTGTCCCTATCTGCTCACTGAACAGAGTTTGCTCAGAATAATGCATTACTGTTTTTTTTTGTTTTTTTAACAGCTTTATGACTTCTTATCTGTGTTGGCTCAAAGGTTAAGCACTAAATATAAATGTAGTTATTTAAAGAGGTGCTTTATGGTTATTTTGAGCTTCACGTTTTTATTCTTGGACTCTGTTAGAATAGATTTGCATGATACATTAAAAAAAAGCAATTAGAAAGCTGTTGGAGTCATTCAGGTTATGATCTGTCACAAAAAAACATTTTAGCTCCTCAGCAGTGAAGCCACCTGTCTTCTGATTGGCTCCCCTTTGCAAACAGCATTGAACAGCAGGAGGGAGGGGCTTCTACGGTCATAGACCAAGCTGAGCGCCTGAGATGACCAGGCATTATGGCAAAATCCCCAGTTTTGCCACGATACAGAGCCAAGAACAGAAAAAAACACTGTCTGAAATGGAGCATTTAGAGCCATCCGAAGCCTGAGCTTTTGGCTCAGTGGGAATATTTGTACACTGACCTCATTATTTGAAGCTTTGGCTGTGTTCAAAGTGACCGTTCACCACAGTAACAGTGTATATCTGACAAAAAATAAGGAAAACGATCATAGGTACCCTTTAAAACTATTACTAAGAAATTAGAATGTAGATTCTTAAAGCAGATCAAGGCTGCTGTTGTCTTTTTTCTGGCATTGGTGTGAAGAATTAACATCATTTTACAAGATTAATTAGTTTAAAATTAACATGCTGGGAAGGTACATGCTTTTTTCCGTAGAGTTCACAGGAAATGAACTAAAAGTAATAGATTTCAATGTAATAGATGAAGAAATTTGCTAATTTAGTCTTTTTTCTCATTAAAACTTTCTCCTGTGATATCTTTGTGGCAGAAATGTAGAGAATCTTTCGGCGGGAAGATGTAAATAAATCTGTGTACATTTTAACCTAAAGAAAAATTAAACGGTGACAGTGTTCAAAGGGAGCAACTCAACAGAAAGACATAAAAAGCAGCAAGTGTTGATAGGCCTGGGGTTGTTTTCTGGAGACGAGCCAGTTTGTGTTCTCACTCCCGATTAATCGGCCCACAGTTCTCCTGGAACAGGACAGAGACTCGCATATCAGCGCAGTTATTTGCTGCCAGCAGGGTTTGAATGAAATTATCAAACGTCTAAATGAACTGAATTTAATGAGTAATGCTGCAGAGCCTGAATAAACCACTCGAGACGTACTTGATGAAAGGAAGCTTTAACCTTGGAGCCTGATTGCAAATCCTGTTTGCTGTTTTTCTTTTTTTAAAGTATGCTGCTCAGTGTCCGTGCAATGTTGCGTTCACAATGTAAAGCAGCTACTCCTGCTTATTAAGACAAAAATCACAAGAATTATATGTTTGTATCAGTTTGCCAGTGGCTGTGGGTTAAGATTTTTTCATGTAATACCTTCAGAATCTGACACTAGACAGAACTGGGTCTTCACAGTCTGTTTTTTCAGCTGTGACAAAGCTGATGGTGTATCGTGGTTAATTGACTGTTACTCACTCTGTAGATAACACTCACTGGCACCAGTGTCAGCTGACATCAAACTGGTATTAGCTTTGCACTTTATTCAACCCATTATGAGCGCTCGTGTCTTCTGACACAGAGACAATATTTATGGATCCTTTAAAACACAAACAAAATCTCTTAATTTAAGCTTTACAAGTGGTTAATACAATGCACATCTAGTTAGTTATTTGCATTTCTGTTTATTTCTGATTAAAAAATTATTTGTGTTTGTCAAAAATACTCATGTTACCACAATGTTTGCTGAACATGTCTAAGACTTTGAAATCTGTGTATATTTTTTACTAGCCATTTTTGGATCTTTAACTTTGAAACCAGTAACTCACCAGGAAGGTTATCCAGGTCATGACTGGCTAGCCTCTACAGTGTTCCTCATCATGGCCGGAAACATGGAAAAGTCTTTATGTTTGTTAGTCAGTCTCTCCTCCCTGCTCACCTCTGCCTTCATCTGGCCAGCCAGGATACATGCATCGGTGAGTACAACTACGGTAAAGTGAGTACAATTACATATTTAATAGTATTTTAATGTAAATAATTAGGTTACCCTCCAGTGGTGCCTATAGACCGTGCATAAATATGGAAATCTGACAAATCTGACAGATCTGACAAACATCAAACATCTACCTTATAACTGACAAACTGTTACAATATGAGCATGTAGTGCCCTTCACTTTTTTTCTCTTAGCCACCCCTCACTTGTCAAAACCGGACTTAGTCTTTCATAATACCACTAATTGTATCTAAAATGTACTCAATGTGCTTTTCTGGTTGAAAAGCAGTGACAAAACATTTTCGGTCCTGATTTTAAGAAAAAAAAGATAAGCATAAATAAGTTAAAAAGCATAAATCTGTACAATTTAGGAAACTAAATGTAGACACTAACAGGCAAGACAACTGAGCTTTTAATACAAATGTAAAAAATATGTATAAAAAAATAAAATATGCAACAAAAAAACAAAAAACCCCACAACATTAAAAGGTAACGGAGAGTTATTTCAAAATCCAACTGATGTGCCACGGCAAATTATAGAAGCATGGCAGTAGTGGCTTTCTAAGCAGGTCAACTAGATGGAACAGTTAAGGACGCAGTTAATCAGGAAGTCAGACACAAAGAGCAACTAGTGAATTTCCTAACTAAAACACCCCTTTCCCACTTAATACTTCAGTTCTGAAACACTAACATTGCGATTTGTAGCCAGAATTGAGCAAAACCACACTGCAGATGGATTATCACAGACCAGCACCTGGTGTATTCCCAGGATAAGATGAACGGACCGTCACCTAAAAGCAGCTGGTGATGTAAGTGGTAATTTTTGGAATTTAGGTAGAGAAAGATATTCAGAAAGGTTGCAGCAGGTTATCAGTGTGTGGAAGTGACTCATACAATATGGTGTTGTTTAATTTTAAATGGATGGATCCATTTAAAATTGGATTGGTTTGCTGGAGTGGGTCAGAAAAGTGTGTGTGGACAAAGCATAGCCTCGTACCAGTCAACAACACAGGTCTGAGTTGTGTTTGCTAAATTTAGGACAGATAAGTAAGGGTAGGGAAGGGTGAGGCCACAGCTGTATGCCTTCAGAACTACAATTTACATTATGACTGTCTGTAAGCACTGCAGTCAAATTGAACAGCCAGTTAGCTTCAGACAGCTTGTTTAAACAACCCGACACAAGAAAATTTGCCTGATCACTGTCTGGCTTCCTGCATTCTTCCAATACATGCCCTCCACTTTGACATAAATGTCTACATGTAAGGAGGTTTATTCCTCTTATCATCTCTGAGCCTATCTATGCTTGAATTTCTGTGTAGATTCTGTAGTGCGCTTTACATTTAGGTCATTTAGCTACAGACACTGGAACACCTATTAGCTGAAACATGTTTGTGGCTAACAATTCCTAACACAGACTTATTAGCCTAGATCTTTTTAATTGATAGAACATGTTTTAGATCTGTGTTATGTAAACTGCTGCAAACTTTACATTTTGACTTTCTTGGTATATATTTTTCAAGAATTCACACATTTTTCAAGACTTCTTTGACATGGTATCAAGAAGTTTTGGGGCCGCTTTTGGAGTAAATGTAAAACGGGCATTATAGTCTTTTCCTCCCACTTCCAAAAAAGAGGAAAATCACTTACACTATGATTAAAAATATTTACATTTTGGCAAGAACTGAGAAGAAAATGACGTCTGTTAAGTAAGATAAGACAAACTCTTTTTTTGTTGTTCTTTTATTCCCTCAGCAACCCCTGCATCTGGGCATTCATTTGTCTGTGGCTTAATTGGGTGACCCGTATGCTAAAAGGCTACTTTAGGTTCAGTTCTGTCCAAGGCCATTTCCTGCTTTCGGTCCCTTCGTTCCTGCCTGTGCTGTTATCTTATCATAAAAATAATACAGGACCAAAATAAATCTTTGGGGAAAAAAACCTCCTACAGAAGTGAAGTTCAAACATTACAGAATCATATTTTTGTCTACAGTGATCCCTGTGGTGAATTTCCATCTAAAACATTGTCATGTGTGGCTTTACTGGACATAGTACTCCATGCTGTCCCTGCCCCTCAGTCCTAGTACTCTGGATGAGCTGTGTACAAGACACTGCTCCTTCAAATTTCAAACAGCTTGAAAGGCTGTCTCTGTGTTGTCCTCATTTAATCCCAACAACAAAAGAAAAAACAAACTTGAAAATGAAAACACGAACAAAAGGAGATAAATCATCTTTTTCATGACTTTCAGGTTTAGGCTGCGAGACAGCAGGAAAGAAAAACAGGAAAACAGGATATGAAATAAAAAGCTTGTGTAAATATAATTGAGGGAAAGAGTTCAGCTGAGGGGAAGAAGTTTACAATGAAGTCTAGTTTCAATCATTCAAAATTGCGGAGGAGAGCTGAGGTGCTGAGATTAACTTTGCTATCATTATACCAGCCTCTATCATCTCATCGTCTGTCGTCAAAGTCAATTACGGCACAATGGGATTAGACCGAACGTGTTTTTTTGCTCTCAGTGCATTTGATGTAGATACAACTGCTGAATATCTCACGCAGCGGTTGGCCTTCACAAAGTGTTCGATTTCATCGATATCACGGAAATTTAAAAGGGCACAAATAATTAAGAGGCAGAGACAAATGGAGGAAATGTGGGCATGAATGCACACTGTTAACACGCACACCGGCACATGGCTGTGCACACTGCATGCTGTTTCTGATTGTTAAGAAGACTTTTTCCGCATAGCAGCATTGAATACAAAAATTAGAGCTTGCAAATACTGTTTTTGCTTTTTTTTATATATATATATTTCTCAGTTGTGTAAGTATGATCTAACATTATTTCAAAATCATTACCAAGAAAAGTCATGACATCAAGATGTTTTTGTTGTGACAGATCCATTTTTCTAAGGAAGTGGCTGAATCAGGAATCCCTCCTGTCTACTGGTGCACAGCTCACTACGTGGAGATGCTGCTGAAAGCTGAAGTTCCTCTAGTCCACTCTGCCTTCAAGATGTCTGGTTTCACCCCATCACAGGTATTATCTGTAACACTGGCTACATTAACAAATTTCAAAATTCCCAGTTTGATCCAGCACATTTGTAAATCAGCATGTTTTCAGTTTCTTGATTTTAATTTTTATTAAAACTAAATGTCATAGTTTTATGACATTTAGCAAATTCACACATAATACCTGATTAAAATTTGTCCAATTTCCCCATAAAGATAATCTCCTTGTGCACCTTATTATTTTTAGAGTGATATAAAAGTAGAGTGCCATAGGATCACAAGCAGAATTGCTCCTCATAGAGGTAGAAAGGGACATTTATCTACTATTTATCTGCCATCTACAGATTTCACTATTGGCTTACTCTGCAGGCTTATGTCTGCCAATTCTGCTTTAGGGCCTTCAGAGCCTCTGAAACACACAAACCAGACTGGTCATTAACCAGAATGACTTTGCAAACTTTGCAGCTTAAAGGTTTAACTGATATATTTGAGGGGAAAACTAAAACCATTGCTAGTATAATTTCAGTCTTTTGTTTTAAAACACAATGCATATGTAATGTTTCAGTGGCAAAAAAAGATCAGTTTCCACTGGATTCTAAATATGACAGCTCAATCATTGTTGGTGAAGCATGAATTTTAAATTATGCTCTCTACTCATTTTCTGCTGTATTATGGGTAAATGTTAAAGATTAAATATTCTTAAACTAGGAACAAAATCTTGCACACTCTCCCTGTGACTTGCTCTCACTTTATTAACAGTATTATGCATTCTGCTAAGACCTGAAGTCCATATAATTTAAATGTACTGTAGCAGTGGCATGTTTAGCATTCCAAAACTAGTTTAGGTGTTTATTGTGTTCACCTCTGTTGGTTTTTATTCTGTCCCCTAACAGCTATTTAACTGTATTAGTTTTTACAGTCTGAGCTGTGCACTGCACACTTGCGTGGTTTCCTATCAAGCAAACCTGTTGGGAAGGAAAAAAACATGTAACTATCAAAAATCCACAATGATATCAGATACACACTGCGAATTGTTAAGGTCATACAAACCCAATGAACACAACTGATTTCTGTCATAAAATTCAAGCAGCAAAGTAGAGAAGGTTTGCTTAAAAACTGCTGCTGAAACCAAACACACTATGTAACCAACTGAAGTGATAATGTGAACACAGACTCACATCATTAGGAGTCACAGAAAGTTAAAGTCAGGCTAATGAAGTCTGTGAAGATAATATTTACTTGGCTGCAGTCTTTTAGTTTTCAAATAAGGAATAGTTTGGTATCTTGGAGTAATAACCTTGGTTTTCTTAGATCAACAAAGGATAATCATGAATATTAATGGAAGGAATAAAAGAAACTGAATTTGGAACAGAAATGTTCAGTTTCAGCTAGACTGCAACTATCTACAGCAAGACAGACAACAGTCTGTTAAGTTTTTTGGATGCTGTATATATTTAATAAATCAGGTTGCAAAACCTTTCATAACCATACTTGTTCTTGCCCTGTAATTGACCTCCTTTTTCATTTTGCTTTGACTTAAGTCGAATTTAAAATACCACAATACAGCTTTGACATTGAAACCTTTTCCCTTTGTTTTTAAATACCAGAGCAGTTGAAAAGTTAGAACTCTTCTCCTCCATGCTTCTTTTCTCTAACGCAAACAACAAGGTACGAAAAGCATTTTCACCTTGAACGCTCTCATGTTTGATCTCGTCTTCCGCGTGTCTCCAGTTGACAGTGAAGGCTCACACAATGAACGCGTGCTTATAAAAGTCGCCACATTTGCATCAAAGATCTGAACCCGTCGTCTCCGGGGTGGAGTAATGCGTTAACATTCAGCTGGTCTCTTTGCTGTTCAAGGCAATAATGGGCTCCTGTTCTTCAGTGAAAAATGGAAAACTCTATTTCAAAAGTTTGAACTTTAAAATCCTGACAAAGCAGCAGTGGCAAATGAAGCATTAAAAGCCTCTGACGATCATACAGTAAAGGGTGTATTCAAATGTCTGTGTGTGAACGTGGACACAGAAGTCATTCAAAATCCATCTGCAGAAGGTTTTAACGTTTGAATCGGGAGTGTTTGTGACAGGTATCATGAAACAAAGCATTAGTAAGTGTCTTCAATTTTAAAAATGAAAAATAAAAAACATCTTCTAAGGTCATTCTGCAGAGTGAAAATCATGTGCAGCAAAACTACAGAAAGTTGTGACATGAATCTGAAGCTCTCCTCAGTTTCACAGAACTTTATAACTATAAGGCAGAAAACAGGCACAGTTATCCACACCCTGGTGAACAGAATGGCGCTTGCTCCTCCAGGTATCACCTCTGGAGTTAGTTGACACCCAAAAATTGAGCTAAAGGTAGAATTATTCCCCAAACACTTACAGAAACATGACCCCAAATACTTAACAATGTTTTCCCATAAAGGCTAGAGGTTTTAGAAGACAAGTTAGCTGAAACACTCCACTGTAGATGGAGTGCAGAAAAAAGAAGCCATAAACACAACATTGACATAAAATGTTAGGTGAATGTAAGACACAGAGCCGGATGAATTGGATCACATTCCTGTTTCCCTCAAGAATTTGAAGTAGTTGTTCTCATCTCTCTGTTTCTCGGTTTTGGTATCTACCAGTTTGCGAGGCGGATACAATGTTGACATTTTACCTGCTACTTTAAAAATCTCGTTGTAACAATAAAATTAAACAACAAATTCATGAAAACTCATTCAGAGCAGTGATGTTAAGGGCATTCAAACCAAAACATTGATCCTAAAGATGGTAAAACAGAATTGCAACACTATTCAAGGTCTTCTGTGCATCACTGAATGGAGACCCCTGTTAGCAGATATTTGCAATGCTTACTTTTGGTTGGGGTGTTTCTGACTCTGTGGCCTCACTTGTAGTTGTCAGTTCAGATATTTGGGAGAAGAAAGGTTAAAATAAATGAATAAATAAATAGATTTACATTCACCTTATGCTCTCGAGTTTGGGCTAAAAGGAAATAAGATGCACTTGGAAAACCTTGGATAGATTTACAGTCGCAGTAAGAACACTGTATTTGTCTGTTTACTTGTTTTCCACAAGAGTGTGTAAGGGCAGCATGGAGCCAATCATTCCCTGTTGTTATTACAACACACAAATTAGAGTGTCAGTGTTTTGATTAGAGTTTAGTGGAGGAGGGAACAATTGTAATCTGGTTTATGGGGCATAGGTTATGCATTTCTATACGCTTGAGCAGAGTTATGTTGTTTGTGAACATAGTGGCTAATTATTGCACAGTTTGTGAAACTGGATACACAGTGAGGATGTCTAGTTCAGTAAGGCTAAAGGCTGCTAACAATATCCCAGTTGTATTCAAGCACAGCAGAGCTGAGATTAAGGTTTATGAGTTGAGGATATGTAAAGTCATGTGGACTCTTTGTAGTCATGTGAAAAACTAACTACACCCCATGATTCAGTAGCTTGCAGAACCACCTTTACTAGCAAAGACCTGAAGGAATCCTGACTTTACATCATTGCAGAGGTATATTGTCATGCTCAGGATTTGCAGGCATAAAGTTTAATATTCTTCAAGTTAACTGAGGCCTGCAAAGTCAGTTTCTTTTTTTGCATTGCATGAGCATTGCACTAATTGCATGGGTGAATTTGCTCGAACATCTAATCCTGGGAAAAATAGCAATTGTTTTACCTGTTTTCCCACTTGAATTTTAAAAAATTAGCAAAAACTACCAGACAGGCCCGTTATTAGTGATTAGGTAATAATGAAAATAATAATTATTATTTGCTTTTTTTTTTCCCTACATGGTTCTGCAATTTGATTTTTAATATAAATCCAGTGCACTGCTCTTCTTTACAGTTGTGTGTCTTTGCTTCATCCAAAAAGCTCAAATGATGATAGACAGATGATAGACAGTGAGCAAGTACTGACTGGAACAGAGGTGCTATTTGTTTAATTTCTTACATTTTCTGTGTCTGGGGGTTTATCCCATGTCAACACATCTGTGGCTACTTTCCAAGTTCTCCTATGGTGGGGAAAAGCTTTTTTAATTTTCAGTTGAATTACACTTAAATTTCCCAATTCCTTTTTTCCCTCTTTTTAAATAGATGCATGATTTGTTTTCCCTCAAAACTGACAAAAATAGTGATTAGCATAATTGAGTAACCGCTATTCCATAATGCCTCAGTTTTTCAATCTTAGTAGTTATAATGTTGAATGGAGCCTATCCCAGAGCGGTGAGAGGAGGGGTACACCCTGGATAGGTTGCCAGTCTGTCACAGGGCTAACACAGACAACCATTTGCACTCACATTCAATCAGCACAGATGGGCCCTGGACAAATGCTGGATTCGTACCCAGAACCTTCTTGCTGTGAAGCAACAATGCTAACCACAGCACCACCGTGCTGCTGTTGTTCAGTATATATTTACTGAATTTAGGGACTCTGTTAAGATTTGGAAAAATACACTGCTGTAAATATATCTAACTTTTTAAAATTAACATTCGGCCTATGTCATCAGTTGGTAAACACGCTCTTTTCTAAAGATGATGTAGAACTCTGTGTTCTTTTCACTGAGATCAGGTGGGAATCCCATCATGAACCACTGCATTAAGGTCACTAATTTTAACTCAGTCATCAACTGGAGAAGTAAACATTAGCATGCATCTCCATGTCTCTTTGTCCCATAATGCAACCTCAGTATTAATGTCTGCAGAGAGTTTGTGAATATTTTTTCACTCTCAAAGTAAACATGTTTCCTGGAAGACTCAGAAAGCTGAGCAAATGAAATACATTTAGACACTTGCACAAGAAATGTAAACTCATTGTCCATAAACCCAACCATGCAAATGTGTATTTTAAGAGATTATCAACCTTTTTTTTTCACTTTGTGTGTAAATAGAAATTTAAACAGGTTTTCAGCTTTATAGTAAATGTAGTAGAAGCTGTTGTTTATTAGACATGGATGTGCTGAATTGCCTAGCACAAGTGCCTTTTTGTAGTTATTGAGCTACATCTTGTATCCATGTGTTTATATTAACATACCTTTTGTTTCATTGCAAGGCAAAAAGAGAGAAATAACCTGCAATACGAACAAAGACTAGTTAGTTCCCAATGATGATATTCAGATCTCACAAACGCACATATATAGTATGAAACAGATAACTTTAGATAATTGTAGTAGATGGGTGCCATTTCAGATAAACATGACTTAATATTTATCATTTGTGCTTCCATGGTTTTGTAACTACATGTAAATATTTTTCTGTGTTTGCTTATCATTTATGTTCTCCTTATTTACATTTAATTGTCTGGTGGATTTATACCAGTTTAATTAAATGCTTGAACAAGCTCGGTTCAGAAACGAGATACTGTGCAAAGTTGTGTGTTAAGTTGGTTTGTTTTTAAATATTTGATCGACAAAACTAATTAAAGAAAAGCTGAAAAGATATTAAGGATGAGATGTCTGAGTAACATATTTCTTTTTTTATGTAGTTACAATAGCTGCCAAACTCATAGTTTGCTGTTGTTGTAGAGCAGAACACTTTTAATTACATGTGGGGTTCGCGATTTGTCAGCTTGAAATCCTAATAACGTTTGTTTTTTCTCTTTTTTTTCCCACTACAGATGTGCCTCCATTGGCTGACTCAGTGTTTCTGGAACTACCTGGACTGGACAGAGATCTGCCACTATATTTGCACCTGTGTGGTGATGGGTCCTGACTACCAGGTTTACATGTGTGTGGCCATATTTAAGCACTTGCAACCAGACATCCTGCAGCACACACAGTCCCAGGAGCTACAGATCTTCCTCAAAGTAAGATGGAGTCAGAACTACAATATACATGCAATATTTTACTAACAGAACATACTCAGATTCACCTTAAATCTCTATGGTAGCCTTGTTAATTACTATATGTAGGTATGTCAAAGAGGAACAAGTATCCAGTTTTCTGTAGTTTTCCCTCAAAAATCTGTGTTCTGTGAAACCTCGAACACCTCTGCAGGTAAATACACTTACCTGCTACTTTGTTCCATCTAATCAGAAAAATCAAGTACATTTGAATTCATGTAGGAAGTTCTTTCGGGCGATCGTGGCTCAAGAGTTGGGAGTTCGCCTTGTAATCGGAAGGTTGCCGGTTCGAGCCCCGGCTCCAACAGTCTCGGTCGTTGTGTCCTTGGGCAAGACACTTCACCCGCTGCCTACTGGTGGTGGTCAGAGGGCCCGGTGGCGCCAGTGTCCGACAGCCTCGCCTCTGTCAGTGCGCCCCACGGTGGCTGTGGCTACAATGTAGCTGCCATCACCAGTGTGTGAATGTGTGTGTGAATGACTGGATATGTAAAGCGCTTTGGGGTCCTTAGGGACTAGTAAAGCGCTATATAAATACAGGCCATTTACCATTTACCATTTTTTGCTTTGATAAAGACTTTCTTTTCACTTTCGGTATTCTCTCACTCTGCTTCATATGTATATTAATATTTATAAAAAATGATCTTGGTCTTGTGTTTCTTAGCTTAAACACTTTGATTCTTGTTGGTCTCTTTCACTAGTATTGGTTTATTTGTAGCAGTTTGAGGGCCAAATTCTTCTTCCAAAACTTAATGATGAGATGTGTTTGCTATTTGAACTCTGGGAATCATTGATGTGGGCTCTAATCTGATGTTGGGTAACTCTAATGAACTGATGCTCTGCAGTAGAGTGAACTCTTGGCCTTACTTTCCTAGGAACGTTCCTCGCGAGAGATTCATCACAGTGTTTGATGATTCTTGAGACTGCAGAGACTTTAAACACATTATTGAAAACTATTTGAGGTAAAGAAGGTTTTTAAGAATGCAAAGTTATCTTTTCACTTTTTTCAGCAAACATAATAAAGAGCTTTGACAGGTCCCTGGTTTGTTTTTGTAATCATACCATTAGATCTGTGGCCATATGTCTCAGGTGAAGAGAAGAGCAGAGCTGCTAATCCCCTGGTGGTAGGGAAGGTTGCTAGACAGGCTTCGAGTATCCAAATATATAGTGAGATTGCATTTGGAATGACCTCCACAGGCCCCAGTCTGCAAAGATCTTTAATGTCCACCCCCAACAGAGCTGGGCTCATCAAGTCCAACATTAAGTCACAGACTTCAGCACTTGGTTTCCATGGCAAAGTCTATGTCCGGGTTATGGACAGATGATTCCACCCATCAGTCAAACTTCAGATCCAGGAGGAAGAACGCTGTGGGCAATTTGGGATCTATAGCTCGCTGTGGTCCCTCCAGTGCCGTAGTGAGCGCTTTGTTCGTATTTCCATCAGTAAATCAGACCCATTCCAGACCTTTGGGAATTAGGCAACTCTGCCGGGGCTGACCAGTGATGGATCCACTGATGGATGGATCAATCCATTAATCGTGATTGACAGTGACAGTATAGCCTGATGTGCACTTTGCCATAAATGTAACTATACATCACAGCTAACCATGCCACACCACCTTTGACTGGAAGATATTGATTTTTGTAAAGGTAATGCTTCTTTGAAAGAAACTGCAATATATAATGAGGCGCAAATGTATCTGGCTTGCCCCTAATTCATACCGAATAGGCAGTACTGCCAGCATAGCAACATGCCGTTTTCTCATTTTCGTAACTCTACCCAATCCGGTCTTTACTTGATTGGTTCTGACATATTCTCTTTTTTTTCAGTGTTGCAACAATTTCACTAAAAGTAACTGTTGTTAAACATTTATAAACTCAAACTCCAACCCGGTCAGCTCAGTTTCATTCTCTATTGTTTGAAGTAGACATCAAACTCAACACAGTGACATAGAAACTCCCCTACCAGCCACTGTAGACAAACATAAACTATAAATGCTTACAATGACGTCAGCCACCTGCGTAGGCTACCGCATATATTTCAACACAGGAATACAAATGTAAGTTTATACATTTGTCATTGTGAATCTGGTAAAGTGTTATAAAGGTTGTCCATCAAATGTAATCATTCATTTCCGATTCACATATAATAAATAATTCATTTAAAAAAACTTCACTTTTAGAACATGTTCACACATCCTCCCACTGTGTTGTATTTCACTGAAACAAAGTCTGTTCATTAAAATGCATTCTGCATGGTGGATTGGATGAACTTTATATTGCAGAGCTTTCACAAAAGGTCTAACGTCACGGTCTCAGAGATACTTCTAATATCCAAAGCAACACGGGCACTGACATGAAGTACTCATCGTCATTACTCATTAAGCATTTTGATCCGTCTTGTCTCTGCCTTATAGCTCTGATGTTAACACCGGCATGAGCTGCCGCTGACAGTTTTTCTGAATAAAAGATCAGTTATGGAAGCTTTATCTGAGGAAGTTCCTCTAATGAGCTGTAGCATCAGATACTGCTGCAAAAGGCGAGCTTTGAGACAGTCTGTGTGTTTGTGTCTCTGCATGTTTGTGTATGTGTGTGTGTGTGTGTAAGAGAGAAATTTACTATTCCTGTCCTGAGCTGAACTGTTAAAAGTTTTAGACATGCTGGTTTGCATCCAACGGCTTTATCTTTCTTCTTTTCCTCTGACTCTCTCTGTGGGAACAATGTAAAGGGAGTATTTCACCCAGACAGATGCGGTACTAGAGGATTTTTAAAACATTCACGCACACTTGCTCTCCTCTACACTCATCCTGTCTCACTAGGGGGTGTATCTTTATTTCATCTAAATTAAAATTTGAAGAGGCAAATGACTTGTTACAAATGCTCTGTCTGGCTAGAGTTAAACTGCAGTGATGCTGAAGTGGTGAGTGGAAAAGCAGACAGAAAAAGAAAGACTGTTTGCCACTGACTCAGAGACGACATGAAACTGCCCATTCATATGTGTGGTATTTGGGGAAATATGTTTCTGCCAGCTGACATCTATTGGTGATATCAGTCTTACTTTGGTGCAGACCACAGTAGTATTTTCTTTTTTTTTTTATTGACATTTTAGAATCACTATACAATGCCATCAACTTCAGCTATCTTTCAGTACATATATTTTTTTCTTTTTTTCTATATTCAAACAACTGAAATATCCATACAATAAGAATGAAAGAAGAAGAAGAAAAGAAAAAGAAGCAAAACAGGAAACAACAAACAACATAAATAAAAAATACATAAGGAAAAAGAAAAAGGAAAAAGAAATAAATAAATAAATATAGGGAGTGTGTTTTTGTTTCCCTTAATATAACTAATATTTCCTCTAGTCTTCTAGTAGTTAACAAAGTCAAAATTATAAGCAAAAACTGGCCTGCGTTTTCTAATATAGTCCATCCATTTCTTCCATCGTGATACAAACAGGTCCCTCTTGTAGTTCACATCTGCTGTCATTTTCTCCATTCTGTAAATGTCCAATGTGATGTTCATCCACATGTTCATAGTTGGGCTCTCTGAAGAAAGCCATTTTTTTGTGATGGCTTTTTTGCCTCACAGTAGTATTTTCATGTTGCCTACTCATGAACCTGCTTCTCCTACATTTTAGGTTTCCCTCCTGTTTTATTATGCATTTGCATTTATTTTATACTGCATACAATTTCAAGACACCTGTCAATGCAAAGAGTGACAAATTGTGTCCAGGTCAGGGACAAATTGCGTCCAAAGTACATTTTTAAGTATCCCGGCTGAGATCCCAGTTAAAATAAGCTTCTCTAAAGGCTGGCTGGCTTCTCCTTCAGAGATGAGGTGAGGGTTTTGGTCATCCAGGTGGTTGGGCATCAGACTGGCATGCCTTCTAGGTGCCTCCTGGATAAGTTGTCCTACCAGTAGGAGGCCCTGGGATAACCTGGACATGTTGGAAAGATATGTCTTTCAGCTGCCCTGGGAACCCCTGAGTGTTCCCTCAGATGAGCTGGAAGAGGGGGTTGGGTAGAAGATGAGCTGGGCTTCTCTACTTAGACTGTGCACAGACAAGAGAAAAGAAGAGAGGAAATATAGATGGATGTGTTTATATGCAACCTGACAACCCAAAGCCTAAATTTCGGGGGGGGTGCAGCTGCTCTCTAGAGAGGCAGTCTGTTCAAAATACTCAAAGTAGTCCACAAATACATGCAACAGGTAATTTCAGTCCAAATCTAGAACCAAACCTCAACCACCTCTTCAATCTGTTGATTGTACATCCCATGGTACATCTGTCTCTAGCAACTCATCTTATGGGGCAATCATCCTGAAATATTCATGGTTTCCCCTCGTTTGTGCTCTGACACTCACTAATTCTCAGCTCTCATTTTCCAACCCTCAGGGTGCTAGACTTTGGGTGGAAATCTTTGTGCATTGAGAGTTGTTTTCATGTCTCGACCTCAGTGTCTGTCTCCCCCTGTGGCCAGGTTATCATTCCAACCAGTAGGGCTTATGTTTTATTCATACAGTTAACTGGATTCTCAGCACCCGTCTTACCTACTGAATATGTTTGGCTATTAGGGGACCTTCTTGCATCTTCACCATGATTCCCTTTGGACTGTGGGACACTTAGACACTTGTAGTTGTTTTGTATTTTCGATAACTCCACCTATTTAGTCTTGATCAGCTTGATAGCTTTACTACCATTCAACCACAAATATTCAGTCCTCTTCCTGAAAAAAGTTATTGGGCCATTTCATATATTTCCAAGCACTTCAGTTTGTCTTGTGGGGATCCTTCCTGATCAGGATTATTCTGGCTCGTGTCAGCTAGTCTTCCCATATGGAAAAGAAATAGTAAAAACTTATATGTGATTACTCATGAAAGTGGCCACTTTCATGAGTAATCACATCCCATGGATGGGCGGTATCAAATGACGTTTACTCTTTAAAGGTCTTTTATGTTTCATTAAGTTTCATTATATAATTTTTCAAGGGATCTTACATCTGTTTTCACTCTTATATGCTTTTCATACAAGTTTCACACAAGACAGATACAAACTTTATAAGATTTATATATATCTTTTCCATATGGGTTGTTGTTAAACAAGTAGGTAGCAGCCTGCTAAATTAAGTAGCAGTATGTAGCTTCTTCAGCCAGCAGGTGTTTGATGTTGCTTGGATCCATTTCTTTTTAAAAATGATTTTTTTTCTCAGCTGGACTATTTTTCTTTCAGTTCTCACAATTCCTTATGAAATCCAATCACTTAGTCGGGTATTTTATATTAAAGTTTGGGGGTAAAAGCAACACTAAAATCCAGAGAAAACACCCAGAAGAACTCGTCAAAAGCATCTATTTGCGATGGCCAATCAGAAATAAAATGAGCTACAAAGAATCTCACAGAGATGTGACTGTGTCACAGAATAAAAGACCTTTAAAGAGTAAACGTCATTTGATACCGCCCTCCAATCAAAACTACATCAGCCTTACTTTGAGAGCAACCAGCTGAAATGCTTCTATTTTTTAAACTAAGCAATAAAACTGTGTGTGCACTGCAATGCATTCCTGTTAATTTCACCTTCTGTGCATATCCAAACTCACATTGAATATTAACATCAATTCATCACATCAGTGCAAGATTAAGAAAATATAGAAATCTTTGGTAATTATTACATTAATTATCCTACCTAATGATCTCATAAGTGCAAACGGTTAATAAACCATTAAGATTATGTGGAACATTAAGCAGCTCATATTGCCTGTTAATCATGAAAGTATCCACTTAACAGCTCTGAACACTGGCATAGCAACTATATTCTGTGCAACCCTTTTTAGTCAAAATAGAAAGTGAGCATCAATAAAGTATTTACCTTTCTTGTTCATTATTCACTGTTCTTAAAATATCAAAACACAAATACTGCTGTGTCAGTGGTTGTTTGTCATTACAATAAATGAACAAGCCAAATAGCTTCAGTTTAGATGATTCTTTAGGACTCATTTCACTGTTCACTGTTCAAAACCATATACCTCCTGTCTGTGTGCATCCACAGTAACAAAACATGGATATAATAGATTTAAAATAATATAGCTGGTACTGCAGACTTATCATTTATGTCTTGTTTTGTGACCTGTAAATCTAAAGAAGATGTAATCACAGCAAGCCTTTATTGTTCTTTTAAAGCTTTCTCAGACAGAAATGCAATGCTTCCTGGAATAATCACAGAAGCAGGGTCCTTCATCAGACTGAAAACTCATTTCTTCCTGGCGGTACTTACTCCCCTCTGAACAGTCACTCCTCTGAAGTCACTTTATTTTCTCCTTTTAAATTATAGAAATGTATTGCTCCATTTGTTCTTAATCTCTTTCTCTTCTTTGCACTTCAGTACTCGGTGGCATTTCTACAATCACAATAATATTACTTCATAAAAGACATCGGAGCCTAAATGTTATACAGACTGTTTTAGTAGATGGTTATTAAGGGTCACAAAATGACTCTGAAGAAGCCTGAGGTGAGCCCAAGGTGATTTGCAGAGTAGTAGATGATGGATACAAAAGAAAAGAACTTTGGTTACGTAAAAATTATGCTGCTCTTTTCCTCCTATTGTTAACCGCTACACAATAAAGCAATAAACACAAACACCTTACAGAGGGTGACAGTCAAACCAGGGTCCTTTTAGAAGCAAGTCTTTAAAGTCATCATCTTAAATTGCATATACCGTAAATGTTGGGCTATAAGCCGCTACTTTTTGCACAAGCTTTGAACCCTGCGGCTTTTAGTCAGGTGCGGCTTTTCTATGGATTGTCCGTGATTTTTGTCATATCGTAAGACGATTTGTTTTGTGTGTTCCGCTGTTGTACGGCACTACGTTGCCTGGCGGAAGGATCGGGGTTCAAGAGTGGTATGTTAGTCACATGTCCGTCCGCCAGGCAACGTAGTGCCGTACGAAGTAGCGCGAAAAACAAACTTCAAAGTAGCGCTACGCATTCAGCGGGAGGCGTGGATGATGAGCGGCGATAAACTTGCAAGTTATGCCCAAAAAGCAAGTTATGCCCAACTCCACCGGTGGATTCTGACAGCGTGGAAAAGTGTGAAAACATCCACGATCACCAACGGATTTTGAAGGGCTGGACTGCTGCATGATGGAGAGGAGGACACCGCCACGGCCCTTCTGAGGGTGTTCGACTCTGACTCTGACACTGACAATGAGGATTTCTTTGGTTTTGAAAGTGACAACGAAGGAGAGAAGAAGAGTGGATGACGAAGCCATCCTGAGCCTGTTTGTATCCGACACTGGAGGAGAGGACTTTGGTGGTTTTAGTGCGCAGGAAGAAGAGAAAGATGGTGGTGAATGACTGACTTTTCTTCTTGTTAAAGCTGTGTTACTGCACCTGAGCCTAAAAGGTAGTCCGAATCTATTTTTCTGGTGTGCTGTAGGCTACTGTTATGTACTACATGTGCAAATATGTACCCATAACTTGTTTTTCAAAATATTAATAAAAGTGATGTCTCCAAACAGCCATCTATTTCCTGACAATTCCCTTTGTGCATATTCTCTTACATATGATAAGTCAACATTGAAACACCTGCGGCTTTTGGTCAGGTGCGGCTAATGTATGTACAAAACAGGATTTTCCCCTGATTTTAGCTTGTGCGGCTAATATTTAGGTGCGCTTTGTAGTCCGGGAAATACGGTAAGCACTTATTAGCACACTTATTCTAAAGTATTATCTAAATGAACTTTGAATGCCACATCCAGCTCTTGGCCAAAAATTTGTATTGGAACATCTCAAGCAATGGCACATTATAACATTATTAAATTTACTCTCTTAAATTGCAGTACTACTTAGCTCACTATAGAGACAGTGGTGAGTATTTACAGTTCTCTGTAAACACAGAGAAGATTGGAGAAAGTTTGTTTACATCCTCATCAGTATGATAAATAAATGATTGAGAATTAGTGTGCAGTCTTAACCCATGTTTGCAGTCACTGAATGTGTTTTTACCTACAAAAATAAGAGAGAATTAAGAGAGTGCTGAGCAGTTCCAGAAGTCATTTAAAAGTGCTTTTTTTCTTTTTAAGTTCCCAGCCTGGATACTGAAAGGTTGGGAACTTAGACTTTTGCTCTTTGTGTGTGTTATTCTGAATGCAGATTGTCTTCTGGGTGCAGGTTTCCTCAGGCTGCTAATTGATGATGCCACTCACAGCCACAGTTGCAGTGTTTGCATTGCCCATGGGGTCGGGTGTTGCCATCACAGATGCATACTTAAGCTCAGGCAGCAATTATAGCAGCTGAAATTAAAATCCTGACTGAACAAATGAGCCAAATAAATGTTCTGTTGTCTGGTCTAATACACGTCTCTCTAGTTAAGATATTGCAGCTTGTTAATTTACATTCTGTTGTGTGTGTGTGTGTGTGTGTGTGTGTGTGTGTGTGTGTGTGTGTGTGTGTGGGTGGGGATGGTCGTAGTTATTAAGATATCTATGCAACCCTGTTTGTTTCGCTTTTCCAACACGTAAAACCTCATTACCTGAACACCGAGCAAGCATGTTGTTTACTGGCGCGGTGCAGCATTCGATTGCCAGAGATTTGATTTCCGCTGACTTTGAAACAGATTGAATGTAAAACATTTTAATGAAAAGGTTATATCAAATTATCCACACCTCATGTCCTAACAAAGTGAATGACGATAAAGCAAACAACCTTCTGCCTCCAAAACACTGTCTAACTGCACCTCTTAGGACACAGACTTTTGTGTCTTTAAAACAATATTAACTGCAGTTTTTTTTAAACAAGTCAACTGATGGCAATTATAAGACAACAGTCTGCTCTTTAGAAAGTACTTTAAAACTTTTGATTGCCTCGTTTGTACTTTAAAGTGGTACTCTGGCGATATATTCCACTAGCAAGAGACAAAGGCCGTCTGAAGATTGCTTTCTCATTCGTTCGTTAACTACTGCCTATATAACAGTCAGTTAACTCTAATGAGCAATTAAGTGTGATTTTTGGACACTTTTAAATCTGTCCATAACCTGCAATAGAGCGCACATTTCATGTTGAGGGTGTCAGACGACACACAGTAAATGTACAGTACAATGAGCAGTCAAAAAGATCAACCATTCCACTCATAAAAGTACATCTTAAATTAATTGTCCTGCTGTCCCTCCCAAGGTCTTGTCCTTGTTCTTCTCAGATTCCTCCTTCATTGGGATCACTGTCTGACCACTCGCTTGTATACATTTGCAAGCACGAGCATAAAACCTTATGTCAGATTGATCAAAAAAACATTTTATCAGAGGAAGATTCTGCAGTTTCCAAGCTATAAGAAGCCGTAACAGGTCAGGAATGTGACCTGACCTGCTGCATGTTGGTCCATCCCTCCATCGTTCATTGCTGTGAGCACTCACCACCCATGAATCCCCCAGGGTCACTGTCAATGCCAAGTCAGAAACCTCGTCAACATTCTTGGACAGTGACACTACTTTAACCCAGTATAAAAGTCACTTTGTTAGCTTTCAGGTTTATATATAGAATTAGTTTTAAAATCATTCTATTAGTTTATAAAGATCTCAGTGGTTTGCTCCCTCACAGTACATCTCTGACCTGTTTGGTATCTTTAACCTAAGACGACCCCTCAGGTCATCAAGTAGTTATGCCCACACATGTGTGTAATAACTAGAGATGGCACGATACCACTTTTTTATGTCCGATACCAATACCGATATCATAAATTTGTATATCTGCAGATACTGATATGAATCCGATATAGTCTATTTTTATAATAAAAAAAAACCTGTTTTTTTTTTAAATATCTTGCTGCATTTTGAAAAGTTCATACTACAATTAAAAAAAAACAAAACACTAAAGCCATCCTATTACACTTTACACTGCACCCAAAATATTTTGCAGTTCAGCAATACTGCTCTTTTTATTTAGATTTAAAGTTCTGCTAAAAGTTTAAATATTTAAAGTAATATTCCAAAAGTAGTTTAAAATGCAATTTTATGAAGATTTCAAAAAGTCTTTGGTTCTGAAAAAAGAAGGGCAATATCAGCACAAAACTAAAAAAAAAAAAAAAACAGGTTGTAGAATGGACCCTTTTATACTTAAAGCTTAACATAAATAGACATCCAGAGTGGAAAGCAGTGTAAATAAATGCAAACATGGTTTCACAACACTTTTATAAAGATGGATGTCAGTGTAAGCTGTTTCTATCACATTTAACCTGAGACTGAATTTTGTGTCATTTCTATACAAGACTTAACACAAGTATGAAAAAAAGTGTTTTTCATAGTTTTTTTTTCTTCGAACCACGAAACTGTTTAGATTATCGGTATCCCCGACATAATTCTTCCCCCCTGCGTACACGCTAGGCTCTCTGAATCACAGACAAACAGTATCCCACATTCTTGATTTTTAGTTCAGAAACACTTCTTACAACGACTAACTACTCCTGAAACGTTGGAGGTTTTAGCTCTTTATATAGTAAAGTTAGAGGAGGATAAAAATAATTATCAGGCAAAGTGTCCTTTGTTTGTTCAAATAATCCTGTCCGATACCACTTGAGAACAATAAATATATAATATTCTGTTGTAACCCTCAAACTGAATGGTAATGTAACACACTCATTTTTACCTTTTTCACAAAACTAAAACATCACTACTTCCACATCTAATTGTCTGTAATGGAAGCGGAGTAAACTGGATCTGCACTCTGTGCCCAACAAATGCTCGCGGTGCAGGGGGAACAAACTTTTCGGAGATGCCTACCTTGGCACAACACCTGGTTTAGCAGCACGTAGCAAGGCTCCAAATGCGTTCAGTGTGAACTCTACACCGCTGACAGGTCTTGCACACAATTATCACGTGACGCATACTGCTCCTAAGGTCGTGCTAAGGTCACTACTTGGATGCCTTGATCGAGGACCCATCAACCAGGATAAATGCTCAAAGATTGACTCTAACTCTAAATTTCTTCTTTTCTACCTGCAGGAAGAGCCAATCCAGGGCTTCAGTTTTACCAACCACCTGGAGTTTATGGGTGACCTGGAGCACAAATACAGGGACATTGTTCTGGCTGATATGAAAATGATTTGAAGTTAATGTCACAGTTTGCCGAGGCAAACTGCGTGGAGTGTGAAGAGTGGACCCAGGTGCAGACATTGTAAAACTCAAACTTAACTGATGAGCTGTTTATTAAGGCAGACAGAACAGTACAAAATAAAAGAGCAAACAATGCAAACTAAGCAATAACCTAAACTGGGTAAACTAGAAAGGAAGCATGAAAAACCCTGGCAAACAGAAAAACAAACAAAACTCTAAACATGGCAATGATGATGTGTGTATATATATATATATATTAGGGGTGCAACGATACACAAAATTCACAGTTCGGTTCAATACTTTGGTGTCACGGTTCGATATTTTTTCAATACAAAAAAAATGTTCATGCCTTTTTAATTTGTCATTTATTAAAATTATAAATATATATTTTAACTCAAAAGTACAGTTTTTAAATTTAATGTTGCTGAAACAAAAAAGTAATAAAAAAAATAACTATATCTCAGGGCTCGCAAAATTTCAAAATCCCTGGTAGCCCTTCGGGCAGGGACTCTTCCGTTTTTGATAGCCCAAAATAAATTTAAGTAGCCCGAATAAAAAAAGAGAGCAATTTTTTGATTGATGTTTTGTTTCCTGTTTTGTTTCCTTTACAATATTATACATTAAAGTACAATATTGTAAAGGAAACAAAAACATTGCGTCCATATAAAAGGCACTGTTTTTGTCCGCTAGAGTGCAATTTTCACGGCACATTCTGCACCACATCTCTGTGCATTCATCATTTGTTTGAAGCCAGCTCACCTCCTGCAACCACTTTACCGAGAATACGTGCTTCTTTTGTGGTTCGGACTCTTTCTGACATTTCTTTGGAGGTGAGGGAAAACCAAAGTAATTGCTTAAAGGAGCTTGCTTCTTCGACATCTCTAAGAGTTCTAAACAAATGTCTGTCCTCCAGAAAATCTTATGTACGCAAACACGCGTTGAAACTTCTTATCTTGTGCGCGTTTTTTATTTTGACAGCGAATGCGCACCTGCGGACCACTTATGTGCAGCCCTGGTTATTTAGCTCGTCATATTGCAGCCACAGAAATTTTGTCCATGAAACCATAAAGCTGCACTTTCTTTTTGCCTTATAGTCTGATTTGTCATAACTTTTCCGTTTTGTGGTAAGCTTTTCTTTGGCTGTCACTTCTTCACCCTGACCTGCCTTATTTGGCTCAGCAGAACTAAAATATATATCCTGCTGCTTTTACACACGCACTCACATAACGCTCAGTGATTCTCTGCGCGATCAACCTCTCACATGTTTAAGCTTGCTGCGGGAGATTTCACTTGTCATGTTTGCATAGTAAGCTAACGATTGATAAGACGATGTCAGAGGAAATGATCGTCACTCACCAATCAGTACTGTCGCTCTCTATACACAGTTCGCGCGATTGCAAAGTGAAAGCAAAAAACAAGCGCAAATTCAATGTCACATATTGACAGTGGCTCACCGATGCCAATGACATAATTACCCAGCTACATTTCCAAAACAATGCAAAAGCATTGTGTAGCCCAGCTAGAAAAAAAGAGCAGTGGAAAGTAGTTTTTTTCGTGTATGATGTAAACAATTTAGTCATTTCTTCTTTCTTTTATGTTTAAAGGAAGATGTGGACAAATAAGATTATCTGTTGTCATTTAACTTGGCCAATCAGCAATGAGCTCCCAGTGACCCTTGCTGTTGACCTTGATCACATGATTTCCTGTGTTGCCATTTCGTTCCTGTTCATACAATGCCATGTGCCAGAGAAACTAATGTTCCCAAAGTCGAATCGCTAGGAGTTAAAAGCAAGACTGCTGCAGTTGTTTTGGTCGTTCAGAGTGTCACCCTGTCAACGGTGAGTACGAAAAGTGGGGAAAATCTAATTTGTTAAGGATAAAAGGGCAGACTTAACGGGACGGCTAAGCTAACAGCTAGCGCTCACGCTAGCAGAATTGACTGTTTCTGTGTGTGAAATGGCTAGTGACTGCAATCATATTACGTTTAAGGGAAAAAAAAGAAAGAAAAGAAACGAAAACGAAAGAAATGGTGCTAATCAGTTTTATGTGTAACAATTTAATTCAATTGTACGCCGATTCTCAGATTTTCAGTTGTGTTCTTTGAGTTGGTTATAATGTACAAGTCTGAGCTACTGTGAGTTGCTGACTGCAGCTACAGTGTTAACTCTAGAAGCTGTGTTTTTGTGAACATTGTCAGCCTGTCAGGTTGATAAAATTATAGCTCACCTAAGAGGATATGATGCTGCAGTGATATAATTTTGTTGTACAACAGAGCTAGCTGAATTAAGATATAGAGTTACACTAATACTTATTGTTCATTTTGAATGTTTTAAGTAAGTGTGGCTGTTTCACAACGGTGTATGTGACTATATGGACCTGTGACCTGTTTATAGGTCAGGTTTTTTTGTTATCTGGTAAAAGGATGACTCGACAGACGGACCCAGTCTGAAGCAAGCCCCATCGAGGAGCAGCGATTCCACAGTTCCAGTTAACTGGATGCCGAGCCAACCCAAAATTGAATAGGATTTGCCGAGGTTTTATTGAAGCCAAAGTTTCGTTCCCATTGAAGCTTCAGATACCTGCAGGACTACGAACTTTCTTCCTTCATCGGAGTGTGGTAGGACAAACATTAAACAAACTGAACGGGCCCCAACGATCCATCAGTTACCAGACATTATCCACTTATATAATTGATTCAGAGAAAGCTGTATGCGCGCACTTTTATTTAGTTTGGTATTTTGGGGGAAATATTTTGTATTTTATTTTATTGCTTTCATTACATTGTTGCAGCTGCTGTGTGTCAAATATAACAAATTTGTGAACAGTCTATTGTGGTGTGGTCTCTCCTTATTGGTGTTTATACCTTGGGCTCCTGCCGATTCTAGATCTTCTGATACTGGCTAGTGGGAGTTCGGTCATTAATAATAATAATTCGTAAGTTTGGTTACAATTGGCATATATTTTTCCTTCCTATGATAGCCCGACGGGCAGGGCAGAGATAGATTTTGGTAGCCCGACTGGAAAAATCGCTAGCCCCGGGACGTCGGGCTAGCGATTTTGCGAGCCCTGTTATCTGATTGAGGAATCACTCATCTTTGGAAAAGAGAGTTTATTACAGAGAAATGGCTCTTTCCAAAATAAAAGCTATACTATACGCTTCTTCTGGGCTATATTCTCAGCAGCATATTAAACATATCAGGTCCCCATAAGGAGAATCATGTGCTAACGGCTGTCTAAATGACTCGGCTAAAGTTTGTAGCATGCATGCTTGTTGTTTTTGTCTTCTTCCACTTTTCTTTGCACTAGGATGATGTCGGCGTAAATGTGCAGTCATATTCGTTGTGCTCCCACTAGTGCTGTCAGCGTTAATCTGAAATGACGTTAATGCCACAACACGGCAAATCTCTGTTAACGAGCTACTGCGGATCGCTTCGTGCGTGGGGCTGGACGGCCAACACGTTAACGAGCTAACCATGCTAACACACTAGTTCCCACCCATGTAATTGAGCATTGCGTGGCACATCCAACACACTGTTTTACTTTAGTCCATGACGCGCTTACCTTCAGGGTCATGCGTCACATGAAAACCAAAATAGTTCCAAACGCCAGATCTGAATGAGGGTGGGGGAGGTTCAATTTGCCATGTTGCAAGGAGAGCTTAACTTCTGTCTCGCTAGCTTGCCCTGCGCTCAGTGAATCTGCGTTCGACCACTCCGCCTAGGCTGCACTGTCGAGCGCAGATCCACTGAGCGCTCAACACAGACAGCATCGTCAGAAGGAAAGTTGATAAAATAAATTAAAAATTTTGTATTTTTCGATACATATGCGTACCGAACCGAAAGCACTGTATCGAACAGTTCAATATCGATACGAGTATCGTTGCACCCCTAATATATATATGAAAACCTGAACGCAGGACTTGGCATGGGAACAACACAGACGATCCGACCAAGACTGAATGAGAACGCACAGACTAAATACACACAGGAGGCTAATGAGAGAAGTGGGAACACACGGGGGACAGCTGACACACATGAACATAATGATGTCACAGTGGAAGAGTAAAACTAAACACGATGAACACAGGAACACCAGACCTCTTCAAAATAAAACAGGAAACATAAGACGCAGACATAACAACCTGAACTTGAAAACGTAAGACACAGACATGAAACACATGAAGGGGAAGGGAGACTTGACAAGGGTGGAAGACATAAGGGGAATCTAATAACAAAGAACTAGAACAACCTAGGCATGATAAAAAAATGAACTTAGAAAATCTGAAGGGCTTAAACATAAACTAAAACTCAAAACGCTGGGTCAAAAGATCCAGGATCGTGACAGTTAATTTGAAGGCAAGGGAAAATTATTTGATTGCTATCAAAACCCAGCATAGATCAACTGTTAAAAGTATATTACTGTCAAAACATCACAAAAAACCCACTAAAAGTCAGGCGTGTTCAGTAAAATTAGTTTATAAGGCAGGTCTTACTGTCACTAAATCTCATGAAAGTCAAAAACCACCAATAAATGTTTCATGACAGTGTCATTTACATTGACTCAGTGCCTCATACTGTCACGGTGGGGTGCGCCGGTGTGTTTTTTGAAACAGGACCCAAAAGCAGATGTGGACGAGGAGTTGCAGGTTTAACAGAAAGCGATCCTTTATTTGGATGATTGCAGGGGTTAAACAAGGAACCCTAAGCAAACTAAAAAACACTAAGAAACAAATAGTATGAAGTTCTATGACTATGACAATGACTATGGTGGAGATAACAGACGACCCGACAATGACATTCAGAAAACAGAGGACTTAAATACACACATGAGGTGATTAGGGGAAGTGGAGACACATGAGGAAACAGCTGACTAGGATAAACATAACGATGCACAGGCAAGAGTAAAACTAACCACATGAACACAGAACACAAGACCCTTTTCAAAATAAAACAGGAAACATGCAGACTTAGACACGACAACACAACTTAACAGGCCTAACACGCATGACAGACTAGACAAGGAACCAAACATAACCACACAGACATGACACATGAACCAGGGAAACTTAGTACAGGGGAGATGACATAACTAAGAAACAGGACTACACAGTAATCTAGAAATTAGCTAGGTGCACTAAGCTAAGGCACAAAATAAATACAAAAGATACATAAACTCAAACACTGGGTCGCTTGACCCAGGACCATGACACTTACGGCATCCTGGTAACAAAGAAATTCACTAGTACACCAAATGTGTGACAGTCTGCTGCTGAAAATTCATTTCATTTTCATTCATTTATTTGTTCATTTTCAGGCACAACAATACCTATATTGAACATAAAATGCACAAAACAAAAAACAAAAATTGCCTGAAAAAGGAGTGGGACGAAGAAAACTTATTAAATCCCACCCCTATACTCACTCATCAACAAAAAACAATAAACTTCCCGCAGCTACGCCCATCATTGCATACAGACCCATCAACAGCCCCGGGCACATAAGAGCATCTCAACGGCAGCTCGCAAACAACAATTAGAGCCTTCATAACTGAATACAGAATATATAAATTATAAATTGCATTACCACAGGTAACAGGCAGTAATAATTACAAGTAACAAACACACATACATATACATACATATATATCTACACACACATGCACGTATATATATATATATACATACGCACACTCTTCTTTATTTATTTATTTATTTATTTATTTTTTCTCTTGGAATCCATACCAGCAATGGTAAGAGAACAGACATTACAGAGCACACTAAAAACCATCATTGAGTATACTGTGACCAGACCAACTGTTTGTAGAGGAATTTAAATCTATGAATATTTTTGCATTGTTTCAATTGTAAACTCAGACTGTTCCAGATTTTCACACAACATACAGACACACAAAAACCTTTACGGGTTGTTCGAGTTCAAGGTAATTTGAATTCTCCAAAGCCTCTCACATTATAAACCTTTTCTCGAATTTCAAATCTAGTTTGTAAATTTGCCGGTAGAAGTTTAGTAAAAGCGTTATACAAAATTATGGATTTATTGTAATTAACCAGATCCTGGAATTTAAGTCACTTTGCCTGAAGAAAGAATTTGTGAGTATGATCTAGATAACCAGCCTTGTGAATAATACGCAGTGCTCGTTTCTGTACTGTGACTAATGGATTAGTTGTATTTTTATATGTATTTCCCCACACTTCCACACAATATGTAAGATATGGAAGAACCAGGGTACAGTACAGAGTACGAAGTGCATCTTTATCAAGGTATGGTTTCACTTTGTTCAAAACTGCGAGGCTTCTGGAAATTTTGGTTTTTATGTGTCTGACGTGGAGTTTCCATGAAATTTTGTTATCAATTACGACTCCCAAAAATTTGTTTTCACTCACATTATCAATTGGTACACCTTCAATGATAATTGGTAATTCTATATTATATTTTAAATTTTTCTTTGTCCAGCAGATGATTGATTGCTTGATACAGAAAGCTACAGCAACCACAACAAAACAGGTTTTTCTGCAGGTTGCAATTGTATAATATATTTTTGTTTATGAAGTAAATAATGTAAACAGCTGTTGGAAGATTCAGTAATTGCATTTAGGAAATGTTTGATGCTTTTTGGTTATTTATTGTTTTTCCAACACTATAAATATATCTGAGTATTTAAGATCGTTTGTATTTGTTCAGCAAGAATCTCTTCTTCTGGGTTATTAAAGGTATCTCATGTCACAATGGCAGCTTTGTTTCTGTTTTTATTTATATAGTCTAGTATAAATTGTGTTCTCTCAGATACACTTGGGAAAAAAAACTGGGGGATAAGGAAAGAGGAATTGTCTGTGGCCACCAGCTGTAAAAATCTTTCCCTTTTTGGGGGTTCTCTTGTTGTTGACCCTCCAGGGCACCTGTTGTCACTTTTATTTGCTCTAAAGCAGTTTATTTAGAGTTACAATGGTTTTAGTATTATTAGTAGTAGTATTATCAATCTTTGGCTCTTGTCCACAGCTTGTGTTTTTTGTTTTGTTTTGGGGTTTTTCCTGCCTTCCTCCCCTCACAATCCACCAGTCATGACAGATGGCTGCCTCTCCCCAAGCCTTGTTCTGCTAAAGTTCCTTCCTGTTAAAATGAGTTTTTCCTTTCCGCTATCACCAAGCGCTTGCTCATAGAGCCCCTTTTGCATTAGTACCTACTCGGGTCGACTAGCCACAGTTTTCTAGGTTCTCCATTAGATCATAGTACCTGCTTGGCCAGAGTTCCAGGCGATCTTAGCAGGTATTAAAATGCAACGTTGTTAGACTGCATGCCACCGATTGGCTGGTCAGTGTAGTCACTCAGTGAGCCAGCTTATCATTCATGAAAATCAAAACTGCGCTTTTTGAAACCCAGCAATAAGTGAAATGGCTTTTTAAAAAAACAACAACACTGTGGTCCCCAAGTATGACATGAAGCCACAGAACGAGCAGCAGGTACATCGTTGTCTCAATGTCCACCTTTGTTTATTTCACATACTAATTGCGTCATAGAACGCTCGGCCGTGTTACTATGACGACCATGCACATTAGGTGATACTTGATTGTAATGGAAAACCAGTCAGTCCGAGTCGAGTTTATCCGATTGAGTACTAATGGAAAAGGGGCTATAAAGCACTTTGAATGTTGTTGTCATTTGGGGCTCCATAAATAAAGCTGAATTGAACTGAACTGACTTGATTTGAATAATCCTTCCTAACTGGAAAGATCACTTAAGTTTAATTGAATGTTTTACTGTGATGATCAAGTGTTCTCTTAATTTTTTGAGCAGTTGTGGTATCAACATGACTGTTACTTTCTGACAAACTGACAATGTACTTTTAATATGCACTAAACAAAGAACATACACAGTCCATCTGTCCATCATCTTTTCCACTTATCAGTGCTTGAGCGTATCCCAGCTATAACAGAGTACAGTAACAGGTGGAGTATAACAAAGGCTTAACAGAGAGAGACGCAGCCACATTCATGCTTAGTTTGACATCTGCAGCCAAATTAGAATCACCAGTTATACTAACACAGACTGTGGGAGGAATCTGGAGTACCCAGAGAGAACCCACACAGACACGGAGAGAACATGCAGTCCCACACAGGAAACCCCCAAGCAGCCTGTGGATTGAAACCCAAAGGAGACACTTGAAACCTGACTAGAGCACATGGCTATCATGCATAGCGTTAGTATGTTGGGTATCAGGTAAGGCTCTCTATTCACATTCTGTTTAGCAGGTATTTTAAATCAAAGCGTATGGAACTCCTCCACCTGCTCACTCGGTTGAGCAGGTGACCCTTATGCTGTAAGGTTATTACCAGGACTGCACACAAGTGGTCCGCAGGTGCGCTTACGCTGTCAAAATAAAAAGACACGCACCAGATAAGAAGTTGCAACGCGCATTTGCGTACATAAGATTTTCTGGAGGAGGACAGACGTTTGTTTAGAACTCTTAAAGATGTCGAAGAAGCTTATGTACGCAAACGCGCATTGCAACTTCTTATCTGGTGCGTGTCTTTTGCTTTGACAGCGCAAGCGCACCTGCTAACCACTTATGTGCAGCCCTGGTTATTACAGAGGCCTGGGTTTGAATCTGGCCAAATTGAGTTAACTGATGCTCATTCCCTACTCTTTCTTCTCTGTACTGTCCTTTCAATAAAAGGTAAAAAGCCCAAACCAAAGTCTTTTAAAATTGAAATGTATAAGGAACACTGACTTCCCTAAAAGAAAGCTATTACAACTTTCCTTTGTTTGTACAATTAATAACAGTAAACTGAAAATTGTACCTGCTACTTGTGTTTACTGGTGAATGACCTTCCCGACCTTCATCTGAGCAATGTAAATCAGGTCGGGCAGGTACACCCTGCTAATGTACCTCTTTTTCTTCCAAGCCTAATATCTACCAAATTACGACTTATATTCAAAATGACCAACAACGCTTTGATCAGTGAGAGTGAGCAACAGCAACTACTTTCAGTGATGTGGCTGTGGATACAGACAGCACTGGTTTAAACCTGTCTGACACCTGGAACCACAGAGAGCAACAGGAACGTGGAGTCTAGCACTCCTGTGGATATGACACACATCATTTATGCACAGACATCGATGAATGCATCGCGCAGCCTCTCGTGATGTGTACTTCTGCAGGCCTTTGTATGAAAGATGCATGAGGAAGGTTGAATCATTGTGATAAACCCTCATTAGTAACCACAGCCTTATCTGTCTCTCCCTGCACTGCGGTCCTGTTGTCCCTCTTCAGACACACTGAGGCCTGAATAATAAATGAGCTCATCACATCCATCCATCTCTCCCACAACAATTGTGTTTACCAGGGGAATGTGCTGGGCACAGCAGAGGTGGTGTCTGGCTCACGGTGAGGAGGAACTGATCAAATGTTTACCTCAGAAAAAGACGGCACTTCACACAGAGAATTTCACCACTGAGTCTGTTCATAATGCATTGAACCCCAAATTGAACTTTAAAGCTGCAGCAATCAATTTTTGGCCACTTTGGGGCCAAACTCCACAACAAGATAAAACACCACAAACGTGTTTTCAATATTTAAGCCTGTTAGAGTTCATAGGATTAATTTGTCAGTAAAACAATTGGCTAATTTACCTACAGCAAACTTTATAGATGAGTCCAAACAGTGAAAAATTTAGCCATTATGGATGTATCAGAGGGTCCAATTTTTTAAATGGCCACTTGAGGCTGACTATAGGGGAGTCAAGCTATATACACTATCTTGCCAAAAGTATTTGTTTGTCTGCCTTCACACGCATTTGACCTTGAGTCGCATCCCATGCTTAATCCATAGGGTTTAATATGATGTTGGACCACGCTTTGCAGCTAAAATTCAACTCTTCTGGGAAGGCTTTCCAAAAGGTTCAGGAGTTTGTTCATGCAAGTTTTTGACCATTCTTCCAGAAGCAAATTTGTAAGGTCAAACAGTCTCTGCTTTACTCGGCCCCAAAGGTGATCTGTTAGGTTGAGGAAAGGACTCTGTGCAGGCCAGTCAAGTTCTTCCATACATACCTTGCTCATCCATGTCTTTATAGACCTTACTTTGTACAAAATCATGTTGGAACAGAAAGGGGCCATCCCCAAACTGTTTCCACGAAGTTGTGAGTATGAAATTGTCTAAAATATCTTAATTTACTGAAACATTGAGAGCTCTTTTCACAGGAACTAATGAGCCGAGCCCAGCTGCTGAAAAACAACCCCCACCATAATCTCCCAAACTTTACACTTGGCATAACGCAACCACCAAACCCAGACTTGTTCATCATCAATTGTCAGATGGAGAAGTATTATTTGTCACTCCAAAGAACACGTCTCCACTGCTCTACAGTACAGTGGTGGTGTGCTTTACACTCCTTCTTCCAATGCTTTGCATCATGCTTGGCGCAGCTGTCTTTTTAAGCTTTGGATGCAGTTGCAGAGCCATGAAAGTCCATTCTTGATTTTACCTGTGTCCATGGAAGTGAATGAACACCTGAAACAATTGATTTGGATGGGTGAGTGAATATGTTTGGCAATATAGTGTAGATTCCTACAGTAATATTTCAAGGTTGTGCATCAGATGGTGAAAGTGCGTTGCAGCTAGTTTATGAGCACGCATAGTCTGGTCATTTAGGGTTTTACAAAAGCCAATGACCGTATCCTCCAACACCTTTTCTTGCCAGGTCTAAAAGCAGATTTTGCTAAATTATGTACAAACAGGTGGAACCACCCGTTCCTGTCAAACCCATCCTCGCAGTTAGTCGGCCTTTTGACCATGTGATTGTTGATTAGGTGAGCCCACTGCTAAAAACAAATTATGGTCATCAGATCCCATTCATCCAGCCCATCCCTTCCCACAGTTCATAACAACCAGAGTCACGAGTTGCACTAGAGAGGTAGCATTAAAAAAAAGAATGACATCATGTTCAAATACACAAAGCAGCAATCTCTTGGCTTTAGGTTTGCTAAACTAGTGTTTAGTCATAGTGTGTGAGGGTCACTTCACCACCTCAAACAAACAGCTTTGATTTCAACAGTTCTGGGAACATTTATACTGTGCTTGTTGCTTAGCCAAAAAGACCCATTTCTCTTCCCAGGGGCACACAAAAAAAGGTATATGATAGAAAAGTTGTTCGGTATTTTTCAAACCTGATGACAAGGAATTAGTTTCGACCCACTCAGCACAGTTTGGAGGCCCATATGTAGTTAAAAGCTGGGTGAATGAACCTGACACCATTATCAACACTCCTGAGCAGACATGTCTGTTTCATGTTAATATGCTAAATCTGTTTCGCTCCAGGGAAGAGGACCTTGAAGACTCACATCAAAAGAAGAAACTCCCTGAGCCCGCTCCTACTGCCTCAGTTTACCTGGGATCTGTCTCAGCAGACCATGGTGGTGGTTTGAAACTATGTAACACCCAACAATGTGGTATTCTGCCCAGTTAATCGATGCTCAACAGTCTGTAGAACTACCTCTCACATGGCCAGAAATTGCTAGCAACCATGGTTTAATGGTGCTTTTCAACTTTATCTGATCATTCAAAGTGCTTTGCACAACTTGCCTCATTCACTCATTCAAGCACTTTCTTTTCTATGCTCTTTTTGAGCTTTCTATCGAACGTTCACATGCATTCATACTCCGATGAATGCGTCGGAGAGCAATTTGGGGTTAGTATCTTGTCCAAGGATATTTGGCATGCAGACTGGAGCAGATCGAACCACCAACCCTCCGACTAGTATTAGACCTGCTCTACCTCCTGAGCTACAGCAGCCCCAATGTACAGCTCTTTATTACACCAACTTTAGTAGTCAGTGCAAAATGAATGAAACAATATAAAAATGTTGTCCAATGTCATGGGTACATGTCAGGTTATTTGCCAATAGTCTGCTGGCAGCAGACAACACCAATATCAACTGATACCAGTGTTTGGCCAATCAGCCTTTCTCTAGAAGCATTAGTCGACAGTAGTTTTTTTTTTTGTAAAGACAAATCAATGAGCAGAAAGCTGCCAACAATGCAACTTATATTTTCTCTGTGTATTAATTAGTATAAGCTTATGCTAAAACTGAGTCAGTTGACTTATTAGTTCCTACAGCTTTCATCCATTTTAACCATATATCAAACAGCTTCTCTCCACAGTCTTTGTAGTCTCTTGATATTTTGCAGTTGTCATGATAGCCATCTGTCAATACATTTTCTTCCACTTATCCAACTGGAGGATTGGAGCCTATCCCCCCCATAGGAGGACAGGCAGGGTACACCTTGACAGATTGCCAGTCTGTTGCTAACACATAGAAACAGTCATTGACTGCTGTGTTGACACCTATGGCCAGTTTAGAATCAGCGATTAACTTAAACCCATACTCATCTTTGGATCAGAGCATTTTCATTCCCAATGTGTAACATACCACCAATTTGTCATACCCCTCGGCGTCTCGTAGTAAAGCAAAAGGTACCCTTCCGCGTCCTTATGAAACGCTCTGGGTTCTCAAGGGAATAGAACGACCATCGCGTTCTATTGCTTAGAACAGAGGCTACAGCCATCTATTACCACCATAACTATAACCTTAACCCTAACCTTAACCATTTTGAGTCTTTTAAGTGGGCTTTCCAAGTATCTGAAAGTAGTCTCAGAGACGGAGAGTGCTTGAGCTGCTGTGCTCAGGAAGAGATCTATAGATAATCTATTGCATATTTTCACACATTAATTAAGGTGGATAAGATTAAATAACTGGGGTTAACCACCAAAACAACGGAAAGTACACAAAAGAGACAAAAAAGAGAGTGCAGGCAGGAAGAAGTGGGTGGAGATGAGTGTCAGGGGTTGGTATATGACAGAATGATAGCAGCATAAGTGAAAGGGAAGGTTTGCAAGATGGTAGTGAGACCTGCTATGATGAGTGGTTTAGAGATGGTGACACTGACAAAAAGACAGGAGACAGGGCCAGAGGTGGCAGAGTTGAAGATTTCTATTGGGATTGACCAAGATGGACTGCATTAGAAATGAGTATATAAAAGGGAGAGCTCAGACTGAGATGTTTGGACATGTGCAGAGGAGGGATAGTGGATATACTGGGCAAAGGATGTTGAATATGGAGCTGCCAGGTAGGAGGAAAAGATGCTAAGAACAGGGTGAGATGGAAGCAGATGATTCATTTTGTGAACCCCTAAACAGTGCAGGTGAAAGAAAAAGAAGAATATATATTCAGACTTTTTGTAATTTAGCACAGAAATTGACATGGGCATCAGCAAGGAGGTAAACACTTGTAAAACAGCAATTTGGGGGCAGTGTTATTACACAGAATCAGATTTTTAAAGCCAGGAAAATGTGCTAGGAATTCTAGATTTGTTTATAACTGTGTATGGAACTGAGATAGAGTAGAGTTAAGGTGAGTTTATCTTTAGCTATAAAGTGACAGGATGATGTTTAAATTTTCTTCTTTTTCATAGAGGCATGAAACTACTCTGCAAAGTTCAAAAGTTGAAACTGAAGCCTGCAGCGTATACAAAGTGACAGCAAAGTTTTCTTGAAATTTAATAGAAATGATTACATTTTAGAGTTAGCCATTATTAGTGATTCTGGAGGAACACGTTCTTGCTGATGTCGAGGATTTATGGTCTCCGCTTTAAGTTTCTCACAACAACAATAAAATTTAATTACAACATAAAGTCTGTTGCATTTTCTTTATGTGAAGCTAGCGTAAATGCTGATGCTCTTTGCTGTTGCATGACAATTAAGGGCCATAAAACAGGTGATTTTCACATCACTCGTTTTCAGTGTGAAGTGTCAACATCCTCCTTCAAAACAATCCTTCTTTTCTTGTATCGCCACACTAATTTTTTTATTTTTTTTGTCAAAAACTGAAACAAAGAGTGGTATACTAAGATCTGTCCTAAAGGCTGAATGTTTCTCTTACAGTTTTGGCCGCAGATATAAAACGTCTCATAAGAAATGAGGATATCGGATAAACATGCAGATGCTAGGCAGCTAACACGAGTAAAACGAGGCTTAAATTTGATTCACAGGCCGACTGAGAGGCAGAACACATAACTGTAGTTCATTTGTGCTCTCGCTTAACAGGCAAAGAAATGAAACCCCTGGAGGCAAACAAATAACACCGGCCTGTCAGCTTAAAGGAAATAAAGTGCATTTGTGTATCATGTATCATCATTGGCTTTTCTGTGTTTTGATGAAGTTGCAGACATGAAGTGAAACCATTACTGAATTACACGCGAGCACCTCAGCCTCTCTGGAATAAACTGTCGACAGTGCATTTTTACTTCATCACTTGTTTTAATAATTGGACGGTGAAATCTCAGATGCTTTATGTCCTTTAGGTTTGATCGATTTTTATCCCAGTTGTGCCGCAGCACTCGTCAGTCTGCTTTATGGAAAATTTAATGTCAAGCTGTTACCAGGTGTCACTGTTTGCTTGTGAGTTTGAGTGGAGAAGATGCCAGAAGTGGGAGCACAAATCTCACTGTCATTGCTGGTGGGAGTATGATAGGGTCCATATTAGAAATGTCTGTCAGCGGAGCACAGTGTTTTCATCAGCTGAATTCATGTGGATGCTGCTTCTATTGAACAGGGGTTGTAAGAGAGCGAGAGTGGTGGGCTGTACTCTGTCAAAGCTGCGGGGATCTAGAAGGTTTAATTTAATTTAATTTTTTTCTTTAGGACAACGTGAGAGCTCGACTTTGCTGAGAGGAACTGATGTTCCTAGCTGTTGGATGGATAACAGTCTTGGCTCACTTTGCAGTTTATGAAACTAACTGAACAAACTTCTGTGGAGTTGGGGGGGACATCTGACCCCATTTTTATAAACTTGGACAGGCCTGGCAGTGTACCAGCCAACACAGGCTGAGGGGACAGCTAACCTTTTAAAGAAAAGGGAGATAAAGAAGTAGAAGTGTCGTCTAGAAAGCGCTACTGGAGCATTTTTTGTACATAGCAGGATCAACAGAGAAAAGCGGGATGACAATAGAGAAAAGACGGTTCAGTATGAAAAATAAATAAATTCAAGAAGACATAAATAAGAAAAAAAAATATTATTGCAATTTAAGAATGTAATAAAGTTGATATGGGTTACTTTGGGGTAAACTCTGGAGACACTTGTGTGCAGCTTGACTGGGGCGATCGTGACTCAAGAGTTGGGCGTTCGTCTTGTAATCGGAAGGTTTATTTATTTATTTATTTATTTAGGACAGTGCATGTTAATGAACGTAAATGTAAAAAAAAAATTACATGAATGTAAACATGCCAGATTATAGCCAAAGGCTAATTTCCATCTGTTGTCCTTAAACATAAAAAATAGACATAATAATTCATAAAAATTCATCATTCATTCATAATAAAAACTCCATCACCAAACTTACACATACACACCATTCTGTTCCCAAATAAAACATTAAAACTATACAACTCATACATGATCACACACTTGATTTGTCCATAACCAGTTTTTAACCTTTGCCTTAAACAAATTGAATGTCGAGCATTCTCTAATGGGTTGAGGAAGACTGTTCCACAGATGGCCTCCCTGGACAGAAAGGACGTTCTGCCCAAATGCTGTCCGTCTGTGGGGTATAAACAAGTCTCCTCAGATTGTAGCTCGAGTGGTCCTGTCTGAGCTTTCTTTATGCCTAATGAACTGTTTTAGTGGCGGTGGAGCAAGGGAGTGTAAGACTTTATATATTAAACACACTCTTTTAAGTTTCACTAAGTTATTGAAGTTCAGTAATTTATGCTTTTTTAAACACATGACAGTGGTGGTGGGAAGTCGGTTTTTTGTCAAGTAGTTTTAAACTTCTTTTATAAATGTTTTCAATAGTTTTAAATGTTGTTGGACAAGCAAGTGACCAGGACGTCAAACAATAGTCCATATGAGAGATGATCATTGAGTAAAAATACGTTTTTGCAACATTCATATTTAAATTATTACGTATATGATTAAAATTTCGATTATTAAATTTAAGTACCTGGGACACTTTATTTATGTGACTCTTGAATCATAATGTTGGGTCTAGAATGACCCCAAGATATTTAAATTCTGGAGCTAATTCAAGCTCTGCTCCATCCAGGAATATGTTTGACTGCTTCAAGGTTGTCGAGCCCCAGCTCCGACAGTCGACACAACGACAGTCTCGGTCGTTGTGTCCTTGGACAAGACACTTCACCCGTTCCCTACTGGTGGTGGTCAGAGGGCCTGGTGGCGGCAGTGACCGGCAGCCTCGCCTCTGTCAGTGCGCCCCAGGGTGGCTGTGGCTACAATGTAGCTTGCCATCACCAGTGTGTGAATGTGTGTGTGGATGATTGTGTATAGTGTAAAGCGTTTTGGGGTCCTTAGGACCAAGTAAAGCGCTATACAAATACAGACCATTTACCATTTGAACTGCTGCTTGTTTGTGGGTCTTTCTGCATTCATTTTTGTCTTCAGAAACCGAAAAGCATTTAAAAGCATTGAAGAAGATCACATTTCTTTACCTTGAGAAACTCTTGGTTGCTTTTCCAGCATGCTTTGGGTCATATATCTGTACTGTGGAGATGTGTATGCCGTTTGGCTGAATGTGAGACACTAATAAAGCCCAGTCAACTCCCCACTTCATCCTGCTGCTTCTATCATCATATTAGCATGCTGCATTAGCATTCTCAGTACAGTTTCAATGAGCACTAGCATAGCTCATTTCTTAGCAATTCTTTACAAATTTCTACTGTATGTAATTCCTTACAAACAATAACATTTTCAAAGATATGGGAGGATGGTCACCTCCAGCTCTTAACATAATTAATGCTTCAACAGGCTGTCACCTTCAAATCATTGGGCATCAATTTTCTATGTGCTGGGTTAATTTTGTGATGTTGTAAACAAGCAAGGCGGAAACCAAATCTTTCATGATGCTGCATTTTTGCATAGCTTGTTTTTCACTAAGCACACAGAAGGATTATGGGAATTCATCCAACCCAGAGGCAAACAAGACACACTTGCATGCAATCTTCCAAAGATTTAAGTGGTCTGATTGTTTTTATCACTTGGTTTCCCTTGACTAAAATGAAGCTATTTGTGTATTATGACACCTGATTTCTCTGCCTAAATAACATGTAGATGTTAGTCTGCAAAACTCTGTACCTGCCACAAAGGATGTTTCTACTATAGAATTTGAACTATGTCCCCGGCTAGTGTTAACTTCCTCATGAGTTCCATTTCATAACCAGTTTGAATTTGGAAACATAGAGAAAGACAGTGGAGCAATAGCTTAATGTGATTGATTAAAACGTGTGATGTTGCCAGTAAAAATGCATTTAATCCCACCACTGCTGACAGTCTAGTCTATACCTTTTTAGTGTAGTCTATAGTCTTATACTGGACTGGATTTTGGATCGTGTGATGATGTAGGATGGCAGCTGGATTTGGCTCCAATAGTCAGTTTCACTTTAGATTAGACTGATTGTTAATTGGTAACAGTATAAATGGATTAGCTAAGATCCCAAGCTAAATCATGATACTTTTATTTTTAGAAATATGCAAAACATTAAGATAGCTGTCTCCTCTTTTTAAGATAATTAACTGTAACAAATTAATGTTAATGCCTGAGGTTAGCTGTCATGAGGCCAGAATGAAACTCAGCTGGTTAATGACCTCTTCGCAAATTGGTATCTGGACACAGCCAAAGATCCCCTCTGCTGTCTCACTCTATGGCCTGTTTTCAGACATGCACTGCAGCCCTGGGCTTTGCAAGACATTACCTGATGGAGCTGTATTTGAGAATGCAAATACTAAATGCAGAGAGATCAGAAATCAGAATCTTTTGTTTTAAAACAATATTAAATTAAACACAACTATACCCGTGCACCTTTCATGGTGATGGTCAGAAAACACATTTACTTTTGGCTGATGTAAAACACTATGTATACTACAAGCTGTCCTGTTATTCTATTGTGGAAGTGATAAGCAAGTGGTTACTGGAGGTTGCTGGGTGAAATCAAAGAGGTTGGTGTACCAAAAGTTTTTCAGTCTTGAAATGTATATTTTTTCCACCAAATTTCACCTAGGGAATGCCAGGAATGAACCTCCAGCAATCACTCAGCAACTGGTTGGAAAATATACAATTTTCTCTAGCAACATGTGGTTACCAGGGAGTCACTGACCAATCCCTAGAACTAGAACTGCACTGGGTGCACTGGGGTCTGCTTTAGAGTTACTCTCTATGTCTGTCTTAACTATGCTTTTCTGTGGCTCCTTTAGGTTGTCTTCCACTTGTTTTGCCTAGGGTGTGCCACAGGGTTCTATTTAAAGGCCCTTATTGTTTGTTATATTTGCTGCTTCTTCAGCACACTTTAAGCACTTTTTAAAGATATTTTATATCACTGCTACGCAGATGACATTCAGTTATAAATCTCTTTCAAGCCCTACAATGTTTCTACACTATAGATTCTGCAGAGGTGCTTAGTTTCTATTAACAGTTGGATGGCTAAAAATGTGTGTGCTAATTCAGTTGCAGTGGTTCTCCATTAACTTTAGAGTCCATTTATATTTTTTGTTTTTTGGACTTTTTAGAGCACCTGTATACCTCAGTCAACTTTTACTTCCTTATGTGCCCTGGTGGTCCCTAAGGTCATGTGATCAAGGCCCGCTGTGCATCATGAAGGCTGAGAAATAAAAGAGACTTAGCTTGTACAACAAGTATTCCCCAGAACTCTGGAACTTACGGAGCCCCGCAAAAGTTTTAGCCGCATTCTTCCCGTTAGCTCGAAGCTAACGGGAGGTCGAGACCTACTACAGCCAGGAGGAACACCGCTTTCCCGGCACATCGTGCCTCGACCTCCCGGTCGGCTACGAGCTGGCGTCCGAAGAATGCGGCTAAAAGTTTTGCGAGATCTCGCAAAAGTTTTGCGAGATCTCGCAAAAGTCCATCTTAATTTTTTTTTCTCCCATGTCCCCTGCGGGGCTCCGTAGGAACTCCCTCTGCAAAGGAGATCTTTTATAAAGCAGCTGAAAACTCATCTTTTAAAATCTGCTTTTCTGTAACTTTTTGTTTTAATGTTTTAGCATTTTTGCTGTTAAGCACTTTATGATATTTATATTCAAAGTGCTACATAAAAAATGTTTTTGCAGAGGTATTGCCTAATCTGCCAGTTCTCAAAATAACATTCAATGTTCAATTGCACCCATGTGGGTTCAATTTACAGTGAGCTAATTATTTCCTCTTGTGTGCAACATCTAAAAAACGGGGGCGAATACGAACACTGATTTAATGTTCCCAGCATTTTTCAGACTCCATGTGTGAATGGCTCATAATCATCAGGCAAGTGTGTTTTTAGAGCTGAACAAAGTGCCAAGTGCTAGTGCAAACCATCTGGTGGCATTAAGATTGCCAGTCAAACATGTGTTAATGAAATTATATGAAATCAACAAAATAGCCTTGAATTGTTTGGCTTACTTGCATCCAAAGGTAACCACCTGTTATCCTGGTCTGCATGATGCATAACCAACATTTCACACAGTCTGTTTGTAGCTACGAACTGAAAAAATAATTAGGCTCTCACTCAAAACTTAAAAAAACAAAAAAACAATGGACAAAATTAATTTGTGATTTTCTTTTTTGTTTTTAATCTTAACAGACATGGTATCCAGAGCATTTAGTTCTGATAATTAAGTTTGACTGACACAAAGGATTGATTTATATTCTGTACATATGATAACAAACCTGAATCCAAATTTCAAGCTTATAAAAACGAAAAAACAATTTACCTCCTACGCCATGTACAGAAGCATCCTGCTTTAACTGTAATCATACAGTAAAAATCTGTAATTCTGCAGAGTAATCTTCTGTTTTGGCCAGATCAAGGAAAACAAATGTGAACATGGCCTCACTCAGCAGTAAGCAGCATGTATTGATGTTTCGTGACGTATCTTCAGAGCTCAGCTAAATTAGACTCTCTGATATGCTGTTTCCAAAGTGGTCTCCTGCTGTGCCTCTGAGAGTTAGCACAGTAAAATGTAAAATCGTGTCCTGTGGGACATCACTGCTGCCTACTGAGTGATGAGGAGCTTAATGCAAGACTGTAATATTTTGTATTACACTGGTTTGTTCCCTTTCTAATTTCTTGGGGGGGGGGGTTTGGTTTTTTTTTGTATATCTGTCACACTTAAATATTGCAGATCAAACTAATTTTGATGCAAAATGCAGTGAGTCATGATATAATATGGGTACCTTACACCTAAAATAAAAGCTGGATAATGAGATCAAGGACAAGCTCAAAGGAAATTATCAAGGAAATTATCAAGGCATTTCATATGCCTAAACTCAGTCACAGCATTATCTATATTTACACATATTTACACATACAGTACATCAATGAACATTCAGGAACATTACATGCAGGAAACTACCCACTGTAGGTCAAAAACATGCAACAAAACCAACAAAACTCGGACTGTCCTGGTTTGCATAGTAGCTGCTCTCCATCTCCCAATGAGGGGTACTAATTAGGATTTTCCATCAAGTAGTAAGTACATCACTGCAATTACATGTATGTTGGTGGTGGACATCAGAAAATGTTTGTAAGAAATCCTATAAAGTCACAAAAAAGCACAAGAAAACACTGAAAATTTCCATAAAACCTGGTTTACTTGGAAAAACAGACAGGATTGAATTCAAGAGATCAAGATGACATTATTATGAGTGGGCACACTGAAGTAGCTTCCTCCTGCATGACATTTGAAATGATGCAGATGCTGCTACAGGAGAAAAGAGGAGGCCGAACTGTGTGAACAAAAGTATTTTTAGCTCATCTTGCTGGTTGATATCGAGGCTTGAAATCACAACGCATTGCTAAAGTGTGATTTATCTGATGCAGATGATGTAACTGGTGTTTGCATGTTTTACTCCATTTGCTACGCATTAGTACCACTTGCGTATTATTGCGTAATCCTCTCTAGGACCACCAAAACAGCTGTGACCCACTGAGGCATAAACACGGGTCCTCTTGGGTGTCCTGTGGCGTCTGGCACTGGAATGTTGGCAGTGGAGTCTTTGGGCTACAGCCGGGGCAGGCGCCAGCACCCTCTTGCTCTCCATGATGGAAATCAATAGCACTTAAATACATGCAATATTCCTGTAAATCCATCTTATTAAGAGAGAGGTCAGATGCATTCTTCCAGATCAAAAAAAAATCTCAGATGAAAAAAACTTACCTTTGAACAAGTTAAAAAGGATAAAAAGACAGTAACAATTTGAATTTTAAACCTAAAAACTCGCAGACACGGTTACACTTTTCTACCTCTCTGTCCCACTTCACGTAGCTGTTTCGCTTGTCTGATCATTGGCTCTTTAGTTTGACCTGCACTTTTATCGTGTGGAGCCAATCAACTCCTTAAATTTGACATAATTGGCTGTTTATTTCAATTAGCTTGGAAAACCTCATTAGCGGGAGCTGACTCGACCTCAGAAGGAGAAGCGGTTTAGAGATGATGACTGTAATGGCAGTATAATACAGTATAATGATCTGTTGTGCTGTTGATCTTGATTATGGACTTTTCAAACTGACAGCAAGCAATTTGAAGGAGATAATTGGTGATAATGAGGCTGATTAGGCATCAGCGAGGACACACCTTGCTCAGCTCGGAGCCTGAAGGTGTCTGCAAACCTTTTCCTGTTATCAGCTGCGCCTTGTTATCTTTGTTGCTCATTCTCATTTGTAAGTGTCACTGATTCCTTGATTATACAGAACTATTTTCATCCCCCTTCTGTGATTTTAATCTTTAACTTTCACATTTACTATAAAGGCTTTATTTTCCTCTTATCAGCTTATCTTTTTTTTTTTTTTTAATCTTATGGACCCATATTCAGTTTTGGCTACCGTCGCTGCTCCTTATTGTTTGCAGCCCCTGTAATACTTTTGTTTGCAGATTTTCTACAGCAGCCCAATTTCAGCAGCCAGAGATGTCATATTTTGATCACTGTGTATGCACACGCTGCTGTGTAGGAACAGCTCTGTGCTTAAGGGAGTGTTGCATTAGCATTTCCATTTGCTATAGTCAATATTTTCCACAATGGAGTGAATTGTTCATTGTGTGCATGCAAATCAGATGACTTTGGGGATTTGGAGCACAATGATACAGACTGTAATTCAAAGTGTATTGATAAATACTCAATGCAGAAAAGGTCATCGGCATGTTTAATAAGGATGCCATCAGACCTTTGCATTTCCTTTTACTGCCTGTTTTTAATGAGCACACAAACTCCGAATTATTTATTGATCCCAAAACTGCAATGAGTGATGATGGAAGCGCTCCACCTCCTCTTTGTTTTCCTCCATCTCTCACAGTGCTCTGCTGGGTCTTACTTTAATTTAAAGTGTGGCCTGGTCTTGTTTGGAATGCATGCTACAAGCCTTCCCTGAGTCCCTCTGCCCAAACCCTGCTGCTATCAACTCTGCTGCATGTCAGACAGTCTGAGACGGTGGAGAGACGCAGAGAATTATAATTCCCATTCACACTCCTCATTGCTTAGGCACAAAGCACTGCAGAGACTCAACTTTAACTTCTCCCTTCCATTCCGCGGATTTGTGGAGCAAAATCAAGAGTTGGTTTCCTAATCCTCATAAGTCCAATCATATCCGGAGTCTACTGGTACATGAAGTTGCCTCCTGTCCACAAACAAGGGATCGGTTCAATGTGGAAATTACTGTGGCTCGGATAAGTCTTAAGTCTCTGCCTTGTGAAGAAAATTGGCTTCAAGGATCGACTTTGCCAAAGCCTTGAAAGTAATCAGTACAGTCTGCAAATTACCTCCAAAACTATGGGCAGCCAGTTTAATTTCATACAAACAGGGACACATTCATTAAGTTTCCATCCAAGACCTCAACATAACCAGGAGCCATGCCTCATTAGGTCGGACAGTATGCCAATATTATATACCAAGGTCCTGGCAATAGCTGTAAAATTCAGTGATTTAATTAACATTCTCTTTTCAAATATTTTAAACTGTGTCTGCTGCTGCTGCTCCTCACAGCCTGTCTGTCTAACTGTGAAGCAACACCGAGAGGGAAAGGTGATAGAAATGTTTGATTCCAGTCAGACGAAACCAGAAAAATGATGTGGACCAAGTTATAAACAAATATAGCTCAGGAATATTTGGACACGGAGCAGAGGTGGCAATATCACACACAGTTCTTTCCACTGATGCAGAGACTCATAAACAAATACGGGTGAAAATAAGCCTGCAGCAGTGCATCAGAATGACAACCGAGGGAACAAACGAAACCCAGACTGAACCTGATTTAGCTGTAACAGTGCTGAAGCTTCTAAACATTTTGTTTTTCGTTCTCTGGTCTCCTTAAAAATCTGCAGACTGAAAATGGCAGACTGCATAGAAAGCCTGTAAACAAAGCGTCTGTCATGGTCGACCCAGTGAGTTGACCCAGTGTTTTGCGTTGGGCTTGTTCCGTTTATCATTTGTTATGTTAAGTTTGATTCTTGCTAACTGTTTAGATATTCAGTACCTTTGTGTATTTCCTTTTTACTTATCCCCAATACAGGTCTTGATTGTTTTGTACTTTTAAATTGCTTATTCCATAAGTTTTATAGTTCTAGTTCTCTGCTGCCCCCGTGTTCCTTTGTACCTTGTCTGACCGTCGTCTCTGTTAGGTGCTTTCGCTTTATTAGTCTTTTCGCCCTCGTGTTTTGTATTTAGTTTACATCCCCCGTCTCATTCTTTCTGTTTAGTTTCAGCTATATTTTTTTTCCCAGTGAGATGCTACATCAGAACTTCCTATTTCCCAGATTATGATATTTCCTTGGCTTTTTTGGAACTGATTCCTTTGACATTCACCAAGAAAAAAAAAAGCGTGCCCTTTGTGGGGGAAAATTTCAGCTTGCTGTGATAAAGGCATATTTTTTTGAAGTCCCAGTATAAAGAACCTAGAATAAAGCTTTAAATAAAGTTAAAAAAATGCAGGCTGACTTCAGTCCAATCCAATCAGCAGTTTAAAATCTTAAGGAATACAGCAAAAACAATGCAGGGCCACTTTACAGCTTCACTGTATCTTCACCTCTTAGTGGCCTATCAACCTACTGTCAAAGGTATTATACCTAATCTCTGTTAATCCGCTTTGCAGCTAAGCTGCCATTTAGAGGGCCGACGACCAGAGACATTTAGTCAGGGAGCTCTGGAGAGTTCAGTGTTTTCACTGCTTGATTACACACTTAACAAGATTAATGTACCAACAATATTCATTATTACCGCAGACACATTCGATTAGGTCTTGAGAACTTGTTTGTACAATTGATTTAATTGCATTGATCACTTATGCCTTATTGTTTGCATTATAATTCAATCCAGCAACAACTCTATTAAGTTCAAAATTCTTTGCGTTATCACCTCTACTTCTGCTTACCAAGGAGGTTATGGGTTCAGTTCAGGTTTCCCCATCAGGCAGGAAAACTTGTACATAAAGACTTTACCAGAGGTGAGGCCTAGACCAGCTAATGCGATGTGGCATGATTAACTTGTGGAGATGATTTAGATCTGGATCTTTCTCATATGAAGTAAAAAAACAAATAAATTGAACTATAAAAATGGTAGACACTAACTAATCTGGATCCAGGGACTTTTATCAAGGGAGGAACTGTCAGAATTGGCCTGTGGCATTATAATTACAGCTGCATTTGTTTCAATCAATTCTCCCAATTTGTCATATTTTTGGAATACAAGATCATATATTTCCTTCACAGTACTAACTGATGGATACATTATTCCACACTGAAACTTCAGCATGGAATGAATAGTAAGCTACTGCAAGCTGATGGCAGACTTCAGCACATACAAACAGGGGATTCAGCTGTCTTATGTCTAAAACAGAAACCTCACACTCAACCATTTATACTGTCTGTCATAATACACATAATGACAGGCTCTTTTAAACAATTTACTTTCTTTTAAATGGTATCAAGAACAAATCAAATGCCATCCATTAGTGACACAGGAACTGACCTCCAGCACACTAAAGAATAAATCTAATGCTAAAATCCCATTAAGATGTGTTAAATGGACCTAGAATGAAATATCCAGCAGAGGGAAGAAGTAAAAGAAGTTTTAGCTTAAATGTATCTCAAAAAGATGAGTTATGACCCAAAACGCAGAACATGAAGTCGGTTAGCTAATTTATCATGGCCTTTGCATGGCGGAGTCAGTTAAATGTTATTTATATAGGGCAAAATCAGAACAACTGTCATCTCAAGGCCCTTCATATTGTAATATAAAGACTTTTCTATTCTTTTGAAAATGGAGCAAATGGGTGGGGTTAAATGTTGTTCATACAAATATTGTGTGTGCATTTAAAATACATTTGAAAATACCTTCAACCCAACCAGTTGGCATGAAGGTTATCCCAACAGTAGCATAATTGTTTTTTGCTTTTAGACAACAGATGCACTTGTGTGTCTGTAGTTTGTATGTTAAGTGCGTCTCTTCAGAGGGCCGCCCCTCCCTGAACCTGGTTCTGCCTGAGGTTTCAGCCTGTTAAAAGGGAGTTTTACCTTCCCATGGTCACCATGTGCTTGCTCACAGGAAGTCGTCTGATTGTTTGGGTTTTCTCTCTATTGTTGCAGGGAATGGGTGCCCAATCCCAGTCCACGAGGGCTGGTGTCCTGCAGGTTTTAGATCTCACCCTGGGTCAACACACCTGAATCACATGATTAGTTTATTACCAGGACTCTGGAGAACTTCAAGACATGTTGAGGAGGTAATTTATCCATTTAAATCAGCTGTGATGGGTCAAGGACACATCTAAAACCTGCAGGACACCGGCCCTCGTGGACTGGGATTGGGGACCCCTGTTGTAGGACCTTTACCTTATAGTACAAAACACCTTGAGACAACTGCTGTTGTGATTTGATGCTATATATGGTGAACTAAACACAATTGAACTGAATTTCAGTCCACACAAACCAAACACTATCATCCCTTATGTCATGCAATGTCTGCCAGGTATTTTTTCTAAAGGTGGACATACAATGTGTAATTTAAAGGAAACAAAACTGAATAAAAGATTAATGAAAATAATGCATATTATTGGTTGTAGCACCATAACTTTCAAAGTTAGCTGCTGTAATGATCTTGTGCCCAAACCCAGCCAGTGACAAAACTCAGAAATTTCACAAATTTAGGTTAATCGTTTAGAAATTTGAATGCAGCTTTGATCAAAATTCTTCAAAAACCAAACCAAACCAAAAAAGGGCAAAATAAAAGCACATAAATGGAATACCTGGCAGTAAAACATGCAAATTAAAATATCTTGGGATTCCAACAAGCTTGTTTGTATGATAGGTACTGATGATCCTGCCAAGGAGAGCATAACACTGAAAGAAACATCGGATCCAATTCAATTAGTATTATCACTGTGAACATTGAAAAATGTGGATATTGTGGATGCCTGAAGAGGCTGCTAATGCTGTATTTTAAGCCAAACCATGATCCTTTAAGTCGCATAAACTGAACCAAACTATGGCTGAAACCTAAAATTAATATAGTAGAAACATTTTTTTGTCATAGAGCCTGACTAGAAATGTGCACCACGTAACCTAAAATAATGCAAGTGAAAGTATTTTCTGGCAAAATGAAAACTGGCAGAGAATCTGTAGCTGAAAGGTGGTTGAACATATTTTCCAGCAGCAGCAGCATTGTTTTGAGACAGTGTCATGTCTGGGGACAGAGTTGCGATCATCCCTGACATTCCCCTGGTGGCCTTCCTAGCCTCTATGTCTTAGCCCAGTGGAGGAGGGAAATGAAAAGGTGCAGAGGTAAAAATGGCACAGAGCAGCAGTGGCTGCAGTAGTTAATCCACAATAAAGATTTCTCTAAAATCTTCTGTTTAAAGCTTTTTTTTTCTAGTCGTGGACAATATTACGGATGGATGTGATTTGCTTTGTGAGTAAAAATAATTTCAAAACAAAAGGTGGGCAGATAAGTTGAACAAGCACCGTTTTTTTGTTTTTACTGTTTACTGTTTTCACTCTCCTCTCTCTTTCTGCTGCTATGAGCCAGAAGAGTTATTTTCTTAATAAAGTGCAACAACTGTTTACAGCCAAATATCTGAGCAGATCCAAATGCAATTACTGTTTGGCTCCATTAATTAAACCTTGCTGAGTAACAGTATGCATTACAAGTAGATTTTCTATTTGGATTCCCTGGAAATGAATTTATGTGATGTGTTACGGGATCTCAAAGTAATGCTGGATACATCGTGCCACACAAAATCCTCACTTATAAACTGTGCAGTCTGTCGCACATTTTAGGAATGAGTATGAGGATTTTATTATTTGCTTCCCTTTGTAATTATAAACTTAGCCAAGTACAACACATTTTTAATAAGAAATTCAAACATGCTCAAATAGTGTTATGTTTAATGCCTCAGTGCCACATGTTCCCTCTAAGTATTTGGGTTTCTTGCCACATTGTAAGCAAGTGAAAAACAACAAAAAGAAGAAGACTATTGAACACGTTGTCATAATGCAATATTCTTAAGTTGAGGCATTCCCGTATTACATAAACACTGTTGTAGACCAATAACCAGAGTGAGAATGCACTGATATACTCTTGCGTAGCCATGTAAGCAAACTAAGCTTTCAAAATTGATGCAAATTATTCCAACATGTGTTCTAACATTTTGTTAAATACATGCAAACTGTCTGCATTTACAAAGGAGGCGCTGCAATAACCTTTGTTACTATAACCTCTAATGGATTTTTAAGATAACACTATGGAAAACAGTACTGTATACTGCAATCAGAATGATGAGAAAAGGGTAAGTCGTAGTAGCAGACTTATTTTTAATCTTTTTCTTTTAGTGTTAGTTGCCCAGTTTTGGAGATATGGCATATTAAAACGTCTGTCATCACTTGAATATGATGAAAGTAAATTGCACTACATGTGAAAAGTTTCAATATTATTTGTTAAGGTACATGCACCAGTGATATCAATCACATATCATGTGCTTTTACCTGAGATGAGAAGTTTGAGGTTGTGATATTTTGATAGGATGTAAACACTGATGGCATCCCCAGCGGCTGAAGTGTATTATTAATTAGCTACAGGTTTCTTTTAGTTTGGTAAAAGGCCAGAATGCTTGTGATAGGTTTGTAGCTTGAACCTATTCGCTGGAACGTTGAAGACAATATAATTACACAGCAAGCAAGACACGAACACAAGGAGCACAAGTCCAGAACGGTCCACAATAAGTTCAGGGGACCGACCGTGCACACGCCAACGGCGGGCAAGCAGTTCAGGGGACCGACCGTGCACACGCCAACGGCGGGCAAACAGTTCAGGGGACCGACCGTGCACACGCCAACGGCGGGCAAACAGTTCTGGAGGCCGACCGTGCACACGCCAACGGCGGCGACGGGCAAAACCAATCAGGAGGCCGACCACTTGGAAGGCAGTGGCGGCCACTGAGCAGGTCCGGAGGTCGGCCGCGATGCCAGCGACGGCGACGAACTCTTTTCGGAGGCCGTCCCCGAAGGCCATGATGCCAACTTAGAGGCCTGGAAAACGGCCGGCAGAGGCGAGGCGGAATAGGTCGAGCGGGCTCTGACGGCGGTGTGGCAACCGCAGGACCGGACAAAGGCAGGACCGGACGAAGGCAGGACCGGACGAAGGCAGGACCGGACGAAGGCGGAGCTGGGGCAGGACCGGACGAAGGCACGGAGGCTGGACCAGGCGTGGACGAAGGCAACTGTGTAGAAGTCAGGGGATGATTCAGCAGGTGGTGGCTGAACAAACTTCCCCGGACCGTCAGCAGACGTGACGATGTGCTTGCTGGGTCCTCCAGGACCCCCAGCAGACGTGGCTTGAAGCTGGACGGGCGATTCGGGCCACGTCAGCTGGAGCAGATGCAGGAACAGAGGCAATTGGGACCCCTGGCTGAGGGTGAAGATGAGTGGCTGACTGAGCAGATGACAACGCTAATGAGTCCTCCACTAACTGAGCTACTGACTGGGTTATGGACTGTAACAAAGCTTGCAGAAAATCCGATTGTGGTAGCGACTGAGCTATGGATAGCGGGGGTGAAGACTGAGCTATGGGTGACTGAACTTGAGGTGGAAGTGGTGGTGGTGGAGTTGGTGACTGGGCGGCTAACGGGGCTACAGGCGGCTGCTGATCAGAAAACACTGGAGACTGAGCTGAAGGCGGCTGCTGATCAGAAAACACTGGAGACTGAGCTGAAGGCGGCTGCTGATCAGCTAACTGAGCTGAAGGTGTGGAAATGAAAACAGCACCAGTCCATACTACAGGAGAGAATGGAAGTGTGGTTGGGTGATGACGGCGAGGGTTGCATTTCTTCTTCAAGGATGGATCAAACGATTTGGCAATAAACCTTGGCAAAAAATGCTGCTGTCGTTGAGAGTACCAAGTGGCGAGGGCCTCCAGGAGAACTACTGAATCCTCTTTCCCTGGGCTGCCCATGCCAAACAGTTCAAAACTTAGCCTCACTCTTAGAGCTGTTATTATTTGTTTGAGTCCATTTATATTTAGAAAACTGACAGTGGAGGCAGTGGAAGACAAAAAAATTATCAAAAAATACTACCTCCAGCTGCCTCTTGTAGGGGCTCGCGGCATGGACTACCCTCCAACAGTAATCCCAAAGGAGCGCGAGATTCTCTCCCTCAGAGGCGAAGCGTGAGTCCGCTGGATCCATTACTGGTCGCGTCGTTCTGTCAGGGCTCTGTGTGCGGGCAGGCGGAGAGGAGGATCCAAGCGCAGGACTCGAACACAGAATTGTAAATCAAAACCTCAGCTTTATTGCTGACATGAAAACCAAACGTGAAGTGCCGTGAATACAGAAACCAAAAAACACACAGGCATAATCTGAGGGTACGACACAACACTGGGTTGAGGACAGCACAGGGCTAATATACACAGGGTGGTAATCAGGGAATGGGTAACAGAAGGGAGACACAGCTGGGGGAGATCAGGGCTAACGAGACGGGGGAGCTAAGCTGCACACACTAACATAAGACAAAGACTTTCACAATAAGACAGGAAACAAGAAACCACTAAACAAAGATGCAGACACAACACAGAGACAGACTAGACACTGAACAGGAAACTGCAATACACATGAGAACCCAAAACCTAAGAACTGATACCTCACCAAGAATAACTGAAACAGATCTATAATGATAGTAATAAACAAAGCACCAGAACATCAGAAAATAATCCATAATGCAAAAATAGACCAAAATATAAGAAAATCAAAATGCTGGGTCAACACTGACCCAGAACCGTGACATTGGGACCATCAGTCATGCTGTGCAGAAGTCAGGTTGGTACACAGCTGACAGCTCTGTTTGACAACTGTTAGAATTCATGTTATGGCAGGAACCAATCAGCTAAGTAAAGAGACACGGCAGTCCATCATTACTTTAAGAACTGAAGGTCAGTCAGTCCGGAAAACTGCTCAAACTTTGAATGTGTCCCCAAGTGCAGTCGCAGACACCATCAAGCACTATGAGGAAACTGGCTCACATGAGGACCGCCCCAAGACAGGAAGCTCAACAGTCACCTCTGCTGCTGAGGATAAATTCATCCGAGTCACCAGCCTCAGATATCGCAAGTTAACAGCACCTGAGATTAGAGGCTGGATAAATGCCACACAGAGTTCCAGTAGCAGACACATCGCTACATCAATTGGAGACTTTGCAAATCAGGCCTTTATGTTCAAATAGCTGCTAAGAAACCACTTCTAAGGAAAAGCAACAAGCAGAAGAGATTTGTTTGGGCCAAGAAACACAAATGGAAATTAGACCAGTGGAAATCTGTGCTTTGGTCTGATGAGTCCAAATTTAAGAACTTTGCTTCCACCTGCCTTGTGTATGTGCGACGCAGAAAAGGTGAAAGGATGGTCTATACATGCATGGTTCCCATCGTGAAGCATGGAGGAGGAGGTGTGATTTGCTGCTGACACTGTTGGGAATTTATTCAAAATTAAAAGCGCACTGAACCAGCATGGCTACCACTTCATCCTGCAGTGACATGCATCCTATCTGGTTTGCATTTAGTCAGACCATCATTTACCTTTCAACAGGACAATGACCCCAAACACACCTCCAGGCTGTGTAAGGGCTATTTGACCAAGAAGAAGAGTGATGGAATGCTGCGCCAGATGGCCTGGCCTTCAGAGTCACCTGACCTAAACCCAGTCGAGATGAGATGGAGCTAGAGTGAAGGCAAAAGGGCCAACAAGTGCAAGACTGTTGGACAAACCACTTCAGGTGACTCTCTCATATATTTGTGGATTTTTATCTTTAGAAGCACATGTCTGACACATACAGTGGGGCAAAAAAGTATTTAGTCAGCCACCGATTGTGCAAGTTCCCCCACCTAAAATGATGACAGAGGTCAGTAATTTGCACCAGAGGTACACTTCAACTGTGAGAGACAGAATGTGAAAAAAAAAAATCCATGAATCCACATGGTAGGATTTGTAAAGAATTTATTCGTAAATCAGGGTGGAAAATAAGTATTTGGTCAATAACAAAAATACAACTCAATACTTTGTAACATAACCTTTGTTGGCAATAACAGAGGTCAAACGTTTACTATAGGTCTTTACCAGGTTTGCACACACAGTAGCTGGTATTTTGGCCCATTCCTCCATGCAGATCTTCTCGAGAGCAGTGATGTTTTGGGGCTGTCGCCGAGCAACACGGACTTTCAACTCCCTCCACAGATTTTCTATGGGGTTGAGGTCTGGAGACTGGCTAGGCCACTCCAGGACTTTCAAATGCTTCTTACGGAGCCACTCCTTTGTTGCCCGGGCGGTGTGTTTTGGATCATTGTCATGTTGGAAGACCCAGCCTCGTTTCATCTTCAAAGTTCTCACTGATGGAAGGAGGTTTTGGCTCAAAATCTCACGATACATGGCCCCATTCATTCTGTCCTTAACACGGATCAGTCGTCCTGTCCCCTTGGCAGAAAAACAGCCCCATAGCATGATGTTTCCACCCCCATGCTTCACAGTAGGTATGGTGTTCTTGGGATGCAACTCAGTATTCTTCTTCCTCCAAACACGACGAGTTGAGTTTATAGCAAAAAGTTCTACTTTGGTTTCATCTGACCACATGACATTCTCCCAATCCTCTGCTGTATCATCCATGTGCTCTGTGGCAAACTTCAGACGGGCCTGGACATGCACTGGCTTCAGCAGCGGAACACGTCTGGCACTGCGGGATTTGATTCCCTGCCGTTGTAGTGTGTTACTGATGGTGACCTTTGTTACTTTGGTCCCAGCTCTCTGCAGGTCATTCACCAGGTCCCCCCGTGTGGTTCTGGGATCTTTGCTCACCGTTCTCATGATCATTTTGACCCCACGGGATGAGATCTTGCATGGAGCCCCAGATCGAGGGAGATTATCAGTGGTCTTGTATGTCTTCCATTTTCTGATGATTTTTTCACACCAAGCTGCTTGCCTATTGTAGATTCACTCTTCCCAGTCTGGTGCAGGTCTACAATACTTTTCCTGGTGTCCTTTGAAAGCTCTTTGGTCTTGGCCATGGCGGAGTTTGGAGTCTGACTGTTTGAGGCTGTGGACAGGTGTCTTTTATACAGATGATGAGTTCAAACAGGTGCCATTCATACAGGTAACGAGTGGGGGACAGAAAAGCGTCTTACAGAAGACGTTACAGGTCTGTGAGAGCCAGAGATTTTCCTTGTTTGAGGTGACCAAATACTTATTTTCCACCCTGATTTACGAATAAATTCTTTACAAATCCTACCATGTGAATTCATGGATTTTTTTTTCACATTCTGTCTCTCACAGTTGAAGTGTACCTCTGGTGCAAATTACTGACCTCTGTCATCATTTTAAGTGGGGGAACTTGCACAATCGGTGGCTGACTAAATACTTTTTGCCCCACTGTATTTGTTCCTTTTAAGACACATTTACTCCTTTAAGGCATAAATATGTCATGAAAAGTTAGTTGACTGTTGCTGATAAATATGTGAATGAGTTGCATTAGGTAACTGGTCGCATGGCTGTAGAAAACCATTGCAGAGACTGATATGGCAGCACAGCACTGTTCACACATCATCTGGTCCTTAATTCTGCAATGAGAAAGGTCAGCGAGAGGAGAAGTATCATTAGCTGAGCCCTGACTTCACCTCCCTACCGACGTGAATAAACTCGGAGACAATGACAGAGGCATGGTGAGAAGATGATGGATGGAGGAAGATGAGAATATAATAACCACAGTGTGACATTGGAGCCCTTTACTCAGGTTTTTCATTGTGTGTTTGAACAGTCTCCTCTCTCTGCATTGATTTTCTTTTTGAGAGTGTCCATTTTGTCAGCGAGAGCTTATCAAACACCAAAATGATTCATTTCCCTCTAATGAATAGTTGCCTGCTTGCCTTAACTTTAGGTACCAATGTGCTGTGTGAGCGCTGTATAAAATATCAGACTTTGCTTTTTTTGCACTAGTGGCTTACTGTTCTGTCCTTGTTGCAAAAATGAACATTTGTTTGAACTGTTTTGGCGATTTTAATAATTTGTTTCATACTGCAAAATAAATAAGTTGACAGATTTTTTGAAAGACTCCCCCAAAATGTATCTAACTTTCTATAGATCTTGTTCAGATTGCAATTTCTTAAGCTCAAAGATTGGGACGAATTAGTTTGATTTTTGATCCTATCATGTTAAAACTGCACATAAACACACCATCACGGCTGGAAATGAACCTGATAAAGTGAAGAAGAGATTTTCAGATAAAAAATTTTAAAAGACCTTTTCAGCCCTAACAATTAAAATACTGTAGTTGTTGAGACATCTATGAAGAGGGGCTTTTACTAATTAGCATTTGCCCTCTCAAACAAAGACTGCTGCTGCTTCCATCAGGATCACTTAACATACATTTCTAATCCAACTATAATTGAAAAGCTACAATAACTTAATGTACATCAACTAAAACGAGCACATTTTTTCTTTAAATACTAATGCAGACTCATGCTATATTATTTAATTTGCATGTATTACTCTGGGCTTAACTAAAAGACTTTACTAAAAGCAGTGCATGTACTTCAGCGATATATAATTAAATGACCATCAACATTTCAGCACTGATTAAAGTGACATTTACCTACACTGCTATTTAAGTACTCTACTAATGGAAGGATTTCCACTTAATTAATACGATAATTAGTTGGAACAAGCCATTGGCTAACCTTGAGGGCAAATCGTAAGAAACACATGCACAGATAATGTGTGACATGAATAATCCTCGTTGTTTAATTGTTTCAGTTTTTCATAAATTACATGTTACTAATTTCTATCCAGTCTGAGAGCGTAAAATCTGGTCTTATCCGTGTCTCCCCCACATGCTATCAAAACCTTTACATAATTATGCAGAAATCAACTTTGTAAGGTGCCAGAGGGTTGAAACTACAGTCAGAAATGTAAGAGTGTGTGAGTGGTTTATAAATAAATGTTCTGGAAGTGGTCAAGTTTGTAGTAACAGTCCCTTCATTCAACTGCTGCTAACAGAACTGATCACAGCAGGTGAAAGTATTAAAGCTCCTTGACATTTTGAAAGGCTGGTACTGACTCTCCTGTTAAAGTTGAACATTTCTACTTCAATTTAAAAAATTACCTGTGCTACAACCCTCGTAGAGCTGCCCCCACTGCAGCACCACAAATGTACAAATGCATAATTTACATAGAAGACATAAATAATTTCATCCCATGAATATTTACAAAAACTCTGAACGTCAACTAATGTTGTCAGAACAATTTTGGTGAAAACTAGGAATACCCAGCTAAAGGGGGCTGAACTAGAGTTTAACTGATCTCTGGGTTAAAAGTACACTATATTTAGTCCTCACGCTCCCTTTAAAGCTACCTGTTGTGTAGCCCTAGAGATTAATATAATTAACGATTAAACGCAAAGTGGTGTATAAACACAAATTGAATAAAAAAGGCGAGTGAAAAAGAAACACTGATGGTGAAACCTAGTAACGATGGGAAGACCCCAGCAGCCTAGATTTTGCAACGTAACTAAGGGAGGATTCAGGATTACCTTGTCCATTGCTAACGATATGCTTTGTCAAAAAGAAAGTTTTAAGCCTAATCTTAAAAGTAGAGAGGATATTTGTCTCCTGAATTTAAATTATGAGCTGGTTCCACAGAAGAAGGCCTTGAAAGCTGAAGGTTCTGCCTCCCATTCTACATTTAAATAGTCTAGGAACCACAAGTAAACAAGTGCAAGTCCTCTATAAGGTGGTATCGCACTATAAGGTCTTTAAGATAAGATGAGGCCTGACTATTCAAGACCTTGTATGTGAGGAGATAGATTTTGAATTCCATTCTGGTAGCCAATGAAGAGCAGTCATTATATGGGAAATATGCTCTGTCTTTCTAGTTCCTGTAAGTATTCTTGCTACAGCAGTTTGGATCAACTGGAGGCTTTTCGTGTAGTTTTTAGGACAGCCCAATAACAATAAGTTACAATAGTCCAGCCTCAAGTATAAGATGCATTAACTAGTTTTTCAGCATCACTCTGAGGCATGAGGTTTGTGATTTTAGAGGCATTGTGCACATGCAGCAAAACAGTCCTATATATTTGCTTAATATGCACATTGAAGGTCATCCAGGTCTTTATGTTTTTAAGATATTCCTGCATTTTAACTGAATTGCGTGTGTTATCTGGCATCATGGATAGATGGCTCTACGGATCATTTGCATAGCAATGAAAATGTATGCTATGCCTAAAAATGATACTGCCTAATGGAAGCATCCATAATGAAAACAAAATTGGTCCTAACATGGAACCCTGTGGAACTCCATAACTAAAGAAGAAATCCCCATTGGAGTTGAGATAATGTTTAGAAACCAATATTTACATTAACACAGTTCATTTGAATAAAATAACTGAAAAAAACATATGCCAAGAGAGAACTATGGCACTTTGAGTTCAGTTTGTTTATCTAAAAGTTCCACTCAGATGCATGAGGTATGAATGGTTATTTATTTAGCAGAAATGGGGAATTTTCCTTTACAACCAGCCAACACTCTACCAGTGTACCAGCTTAGTTTTCTACTTTCAGAAAGTTCAAGAAAACACCTTGTAGAACTGCGCTATCTATCAGTGTCACAAGTTTATAACTTTTGGTGTCTTTACCATTTTTATCATTTATGAACACCTTTGCATTTCTCTTTGTATTTGTACCTATACGTCTTTGTATGTATGCACTGTAACAGAAGAAATGTATCTTCATTCCTCTATATTCTCAATAGTAATGCTAACAGGACATTGAATTGTACCCTGACCTTGACAATGCTGGTTTCCTCTTTAAAAAGTAAATAAATAAATAAATGATTTTTTAGCTTTGCAAAGTTTCTTCCAGACATCATATAAAACTTCACTGGATAAGCTGAATTCCTCACAGCAAGTTAGCGAAACTTGATGAGCTGAACTGGTGGGGAATCTTTTTAAATGAAATAAGATGTGTTTTGCAGCCTTTAACCATTTTGGTGACCACTAAAAAAGCTAAAAATTATCTTTGCGGGGGGCATATGTGATGCATTTTTAACAGCTTCCGGTCAGAGACAGAGGCTAATTTCAAGTGGTTGCAATCTCTGGCCTCAAATCCCAGCCTCCCACTGTTAACTACTTCCTGAAATTCCTTCCAATCCACAGCACTCAAACCTGTTCAGAGATTGACTCTCTAACCTTGCCTGCTTGCTTAGTGTATCTAAGCTTCTTCCTCCATCTACCACATCACCTCCTCATGGCACATAGAGTTATGCAAGGTTTAATGGTCTACAGAGTACTGGACCACCAAGTAGGCTCCTGAGTTGAGAGGGGGTTCGGTATCTCTGTCGGCCATGACTGCTCACACTCTTCTGAGCCTGAAGTCAATCCCCGAGACAAAGAACTCTGCTCTGGGAGAAGGAAAGGCTAACTTTGCATCCTGGCTGAAGATTTAGAAGAGCTGGAGTGTGTCAGACTTGATGTTGGACTCAGTTTTAATTATTTAAATCTGTTACATGAGATAAATATGTTCTTATAAATGTTTAGTAGTCAGAAAAATTAACTTCTCTTAGACTTTAATAAATTTGTTAATAATTTGTAAATTGACAGGTATTTATTTCTGCTCTATTATAGTGCTCAAAGCATTGCAAACCCACCTATACAAACAAACACATATAGTTATAGTGTAGTTGTAGAGTAGTCATAGTGTACAACAGGAACTGTATTAACAATACTATAAAACATAGTATTGTTAATAGCATTAACTGTTGATCCATAGGCAACAGCTAATGCTAATTTCAATTTGTACACACAGTTGAAAGATCTGTCTGCACTCCCTCCACAATAAGAGAACTTATACCAAATATTTCTTCCAAGAGTAATACTTCCACCCACAAAGAGGCAACTGAATACTCCTGGACATTTTGTATGGTATTTATGTTTTGTACGGTCCCCTGTGCTTGCATACATGCCTGACAATGTCGGGGCATGCTCCGAGACAATGAATGGTGTCCTGGGAGATCTCCTCCCAGTTTGGACCAGGGTATCACTGAACTCCTCCAGATTGGACTACTGTAACTCCCTCTACTCGGGCCTCCAACACTCCTCTCTCTGCCGGCTCCAGTTAATTCAAAATGCAGCTGCGCGTCTTTTAACAGGTACGAGAATTCATGAACACATAACTCCAATTTTAGCCAAATTACATTGGCTCCCTGTTAAATATCGTATAGATTTTTAAATTCTTTTGTTCACTTTTAATATTTTGAATAATTTAGCGCCCAGTTATCTTTCTGATTTACTCCACTCATACAATCCCAACAGAGCACTTAGATCGTCCAACCACAGGCTCCTAGCACAACCTAGGACTCGAATGAAGTCGCGAGGCGACCGGGCCTTTGCATCCGTGGCACCCAGACTCTGGAATAACCTCCCCGTTCATATTCGCACTGCCGAGTCTATCCAGTCTTTTAAATTACGTCTTAAAACTTATTTTTTTACTTTGGCTTTTGATTCTGTCTAGTTGGCTGTTTTAGCTTGTTGCGTTGTTACCTATTGTCTGTTGTCCTCTTTTATTGTTTGTTTTAACTGTCTCATGTTTTTATTGACTGTGAAGCACTATGGTCAACACTGTTGTTTTAATATGTGCTATATAAATAAATTTTGATTTGATTTGATTTATGGTAGTCAAACTCTATTGCCTAGCCTGGAGAGATCTGTGCATTATTCCTCCCCAGTCTATCTCTGACCCAACACCAAACCGGTTGCGCTGAACGATGTTACAGGCAGCACAATATTTCCACGGCTTCTCCAGACCCTTTCACGTCTGTCACATGTGCTCAGGGTGAACCTGCTCTCATCTGTGAGAAGCACAGGGCACCAGTGGTGGGTCTGTCAATTCTGGTATTCTATGGCAAGTACCAATCTGGCTTCATGACCTGATTTTTTCTTAGATGTTTATTTCTTAACCAAGCACGCTTTCACCCTAAAACTATGACGTTGACTGTCTCTTATAAATATTTGATGCTACAAGAAATATCTATATTGAAACCAGTTTCCTATAAGCTCAGCTCAATGTGAAAAATTATACTCACTACTCATTATTTATAACGTAATAACAAGAAAACAGAATATACACACATAGCATAGCTTAAAATCTGTTTGTTATATTACATGACATCTGAATTACTGCTGAATTTATTATGTTTTAATGTCTATTCTGCAGTTAGATAGACTGAGCCAATTACAGCTTTGTACAATGAACTGCTGAGCACCATGTCGGTGCAAAGATAGCTCGCTACCTGGCAACATTCATGAACAACAGCGTGAAAAATGGCAGTGCAATGGCGATGGAAGAAATGCAGTGGTTACACATGCATATTACATCTTTAGATATTTTCAGAAAACCACTAAATATTCAGCTTGAAGAATTGATTTATTAGAGATTTGTTGAGGTCAAACAAAACAATCCGTTCACGTGCCGCCAACAGGAAACAAACATGACGTGATGAAAAATGTCGACCAAAGCAAACATTAAAGGAGCGCATGTACAATTTCGGCAGCTTATCACCCAGAGGCAAAGATGTTAAAGTATAAATGCAAAAGTTAAGAGAAAGGTTGACTGAGTTCTTTGTGTAGAGGAGAAGCTTGGGTAAAAAAAAAAATCTACTCAGGAAGGCATAATCTCTCAACTGTATTGATGTCTAAAAATATCTAAAAGTGTAACTTTATATATTTTGTTATGTTTAAAAAATGTTCTTAACTTTAAACTAAGCCCAGGTTGTTTCTTATATCTAATATCTTGTTGTTATAACCAAATTGATATGCTAATCAAAAAAAGGAATGCAATAAAATTTATTGAAAACACAGACTTTCATTTCTTTAACTTCTAGTGGAGAAAAAAAATGAAAAGTAAGGTTTATTTGGCTTTAAAAATAAAGAGTTAAAATTATTAGTTTAATGTGACTGCATATTTTTTTAAAGTTATTATGGCTGTTCTGTGCACTGCCAGATCCTTTTGTTAAAAAGATGTAAAACATTATTTATTTGCATATCATCACTTGCTCAGATGCTGCTGTATAGATACTGTATAGGAGTCCGACAGCAATGAATGGCTTTATGCACTTCTTTACTAGATCCAAAGCTACTAGTGCACTGCAGAATCTTTTTTTCTCTGAATCTGGGTGGCTGACAGTGACTCTGAAATCTCACAAACACACACACACACACAGTCACATACACAGAGGCTAAGCAGGGAAGCAGTAGGAGCCAGCAGGAGGGAAATGTCAGCACAATGTCAGGGTGTTAGCTTGGCAAGGCACGGCAGGGCTTGCCTCTGAATGTTTCTGAATGTCACCACTCTGGAGGACAGTGGAGCAAACACACACACACTTAGATCTCAAACAGAGAGAAGAGCAAACAGAGAGAAGAGGGAAATCTGTATTGCCCCGAGGCAGCGGTCACGCCAGGGGAAAATGACCGACAATAAAATGTATCTCACTCCTTTTATAAGGTCATATCTGAATGCCACTCAGTGATTATTAAAAACAATGCAGCAACTTGGGTCATTTGAGTGTGCATGAGCAGATGTGACGTCTGCTACTGAGGTTGTGGAGACACGTGACGTTAACTTGTCAGTAGTTTGGACGTCTGATAATCAATATGGGATCAAATGAATGGGTTCCCTGTGCATAGGTCTGGAGACAGCTAGCTAAAACTTCCTTGTGACTGCCTTGGTTGTAGCATGCTGCTGCAGTCATACTTCAAATGGAAGTGAAGGACTTGTCTACAAACACTGTCCAGCTACTCTCTGAGGTAAAGTGAAATGGAGAATGTTTGCATTCAGCATAAAGGTTGCTTTAAAACATTTACTGCAGGCTCAGGGACAGCTTTTATTTTGAAAACAAGACTTCTCAATTCCTAGTTTGTGTTACACTAGTTGTACTACCAGTAGGCTAGTAGTTCATCAGTATTTGGAGACAAATATAAAAAGCTGCAGGAAATCTGCTAACAACTAAAAGCAATTAGTAGGTTTTGGTTCAGGAACCAGTCATGAAATACACATTTTCAATCAAAAAGTGGTTGTACCAGGTCCATCATGGTAGAACAACTCTCACGTAATATGCACACTACTCTGCTAACACTGTAAAAATAAAAAGACTAAAATAAAACAAAAGAGAGAAGTCAGTTGTCTCCGACTCAGAGATCTGTTTAGTAATTCAAATAGCTGCAGTGTTGTGTCCTTTAATATCTCCAAAAAGTGGATTATGTTCATCTAGATTTAACGTTTTCAGTGGGAGAAATGTTTCGTCACTGTGACTTCTTCAGTCTCAGCTGACTGCAAGTTTCCCCAACCTTATAAACAGCACATTTGCATAATGACTGAAACTAGCACCACTAACGAACACTGGGCTGTGAGGTCTGAAGAAGTCACTTGGATGAGTAACTAAATGTTTCTCCCACTGAAAACGTTACATCCAGATGAACACAATCAATTTTTTGGGATTTCTTTACTCGGATGATTGAGTGTGCACCAAGACTCCTTTAAAGTCTGTTTCCTGCTGTGGTAAAACATTTCATTCAAACACGTTTTAGCAGATAGATTTCAAATAGAAACTTTGTTTTCATCCATAATGGTCAAATTAAAGTAGTCACATTACAGCTGTACTTGATATTCAAGTAAGAAAAATGCACAAATCAGTCACAATATTAAAACCACAAGTGCCTAAATTATGTAGGTCCCAGTGTGCTTTCAAATCACATTTAGTGGCTTATTGGTGTGTGCCACTGGCTACTGCTCAGATATAGACCAAAACAAACTAAAACTGCCAGTCTCAAGATCGACTTCATTAAATGAAGTGAAAGAATGTGACACTTCAGTGTCTTATCAGTGTGTTAATTTGCCATTTTGTCAGATGCCACCTGCGTCTTCATCATCCTACACCAGTTATGTCTCAAGCCTTTGAGTGATGGTGAACTGTTTTAGATACTTGGAGTATCTTTAGGACATCCAGTGACCTAGGTGCCAGGAGTCCACTATTTGTGCCCTCCTGGCACATTTTTGTTTGTTCCTTTGTATGCTTTTTTATTTGCTAATTTGTTGTTGTCTTTTACTTGCTGGTTTGATTTTAAAAATCACTTAAGTAGGGTTAGAGTAGATACAAAAAACTACGTGGTTAGGTTTAGGAAAAGGTTTCGGGTAAAATAGCTGAGAAACGATGAGCTGGGTGTGGCAGACCTGTCTCCTTAATGCCACAACCAGGAGCATCAGGTTTGCCATCAAAGTGCGTGTTGCATTTTAAAAGAACCACACAAGACTTTGAAAAGAGGCTTGCTAAATTAAATGAAATAAAAACACATGCAAAAGTTGCTGGTGAGGCACTGATATTCCAAAGATAAGACTTTCTGGTATATGCAGACCGAGCCATCAAACCCACTGTCAATACAAAAGTAGTCCCTTAAATAATTAGTTGCAGGTTAAAAATGAATTCAACAAAAAATAAATCTTTTTCCCTCAACCTATCAGTCTTTCAGGTGTTTATCTTGAATCAAAGTCAGAAACAAGGGGTGTTCAGTATTAAAAAGAGATGCCTGTGTGACACAGTAGCTGCTGGTTTTCTTTGTTTCCTGAGACAGTGGTAGTTTATTAAGTTGTCAGCCAGCTAAATCATTCATGAAAACAAAGAAAAAGTTGCAGTGACTTATGACTTATCTCAGAGCTGAGCAAAAAAATAAATAAACACCGTCCTTTGCTCCCTCTCACACACCTACGTCTACAGGCCGGCATTGTGGGAACCACAAGAAGATGTTGTGAGAGATAAATGAGGAAGATAGGCTTGTGTTTGGCTCTGCTGTAGTTGGAAGCTATTCAAAAGGGCAAAACTAAGAGGGCAGATCTTCATTGATCACAATGACCCCCCAGAGACTAAATAGACAATAACTCTTCAACACACACACACACACACACACACACACACACACACACACACACACACACACACCTTTAGAAGTGTGTGTGTGTGTGTGTGTGTGTGTGTGTGTGTGTGTGTGTGTGTGTGTGTGTGTGTGTGTAAGACAGTAACACTACAAAAGAACTGCATTCAGTGCAGTTTCTAAGTTGCACATAAAAAAACCCCCAAATGGTGGTAATCTCCATTTCTCAAGTCCATTTACCAGACTTGTGAGAACCCTCATCAACAAAAGGTATCATCAAATGTAGTTGATACCTTTTTCAGCCATTTAACACCCAGCTCTTTGAAGAATCACAGACCAGAAAACAATTTTTCAGTTGCAAAACCCACTTGGTTGTCACTGGGCTTAAATTAATTTAATTTCAGTTCTTCCCAGGAATCAGTGCCAAAATACGTTTCTATTCGCCAGGAAAGCACCTGCAGGATTCTGGGCCTCAGTTGTGCTTTTGTGTCCAGGTGCAGCTTTGTGTAGTGTACCACAGGCTTTATAAAGTCAGGTCCAGGACTCCCTCTTCCTGGGCATTAACTCCTGGAATTAAGGAGGATAACAAAGTGTTTCTAGGCCGGTTGAGAAATCTCAGCTTGTCCTGGATCTCCTCAAGGATTTCTTCCTAGCTGGATATGACTAAAACACCTCACCTGGGAGGTGTCCGGGAGAGATCCAGATATCCAGACAACCTCAGCTGGCTCTTTTTGATGTGCAGAATCAGTATTGCTCTGAATCTTTCTCATAAAATTGTGCTCCTCTCTCTATGGCTCTAATCCTGAGCCCAGATACCTTCAGAGGAAGCTCATTTGTGCAGCTTAAAATACACAATCTTACCCCTTCAGTCACTGCCCACGGCAAGTGGAGATGGTAGGAATATAAACTGACCAGTAAATCTGTAGCTTCACATATCCACGGTCACCACAGCAGATCACCACAGCATCTGCATAACTACAGTCGCCCGGATCAACAAGGTCCGCGTCAGGTGTTGAGGAACCAGGGCACCCTGACGAGAAGTGGGCTACTGGAACAAGAAGGCATCGGTGGGCAAGAGACGAAAACAGGGCGTTGTTGGAAGGCTACTACGCAAGTAACCCTGGCGGAAGGGGTTACGTGAATAGGATGAGGGACCTATGGATTCTTCGATACCCAACATCCACAATGACGGCGAAACAACTAGTAGCTCAGTGTTCCAACATTCGAAAGAAGGGACTGCTCTCACAGCTAGAGATTGACGAGGTACAACATAAATGCTACGGCAAGGGGGGAGCCAGTACGCCAGGTCAGGGGGGAGATATCATCACCCCCACCCGAGATTGCGATAGGAGAAGGATTGTTGAGTGCGAGAGGAACTGACCTGAAAGATAGGATCATGGCCAAGCTTGAAACCTGGACCCCCCGTAGCTGGTTACCAAGATTACATGAAGTACCCTCAGAAGGTCTGCTAGATGATGTTAATGCAGCACTACGGACGATACCTACAGCCACGATTACCGACACTAACAGCTGATCTACAATACGGCAGCAGTGATCAGTGAGATGCTTGGCTACAAGTTGAACAGCCACAAGGGGCAGTACCCTCCATGGAGAAGGAGGCTAGAGGCTAAGATCAAGGTAGCACGGAGAGAGGTTAGCCAACTATCGGAGTTGCAGAAAGGCGCGATGAGGAAGGTGCCTAAGAACCTATGGAAGCTGTCCATACCTGAGGCCTTGGAAACTGCCAAGCAACGACTCAGCCAGCCGCTCGAGGAGGTACACCAGAGAGATAGAAGGCAAGAGAATAAACCAGCTGTTCTCCACGGAACCAATATGAGAACAGCACCACCAAGGCTGGAGGCAGAACAATACTGGAAGAGCATATGGAAGAAGGATGCAACCCATAACGGCAATGCTCAGTGGCTAGTGGATCTGAGGGCAGACCATCACAGTGGCAGATATATAAACACCCAGCACGCCCCTGCGGGCGGTTTATCCTTCAAGCTCGAGTCCTCTACCAGAGGCCTGGGAGCTTGAGGGTCCTGCGCAGTATCTTAGCTGTTCCCAGGACTGCGCTCTTCTGGACAGAGATCTCCGATGTTGTTCCCGGGATCTGCTGGAGCCACTCGCCTAGCTTGGGAGTCATCGCACCTAGTGCTCCGATTACCACGGGGACCACCGTTACCTATTCATGTAGCGTAGTAGCATTCCAACAACGCCCTGTTTTCGTATCTTGCCCACCAATGCCTTCTTGTTCCAGTAGCCCACTTCTCGTCAGGGTGCCCTGGCGGTTGTCAACATGCAGACATGTTGGACCATACACCCTCAAGTATTGAAAAAGTAGCTTAGCAACTGCAGGACCTGAAATCTTGCTTTGTACATTTATTTAGACCCAAACCCAGGCTAGTTAGTTGCTCAGTTAATTTCTGGTTCAATAATATTCTGCAAGATAACATATGGTGTGAGCTGTGAGATGGAAAAAAATGATTTAGGAGAATTAATTTCCCATTAAATGGCTCTCTAAATTCCAAGAAAAGTCTATTGTACAAATTATTTAAAAAATGTATAACTGTCTCAAAAGCCTGAAGAAGAAAAGACGTACTATTAGCATTTCCTTTTCTAATATACATAGTCACTGTGATTTATGAATGTTGGAGCAGACACTGAAGTTTAAATCTATGGTTTTTCTTCTCTAGTCTCAGACTTTCTTCTTTTGTTTGAAAACTAAATATCCATCAACCTGCTTATGCTTCTATGATTTATTCAGTCTTATTCAGTATTTTCGGGTGTAGTTGTAGTTGGCTGACCTAATTATAAAACATTTTTGTTCATTAATCATGAGACTACTTCAACCTAAATCCTCAAAAAGGTAGACTCACATGGCTTTTTACCCGAGGAAAGCATCTTTGACCTCTAAGACTAGAGCAAAATCATAATGAGCACACTGAGCACACTCTCATTCAGACATAAAAATTTCCATCCAAGAAGAGATGCAAACTCACACAATCTATTGTATTACACAAATGTGCACAGACAAACACACATGCACACAAAGAGAGCACTGAAACAAGTGGCCAGTGATGCAGGCCTTCCACGGAGATCAGTCTGATAATGGAGCACGGCTGTTAAGTCTGGAGATGAGATGATGATTGCCAGATGGCCCAAAAACAAATTAAAGCATTAAAGCCCCAAGCTCATTTCTTTATTAATGCAGCTAAGATGAGATTCTACATTAATAGATGAATGATTAGCCACTCCAGGGTTTCTTAAAATTCACCCAAACCTGACTGGAGCAGAGATTTCAAGGGCTGTTAGATCTGAAAACAGATGCTTAAAATTGTGTTTCAACACATTGTGCTCAGCTCAATTTAACTTTAGAGACACTTAACTGTTCGGAAGACTGCATAAAGACGGTAGGTTATATACCCAGAGTCTGGTTGAATTGAATGCTGTTTTATCAGATTATACGGGGAGGATTTTAAGTAGCATTTATTTCTTTTCTTTCTATATACGTGATTTTAAAAATAGCACACTCTTTGAGTTGTATTAATTCATTTAGTGGTTATTATTAGTACAACAGAAGTGCATGGATGCAGGCTGACTTAAAAACCACATAGTTTAGCCAAGTAAGCAAAACTTTAGTTCAGTGGCATTCTATCGCAACAAGCAAGGCAAGCAGTGCTTGCTTTGTCACATTAAAACATGCCAAAGTAAAGCAATCTCCCTCCTTTCATCTCAAGCAGCCCCTTGCTTGTTTCCATCCATCTTTTCCATTATTGCCATCTTGTGGCTGCAGTTGGCTATTGTTGCTGGAAGTGCCGCTTGTTTTATAGTTATAGAAGACTGTAGCTCTTTCCATTTTCAAGTTGTGGCTATCTGCTATTAACATTGACTGAAGATGGGAAAGAAAATATTTACAAACAAGCTGTGTTATTGATTTTAATTAGAAATTAGTCAGCAGACAGCCTGCTGGAGGCATTTCTCAACCAGGCAAAACCTAGTGGTGCATTTTATTACATTTCTTTTAAGAGTGTTTTCTTGCATGTAAAAACAATTCTACTATTGAATTAAATTCTACTATATTGGACAACTATTAGAATCTTTTACACGGACAATGATTTTTTTTTTGTTACCTTTCTTTGCTGTAAATAACACTGACATTGCAATCTGATTTCTGTTAGGTTTTTTGTTTTGTTGTTTTATCTTTTATCACTCTCTTTTTAAAATTTTGGTTGCAAAACAAAATGGTAATTTTAAAAAAAAGAAAAAGCTACTCTTTAAGGCTTTAGGGCTGCCATGATTAGTCGACTATCAAAATCGTCGACGACTGATTTAATAGTCGACGCGTCGTTTGAAGCTTTGTAAGATCACAAAAGACGCAGGAATAAGTAGTAGGATTTAAGAGTGTAATAACGGACTGAAACAGAAGATGGCAGCAATGCATGTACAAGGATGCCAGCTGCCGTTAAACCCCGAGGAAGAAGAAGCTCTGTCCCAGAATTCATAGCGCAGCCCTGTGTTAGGTGCGAGCTGTGTGCGGACAGAGATAAGACCCAAGGTGCAGACTCCAGAGACAGATGTGAACTCAAAACCGCTTTAATGTTAAACTCTAATATAACATAACTGGAAACAATCAAAATAAACTAACACCAGAGGACTGACAGAACACACAGCTTGGTAAACGGTAGATCGGACACAGAGAAACACAGGGCTTAAATACACAGAAGGAGCAATCAGGGAATGAATAACAGGAGGGAAACACAGCTGGGGCAAATCAGAACTGACGAGACAAAAGGAAGCGTAAACTGAACACACTGAGATAAGACAGAGACCTTCAAAGTAAAACAGGAAACACATAACACAGACTCACATGCAGGCACTACAGAGGGAACAGAGACGTGGGACCAGGGCAGACACAAACACTGACTGAACACGGAGATATAGGAACTAAGGATACACAGAGACGCGAACTAGACAAGGGGATACAGGTGATAGGGGAGACAGAGCAACTAAAGAAGACAGAGACATAAACCATAAGACAGAACTCAAAGAAACCAAAGACTAAAAAGTATAAATAATATAATAAACTCAAATACCCTGGGTCAATGACCCAGGCATCCTAACACCCTGCTCAGTTTCCAACAATGGCGGCAGCTAGTTAGTTTTAATATTACTCTTATTATTCTTTCTGGGTCACAAAATAAATGTTTAACATATTTTCAGGCGAGAATGTAGCTGTGTAAACCTCAAATATCTGCTCAGTTTATCAGGACACCACATATTTTCAAAAGCGCTCCGACGTTTTCGGAGACGTCTGTTACCCACTAGCTCGATAGCTAGCCGGGGGCAAGGCTCACTATAGAGCCCGTGAGAACACCGGACTCCCGGCAAATCGTTTTCAAACCCACCGCCGTCTTTCGCTACTCAGGTTAAACATATATGAGTCACTTAGATAAATTTAAAATGTTATTGTTTGGCTTTTTTTTAATGTTTTTTGTTCCTGAGTAAATCAGTTTGGCTGAGATTAAAGTTATAGTTTTTACACAGCTGAATAAACGTCAAGCAGACAGCTGATTATCAGAAGTGTGAGATGCTCGAGAATATACTCCGGTGTCCCGTTATTTAAGATAGCAAGGAGTTTATTAAAACTCGATCCAACACAGCTGATTTAAATGGCTAAATTACCTCCTCTCCAGAGGCCTGGAAATGAACTAATCATTTGATTCAGGTGTGTTGACCCAGGGTGAGATCTAAAACTTGCAGGACATTGGCGCATGTGTCACCCCTCCTTTAAGTCATGCTGTAAATGAATGAATGTCACAGAAAAAGGTAAACTTATGTCCATTTACTCACACATAACAAAAGAAAATATTTCATGACTATTTCTTGTTTTGCCATGAGACTAGGTTGTTTTGTAATTCTAAAATAAATGCTCACATGAAAGCTGCATATATATCATTTGGCAGTAATCCCAAGATTATTATGAGACTGATCAGCTTCCAGACAGCAGATGTGACGCTATGGCCGTATCAAGCAGAACAAAACACATCTGAATGCAAGCTGCAAATGAGGTCTTAGTCAGTGTATGTATAATCGAGTGTTCAGCCTCTGCTTACAAATTGATGATGAGCACATTGTGATCACATATTTTTGTCAGTAAACAAGGGAGTCAACTGCCTAAACCCGGAGCTACAACAGTATCCCTGCATTTAACACCATCATTATTCCCACGTCTTTCCAGCCTGAATACACAGTGTACTAGAATATCTCTCTGCAACCCGTCAGCTTAGACGTGTATGGTTTTTAGCACTGTTACTTTAGATATAAAATAATAAACTATTTATATGAGTGGCATGAAACTAAAGATCCACTCTGTATATTTCTCCCAGTGGTTAATTCACTCTTTACATAATTTATTCACCCACTGACTGCATTTTGGTCACACAATTTATTTGTCCATTAATATTAAAAACATTTGTCCATAGAAGAGAAGTATGGTCTGTGAGAATGTCAGTTGCATATAATATCTGTACTTTCAAGCATGCACACATTAATGTGATAAATCCATGTGTCCAAGCTTCTATGTGGTGTACCAATGTATTCATTGAAACACATGGGTGAAAATGCAATAAAATAAATGTATGGGTGCATACCGTATTGTCTGCTATACATTATTTAGATGAGATGGCTACACGCACTCAGCCCACCCATCGCCAGTGATTTCCCTTTGAAACAGTCTACCCTGCAATTAACTACCCCTGGAAAGTTCACCCTCCTCCCACTGCTATTGATCTAGTGGTCAGTTAACTAGGCAGAGGAAAAGGATGGTGTGCATTCAAGTTTATTTATGTGTGCTCCAGCAGAGCACTGTGCAAGCTAAGACTAAACTTTTGACTGTAATTGTATTTCATCTAATTTCATCAGTTAGTTAATTTGTTTAATTAGCGCAGTTTTTCTTCTAGTCTAAAGATACATTAGGATATATAACTAAAAGACTAAGTAACCTGAATCTGAACTTAAACATTGACTAAAAGGAACTAACACTAAAAATATGAACTGAACTTTGTTTTTGCATCACACTATATAAAGAACTGAACAAAAAAATACAAATAGTATATATTTTGTATACTATGAAAGTCTTGAGCCCCTCCTCATTTGTTTATATTTTGCTTCCAAGAAGCCGGGCTTTTTTATCATTATTAAAGTAGTCTCGAGTGTCACGGTCGCAGTGGCAGACCGTGTGGAGAGTGTGTTGAGGACTCAGGTGCAGACACAAGTGAGGATACGGGAGTGAACTTAAACAAAAGCGAGCCTTTTATTGTGGCTGAAGGTCACAAAAGAAACAAACAAGAATGAGGGCAGCACAAGAGCAGTAACTAAACACAGCAACACAGGGGCACCACAGGGGACTGTCCTCTCCCCCTTCCTCTTCACCCTCTACACCACAGACTTCAGCCACTGCACAGAGACCTGCCATCTTCAGAAGTTTTCTGATGACTCTGCGGTGGTTGGATGCATCAGCAGGGATGATGAGACAGAGTACCGGGCTGTGGTCGACTCCTTTGTCACGTGGTGTGAGCAGAATCATCTGCAGCTCAACGTGGCAAAGACCAAGGAACTGATCGTGGACTTCAGGAAGACCAGGAAACACTTGACCCCTGTTTCAATCCAGGGGGTCAGTGTTGACATTGTGGAGGACTATAAATACCTTGGAGTACACATTGACAATAAACTGGACTGGGCTAAAAACACCACAGCACTTTACAGGAAGGGCCAGAGTCGTCTCTATTTTTTGAGGCGACTGAGGTCCTTCAACATCTGCCAGAAAATGCTGAGGATTTTCTATGAGTCTGTGGTGGCCAGTGCGATCCTCTATGCTGTTGCATGCTGGGGGAGCAGGCTGAGGGTCGCAGATGCCAACAGACTTAATAAACTGATCCGTAAGGCCAGCAATGTTGTGGGGATGGAGCTGGACTCCCTCAAGGTGGTGTCGGAGAGGCGGATGCTGTCCAAGATAAAGACAATGTTGGATAACACCTCCCACCCACTCCATGACATGTTGGTCAGTCACAGGAGCTCGTTCAGTGAGAGACTGAGATTACCGAAAAGCACCACTGAACGACACAGGAAATCATTCCTGCCTGTGGCCATCTCCCTGTACAACGCATCCACTTAACACACTGTTTGCTGCTACAACTACACATGTTTCTTTTCCAACTATTTATTTATAAGTGACTTATGTATGTATGTATGTATGTATGTATGTATGTATGTATGTATGTATGTATGTATGTATGTATGTATGTATGTATGTATGTATGTATGTATGTATGTATGTATGTATGTATGTATGTATGTATGTATGTATGTATTGTACTATTCTTAGTTAGCGTATTGTCTGTCTTGTCTTAATGTTGGTTTAAAATGGAGCACTGTAACAAAAAATAATTTCCCCCAGGGATCAATAAAGTATTCTGATTCTAATTCTGATTCTAAACCGAAACCTAAACTGGGAACAAACTATGGTAAGGCTATGGCTGGGGATACAAAAGACTGGGCATGGAAACACGGAGGGTGGGAACACAGACGACGCGACACTGACTACATGAAACACAGACTAAATACACATGAGGGATGATCAGGGGAAGTGGCCACACATGGGAGCACAGCTGACACAGATACACATAACGAGACATGGCAGGAGTAAACAACACTGACGGGAGACTGTCAAAGTAAAACAGGAAGTACACAGAGGTTCAGACAGGAGGAGAGAGAGCACGGGGAGGACACAGACATAACGGGCTGGGGAAAACATGGAATAAAACACAAGGAGAGATGAGGGCTCACAGATACACAGGGGCACACAGGAGGTAACCAAATAAGGAACATCTTAACTAAATAACCTAGGAACCAAGGCATAAATAGGGAACAAAATACAAAACACACAAAAACTAAGAATACTGGGCCAACAGGGCCCAGGACCATGACACTCGAGTAATAGTTCTCCAGGCTTTCTCAAGGTCTTTCAGAGTTGTTTCTGCTGCTGTGGAGTCGGGGCGGTCTGCCTCTCCCCACCGCAGGGAAAAGGGTAATACCACCTGGGTCTGGGTGCAGTTCCCCCCTCCAGGGGCAAGGGTACCTAGACCCGGTTCGTAGAGTACGCTTGGGGAGTGTGATCGTGTGTACAGCGTCTCTTTATGTCTGTCTCCACGTTGGTTGAGTGTGGAGTAAGTGCATATTAGAGCATCGGGGTGGGAATGGATGTTTGTGTCTGTGTGTGCCTGTATGTCTGTGTCTATATGTCAGGTTGGGTATCAGACGCCACCTCTCTGGGGACATCTTAGGCCCTCCAAGGTTTGGAGGCCTATCTCCCCCCACCACCACTTCCCCTGCCAGTGGCGGACTCCCTCAGACATCGGTGCGTTGGTGGTTCTTTGTGTCTGGGGATGGGCGTCCAGGTACACACCGGCTCACTCCTTGGCGGCCGCTTATCGGGGCCTGGAGCCTGGGGCTCGCTCGGGCCACTTCGGAGGTGGGGTGCCCCCGGCCTCTCGGCCTGGGGCTCGGTCACTCAGGCACGGCTGGCTGCCGGCGGAGCTCACGGGCGCGTCACTACAACTCCCCCTGGCTTCTGCTCCGCGGCTGCTGAGTGAGCCCTCATCTGGGACTCTCCTCAGCTCTTTCTGGGACAGTGGCACAGCTGCCCCTCTGTTGGTCTTCCTTGGTCTCTTGTGTTCTGGGGGCCTCTGGATGTCTGGAGTTTTGATCTCCTCCATACCTGCTTCATGCCCTGGAGGACGGGGCTGTGGCCCCCCCACACCCTCTAGCAGATTATTACATGAAGGAACCTTTTAAAAAACAAAAAACAAGCGCGTCCATGCTCACAGGTGTACACACGGGTGATCACACCCACAAACTACACCCTTTTTGGCTCCTACCTCAAAGCACACTGTGTTCTGTTGATCTTATGTGCTGCACAATAATGTTTAATATTTAGTATTTACTGTCATATTCCCATATATCATTGTGATGTTGTTTATTCTATTACTCCTCTTCTCTTCTGCTTGTTTTCTTTTTTCTTTCTCAGCAGGTGATCCAGGTGATCGATATATGCATTTTTTTTTTCTCTGCCCGTTCTGTTGGTTTTTGGTTTTTGCCCTTCTCCCCCGTCCCTCTTCTCAGCTGTTTCTCTTTCCCTCTTTCTTTCTCCCCTTCTTTCCCCCAGTCAAGTCTGTCCCGTATTCAGCAAGTGAAAATAAAATAAACAATAAAAGGTGAATCAAATGGACCATTATGGAAAGGCTGGGATGGTCAATTTGGTAAAGTAAATCCGTTGGGCATCTTTCTTTGCCTTTAGACAATAATTCTGATGGCAAAAGAGCCAAACGGGACAGGCAAAAAAAAAAAAAGAAAAAAGAAAAAAAAGAGTTGTTTCTTAAGAATGAGTTGCTTTTTTAACTAATTTTCAGTCAAGTCATTGTACCTGACCATTTTCAGAGAGAAAAACAAGAAGTCAATGTGTCTTTAGGGACTTTGTTATTATTAGCCTGTCACAAAAACACATCACTTGTTCCCATTTTTAGCTGAAACTATGAAAAACGCTAAAGATAACACAGTTTGAGAGGCACAAAGGAGCACAGTGTGTCTTTAAGTTGGAGAAACTGGAGGACGAAACAAGGTGCGACAGGCTTAAAAAACAATCTATAGCAGATGAACAGTATATGAAAGTCATGTACTTAAGAAATAGCAACAAAAATCCAGCAAAGATCTGACACCAAGCCTGAGAGATGCATTTGGCCTCATCAGAAATGGTCTCAGTGAAAGTGTAGCTGTTAAGGAACCATTATTAAGAAAGGAAAACAGAGAAAAGGCTGAAGTACGACAAAATACACACTAAAAATCAGTGAAAACCAGTCTTAAGGAGTGATGAATACAAATTTGAAATTTTTGGTTCAAATCATCGTCAGAACTTACAAAAGGGGTCTGGAAAGTGGTACAATAGTGTCTACAGGAAAATCACACACAGCACAGACTGCAACATTATTGAAGCAGTGTGAGATCATCTTGACAGAGGATGGAACAAAAGGCATCCAACATCCAAAGAGAGGCGTTGAATGATACTGTTCGAGAAGCCTGGGAAATTAATCCTGAAGGCTACTTTACAGAAAAGTCCCATATTGAAGGGAGTTAAGGAGACGCTAAAGAATAAAGGTGATCATACCAAATATTTTTTGGTATTGTCTTTGAAGCTCAAATTTTGAGCTCAATCGAATTGTACAAATTGTGTTTATTTCTCATATATTTTCATGTATATTTGCACGTTTCAAGAAATCACTCTAAAAGAAGTAAAGGGTGTCTAAAGACATCTAAGTGACTCGGTTGCTCAATTCATTTTTGAGGTCATGTTTGAGCTCATGGTACTCTGTGTAGGATTTTGGGAAAAGGACACCAGGATAATAACAAAAGTTAGTATACCCCCTAAAATTGGCAATACATCTGATATTTATACCATTCTTCTCATTATTCTTTGTACACCAACAACAAAATGTTCTGTTCCACCAGTGACCACAACATCTCCCATGAGGTTACAGCAAATTACAAATTACAAATTGCACAGTCCTCAATGTGACTGAGTTGTATTCTCCTCCAAAAATATGTGTTGGCATATAGAGCGAAACTACAACAGCTATTTGTTGTGAAAAAGGGGAATTATACTTTCTGGAGACATGCTTTTCATTATAGGGTGAGAGATCAATAGTGAAGACATTTATTAAGTGTCAGTACTTTACACTAAGCCAGTGTGCTGAACCACTCTTTTCTGGCAATAAATTCGCAGCAGTACTGTGATATTGTTTTCAGGATGCTGCTGCTTCATCATTCTCTCTGCAGTATGTGCAAACTCAAAGACTCTCAGCTCCAAGATGTCTGCTAAGAGTTTAGGTCTCAACAACAAGCACAAGTTCGTATTTTTTCAGTGAATAATGACTTTCCACCTATACATCATTGCATGTTGGATTTGAAGCGGTTTAACATTACCGTGATGCAATAACTGAAGATTTGTGGAGATACGCTTATCAGTACCCTATAATAAATAAATGTGATTTGACCTGGCAGGTTGCTTTGCTCGCAGGGTTTCTTTCTCATGCAGCAGAAGAGCAAAGTAGTATGTAGAGAGCAAAAGGAAATTAACCTGGAAATAAAGGCCCTGGAGAATGCATTCAGCTGAGCTGAACTTAATGCAGGTGGAGGTTGGGGTGGAGAGGATTCTTGGAAATGTCTGAAGCAGTGACAGCAGCAAGCACATGAGGAGACTATAAGAACACAGACCTTTAAACAGGGTAGTGGATTACTGCTGTGCAGACACTGATGGTGACTATATGTACAGTGTGTGTCAGCTGGTGTAAGAGACCCAGCCTCATTTAGGTAAAGAATCCCCGGATAGTGTCAGATGAAGCATAAACACAAGTTATTAACTTCAAACATCCCTACAAAATCCTTATAAACAGAAATTGCTCCATACTGACAACTTGATGCGCTAACACCTCTGTTATACTGGTTTCTTTACATATCTGTGCTATGTGCATTAGTTATTTATTGTTGCTATCTGTGAGCAGCTGAGAAGCTGTAACTCTTCTGTTGACTTTATTTCTAATTGTTTGTAATATTTTTAAAACATCCTATCCAGTCGTTAAGAGATGACGTGACTGTTGGTCCCCCTTAGACTCAAAAAGGAGGCCAGAATAGAGTATACATCACATTACATTATATTATACATTACTACATTAGAGCAGGCCTATCCGGTCGTTAAGTGATGACGTGACGAATCCTACTTCTGGGCCTAAAGTAGTCTGCGTTTAATATGGCTTTTGTGTTGTTAACATGTTTAATGTTATGTATTTTCTTCTATTTAATCTCAAGAAGCTCCTAAAACAGTCAGTGATCACTGTTGACCTCCCTCTGCTTTTATTACCGCTAATCATTTATTTAAGCTCAGTTTTTAAATCCTTAGGATGTAACTACAGCCCAGCCCATGTAGCAGTATATGAATGACTAACCTCGTATTGTGGATGGATTATCTCAGTCCTGGCTGAAGTTTGGTCCTTTTACAGCATCCTGCCATGCAATTACATTTGTTCCTGACCACCGAGAACACTCATGTTAACTTTTATCGAGTGGAAAAAAAGTTAGCTTGTTTATATTATGCTAACATTGCTGTGTCGCTAGCGGTCACGTAGCACATCATTATATACCAGCTAGCCAAACTTCAGTAACCCTACAAACGTCACTGCTGTTTAGTTTTCTGTCTTCATTTATGTTGGAAGTGATAACAGAGCTGTACGTTTTAATTTGTTTCTAAAACCCCGCAGTCAGGACATGCTATATTGTATTTAGATAGAAGCTAGCGAGCTAACTTCCTGCTAACTTCTAACACCGTTAAATGTCATAAATTCCGTTTTCATGGATGCCTGGATGTTAAACTCAATTGTTACACCTGGTAGAGCAGAATGCTGATCATTTTATTAAAGATGAAAGACTTTAGACAGTTTTTCAACTCTCAGTAATGCCATAGTGATCGTTTGATATATGGACCTGCAGTGGAGTTTAGGCCCAGACACGGCTAGTGACGTCAGACTTAACAACCGGATAGGCTCTACTTCCTCTGTTGCATAGAGCTTATTATCTATTAGTGATTAAAGACAAATCACTAAGCTGCATTGTCAGTCTTGGGTAACACATTTCTTAATTACTATTGAAGTAGAAGTAAACAATCATCTGAACAAACTATATTACATTATATTACAACACTAAGGGTGAAAACCCCCCATTATCATTCTGTTTATTTATTTGCAGTGGAGCAAAATGAAATTTGTTGTGTTATTTATCAAAAGAACCAATAATCGCTTATACATTTGAGAAGAAATAATTAGGATAATAAATAAGTGTGGTACAGCATATTTTCAGGTGAGAATCAATAACAGCATTGATTGACTTTAGTAATGATAACAGTATAGACAGAACTCTTGACATGTCCATGCCTGCTGTTATAGAAAAGGGAGACATCAATACAGTCTGACTGGATGTTATGGTTAATCTCTCCTCTGTATGGACTTCATCTATTGATTCTTTTCAGCAAGAAATACACAAAACATAAACTAATAAAATCAATAAACAAATACAATACAAAATGAAACAAAGAGAATCGGAGAGGATAAACTCTTGATATAAATAACGTTTTAAAATTTTCACAAAATACACTAGATCATGAAATTAGATCAAATAATAAAGTGGATAATTTAAAAATGCAGCATATGTAGGCATGTGCGAAGATGTCTGGTACCCCAAGCTTTTGGGTTTCCGTTCGATTGCTGTCAACTGATGGCATTTGAGCAGGCTTTGCTTGCATGCAGGTAAACAGTTGATGTAAAGAGTAAATGATGGGTTCAGATACTTTTAAACCTGCATTTGTAAACGATGAATGGTGGACGTCACAGAAAGACTCGGAGTGGATATCTACTGGCTACTCTGGTGTTTGGTGTGTGTATAAGGTTATATATAAAAAAGCACTGTTTCTTTAGTAAGTCTGAGTACACTGAATACATCTGAAAATAACAAATCTAAAAATAAATTTCTAATAGGTTTTTATTGCATTTTACTGCAGTGTGCACTATAGATGAGCTATCTCCACAGCAGTAATGAAGGTGCAGTATTGGTGCAGTATTTATGCCTCTCGGTTTTTGAGAGACTGTTTGAATATTCAACAGCTGCTGCGAAATAGAAAACCCCTCATTTTGCACTCGAAGATATGGACACAGCTAGTAATTTGGCAGAATTAATTAGATGCAAAGAGGAAGAGGGGTTGCGCGTGCATGTGTGAGAACATGCCCACGTTTGTTTGAGAGAAATACTCCAGCAGTTGCAGTAAGTTCAGCATGACTCACATATTAGCTTGTCTTTAATTAACGATACTGGTCTGGAGCTGTCACACTGACACATCAAATAACCAATGATGGCGAGCTAAATACAGAAACAAAGAAAATCATGAATGCCAGACTGTTTTTAATCTTTCCCTTCATCTCTTTTACCTCATGAAAAATCAATTTTCCATGAGTGAAAAACTTAAAACCTCTATTATTAAATAGAGACATACTTATATAACATATAATAGGTAAGCATAGACACGTATTCTCAAGCGTGGCTCTGAAACAGATTATAGAATATACACAAATAACTTTTGTGTTGTGCATCTTTTCAAATAGCTTTGAAAAATGTTTGGGAACCGATGCATCTAAATATGTTTTCCATCCTCCTTTCCTTCGTCTTATCGTCGTCCTCTCCCTGAGTGTCTAAGCATAATTGAACTCAGGCTTGCAGAAGGTTATTTCCTCCACCCACACTGAACCAAATGCAACACTTTTTTTCTCCTCCTTCTTACTCAAACCCCGTTTTGTAAGAATGGAAGGCAGGTTGCAAATGCATCACTTAATGTGTCAACCACTACATACAGATTACACATTCTTCAGACTCTCTGATTGGCAAGCAGCACAATATCAGTAATTAGTGGTGGGGTGGATGAAATAGAGGGATTTCAACAAACAGAGGAAGGCAGACTTAAAGGCAGCTATCCGTCTTGACTAACGAGAACCAGCTACAGATGTTTCAGTCACATGTAAAAAACCTTTTGTCTTATCCTCATGTCATAATTCTAGTGCTAGTGTCAACAAATATTTCTGCTTTTATTTTAACTTTCTATTATGTTTAAATTTACTGTCTTCTTGACAGCTTAAGATTTGGTTATGGTTATGAAAATAATGGTTATTAAGTTTAGTTCTTTATATGTGCTCTGTTTGATCATTAACATATCGTTTTCATACTGAAATAGAAATAAATCAAGCTCATAGACTGTCTACAAAAGATGGCTGTAGCCCCTGTGACAGCACACACTGTTTTTTAGACTCAACATACCATTTCTGCCTTTGTCATTTTGCTTTCTGACCTCTCCATATTTAGACATAGGCTGGAGCACTATGTTATAATCTACCAATAGTAAGCTTGGTTAGCAAGTTGCATTGAGGAGGCAAGTTGCTGTATTGCTGTAAATATTTATATTTTAGCATGGGTGTCTATGGGGACTGGGTCAATATGGAGCTAACCTTTAGTGGTTAATAGAATAACACAAGTTTTTGCCACTTTTGACTGTTTTAGACAGAACCACAGCACTGAAACTGCTCTGACCAAAGTGTTTAATGACATATGTCTGAATACAGACAGTGGAAAAATGTCAGTTTTAGTTTTACTGGATCTCAGTGCAGCATTTGATACAGTTGACCACAACATATTACTCAAACAACTGGAGAACTGGGCAGGTCTTTCAGGAACTGTACTAAACTGGTTCAAACATACTTAGAAAACAGGAAATACTTTGTATCAATAGGTAACTTCACATCTGAGCAGACAAGTATCACATGTGGAGTTCCCCAAGGTTCCATCTTGGGACCCCTTCTGTTTAACATTTACATGCTCCCACTGGCACAGATTATAAAGAACAACAAAATAAACTGTTGGGTCTGTGTTTCCACAAGCCCCGCTAATTCTAGAGACTTATTCGTCATGAAGAAAACAAGACAGTCGATCGATCGATTATTTGCGCAAGGGAGGCCTCGTCTGTGTCCACCGCGAAAATGACCCCCAGATCTGACCTCCTCCTGCTACCTTTTATTGAGAGACAGTTCACACAAAACACGTCAGAACAAAGCCACGCCCCCTTGGTTCTAAGACAAAGCATTTTATGTATATGTGTGAACTTCTGTAAGTGTGTGTGTGTGTGTGTGTGTGTTATGTGAGAATGTGTGTGTGTGTGTGTGTGTGTGTGTGTGTGTGTGTGTGTGTGTGTGTGTGTGTGTGTGTGTGTGTGTGTGTGTGTGTCAGACCTCCTGCTGACCAAAGGGTCGTAAACCCAGGAAGCTTACATCAAAAGAAACAGATCTTTCAGATAGGATGTATCTACAATAAAACCTCCCCCAGCACAGAGTGGTTGGAGAGGTGGTCAGGATCAAAGGAATGGCTTTGATCCTACTGCTTGAACTAAGACTGTACAAATTTAAGAAACACAATGGCAACATTCAACAATTAGACTTAACATAAACTATCATAGCTATGCAGATGACACACAAATATATATCACAATGTCACCAGGAGACTGAGGCCCTGTACAGGCTCTTGGTAAATTTATTGAGGGAATTAATGACTGGTTGTGCCACAATTTTCTCCAGCTAAACAAAAACAAAACTGAAGTAATAGTCTTTGGTGCCAAAGAAAAACGATTACAGGTCACCAGAGAACTTCAATCTATACACCTAAAAACCACAAACCAGGCGAGAAATTTGGGTGTAGTGATGGATGCAGACCTAAACTTAGAAAAACACATTAAGACAATAACAAAATCAGCTTACTATCACCTCAAGAATATTTCAAGGATAAAAGATCTGATGTCTCAACAGGACCTGGAAAAACTAGTCCATGCATTCATCTTTAGTAGGCTTGATTACTGTAACAGCATCTTTACAGTTCTACCTAAAAAATAAGTCAGACAACTACAGCTCATTCAGAACTCTGCTGCTCGAGTCCTCACTAAGACCAAAAAAGTGGACCACATCAGTCTTTACACTGGCTGCCTGTCCGTCAGAGGATAGACTTTAAAGTTCTGATCCAGGTCTATAAAGCTCTGAATGGTTTAGCACCAAAATACATCAGTGACCTCCTGACCCAGTATGAACCTTCCAGATCCCTCAGGTCATCTAGATCCATTTTTTTTAATCAGTTCCCAGAGTCAGAACCAGACACGGAGAAGCTGCATATGCTCCATATATCTGGAACAAACTCCCAGAAAGCCTCAGATCAGCTGAAACACTCAGTTTATTTAAATCCAGGTTGAAGACTCACCTGTTCTCAGCTGCATTTGAATAAAACACCAAATCCACACTTTTAAGCTTAAATTTCAAAACTTACATTTTAACTACTGATTTTATCTACTGTTCCTTTCTTTTTTTTTCCATTTTAAATCATGCTTTTTATTTGTTTTTGTTTTTTAATGTCTCTGTAAAGCACTTTGAATCACCTTGCTGTTGAATTGTGCTATATAAATAAACTGGCCTTGCCTTGCCTTGCTTGATCAAGATAGTTCTTCTTACACCAATAGAATGCAGATACCGGTGGGTGAAATGAGCTTCCTCTGTAAGGTGTCTGAGCTAATCTTTAGGAAAATTCATGGTAGCATTGTTCTGTCCGTTTCTGGGAATGCAGCCTTTGCGGATTTGCATGCAAAAGTCCTCCAAAAACCCTAAAACCAAAACATCAAAAAACAATGTACCATAGCTTGGCTTGGGAATTCATTGGGGCTTCCAAACAACTTTGAGGTGGTTTTCCACAGACAAGGAGGTCTGCTGTCCCCACAACCCAGACAAGCAGTGGATGTGGAGCATCAGAAAACTCTGTTTTCCACATAAATCATGCACATTCATCCCAGTTTGATTGCATAATTTTACCCGGGATCTCCACACTCCTTAATCCCCTTAACTTTTAGTGGGCCTGTGGTTTGAAACTCGAAGGCTTAATCCCTTCAGTCCAGGAGAGCTGAATCCACGGAGGCAAAGTGAACAAACATTTAGACCACAGATGAAATGTGGTATTAATTTTCCATGGAGAGTTATAACCTTTAAGCCCCACTAGAGAAGGCAATGTTGGCACAAACAAGCAGATTTCAACCATAAGTTTATTCAACAACCCTCAAAGGCTAAAGCATTTTGCTTTGTTGTCGTACCAACCTTCATTTTTCTTTTTATTTCCTTTTCTTTTGTATTTCTCCTTGTCATGTGCACACTCTCATAGTCTTCCTGTTACACCCTGAAAGTTTGGTAGGATCTCACTGTTACAAAGTTTCCACAGCCATTTGTTTTATGGACTGACACAGACACACTCCCACAGAGTTTTATTAGGGACTCAGCAGACTATCTCCATTACAGACATTTATCTGACTGACAGTAATGCACCAATAAAAAAAAGGACAGGAAGAGGGCACAGACCAGCAGATGACCACTACACACACTCCAACACACACTACACACATTTTTCTCTCAGACAAATGTAATCAGTGTATAACGTGTTCTGTGTTCCAGGAAATATTCAGTGATGAAGTGTTGCAATAAACAGTTTTGCTAGTGATTTCATATATTTCCCAGAATGCTTCTGTCATGCCACAGTAGGGTTGTGTACCTTGAGTTAAGGCAACAGCCTCGCCTTCAGAACAACAGTTTGCAATAACAAATACTGTATCAAACTTGGCTTAGTTACAAAAGAACAAATAAGGAAGGAATAGAAAACAATCTGACAGCTGATAAGTGAGACTCTAATAAGCTCTTGGAAAAAGTGGTCTCAGTAGAGTCACTTTCACTGTATATTTATTAAGTTTAACTGACAGTGAGTTTGCAGTTACTGTAGAACTTCTGGATTTGGAACACAGCTCATGTTGCTCTTAATGTCCTAGCATTGTCTAATTAGCCCTGAACACAAATTACATTTGAGGCTGATATAAATGTCATTAGTTTTGCTGGTATTTAGGTCATTAACTAAAGCATGAAACATTAAATTTTTAAACTAATGATGGGGCAAGATTAAAAAGGGGGAAAAAGCAAATGGATATTACTGTTATGAGGAACATGAATGTCTCTGTCAAGTCTCGATTTCTACTTAATGATAAAAAAAATAAAACAGGCTCTTGCTGTGTGATTCTCAGCGAATGACACAAGACCTGAAACTTTATCATCTCCGAGTCTCAGCAGGATTGTTCAGGCTTGAAGCATTTTTCGATGTTGTCTCATTAAGTTTGTCTGTTCTTAGAATATGCTTCAACACACACAGAAACTGACCTTGCACAGGCGATGCAACACAGCTGCTTGTATAAATGCTACTTTAGGGAATAACTTCACATCTCACAACTCTCTGTTCTATCTATCAGGCATGAGTGAGAGATAGAACAGGTTCATTTTTCAGGGAGCTTATTGATAGAAAGCCGGTGAACAAGAGGAAAAACAAACTTGAGCTCTTTTCAAACATATATTTGGGTTTTTAAAGGGACCTAAGTCTAAAGCACGAAATCCAAAAATTTTTTATGCAAGACACAAAAACTGTCACAACATTTTTATGTTGACTGGAATAATAGTAATATAATCCAAAACAAGATGGCTGAATGCACACCATAGATCAGTAAAAAAAAAAAAGAAGAAGAAGAAAATGGTGAGTTTAAAAAGGCAAGTTTATTGTTGCATTGACCAGTTGCACGTCTTACTGTGTACGACACAATGCTCATTTCGTAACTGTTGGTCCCCCTTAGACTCAAAAAGGAGGCCAGAGTAGAGTATACATCACATTACTTATATATATTATACATTACTACATTAGAGCAGGCCTATCCGGTCGTTAAGTGATGACGTGACGAATCCTACTTCCGGGCCTAAAGTACTCTGCGTTTAATATTGACTTTTGTGTTGTTGTGTGCTATAATGCGGTTCACCTGCGGCCTCGCAGTTTTGCAGATATTTTTTGTGCAAATATTATGGGTTTTTATGTTTGCTCTTTTTTTTTTTTTAGCAGCGCATGGTGTTCTGCGTCCTGATTGGTTGTAGACCATTGTCAATTAATCTCCTCCCTGCCGTGTGTCCTCTACAGTACAGAATTCGTTCAGCTTGTCAAATTTACATAAATCTTCGATTGCTAGCAGTGTGACTCTGAAGTGCTGTATGCTTGTAAGTATTCTCCCCAACAAACGCAACAATGTTGACGAAATGTTTTGCACTTCCGGAGGCTCCCAGAAGGCAGAGTAAGATGCTAACCATTGCACAAAAAGTTGGACTTCTGGACATGCTAAAGGAATGTAGAAGTTACCGTATTTTTTGGATTATAAGGGGCATTAAGCAAAACAAAACAGTCAGTTAAGTCAAACTTTACTCAACTCATTCTTCTTGCTTCCTCTACTTCCATACCATTGATTCATTAATGTTGAATTCTCTCGCAGCTTCCCACGTTCTGGACCTGAAAACAAGGTTTGATCTTTGGTTTCATTCTATAATACTGGACTTATTTGTCTACGAAGGTTTGAACTTTGAGAGTGTTTAAACAAGAGAGAAAAGTGTGAAAAGGAGAAAAGTGAATAAAGTGTGTAGTGAGGGGTTTTACAGCCTTAAAACATCTATAATAACTGTAAAAAAATAAACTTCCCGGATTTCACCTATCGCGGTTTATTTTTAGAATGTAAGTCCCGGGATAACCGAGATTTTATGCTGTATAGCATAAAATCACTATGATACTTGCCCCAATGTGCTATATATCGTAAGGTAGCGAAAATATAATAATACACAGAAAACCCCAACAATCAAATGAACCGCTCTGAGCATGGATGGCAACAGTGGGAAGGAAAAAACCTGTTCTGCCATTCTACCATTGTTTCTAAACCCTAGAGATGGTTGTGTGGGAAAATCCCAGTAGATCAGCAGTTTTTTAAAAACTCAGATAAGTTCTTCTGGTACTAACAACATGTTGATAAGATGTTCAAAGTCACTTAAATCACCTTTCTTCTTCTGATGTGCACTTTACGCTTCACCAAGTCATCATGTCATGCATGCATGTAGTTGCTGCTATGTGATTGGCTGATTAAATATTTGCAAGAGCAGTTGAACAGATGTTCAACACTGGCCATTAATGATGAAGTGGCCGATAAGTACAGTGGCGTTGTAGGTGAACACCCGTGGTCGCTGGCAGTGAAGCTGACACCACAGCTTCAGTGCCAGTGACCACAACATAAAAGTGGTAGCCTCACTCAACCAGACAATGGTTTAGGTGGTCAGTTTCTTCTCCATTAGGCTGTTGTAGAAACAACTGAATCAGTTGTCAGCGTTAAGTGGTGAATGAACATAGCCATTTTTTGATAAATGTGCTGACAGCTGCTGCTGCCATTACAGCTTCATCTATCATGGTAGACTGGTGTGCTCTCGCAGGGTCCATTACTTTCTGTAAGGCACGCACACACACACATATGGAAGAAATGGGTGAAAGCTTCAGAAATGCTCAACAGTCTGGAGAGGAAAGGACAAGCCGTCTTGTGATTTAATGGCATGAAACGCTTTATTCTGAAAGACTGAACAAGAAAGAGTGATACTTTTATGTTGTGTGTGTGCGTGTTCATGTTCAGCACTCTTTTCCCCTTCAGTAACACCCCCATCCCATCCCACCCCACCCCCCTTCACTTCAGCATTTCCTTCCCTCTGCTCACCCAAGAAGTGGAAATCTTGACAACCCAGGCTGCATAGCTAAAACAAACGTCAAACGCCACCAGCTAGCAGTAGCAGTCGGAGCATCACTGCTGTCTGCTCACTCTGTATGTGTGTGTAGGTGTGTGTATAAATGTTTGTATCATACAGTTTGTCTGTCGCTTGTATGCTTTTCCTTTGGTTGATATTTCTTTAACACACTCAAGATGTGACTGTAACGAGCAGAAGAGTGAAACTACACAGACATCTGCTGTCCTCTCACAAATGTGTCGGATTCTTTACAAGCAAATAAAAAATGTTCTTATTTATGAGCCTGATGGTTGTAAAGAGTCTTAGTAATCATTCTCATTTAGCTTCTGAAACTTTCATGAGAGGCTCCAAGATCCACATCACTGTGATATCCTCTCTCTTTCTCTCTCTATAAATACATAGATCTCATTAACATTCTTTGAGTGGCATAAAGTCAAATGCCAGCAGTCACGGTCAGACTTATAATAATGAACACAGGCTCTTTGTCAAGTAATTCAACCTTCGCTAATACAAATTAGGTTTATATGCAAATATCATGAAATACAGATTTCAACTCTGTGTCAAAGATCAGTACTACTCTATTGTAAGAAGTTTGTATAATTAAGTAAATGGTCTGTGATACTATTACTGAGGATGAAATAATGCATGTGAAACTTGTGCAAATTGCCTTTGTTATAGGAATTTTGCTAGGCTGATATTGAAGAATGAGAACTGCAGGACAAAAGACAACTGGGCACCCTTTATCTGCTGAAGATTTCATGTGATTTATAGCTTAAGAACAACAATTGCCAGTCCTTTGGGTGAGATTGTTCTGCCAACCATTACTTAGGTTGTGTTGCTCCTCATCCAAAACCATAGATGCAAAAACTCTAGTGTGCAAGTTATCACGTAAGTCACTGTTTTAAATGATTAACCAACAAGGGCCATGGGGAGGTATATTCTATCCCAGCTGTGGCAGTCAGTCTATCACAGGGCTAACACCCAGAGACAGCCAATCATTCATGCTCACGTCCACACATATGACCAATTTAGAATTACAAATGACATAAACTAAGAAAACTGGAGCAGCAATCCCCTGCTGGAACAGATGAGAAGGTTCTAGGAAAACGCTGCCGATGAAGGATTTTCTGACAATTAGAATCCATACGATTACAGCACTGTTTGAGTTGGAACCTCTGCACAATCTAGTGCTTAAGGCAACTGTGTGGGTATAGTACAGGTCCTAGATTTGTAGATAAAATGAATGCAACTGCAGCAATGGAAAAGATAATGCACAGCTTTTAGAGTTAACTTTAACTTTCAATATGTATTAATAATATAAAACGTGAACGCAAAAAAACCCTTTAATAGTTTCCAACAGTGTCATTCACTGTTAATACTTAAAATGTAAATATACAGTATATTCCTTTCTATAAACCCAAGAGAATCACCACTGTTGTATTAAAAAAGGTCTTGATATCCAATCACAAAAGACAACTTAAACTTAAATAATTAGAAATACACAAGTCTGCTAACCTTTACTGAACTGAGTGATTATGCTTTATGAATGGCCATGCTCCCAAAAGCATAGATTAAGACAGAAAAAACCCCAAATTCCTGCACGCTACTGTTTGTCATCGCTCTCTTTGACAGGCATGTGCTGTTTTCTGCTCGTTATTAAGGTTTTTAATATATTTATCCATATGTATCAAACAGAACAATAGTTCTGGCAGGTCACAAAGCAAAACTCATCTCAGTGCTTCTGCACATATATTGGCTCATATAAGGCATGTGATGTACTTAATCCTGCCCTCAAGTGCTGTCTTATCTGCGTGCCACTTTGCAACCCACCTCCACCACAGCTCCTCCTTTCATGCTGTATCTGACTTAATCAATGCACGGAAGAATGAGGCCTGAACAAGGCCATGCTGACAACTATAAGTTGTCAGCATGGCCTATAAGAGTTTAGATTGTACATGCAGAAGTCCAGGGACCCTGAAAGCCTAGAGTTGCAGGTTGCTGTGATGGGATTTATCCTAGTGTTAACCAGGCGACTAGAGACCGCTAGAGGCAATCTGTATCATCTATGGAGTGCATTTAGTTGTCGTTTAGAGTTATGTAGGTTTAGTAAACTGACTATACGTAAACATGAAGCAGTAAGCATAATTTAGACATGGTGGCTTTGAAAGTTTTCTTTTGATGTTGGGATTTTCTGTACTGATGCTCTTTAAAAAAAACCCAACAACAACAACAAAAAACAGCCCCCTGTCATCACGACATGACAACACTCCAGCTGTGAAGACCAAATGTAAAAATGCCAAATGCAAATGACAGATGGCAAGTGTCCTACAACATTATGAAGGACATGAAGTGGAAATAACAGAGAGCGCTGTAATGATGTAAGAGTCTGTAATCTTATCTCCACCAAACACTACAACTCTAGGGTGCTTTTCAGTGTTATTTATTCAGTTGTCATCCATCCTCTTTTTCTTTAAGTATCATCTGTACAGCTAAATATCACCCCCTGTCCCTCTTTATTCAAATATTTTATTTACTGAAAATATTCAAGGATTAAAAAAATCATTCTGAGGATAAAGACACTAGCATAAACATCCCCTATTAGCCTTTGGTTGAAGCTGTTTGTGAAGCCATTTCTTTCTTTTCCTGGAGGCTCTCATGATGTCCTCTACCTGTCATCCAGATATTGTTTCTTAATGAGCTCTGCAGTTTAGTCTGTGGCAGCATTTTCATTAGCTCTTTGACCACGAGCGTCTTTTCAGTGAGTCTTAAATTTCCTCCCGTCCTGAAATCTGAGCTCCTGAAAACTTGGTGTCTTTAACTGCCAGTATTCCTGCCTGCTCTGGTTTTTGATGTTTTTGGGTGTCATAACCCAGTTAATATCTTTTATGAGTCAACATAATATCTGAGAAATTCCAATCTGGTTTTAGGGCCCCTCAGAGCAGAGAGACTGTTCTCCTCAGAGAGATTGATGACCTTCTTTTTAATGGCTGATGCTGGAGAAAGCTCCATTTAAATTCTTTTAAATCTCACTGCCGCCTTGAATATTGGAGTGAAAATAATTTTATAGCAGCGCTTGAAGGCCCATGTTCAGAGGACTTTATGGGCAGCGCGTCTCTTGGAAAGACACCTTGAAAGTGCAAGACATTGAACTCAAGATTTGTGACTGCAATTCTACCATTTTAACTGGACTTGAACCCTATTTGTTTAAGTCAGACATTTTAATCAACTACGTATATGGTCTTCTTCCAAGTCTCAGATCTTCATTATTGAGGGCTGATTTTATTACAAAATCAAGAAAGGTTGAAAGTTGCCACCATGACATCAAACACTTTTTGGTTCCTGATTTCTCAACTTTAGCTCGATGGCTGTGGCCATCTCCATTCTTTAAAGCCAGAAGTGACGATATTTAGATGAAGGCCCGTGCATTAAGTGAACCTTGCTTAGCAAGCTGGTTCCATAAACTGTGTTTGTTACTCAGTACTAAGTAATGTACAAATAAAATGCCTTTTATTTATCAAAACTGATGATGTTTTACTTGTCATTTTATACCACTGAAACAAAACAACTTGACAATTCTTAAAACGTCAACCCTCTGATGATCAGTAACGTGTACATGTTCACTTCATATGGGTAAAATTGGCATACATTCACAGAGGTGCCATGTTCATGCAGTTTCTGGTAAGCAAAAATGTTCAAAAAAACCCTATACTTTTTTATGTGAAGTAAATATTTTAGTTAATCGCCATATAATCTTGGTACCCTAGATATAGGCAAAGGTTTTTTCAAGATTCAACCAGTTAGGTTCAAGATTTTGTAGCAAACGTATCAGTATAATACACATATCATGTTGATGAGGATGTGATTTTTTTGCCTAGTGTCCCAACAGACTCCAGAATCGCCACTGATCAATGTTTTTGTGTGTGTGTGTGTGTGTGTGTGTGTGTGTGTGTGTGTGTGTGTGTGTGTGTGTGTGTGTGTGTGTGTGTGTGTGTGTGTGTGTGTGTGTTACAATGACAAATAGAGCCCTACAAGAGCACACAAGTCTAAAATGATAGATGAACCTTTAATGGAAAAAAAAGATAGAAACACACTAGTAACAACAACGCCCCTAAATTTAAGCCTGCATTCAGTTGTTTCAAAGGGGCAAATTACCTAGAGACAAAAAAGATTTTTTTGCCAGGCTATAAAAATGATTGATTCTGCTCAATACTCATGCATTTTACCATTAAAGTCAATGGGTATTGATTCACTTAAGTGAACCGCTTGGTTTTTCAGTCTCAGAAGTTGCTTCTTAATGAAGATTCAGTAATTTTGGGTCCTTATTAGGGATTAGAAACAGCAGGAATTTGCCTCATATATTCGTCTTATATTCCTAGTATTCCCAATAAACTCCCACACAGCCTCTGTAAAACAGATTTTGCCATTTTAGGTTTTTCAAATGATATTAGATTTATTTTCCTTTTTCCCAAAATCATTTTTAAAAAACTGTAAACTCATCAAATGAATTAAAATTAGCTTAGCCTCACTGAGAACCTGTGGGATGTGCCGGAGAAGACTTTAGCAGTCCAACTCTCCCATAATCAGTACAAGATCTCAAACTGAACATAACCTTGTAACTCTTGGGGTTTGACTTGGGACCAGTTTTTGAGGTCCTGACTAATAGGTGGAAAACGACTGATGGTTTTACAGATTTTTTGACAAAGAGCAAAATGGGAATAAAAGGTAGCATAGATTGATGTAAAATGTCCTGAAAGTTTGTTAAACCACATATTTTTTTAGGTTTCTAGTATGAGACTGCATACTAAATCTGGGTGGAACACACATGTTGTAGCATCTTTATATTGTGGCTCCTAGGTGGCTTCAAATCAGATCAGTCCGGAAATTACAGGCCTACCTAGGACCATAAAAGCTGATCTCAGATCAGGGGAGACCAAGATCCTGTCTGAGTTGATGCGCTCTAATATTTTCCCCTTTAAAAGTCTTTCCCATGGGGTTTATAATGGCCTAATCTGTCCTCACTCTGGCCCTCTTCCCCCTCACTCCCCTTATCTAATAAAATGAAATATGAATACAGGAAGGGGCCAGGCCATATGAATACTGATTCTCCCAATGGCAGGTGAGTGAATGAGCGTAGTCGCACATTCGAATGGAAATGCATGCAAAAAGCCATTTCACACCAAGTGCCATTTCAAGCTGTTGCTAGGAGTAACAAGTGCATCCATATTTCTCCTGGATAGGTGTGATTATGTAGCATTTGTCATAGGCCCTCTGCCATGAAATGGGGGCAGTGCAAGGAAAAAAAATAGCTCAGATGAACTCTTTATTGAAATGGAAAAGCGTGCTGATAATGGTTTCCAATAGATTTCCCATCACGACTCACTAAAGGCCCTGTGGATCTGCTGCCGACTGTCACAGGGGGCCGTGCAGCTGCACTCTCATGCTCCCACCCACTCAGACACTTTATACCTGATCAGAGTGGCCGTTTCTGCAGAGTGAAAACTCTCAGAGTATCCTGACTGAATAAGGAGCTGAGTCCAGAATTTTTTTTATCATTTATAAAGCTTCATTAAAGCTGCATTAAGCAATACTGGGTCTAAGGTAAAGCCTGCTGGCACAGGTGTGGACTTGAGAAACAAGTCCACTAACATCAGACTTGACTTGATAAAACTGAACATATGGAACTCTGGCCACGTGACATTGGATTAAAATCATACCCCCCTATGTTAAAACTTTAAAAAGCATGTTATAAAAGTGTTCTGTGAATCAGCTGACAGTGGATAAAAGCAGCCGACAGACACGCAGCAGATAATCACATTGTATGCAGGCAAGGAGAATTCTGTTTCTGGGCACGAGCAACTAGCTGACTGCTAATGCTCGATATCTGTGACAACAGCCTGAACAAGAAGCCAGAAACACCTTTTAACTCAAAGCTCTTCTGTCTTTTTGCTTCTCCTCAACACAACATGCACGAACAAAAGCAAATCTTTAAACCTCTGCCTCAGAGGCTCAAAGAAGCTGCTTAAAATACATAGCTGTAGCCTACCAAGGAAAACAGAACGGCGACATCTGGCTGACAGTCTTTAAACCTACTGATAAAGCCTAAAGATAACACCGAATGTCTTGATGTGGGAGGCAGAGGTATTAATAAAGGCTCAGTAACTCCCTAAAATGTAATTGCTGCCAGATGCAAAAACTCAAAATTTATAAATGATATTAACAAAGAAAATAATCCCCAGATCTTCACCACATGGTTGAAAAATCTGTCACTGCTGTAACGCTCAGGTATTTTACGTTAGAACAAGACACAACCAAAACTTCAAACCACTGAGATGAGATGAGGAGCTGCAGTCGGATACATGGTGCAGAAAAAAAGCAATCTGGCTTCAACATGGCTGCTGATTACAACCACTCAAGACGAGGCTGACGAGGAGGGCTTTTCAGAAGTGTGTCAGGAGCTGACCTCTGCTCAGTTTCGCATGAAATACTGTTAAAATAGTGGACGATTTTTTTTTTCTTTTTTTCATGGAAGCCGCATGAAATTGCACAGAGCAGGTGAGGACTGCAGGAAGTCAAACACAAAAACAGCAGAGAAAATCTGGTCAAATTTCAAAATAAAAGACTGTGCAGCAAACATGATGCTTCTGAAATAAACTTGGTGTGTTTGCACTGAGTTCAAGCTGCAATGTTAAGGGCACACACCAAGTATATTCCCAGGGTATGCTCATGACAAAATGAGACACACATTAGCAAAACACTTGTCACACCTACTGTGGGCAGGTAAAGAAGAGCTAAAAATAGGTTCATTCAAATTCAGAATTTTTCAAAATTTGATATCATTATTGATATTTTTCCCAACAATGTGGTTTTCTAGCTAAATTTAGTTCCCTGCATCCTGTCAGTTCACCGGTTGGCATACTACACCATCTTGTTGAGCTTGAAAAAGTTCATTTGCTGACTAAGACATGCAAACTGGTTGGCTTTTGCAGACTCATATTCATCCCATTCACTTCATTCACCATTAAAATACTTCCCCCAAAGCCACAGGCAACACACTGATACACATGAGGTGTCCTATGGCATCGGTGCAGTGATGCACAAGATTATAATGAGGTGGATCTTCCAAAATCATCACATATGGATAATTGCATCCTCTTAACACACAGGACCCCTGAGCATCACAATTCAATGGACTTGATGAGAGTTATTTTTAACTTGCACATTCTTTCTCTACGCCTTCCCTCTAGTATTTTTTGGTACTTCAATCTAACAACGTAATTTTTGGTAGACAAACCTAACTAGCAAGTGAAAGCAAAAATAAAAAGTGAGCATAAACAAAACTAATGAGAAAGTAAAAACATACTAAAAAATGTCCCCAATGGTACACAAGCCAGAATCCTAGCAGGCAAACTTGTGAGTTACTCCACCACCACCCCTAGAACCCCTAAATGTGGAGTTTTTCACTTTAAAACAGAACAAATATCCCTTAGCAGCCAGTATTGCTAAAACTATACTAAAATGTTATAACTTACAGTTAGAATGCAGACATAAACTCAGGTTTCAATCTATGCGATTGCAGTTACTCAAGTATAACAAGAACACCAGTGTAGGATGGAAAAAGAAAAAAAATGGTGTAGTCACTATCTAACCATAACCAATATAAAATATAGCTGCACAACCATTAAAAAAACAGCCTGTCTTACACACCAAGTGAGATGTGTTTTTCAAATATTGCTGTGTTTTTGTTGAGCAGGTAAAATAATTTCGCCTTCCCCTTAGACCAAGAGCTCTGAGCCGTTTTTCAACACTCAATCAACAACTCAGGAAGAAGTGTCTTGATCTTTTAGTGAAGAAAGTTCTCTCTTTCTCAAAGCTTTGAGTCAGTATCCCTCCGGTCGTCTGTGTAGCCCCGGGTGATGGTAGGAGGACGGGGCTTGAAAAGCATCAAACGGCAACCCTGTGGAATTAATCAATGCAAGAGAGCAAGAGAGAGGCCGTGTCAGGGAAAAGAAGAAAGGGAGGGACAGAGAGATCAGAAGAAGTGAAGAGTGTCAGGGAACAGATAAGAGGGAAAGAAGAACTGAGTGTCTGCGTTGTGTATATATGTTTTAAGACTGTGCAGATATTGTCCATTTTTTTTGGTTTAATTTTATTTTTATAACTTGAACGTTTACACTGTGAAATTAGGCAATATCAGCTTGTTGTCTGTGGATAGTGCTGAGCCCCTTAGAAGCTTTAATTTAATTTAATTTTCATAGTTTGGTCCCGCCTTCACTGTTGTGATTGGTGTGGGGGTAGGGACAGGCTTAGGGCGTCGGGGGGTTCCCCGGAGGCATCTTCCTTGGGGGGCTCAACCCGGGGTAGCGGTCATGTCCGGTTAGGGGCTCTGTTGGCTCTCCGGTGACTGTTTCCTCGCGGCTGCGTGCAGCGGGGCTAGGGGAGGGTCTGTGCTGACGGACGTGGGTTACTGACCTGGTAGCCTGGCTGGCCCTGGGTGGGTCCGGGATGGGCGTGAGGTTCTGGGGGCGCTCTGTCTCTGGGCTGGGGCCCGGACTGGGCCTCGGGGGCTTGGGTCCTGGTTGGTGTGTTGCCGGGGTTGTGTGCGGGTGGGTGCATGGGGGCCCAGCCCTGGAGCAGGGTGCCGCCGGTGCGTCGAGCCACCTGGGGGGCTCTTCAACTGGTGGGGGAGATTGTCACATCTTGCAGGAGCTTTTCCTCTCCTCAGGAGCTCCCTCTGCAGGAGGGGGAGATACAGGAGAGGTGGAGGAAGATCTCAGCCTGGGTGTTTATTGTCTTATGTAGTCTGGAAGATGAGTGGATGGTGGGGTGGGTGCAGTTTTCTCTGTGGTGGGGTTGGGTGGACTGTCCCGGGCTCTGTGGGGCCGGGCGGCGCTGCTGCACTGGGCCCGGTCTGGATGGGCCTGGGCCCCCTTTCCCTGGCGGGTCGCGGAGTATGGGGGTGCCTACTGGGGTCAGCGGGGGAGCTGGCCCCAGGGAGGGGTCACTTGCCCCTCCCTTCCTTCCCTCCCCATCTCCAGCTGCCTCCCTCTTCCCGCTCCACCACAACCACCCACACATGCAGGGCCTTGGAGTAGGGGTATGTCACCAGGGTGCAGAGGAGGCTACCCCCCCCCCCCCCCCCTCTGTCCCCTTCTGGCTGCCTCTGCCTCAATTTTGTCCCACAACTTAGACATTCACATTACTCACACTCTCATTACACATACATATAGGATCTTGGGGGTGGGCACGATACACGGAGTCCAAAGTACCATCAGGGTGTATACCCCACCCCTGGCATCGTTGCCCACCTCTCAATTTTAAATACACGTAGACATTGAGGGCTAGCAGGAGGGACCATGCGCTTACCTGCTGCTCTCTGGCAGGTAGCTCCATGCCCTCCTGGGTTTTAAATGCACCTTAGAACACACATGCATCAACACTACAATGAGCGGGTGGAGGGAGGTTTGGAGTCTTCTCTCACCCCCGTTCTCTGCGACCTGCTGGAGCAGGGGGGCTAGGTGGAGTTGGCCGTCTGACTGCGGTCTGGAGTGTGGAGCCTTCCTGCTGCTGCGGAGTCGGGGCGGTCTGCCTCCCCCCACCGCAGGGAAAAGGGAAACACCACCTGGGTCTGGGTGCAGTTCCCCCCTCCAGGGGCGAGGGCACCTAGACCCGGTTTGTAGAGTACGCTTGGGGAGTGTGATCGTGTGTACAACGTCTCTTTATGTCTGTCTCCACGTTGGTTGAGTGTGGAGTAAGTGCATATGAGAGCATGAGGGTGGGAATGGATGTTTGTATCTGTGTGTGCCTGTATTTCTGTGTCTATATGTCAGGTTGGGTGTCAGGCGCCACCTCTCTGGGGACATCTCAGGCCCTCCAAGGTTTGGAGGCCTATCTCCCCCTACCACCACTTCCCCTGCCAGTGGCGGACCCCCTCAGACATCGGTGCGTTGGTGGTTCTTTGTGTCCGGGGATGGGCGTCCAGGTACACACCGGCTCACTCCTTGGCGGCCGCTTATCGGGGCCTGGAGCCTGGGGCTCGCTCGGGCCACTTCGGAGGTGGGGTGCCCCCGGCCTCTCGGCCTGGGGCTCGGTCACTCAGGCGCGGCTGGCTGCCGGCGGAGCTCACGGGCGCGTCACTGCAACTCCCCCTGGCTTCTGCTCCGCGGCTGCTGAGTGAGCCCTCATCTGGGACTCTCCTCAGCTCTTTCTGGGACAGTGGCGCGGCTGCCCCTCTGTTGGTCTTCCTTGGTCTCTTGTGTTCTGGGGGCCTCTGGATGTCTGGAGTTTTGATCTCCTCCACACCTGCTTCATGCCCTGGAGGACGGGGCTGTGGCCCCCCCACACCCTCTAGCAGATTATTACATGAAGGAACCTTTTAAAAAAACAAAAAACAAGCGCGTCCATGCTCACAGGTGTACACACGGGTGATCACACCCACAAACTACACCCTTTTTGGCTCCTACCTCAAAGCACACTGTGTTCTGTTGATCTTATGTGCTGCACAATAATGTTTAACATTTAGTATTTACTGTCATATTCCCATATATCATTGTGATGTTGTTTATTCTATTACTCTTGTTCTCTTCTGCTTGCTTTCTTTTTTCTTTCTCAGCAGGTGATCCAGGTGATTGATATATGCATTTTTTTTTTCTCTGCCCGTTCGGTTGGTTTTTGTCTTTTGCCCTTCTCCCCCGTCCCTCTTCTCAGCTGTTTCTCTTTCCCTCTTTCTTTCTCCCCTTCTTTCCCCCAGTCAAGTCTGTCCCGTATTCAGTAAGTGAAAATAAAATAAACAATAAAAGGTGAATCAAATGGACCATTACGGCAAGGCTGGGATGGTCAGTTTGGTAAAGTAAATCCGTTGGGCATCTTTCTTTGCCTTTAGACAACAATTCTGATGGCAAAAGACCCAAACGGGACAGGCCAAAAAAAAAAAAAAAAAAAAAAGAAGCTTTAATTTACGCAACAGGAACATTTAGCATTTCTTCACTGAATTGCTTCATATCATATTTAGGCAGTGGATCAATCCCCGACTCCTCTAGACCGTGTGTCCAAGTGTCCTCAGGCAACATACTGAACCCTGTATTTCTCCCAGTGTATCTGCTGGAATGTTTGAACGTTGTTATTGTGTGTGGAAGTGCTAAGGCCGAGAAAAGTGCTGTGTGGGATTGGTTTAATAAGATTTGCGGTAGAAGCACTTTGAGTGATCAAACGAGATGAATGCAGCTGTATACAGCGCTGAGAGAAAATATTTCCCCCTTTCTGATTTTTTTTTTTTTACATTTTTGCATTTTTGTCACACTTCTATGTTTCAGATCATCAAATAATTGTAAATTTATCTCCATTAGTTTAAACAAAGATAACCTGAGTAAATCAAAAATGTGTTATTAGATGTAGATATTACATATATTAGATATAGGGGCCAATGTGTCCCCTATATCTAATAATTGCAGTCAAGTGTGAGTTTTTCAGATCACTGTGAGAATTTTGGCCCGCTCTCTTTCTTTCTTTCTTTCTTTCTTTCTTTCTTTCTTTCTTTCTTTCTTTCTTTCTTTCTTTCTTTCTTTCTTTCTTTTTTTTGCAGAATTGTTTTAATTTAGGTTCAGACTTTGACCACACCACTCTAAAACCATCACACTACCACGACCATGGTTGACTGTTGGTATGAGGTTCTTTTTATGAAATGCTGTTCGTTTTATGCCACATATAATCTGACCTTACGATCCCTTCTCAAAAGTTTGACAGAGCAAGATTCTTTAAACTTCATATCAAGAACAAAAAAATCAACAACTCGCATAATGCACATCACAATTGCAAAAAAACCCTGAACTTTTACACATATCTGTGTCATCTTAAATCACATCCAGCTAGTTACAAGTCCCATTAAAATGTGTAATTACTCAGGGAAAAGGAAAAATCAGATGAAAACTAGGAAGTAATAGAGAGCTATGTAGGGAGCTTGCAAAGAAAAGCGTCTGGACTTCTTTAAGTTGCTTGAAGATGTTTCACCTCTCATCCAAGAAGCTTCTTCAGTTCTAAGGTCAAATGGTGGAGAGTCCCAGATATAAACCTAGTGGGAGTAACCCCCCACAGAGGGACAAAAGGACCCCCTGATGATCCTCTAATCGCCTGAGCCAAGGTGTAAATTTGGGTGTGGGTCCCAATCAGCCAGAGTTTCGGGTATGTTCATTGTGAAACCTGGCCCCACCTTATCATGCGAATTCCTGAGGTCAGATGGCCCAGGATGTGAGTGGGCGTTAAGGCGTCTGGGAAGGGATCTCAAAACTTATAGACAAAAACATGGCTGTGCCATGGGCTCCCCCGTGTCACCTATTGTAGCCAACCTTTACATGGAGGAAGTGGAAAGGAAGGCTCTTGGCTCTTTCAAAGGAAGAGTACCCAGCCACTGGTACAGATATGTGGACGACACCTGGGTCAAAATCAAGACACAAGAAGTGGAATCTTTCACTGCGCACATTAACGCTGTGGATAAAAACATCAAGTTCACCAGGGAAGACACAAAGGACAACTGTTTGCCTTTCCTGGACTGCGCTGTGCACATTGAAGAGAACGGCAACCTCAACATCAAAGTTTACCGGAAGCCCACACACACGGACCAGTACCTCCTCTTTGACTCCCATCACTCTCTGGAACACAAACTTGGAGTAATTAGGACCCTACACCACCGGGCAGAACATGTTCCCTCTAAGCCTGAAGGAAAAAAGAAGGAACACACACATGTAAAGGAAGCACTCAAAACGTGCGGCTATCCTAAATGGGCATTCTTAAAGTCAGCAAAGAGGCACAGAAAAGAAGACCAGACACCAGCGAGGGAGGATAAGAAGGACAGACGCAACAACATTGTCATCCCCTATGTAGCCGGTGTATCAGAAAAACTCAGGAGAGTTTTCTCCAAGCATGACATCCCGGTGCATTTCAGACCCAGCAACACGCTCAGACAAAAACCGGTTCACCCGAAAGACAAAACGCCAAAACACAGACTTAACAATGTGGTGTATGCTGTACAGTGCAGCGAGGAATGCCCAGACCTCTACATTGGAGAGACCAAACAGCCACTTCACAAGTGCATGGCACAACACAGAAGAGCCACCTCCACAGGACAAGACTCAGCAGTCCATCTGCATCTTAAGGATAAAGGACACTCTTTCGAGGATGCCAATGTTCACATTTTGGACAGAGAGGACAGATGGTTTGAAAGAGGAGTGAAAGAAGCCATCTATGTCCACTGTGAGCGACCATCTTTGAACAGAGGCGGGGGTTTACGACACCAACTCTCTGCCATCTATAATCCAGTTTTGAGATCCCTTCCCAGACGCCTTAACGCCCACTCACATCCTGGGCCATCTGACAGGAATTCGCATGATTAGGTGGGGCCAGGTTTCACAATGAACATACCCGAAACTCTGGCTGATTGGGACCCACACCCAGTTTCACACCTTGGCTTAGGCGATTAGAGGATCATCAGGGGGTCCTTTTGTCCCTCTGTGGGGGGATACTCCCACTAGGTTTATATCTGGGACTCTCCACCATTTGACCTTAGAACTGAAGAAGCTTCTTGGATGAGAGGTGAAACGTCTTCAAGTAACTTAAAGAAGTCCAGACGCTTTTCTTTGCAAGCTCCTTTGACTACGATGACCTGGATGACTGAGAACCTTCACAGACATAGAGCTATGTAGGAGTATAATTATGAATTCTTTTGATTCCATGCGAGGCTGATGGTTTAAATAGCTTTTCATCATGCCAAGTTGTTTTATTCAAGTGTGGGAAATTTTCTCTGTTTCAGGACCATGGCCTTTGTTTCTACCTCAGCTCACTTATTTTGCAGTTGTGCAGCTTTTCCCCCTCCTTGATAGCAAAGGAACCTCCTGATGTCAGATTACGCTCGGCTCATTAACCACCAGGGAGAAAAGAAACATCTGGCATGACTTGAAAAGAGTGGATACAACAGTGTAAAATTTCTCAGTATTTTCACAGTATTTGTTGTCACAGTCACAGGAAGTGCTATATTCCTTTTAAAGCGACTGAACAGAGTTAAACTACAAGTACATGAGACAAAAACTTTTGTGGGTCTTTAATGAACAGTGAAGGGGATTCATGTACGACCATATTGCAAAAGAAGTTGTGTTTACTGTGCTGCAACAGCTTGAACTGTAAGTATTTCCCCATTGTATTGTGAAGTCAACAAACAAATCCAAATATTTAAATTCAAGATCTGATAGCAGCTTTCTACTGTCATTTTTTTAAAATGCCCTTTGTGTTTCACAATTGTTTTATCTTTGCATTAAAGTGTTTATTTACTGCAGCACTTTTTGAGTCTGCAGACAAGTTTTTATGAGTTTCCCAGTAAGAACACTGCACAAGGACTAATGTATAAACATCTATTTCTCCAATATTTGCTAAGATAAAAACCTCCTGGTCTCCTGCAGACATTGATGATGTCAGTTTAGGTGATTCCTCTCAATTTGTTTACCGATTTGTGCAAGAAAAAAGAAGATAAACATCAGTAACATTTTCTATTTTCATTAATAACATAAATTAATTAATTATTTGGTGTCCCAGACAGTACAAAACTGAAGAAATGCTGATTTATCATATAAATCACAATTATGACTGAGGCATCATAGATTTTTAGTTAATCAATAAATGACACTGAATGGACTGCAATGTTCATTAGTGTTCATTGCATTATCAGATAGTGAGTTCATTTTTACAGTGTAAAATTCAAATTTCTCCCCTTGTTATAGCACCATAGAGTTTCCTGTGTTGCACATCTCGGTGGTGTCTTTGTTTTTCCCGCTGATTGCTGGTTCAGATGCAAAAGGTCCACAACAATGTTCCAACAAAGCAAGGGTGTGTCCAGATTGGTGCCGTGGGTATATACATAGATGTCCTTGATGATTTTTATTTGGAGGTGGGGAGAACAAATGTGTACTTTAAAGTTGAGGAGGAGCTAGAAGAGCAAGGCCAGACCGTGAACAACACACAAGGGGACAGCTTTTGGGGAGCTTTATGGGACACGGAAGCCACAAGAGCTGCTGATTTACACCTTCAGTGCACTTTGGGAAGTGCAGTGCAGACACAAAATGACAGAGACAAAAACACAGATGAATGCAGCACATGCAGGGAAAGACGTAAAGAAGGGGAAAAACATAAATTTACCGCTTTTAATGCTTGTAGAAGAATGAAGAATCGGCAGCATGTTGAAGAACCTTAGTGAGGACAGCAGTTTAGATGCAAACACACACACAGTGGCCCTGCGCACCATCTCAGCTTTCTGGCTCAATATGTACGCCCAACAATTGGTGTCAGCAGTAATAAAAGGCAAAGAAATGATTATCTACCATTGAACTCACAGCGGGTGCTTGTTTAGATTCTCTCTTTTACCTTCCTGTTGGGATAGCTCTCCTAAAAGAGAGGGAGTGTGGCAAAAACCATTACTGCCTTCTCTCACTACCAGGGTTTTATTATATGATAGGTCATTTTATAGCATTGCAAAGCCTTTTCTTACTTCCACTGGTACTATACTGCCTGTGGCTTGTAAATGCCATATATTCCATCTAGTTATTGGTCCACTGATTAGATACACAAACAAATCTCACACAGATTTACAGGAATAAAAATAGTCAGTTTTCCTATGTTGCGTAGAGAAAAGATAGAATTCAAACTGTGCTGTGTCAGATCAAGAGAATTCACATACTTTTGCACCAAAATAACTCAAAGACTTATAACAGAATTGTAAAAGGCCTTGACTTTTGCAAGTTAAGAAACCAGGCTTGAGCCTTGACATATTCATTTTTATGTTTCTTTTCGGACAAGCTGGGTTGAAGTAAAAAAAACCTGCTAGTCAAGAATATAAAATGCAGAATGATTCAATTCTTTTGGGATTTGCATTCAGTAGTTTATTTTATAGGTCATTTGTCTGTGGTGTTATTTCTCTCGTGTTACCTTTTTTTTTTATCTTTAGCTTTCATGCTTACTGTGCTATGATTTCAAATGGGAAATTATATTCTGTGACATAATGATGACAATTCTTTGCAGATGTAAAATGTATTTTCATATACCCATTGAGGGCTAACCAACACATGGTCGTATGGTGGTTAGTACTGTTGCCTCACAGCATGAAGGTCCTGGGCTCAAATCCACCAGCTGGCTGGGGTTTTCTGTGTGGCGCTTGTATTTTCTCCCTGTGCCTGTATGGGTTCTCATCAGGCACTCTGGCTTCCTCCCACATTCATGGATGTTAGGTTAATTGGTGTTTTTGAATTGGCTGTAGGTATGAGTGCAGCGTAAACCCCACCTCTTGCCTCATGACACCTGGGATAAGTGCCAGGCGCCTTACGACCCCGAACTGGATAAGCAGAAGAAGAAAAAAACCATGGATGATACCGAATTAAAACGCATTAATTTATTTGACCATAATGCAAAAACCCCCCACTGTTCTTTGTAAGGCAGTCACATTGAATGATACATTTTATTTTCACAGATAAGAAAAATGATAAGTACACTTATCATAAAGCACGAGGATTACTCAAAAAACTATAAAATCAGGAAGGGGGCAAAAATCTTTTCATGGTACTGTAAGCTTTTTAACTTCCCCTTCCTTTGTGAGTCTCTCTTAATCAAAGTACTAACCAGGCCAGACCCTGCTTAGCCTACAAGATCAGATGTGTTCAGGTGTACTCAGGGTGGTATCACCACTGCTCGCTGGCTGGCAGTCTGTAACAATCAATATATTGCTTTTATTTTGCAGTGTGTTGCAAATAAAGATTTGGCAGTATAACAAAGAAATGTTTCAGGCCTTTTTGATGAACATGTTTTGGTACCAAAAGTTTTTAGAGCTTAAAAAAAAAAAGTTGAACTGGTCTGCAAAAAAAAATAAGAAAAAGAAAAGAAAAGGATTATGCCAATTTCATGTGCAGATTAAAATACCCCCACCCCTACTGCAACACAGACCACATCCTTGCTTCATTACAGCTATTATCTGTTATAACAGTTGTTAATGTAGGAAAGGAGCCCACCAAAGAAATCCTACTGTGCGTAGAAAATTCTCCTGCGTTTAGTTTTGCACATTGGAAAAAGCCGTTTGTGGTTTACAGATAACCAAGAACAGAAGAACACACAAAAGTAATAATTACTTTAAGGCGCCTAAAAGATTGAGAAAGAAAAGTTTTTAAACAACGTTTCACTGATATGGGTCCTCTATTAATGTGGACATAAAACATATTGTCAAAAAATATTATTCTTTTTAGTCATGCTCAATATTCAGGAGTAAATGCACTGATAAATTTATTAAACTGAGTTGCTTCTATGGCTAAAATAAAAAAAATAAAAATGGAACAACATCGTTTTTTATGATGAAATATCTTCCCCGTATTGTAACAAAAACACTGGAATAACTCAGATCTCTATATGTCCATCTGTTCTTTGCCTAGGTCAAAAACGGTGCATCCCACTTGCTTCAAACTTTGTTTGTGGATGTTTGTGCCCACAGTAAGCCCAGCGCTGAGACTGAGGTTATTTGGGTGAAAAATTCTCATATTTTGGCTAAATATTGTTTTTTGTTACCAGTCTTTCCCTCAAGGTTTGAGGGTTGGGCAATACAGCCTGAAAATTACATCAGTTTTATCAGTAAATGTAGCTTGCACGCAGCAGCATATATTAGTGCAAAGAAAACCAACATTTTCCATCTTTCATTTCCATGATGACACACTGCTTTTCCCTGGAAGTTGAAAGTAAAAATGTAACATATACTCTTTAACACTTTAGTTAGTAAAATGCACATCATCTCAATCATTTCTGAATACACTTCACGGATAGTTAGAGCTATAGAGCTGCACAGTTTCCAAGACAAACCATCATTCATTGAGCACACATTGCAAAAACCAAGTAACACTTTTATTTTGAAAACAATAAATACATAAAACAGTGAAAAAGACTGATTGCTGACTTGTTAATCTGTCAATCTGGTCTAAAACTAACCATTTCTGAGTTAACTTTGAATTATTTTTGTCTTTGATTTTCTGTAATAAATGACATAAATAATTTGTCACCCACACTGCTTGAATGAGCGATTCTGTTCTGCACAGCCGTGCTTTGAACAGACAATCTCAGGCCTGCATTCAGTGAGTGTATCCTGAAACAGTATCTTTCTGATTGCTTACTTACAACACAATTCTGGATAAATGTAGCCTGGGTTCCACTCTCACGAACTGGCTCTGCACTAGTATCTCAAATCGGATAAAACCCATAACAAAACATCTGGCATGCAAGATAATGCTCCCATTCACACAGTGGCATTTGTGTCTTTATATAAGATAGAAAGCAGAAAAAGGGGGTTTTCTTTTTTAAACAATAGATGCATTCACTGTGTTCTGTCCTCACTAGATGTGGGCGTGATTTAGCTTATCCAGTTTGACAGACAGTGAACAGAATGAGAAGAAGAGAATGCTTTGAACTGAGATTCTTCTTTACTTCGATCTGCATCTCCAGTTTACAGGCCATGTTACTGAGGCTTCTTATACATGGTATCCTTTATCCATTTTCATTACTCTCCTTTCTCTTTTCTTTTTGTAAAACTAAATAAACACAAAACAGATAATTACCTTCTCATTCACTGAACATACATAATGTACTAATTGAAAGTTAGTTTTCATGACAACCAGCAAAAAACATAAATCTTAAGGTTGCCTAAATTAAACATAAACATCACCTTCAGTTAACTAGCATTATTGATCATAGCAAGTTAGCAAACACATGCTAATATACAGTTGCTAGCACACAAGTAGCTTTACAAATGAGTAATGACCACACAGCTGAAATAGTAACTCAGTATATGCACATTACACATGCATCACAAATCAGATAGTTAAGGTTATAGTATGTAATGAAAACTTACAGGCATGCGTGGGCAAAAGTTTCACCTCCACTGAGCACTTGCAGCAAACTAGCTGGGCATAACAACTTCCCAAGTACCAACTGTGGCCACAAGAGGGTGCCAAATCATACAAACAAAAGCATATTACCACATTAAAGTTATACCAACACACACTGACATCCAAATAATAATTAACTTTTAGTTAAAAAAAACAATCATCTGACATCGCATGTACAGTGGGGCAAAAAAGTATTTAGTCAGCCACCGATTGTGCAAGTTCCCCCACCTAAAATGATGACAGAGGTCAGTAATTTGCACCAGAGGTACACTTCAACTATGAGAGACAGAATGTGAAAAAAAAATCCATGAATCCACATGGTAGGATTTGTAAAGAATTTATTCGTAAATTAGGGTGGAAAATAAGTATTTGGTCAATAACAAAAATACAACTCAATACTTTGTAACATAACCTTTGTTGGCAATAACAGAGGTCAAACGTTTACTATAGGTCTTTACCAGGTTTGCACACACAGTAGCTGGTATTTTGGCCCATTCCTCCATGCAGATCTTCTCGAGAGCAGTGATGTTTTGGGGCTGTCGCAGAGCAACACGGACTTTCAACTCCGGCCACAGATTTTCTATGGGGTTGAGGTCTGGAGACTGGCTAGGCCACTCCAGGACTTTCAAATGCTTCTTACGGAGCCACTCCTTTGTTGCCCGGGCGGTGTGTTTTGGATCATTGTCATGTTGGAAGACCCAGCCTCGTTTCATCTTCAAAGTTCTCACTGATGGAAGGAGGTTTTGGCTCAAAATCTCACGATACATGGCCCCATTCATTCTGTCCTTAACACGGATCAGTCGTCCTGTCCCCTTGGCAGAAAAACAGCCCCATAGCATGATGTTTCCACCCCCATGCTTCACAGTAGGTATGGTGTTCTTGGGATGCAACTCAGTATTCTTCGTCCTCCAAACACGACGAGTTGAGTTTATACCAAAAAGTTCTACTTTGGTTTCATCTGACCACATGACATTCTCCCAATCCTCTGCTGTATCATCCATGTGCTCTCTGGCAAACTTCAGACGGGCCTGGACATGCACTGGCTTCAGCAGCGCAACACGTCTGGCACTGCGGGATTTGATTCCCTGCCGTTGTAGTGTGTTACTGATGGTGACCTTTGTTACTTTGGTCCCAGCTCTCTGCAGGTCATTCACCAGGTCCCCCCGTGTGGTTCTGGGATCTTTGCTCACCGTTCTCATGATCATTTTGACCCCACGGGATGAGATCTTGCGTGGAGCCCCAGATCGAGGGAGATTATCAGTGGTCTTGTATGTCTTCCATTTTCTGATGATTGCTCCCACAGTTGATTTTTTCACACCAAGCTGCTTGCCTATTGTAGATTCACTCTTCCCAGTCTGGTGCAGGTCTACAATACTTTTCCTGGTGTCCTTCGAAAGCTCTTTGGTCTTGGCCATGGCGGAGTTTGGAGTCTGACTGTTTGAGGCTGTGGACAGGTGTCTTTTATACAGATGATGAGTTCAAACAGGTGCCATTCATACAGGTAACAAGTGGGGGACAGAAAAGCTTCTTACAGAAGACGTTACAGGTCTGTGAGAGCAAGAGATTTTCCTTGTTTGAGGTGACCAAATACTTATTTTCCACCCTGATTTACAAATAAATTCTTTACAAATCCTACCATGTGAATTCATGGATTTTTTTTTCACATTCTGTCTCTCACAGTTGAAGTGTACCTCTGGTGCAAATTACTGACCTCTGTCATCATTTTAGGTGGGGGAACTTGCACAATGGGTGGCTGACTAAATACTTTTTTGCCCCACTGTATTCTCAGTAGATTGTCTGAGTAAAATCCCTGGGTCTAATGTGCTGCTGTGACCTTTTACATTATTTCAAACTGACTCCTGGGATACTTGAGGCAAAGTTTTTTTTAATTTTTTTTTTTATTGATGGAACAAAGATGATCATTCCACAGAGAGGAGCTGGATAATTGGTAGAAAATACAGCTTGCTATATGGTATGAGAGAGAATGAGGGGCAAGGGAGCTTGTTGTGTATGCAGGGCCGGTGGTGTCTAATACTGTATATGCTCTCCCCATTTTAATTCAGTGTTTTACATTCTAGTCGGGGAATGAGCCCAGCATCACATTAATTACAGAAAACACAGCCATCTACTCTATTTCTTTATGTGTGTGTGTGTGTGTGTGTGTGTGTGTGTGTGTGTGTGTGTGTGTGTGTGCGCACTTGTAACTGCATTTAGAGAATTTGACAAAATAATGTGCAACTCTGCAACATCTCTAAGCTAATTAGTGCAGGGATTTCTATTGAAAACGCTGACCGCAGCAGACAAGTACTTGTTTATGAAATCAACTTTTTACGATAAATGCTGAGGAATACTATCTGTGTTCCTGCTCTGCCAGTACAGCTTTGATCCTGATTATATAGTGCACCAGCATGAATGCTCTGCCATGGCTCTCTGATGAAACCCAGCAAGACAAAATCTTGTTCCTTTTTCTCAGTTAGAACAGGGGTCGACCTGGGCTGCAGGCAGTAAGACCTGAATAAATCTGCTGTGCCTGCACAGGCATCATAACTACCATGCAGACCACTTCTTAGATACTAAAACTAATGTTCCTGCAACTAATGACTCATGATTTTGTTGAATCTTGGTTGAATCATTCAAGCTCCTCTAAGAATTTAACTCATCACTGGCTACTGGTCCATAATGGCGTAATAGAGTATATATATATTTATATGCCTTTTCCCCATCCTTTTTGACCCCTTAATAGGGCTGTGTGGCATGACCAAAATCTCATATCCTGATATGAGACATCTTTCGTCCCGATAACAATCTAAATCACAAAAATTTAACATTTTCTGTAAATTCTGTGAATCTCGGGCAGCTCGACTTGCATGAAGTGTTTCCAGCTGAGCGTCGTGTACCTGGAGTCGAGTGTTTTAACTGATGCATGAAACGATACATTTTTAGACATAAGTTGTAACGGCCGCCGTTTTCTTTGTGAGCATTTATTACACGGCGTGCTGCGGGCAAAAAGCCTGTTCTAATGTTTGAGTCTAAGGTTAATTTTTTAGCACCTGACGGCTCTTTGTTGCTTTTCATCCACAAACACTCTGCATCCTCTTTCACATGATTCAGTTTATTTTGAAAAGTCTCAACAGGATCTTGAGCTTTATTGCGAAAGGTTTATGTGGAAAATAAACAAGCGGACATGCGACGGTTTTACCGTCATTGTTGCTAACACAACGCATAAAAACAGGCCCGTGTCCGTCCGTAGTGTAGTTATATTAAATATAAGAGAAAGAGAGAACTTAAATTAATATAGCCACCACAGTGACCATCAAAACGATGAAAAAATATTGCCGTAAACAGTTTATTTTGCGACACCACGAAACAAACGATAGCGTAAAATGAAATGATAGACGATTTTATATCGTCATCCCATATATATTGTTATATCAAACAGCCCTACCCCTTAACCTAGTGTATAAAATTTACCTAAGTTATACTATAACGATACTTTGCTGTCACGCTGAAGCTTAGTATAATAAAATCCTTAAAGATTAATATGAAGCATGTTGAGGCCGAGCACCTTAGAAGGGAGAAAAGCCGTTAAGGAAGGAAGGACCCCATTATTTTCTGTACTCCCATTAAGCTTATGCATGTTACCATTTGTTACCCTTAGATTTCATTAAAACTACAGTAGTTGTATTCTGAAACTGTTACAGACACTGGTATAATAGTATGTATGATGTAATGGTAAATGAACAGTTTTTATAAGCCACATTTACACATTTCATCGAGCCAATTTGGGGTCTTGCCCAGGGACACTCCAGTATGAAGAGTCAAAATATAACATGAGTGAAAGGAGAATTGTCCTAATCAAGGAGATGAACTTTTTAATAGCTGAGCACTGTTTTATAATTCATAGCAAATCATTCTGGAGACTCGTTAGTAATGGGTCATGGGGTCTCCAGAAACACAATAAAACAGGAACTACGCATGAAAGGACACAAACTAAGAAACGCGGACTAGATACAGGAACACACGGGCAGAACAGAGTAAACACTAAACAGAGGAAGAACAGAAAACACAAAACGCTGGGTCAGAAGGACCCAGGATCATGACAATTAGAGGTTTTGTAAGACAGTAATTTAATTAAACATCTCACAAAAAATACATTTTTGTATTAATTAAGCACTTTAGAAAAACAAAGTTGCAAGTGTTTAAGTCTTTAAATGTCTAATGTTCACATCTAATCTAAATGCAATAATCATTACAGGAGCAATGTGATATAGTTACCCACACAACACGACTATAGATATTTATCATGGTTAATCCTTTATGCTCTAGATATGTTTTTTTTAATCACTTCTACTTTTGTATTGTTATGGACCCAAATAAATGACTTTTACTCAAACCCATCAACAACCAAACTCATTTTCAAACATACACTGCACTTCTAAACTCTTTAAACCATGACCTAGCAGAGATGCATGACAGAGCAAACACCTGGCCTTTAACATGTCATTTTCCTATTACAAAGTCTGCATGATGTCACATTGTGCCAGGGTGTGAATAGGACAAAACCTTCACTGTTAGCAAGTAAGCATCAAATCTGTTGCTTCCTGCACACTCTGTGCAGATAGCTCCCTCACCTAAATCTCACGGCCTCAAGCCAGAAGTGTGAATCTGTCTGAGGTGTCTGGACTATCAACTCCTGCATGCAAAATGCAATGTCATGCAAAAGAAGTTAGTTAAATAATAACATTATAATAATTATAATAATAATAATGCACTATGTTACTCATTTTCTCCCCCTAGGAAGTAGACTGTGACAGTACTCATGCCATTACTTTTGTGTTACACATTTAGAAAAGGATGATGTGAATGGTTACATAATTGACAAAGCAGTTAACAATATAAACCACAGGCTATATGCCGACTCACTGACACAAATCCTCATATGCTTTCATTTTTATTTGTTATCTAATTTTTTTTTCATATCTTTTTCATATCTACCTTGGAGATATGATTAGGAGTCATTTGTTGACTCTTCTTTGACAGATAATATGAAATGACTTCAAGTCCTGTTTCTCAGCGTTTGCTGTGGTGGTTTGTATAAATAAGTGTACCAGCCCAGAGACTGAGTCTGTAAAGGTAAGCTGACTCTGAACCACTGAAAAGGCATTTATAGTGTACCGCAGAGAGAGCTAACGGCAGGTGCCAGCTGCCTGAGGTCTCTTCTTGTTATAAGAGAGTTTTTCCTTTCCACTGTTGCCAGAAGTACTTGCGGATAAGGGATCATCTGATTATTGGGGCTTTCTCTGTTTTCTCTGTATTATTGTAGTGTCTTCTTACAATATAAAGTGCCTAGTGGAAGCTGTTGTTGTGATTTGGCACTATATAAATGAAAGTGAATTGAAATTGATACTGGTTCGAAAGCAGATGGGAGAGGACGACAAACAGTGAAGATTTTATTATTTGCATGTGGGTGTCAAACTGAGACAAAAGGTTACAGCATTAAGGGTCTGAAAGACAACTGTGGGGTGACAAGATCAAGACTAAGACATAAATAAGTAACCCAGGGATAATAAGCTTCTAAAGGCAAAGCAAAGCAAAAGATTTGGAGAGGTGGGTCTTTCTCAATATTCTCCATTGCACCTCCTATGGGTTCTCTCAGAAGCACCAGGAAATAAGAACACACTACGGAAGAACCGTTGAACTCTTAAAAGACTAATAAATGCCCACCGATTTCTCTTGTTTCTCTTTGTTTGTGAGAAAAGTAAAACCTGAGCATGTTTGCCAAGATTTCATTTGAAAGATTTCTGAAAAAGTGGCTTCCTTACTCGAGCCCACTGAGAATTTCATGTTAGTGAAGTCTATGAATTCAGCAGAGGAATGCATTTTGACTGAAAATGGGAGTGGCACCGTGGCATGAGAGTTACTCCACCACATGAATACCCATGTATTGCTAAATGGATTATCTATGACTACTGCAACATGTACTGTACTACAGCTTCCAGGGATGGAAAATTAAAGCATGTTTGTGTGTCTGTTCACACGTATCCTTAAATAAAAAGAGTTTTCATGCATTAGGGTCTTAATCTGAAAGTTTAATTCACGGATGTTTCTATAAAAACAAAATGACAAAAGCATACAGAATGGAAAAAGACAGTGTTCATCATCCCCTAAGCTAAACCATTCAAACATCTTTCAGATTATGCATACTGGGGCCAAATTTCATGATTAACAAAGGTGATTAGTAACACAGAATGTGCAGAAAGAGCTGAAAACTCTAACTAGAAATGACAAGTCTTTAAGGGGAAGTAAGGTAAAGCCCAACCAGTGTAATGTTAGTATCTCTTAAAAAGAAATCTTGATTAATGCATGAATATAAGCCATATTCTCTGACAATTTGAGTTCTAAATGTCTTTTTTAATTGAACTTAGCTTACAAGGCCACAGCCCACTTTCAATGTCAAAATGGCACAGATACAAATACATGTACTCGCAGAGGGAACAAATGTCCATTGTAGAGCTCCTGTAATTTCAAATATAGTGGGTTATCTTATATTTGATAGGTTGTGTTTTGAAGAAACACAAGTATAAATAATCTTAGATTTAATCTGAAGTGGTTCTTTGGGGAAAAAAGGCAAATTAATAGCTGTTAAAGAAGGTGCTTTTGCTTTTCTTCCCACGTGTGTTGTTCAGCAATAATGAGTCATCTACAGCCCAGTTTTCACAGAAATTGGAATGATGTGTAAGCATTTTAAAGCTAACACTTTTAAAAAACAAGATCATTCTAAATTTGATCCCACTGTATCAAATAAGGGGCATGTTTACCACTGTGCTGCATTACCTCTTCATCTAACAACACTAATTGTTGTAGTTTTAAAAGTGAAATGTTTTCTTCCTGGATACGGGATTTCATTTATTCAGCAGTTCAGGGTCCACATTGATTTATTTTTTCCATTTCAAAATATCTATATTTAGTACTCAGGTGCATTTTTATTATGGAAACAGGCTGTTCTACTGTTGGAATATATACAAAATGTGAGTTCCAGTTATCTTGTATGTAGATTGGAAGCACTGTCCTGCTGCATGACCCAATTTTGGAGACGCTGTTGGACATTTCACTCTAGAGTATTTTGGTATACAGACGAGTTGATGGTTGAGTCAAAGTACCCCCATTCCTGTGGCTGGAAAACAAGACAAAATCATTATCCTTCCACCATCATACTGACCAGTTGGTATGTGTTTGTGCTGTTACGCTCACCACACACGGTATTGTGCATTATGGCCACACATTCCCAGATGTCATTCTGCCATTTTTTCCCCTGGCAACCATTCCAAACAACTTATACCTGTTCAGTCTTTTTTCCAATTGTACTGTCATAAACAGTAATATTTAGCATACTAACTGAGGCCTGTAAAGTCTGCGATGGAGTGCTTTTATTATTACAATTCTACAATTTCTTTGAGCATCAGACGGTCAGATTTTGGGATTAATTTGCTGTAACGTTTACTCCAGGGAAGACTGTGGCATTGTGTTAAACACACCTTCAAACCAGCAGACTGCCAGACCTTCAGCTTGTATAGTGGCTTTTATAGCCATGCATACTTACAGGTAGCATTTATTACTGTAAAGAGGGCTTGTTCCTGACACTAAGTTGATTACTTCGAAATACTTACAAAACATAGTCCCCTGTTTTTACAGAAACCTATAGCAACTCAGAGATTGGGAAGAGGATAAAACAAATTCTATTGAAATTCATGTCATGTGTTTGACTTTTTAGAAGATTCACTCTGTAGACTTTTGAGTCTCGAGAAAAATTGGCTCCACGCTGAAGACCTTATCAGAAAGGACACGGAGACCTACACCTGCCAATCATCATGTCGGGAAATTTGCTTGTGTGTGGCTCTGCGGTCCTGCTGGCTGATGCATGGAGACAAAGCTCTGACAGAAATGCATCTTATCAAGTCAAGTCATGTTGCTTTAAATAAATGTACATGGTGATTGTATTGTCTATTTTTTTTTTTTTTTTTTACTGCTTATGCAAAAAAGGGGGAGAAACAAACTCGGAAAGAAAACAGTGCATAGTGTTACAGCAGCATGGTGCTTAGATAATGTTTTTTAATATTAAACTGTTTCAATACAACTGACTATACAGTTTGTGTTATAAATTAACTATGTTGCACTCTGATAATTATCACACACAAAAAGTGCTCAAAATGACATCTGACTAATAAGCTGCCATCCTAATTGGCTTCATATATTTTTTAAAAGTCTTATGCAGCACGTAATATTTTCATCAAGGTGCTGTTTTTCAATGCAGTTGTCTGATCGGTTTGATCTGCATTTGTAATTAAAATTAAATTATGAAGTAATTTACATAATAATTGCTCATCTCAGGTCCATATCATCAGCTTCCATAAAAGACTCCCCTATATAATTACATTTCAGTGTCCCCATGCTGAATTAGATATGTTTTAAAATACATTTTCCAGAGGTGTGGACTCGAGTCACATGACTTGGACTCGAGTCAGACTCGAGTCATTAATTTTATGACTTTAGACTTGACTTGAAAAAATGTTCTAAGACTTGTGACTTGACTTGGACTTTTACACCAATGACTTGGGACTTGAATTGGACTTGAACCGGTTTACTTGAAAAGACTTGATATTTCACCCCAAATATAAAATTTAACATGCATATTATATAGAGATTGAAAATGTGACGTCATTCACGGGTAGAACCGCAAAGGATTCTGGGAACTCGTGGCAAGCGGTACTAGCGCACGCAGGCTTTCAATTAAAATCAGTTATACAGCGATAAAAAGAAACACAAAAATGTCAAGAAGCCGTTGTATTATTAACTGCAATAGCCGGTCACATGACAGCCACGGGAAGCCGACGGGTAAAGAGATCGGTTGTTATCGGATTACGTCGTTGAAGAGAAATTGTTCGAGCCATGTTTCCGAAGTAACAAAGATGCGACGGATGGCCTGGATTGCAGCCATTCAAAGATCAAATATAACGTCCCAGAACACTCCAGCTCACAGGTTAGTTTGCTCCAAGCATTTACACGAAGGTCAGTGTTTTTTAGTAGTTAATACGTCATTTTCATAACATAATTGGTGATATAGGTTACAAGCAAGTCTGGCGCTGAACAGAAATTGTCGCGCTATGCTCCTTTATTTATTGTGCATAAATAGTGAATTGTCCTGACACAATATTGCGTTTCGCTTCTGTTATTAAGGTACATTGACAAAAACATATACTTTTATTCACAGTTTAAAACAGGTTTTTTGTATCACTAATTGTCCAGTACGATTACAGCATACAATATTGTTGTCACTGCTACATTTCTGTAACGCTACCAGAAATTATTTCCACTACTAATTAATTACCGTTGAGCTCAAAGGTCCTATTAATAAACGGTTAAGGAATGTGTATTTATGACGACAATTTGTGAGACTGGTAAACTTATGATACGTACGATGGTCTTTACTTTCTACACGGTGCATTTCAAGGTCCTGTACCCATCCGTCGGTAAACTGTACCTGGGCTTGTTGCAGTGACCTGAAGTTACTAAACTTCATGAGTGTATGCACTCACTCCAAGAAGCGTATAATTATAAATATGCATATAAATATGCTAAGATGAGATAGCTGACTTCATCTAACTAGCAAATGTTGTCCAGGCTACGTTGGTGATACAGTTTTTTTTAATGTGTATGATATTTTTGTCATGCGATTTTAAAGCTGGTCCTACAACCGCATCCAAGAATAACATGCAGCTTATCTCAGAACTGTCGGTGAAAATTATTCTTGGAGCTAGGTTTAATTGAGCTGCATTTTAAAGAGGTGCAATTTCACAATTTGTGTATATTTTCTAAGTTCACTATTTTGTCATGTGTTGAGAAAAACACAGATTTAAAAATTACATGGTCTAATATTTACATTTAGCATAACTGCAACATTATTTTTTCGTTTGTTTTTTTTAAAGACTCGAAAGGACTTGAAATTCAAAGTTTCAGACTTGTGACTTGACTCGGACTTTTACACCAGTGACTTGAGACTCGACTCTGACTTGCCTGACATTACTTGAGACTTGACTTGAGACTTGAGGATAAAGACTTGAGACTTACTTGAGACTTGCAAAACAATGACTTGGTCCCACCTCTGACATTTTCTCAGATTTCTGTAGGTAGTTTTGTTAGGAGAAAAAAACAGCTGAAAACAACGGAAGGTAAAGTCTTAAAATGTAAAACTTGGACTGTAACATAGGTGGTGTGTGTGAATGGCTGCCTTAAAAACAGTGCATTTCTTGTGTGTAAAAGCTTTTACTCTTTGGTTTGTCACTTCTTTAGCGCAAAACTTTATTGAATGCAGGAATCATTGTAGTCAGGGTGGCACAGGGAGCGCAGTCCACTGCAACAGAAAGAGATGAGTTATATAATAAAAAGATGCCGAAACCAATGGTGAGTATATTTTTCAGTGAGGAGTGGCTTGCTTACTTAGAGGAAGTGGCGAGTTGAGGTTCCAGAGGGGCGAGCTTTGCCAGGTGAGTGTCAGAGAGCATGACAGAGCAGAAAAAACAAGACGTCTGACTTTTCCTTTCTCTTCCAGGATCAGGAGGGCAGGAGCTGCAGGGCAGGCACGTGAGATATCTGACCTCTTTGTTTGTTTTTACAAAGCCGAGGAAGGGTGAGCAGGGGAAACCAGTGAGTGTATTGAAAGGTAGAGAAGACCAGCGTCAGTGAAACCAAGAGTGACTGGAGAGTATGAATGGTGATCCAAGGTACAGATCACTGGAGACACAAGGTGCCCAAGGTTTACACAAGAAGTATTAAAATGCAGGCGTACAAGTACGCGGGATGGACGCGGGGAAGTGGAACTTCGTCCAGAGCTGAAAAACAGAACTTCAGGAGCAAGACAGGAAAAATACACCAAACTCTGGCACTCAGATCACGACAATGTAAGGCATAAAGTCACATGAACACTTTAGTAGGATTCATGGATGTACTGAAGGAGGACATGCAGAGGGTTGGTGTGACAGAGGAGGATGCTGGGAATAGGGTGAGATTGACACAGATCATTCCCCGTGGCAACTCCTAACAGAAGCAGCAGAAAGAAAAAGAAAAATTTGAGATGATTTGAGCTTTGTGACATGGTTCGTTATCCTGCCGGAAGCAGTCATCAGAAGATGGGCACAGTGTGGCCATTAAATGATAGGCATGGTCAGCAACAATATTCAGGTAGGCTGTTGTGTTTAAACAATGTTTATTTGGTATTAAGGAGTCCAAAGTGTGCCAAGAAGATGTCTCCCACACCATTACGTCACCAGCAGCTTGATCTATTGACACAAGGCAGGATGGATACATGCTTTCATGTTGTTTATGCCAAATTTTTTCCCTACCATCTGAATGTTTCATGAGAAATCAGGACTCATCAGATCACACATTCTTCCAATCTGTCAAATATTGGTAAGCCTCTGTGAATTGTAGCCTGCAGTTTCTTGTTGATAAGTGTGGCACCCACTGTCATCATCTGATACTGCAGACCATCTGCTTGAAGGCTTCATCTGCTGTGAATTCAGAGATGCTCGTCTGCATAACGGACAGTTATTTGAACTACTGGAGCCTTTCTATCAGCTTGAAGCAGTGTGGCCAGTCTAGTCTCTCACCTCTAACATCAACAAGGCATTTTCACCCACAGAACTGCTGCTCACTGGATATTTTATTTTATTTAGAACATTCTCTGCAAACCTTAGAGGTGGTTGTGCTGGAAAATCCCACGAGATCAACAGATTCTGACCAGTCGGTTTGGCAAAGTCATGTCCCATTCACAGTCCCCATTCTGATGCCTGGTTTGAACTGTAGCAGGTTGTCTTGACCAGAGATGGGCAGTAAGTTACTGTAATCCAATTACTTTTTTCAAGGAATAGGTAAAGTTAGGGACAAAGTAAGAGATACTATTGAAAAAAAAAAAGTAAATGGTAAATGGTAAATGGCCTGTATTTATATAGCGCTTTACTAGTCCCTAAGGACCCCAAAGCGCTTTACATATCCAGTCATCCACCCATTCACACACACATTCACACACTGGTGATGGCAAGCTACATTGTAGCCACAGCCACCCTGGGGCGCACCGACAGAGGCGAGGCTGCCGGACACTGGCGCCACCGGGCCCTCTGACCACCACCAGTAGGCAACGGGTGAAGTGTCTTGCCCAAGGACACAACGACCAAGACTGTCCAAGCCGGGGCTCGAACCGGCAACCTTCCGATTACTATTGAAAAAAAAAAGTAAATACTGTTACTTTCAAGTAAGCATGCCACATTACTGTGTTACTAAACCATTATTTTATTTGTGAGAGTGTCTCATGACAATGACGTACGAGCCTGTGACGTCGGGGGCAGCAGCAGACGTGTGTAGATCAACAATGGATAATAGGGAGTGCGAGAGAGAGAACGAGTGCGTGGAAGTACTGACATTACTTTGAGTTTGATTCCGTAAAAAGTGACAGGAACATTAGTGTCTGCTGTACACTCTGCGTGGGAAGAAAACTTTCTACAGTGAAAAATTAAACTTCAAATCTGAGCAAGCACCGAGCACGGTGCCACGGGAATGTGAAATTCACAGAGAAATCCCTGGATCTCCCCCACTGACATGACTGCTGCAGCACCGGCAAACCTCCACCGACCCCACTCCTGCTAAACAGGTAAAAATAGATTTAAGAGCGACAGGATTTAGTGCTGCTGATTTATTATTAATTTATTTTCTGCTGTGTTTTACTCGCATCTATTTCAATGAATGAAACACGAAACATTATTTTATTTTACATGCTGGATTTTGAGGAAAATAAGTTTAAATGTTAGAAAAATTTCTTCAAGTCCAAGACTGTCGCACATAATTTAATTTTTGCTTAATGCAATGTGTATAAAGTTAAAAGATTAAAACTAATAAAAAATTTTTAAAAAGAGACTTTTGTATTTGATTCAATTTTATATGATGGATTATGCATAAAAATAGAATTGGGCTGAAAGGTCTGCTTTATTACTTATTCAGGTTGTGTATCATGTTTTTAAAAAGTATTTAAGTAATAAAGTAACTAATTACTTTTGAAAATAAGTAATCAGTAAAGTAAAGGGATTACTTTCTTGGAGAAGTAATCAGTAATTAGTAACCATAGCAGGACTGGCCATCGATGGTGATTTTTCATTTTTATGGGTCGATGTCTTTTTGTTTGTTGCTTGTTTTTTTTTTGTAACGGTATAAACAATGAAAGGTGGTGGATTGGCCAGATGCTGGCCGATGTGTAAAAATAACTCAGTTGTTTGGTGGTGGCTACACAGCAAAATCTCCAGTGTTAAATTAACACTAGAGAGTGTCTATATAGGTCCACACCTCTGAGTGTTAAATACAACACTGTTGAGTGTTAAATTAACACTTTTGACAGTGTTATATGTTTAAAAGTAACCTAGTCAGTTTTGAAGATTAACAATGGCTAACACTGAGCAGTGCTGATTTTCTAACACTGGAAAATAACTCAAAATGTTAGAAATATTCCAGTGTTAGCAAACCAGCACTGCTCAGTGTTAGCCATTGTTAATCTTCAAAACTGACTAGGTTACTTCTGTCATGGTCCGTGGTCCTGTGTCTGTGGAATGCGTGATGCTCGGGTAGCCACACCCCCGGGCTGGGCCATCACCAGCACACCTGCTCTCCATCCCGGTGATTACACGGAGATCCACTTAATCCGGCGCTGACGGATGCTCCATGCCAGTCCGTAGTCATCCCCACAGTGGTTTCTACTCGGCGTCTGCTACCTGCCTGTCCTCCGGCTCAACTGGATCTCGCGGTGCTCACCTGGCCCACTCACCATTCCACGGACTTCCTGCCCCCACGGACTGCCACACTTCCCTCCCGAGCTCCCACGGTTCCGTTCTATCGTAAGCCCCTACTCTAACTCAGTCCTGATATGTTCTCCCCGCTTCCTGGCTCCCTAGTAATCATCTCCCCTTTCTATTGCAGCCCCCCGCCGTCCCGATCCCGGCTTCCTCGTGTCATTGTTTCCCCGGATTTTTAGTTTCTGTTTTGCTCTCTACTTTCCCCGGGTCGCCTTTCGTTGTTTTAATAAAGTGTCTTTTTGTTAGCTCGGAGTCTGCGCCTGGATCCTTTCGTGCCCGCGCACCACGGCCGCATGACAACTTCTAAACATATAACACTGTCAAAAGTGTTAATTTAACACTCAACAGTGTTGTATTTAACACTAGAGGTGTGGACCCATATAGACACTCTCCAGTGTTAATTTAACACTGGAGATTTTGCTGTGTATGGCGGAGCTTCCACAGATTCAGTAACATTAGCAAGTGGTGGAGGCCACTTGCTAATGTGGGGGGAAAAGGAGGGAAAAGGGAGGCAGGAGGAGCAGAGACCCGAGACGGCCGCCGGTCCGAGTGTCAGGTGAACTGAACTTCAGGTAAGAAGTTATGACCTGCAGTCTATCTGGGTCAGATATAAACCAAGTTTAGGTGAAGTTTATTTTCGCTATGCTGACTTTTTACAGTCAGTTACAATAATCAGTATTTAAGTAATAAAGTAACTAATTACTTTTGAAAATAAGTAATCAGTAAAGTAAAGGGATTACTTTCTTGGAGAAGTAATCAGTAATTAGTAACCATAGCAGGACTGGCCATCGATGGTGATTTTTCATTTTTATGGGTCGATGTCTTTTTGTTTGTTGCTTGTTTTTTTTTTGTAACGGTATAAACAATGAAAGGTGGTGGATTGGCCAGATGCTGGCCGATGTGTAAAAATAACTCAGTTGTTTGGTGGTGGCTATGGCGGAGCTTCCACAGATTCAGTAACATTAGCAAGTGGTGGAGGCCAGCAGGTGGAGGAGGGAAAAGGGAGGCAGGAGGAGCAGAGACCCGAGACGGCCGCCGGTCTGAGTGTCAGGTAAGAAGTTATGACCTGCAGTCTATCTGGGTCAGATATAAACCAAGTTTAGGTGAAGTTTATTTTCGCTATGCTGACTTTTTACAGTCAGTTACAATAATACTGCATATTAGCTAGCATTACGGGATGCTATGATGTTACTGATAGTGAACTTTTGTTTATTCAGAAGCTAGTTAGTAGAGTTGCCAATGGAATCGGACCGTATTCAGAGAAATTGATTTTGTATTGTGGTGAAAATGAACGCAGTTTGTCCCGTACTTCAGCTAGAATGGAAAAAGACAAAGCTGGAGTTATTCTGTGTCAGCTGTCTCTTCTTCTCTCATTCTCTCATTCTCTCCCCCCTCCCTCTCCTGTTGCTACTTCAATCACGAAACTGATCGATGATCAGCTGATTGGCTTTTCTGACCAAGTCCCATCTCTCTTGTTTGTTTATCGCCCACTTTGCGCCAGAAAGAGGAAACCAGCAGGTGTCGATCTAAACAACAGCAGCGCATTTAAGCTTGATCAACTGTTGTTAGAATTCATTTAATGTTACTTTCTAGCTGATGTTTGCTGCAGGGAACCATGAAGATGAAACCAGGAGATGTCCTTACTGGATCATCAGAGCTGAACAGGTGATGGAGAAACAGGTTTACCTTTATGTGACATAAATGAGTTGAAGGGACGTTATGAACTGTTTCTGAGAGACAAATAACACCAGGATCCTTAGGACCTGACAAGTGGTAACTGTGCAGGGGCGGGTCTAACAAAGTTTTGCCAGGGGGGCAGGTAGGGCATTAACAGCGAGAGGGGGGGCACAAAGAAGTACTTTTCTTTCTTATTCTCATTTAAAATGCATCGCTTTTATTAGATAATTATCTGAATCTTACAACCAAAGTTTTCTTCTGATGTAAAATGTATAGAAATCATTATTGTACATAGTAATTTTTTTCAGGGTCCCATCATAATTTCTTCAGAAGTAAGTGCTGTATATGATGCCAGTATTTTCCCACATTTTCTAAATTCTGCACCAGTACTGTGTAAAATACCATCAACAAGTCAATTAAGTTTTATTCTTTCTCACCTGTCTGTCTGGCTACTTTCACTTTTTAAAGGTTGCCATGTTAGAAAAATATTTTGTGCTGTCATGCTGTTAATTGATGTGGTAAATAAATAGTTTATGAAAATATCACTAAATCTATCATTTATTTATTTTAATATTATCATATCTCACTTCTAGTTTTCTGTCTTAATTTCAGGTTTCCACCATGTGTTGTAGATAGTTCAGGAGGTTAACACGACCAAGCAGTCTTTGGTTTCTGCTAAGTACACAGCAAATTCAAAAGTGTTAAATGTTTTGGTGTTAATAGTCTCCTTGCAAAAGTAGAGTTAATTTTACTCTAAGCAGAGTCACATTCTTTTAATGTAACTCTGAGGTGTAAAATGATAGTAGTTAAAATCGAGTGTTAAAAATGAGTGTTTCTCTGTCAAATCTGGAGGTGTTACAATGGAAACATTAACTCTTGACCTCTTAACTCTGAACTCCTACAGGGGCTATGACACCAATAGAGTAAATTCGCAGACTCCGCCCTCAGCACGGCTCCAATCGAAGCTGAAGTGAAGCCGTTTCAGAACATTTTGCTCTACATATTTGAGTTGTTTGCCATGCTTGGTAAGTCATTTTTTCAAAGATTGTTTCAATTGTTATTAGCCTTTACTTCTGTGGCTCTTTGGAGTTGAGACAAAGCTGTGTGAAAGGCATTAGCCATGTTGCTCGCTGATAGCATAATATTCTGTTTTAGCTAGCTGAAAGGTATTGTTTGCGGGCAAATACCACAGCCTTGAAAAAAGCTTCCATGTGAATTTTCAGTCAAACGTTTGGTCAAATACACCTAAAACAATGTCTAGAATGTGAAATGTTGGTATAATGGTGCTACTTGAAGCCTGAAAACGATCGCCCATAAAAATAAAAATAAAAAAACGGGCAAACAGCAGTAGCTGACGTCCTGACTGGGTTCTACGTTAGAATTTAGATCCCTCCAGAGTTTTGTGCACACGGTTTAGGTAAAAATGAAAAAGGTTGAGGTTTTACATTTAGTTCAGTATTACCTGTTGCCTGTGTCCTTGTCTTTTGGGAAAATACTTTACACAAGTAATGGCTCAAAGAGGATTCCTTTTTTTTTTTACTGTGCTGCAATTGTTTACTGGATTATTTGTGCCGTTAATTAGTGTCAACTAATTTTTATTCAATCTCCACACAGGATATGCTTGTGAAGATGGAATATGGGGGAGAGCAGAAGTGCGTTGAAGTTCCACAAAGGGATGAATGAAGGACATGCATATTGTATTGAAGAAATAAGTGATGAGAATGCTGTTATTTGCATTTACCATTTCAGACCTTTTGATAAACAAAATTCTAATGAAAGTGAGAACATGTACACTGTTACATCTTTCAGAAAATGTTTTGAAATTGTGGTGCACAGTTCAGAATAAATGTTTTTCAAAAACCATTGCATCTTTTTAGTAAATGTTTATTTCCAAAAGAAATTTCTAGAAGTTCAGAACAGTAAAATTCCCGCTTTTTAGAATGAATTAGAAGATAACTCTTACGTAGTTAAACTAAAATACTCTTTGAGAGTTAATATATAAACTCTTAACACCAAGTGTTAAATTATCAACTCCAGACAGATTTGGTGTTTAACACTAAATCAGAGTTAACGTACCAACTCTCCAAAAAGAGTTAAATTAACACTCTGGTGTGGACCCATATAGACACTTTAATAGTGTTGAAATCAAATCCGACAGTGTTAATTTGGACATGCTGGATTTGCTGTGTACTGTTTAGAATACCAGAATAGGTTTATTAGATTGATACATATATACCAACAAGACAGTGTACATCACTGTCACAACAGTGTTTGTTTTCATTCAAAGGCTTTATGGTTTTTCCTATTATGCCTGGGGGGCCGGTCTCCCAAAATGCCCAGGCCGATTTTTTGTCCCAGTCCAGCCCTGTTAGTAACTAATTACTATTTTCAAGTAACTTGACCAACACTGGTCTTGACCAGTGCCTAAATGCCTTTAGTGTTTACCAAGTGCTGAATAGATGCATTAATAGGCAGTTCAGCAGTTATACCAAATGAAATCACAAATAAGCGTATAATAGTAAAACTGTGTATAACAGTGATCTTTTTCTGCGCACACAAAAAATGCTGATATGTTTTTACTTTTCTTGGTATCTCATAAGCACCATTCAGGAGCTCCTCTTATGGCTGGTGTTTTTAATACAATTTGGAAGAATTAAGTGGAAGCATAGTTTTGTTTCTGCTCTGGAAATTGTCCACACAGCAGACACACAGTTAGAGGTAGGGATACTAGATATCAATTGAATCGTAATGGCTGAAAGCTTAAAAGATTTGGATCTAAGGACTCACAATCACAGAGAAAAGCAGATGACATGTAAGCACTGAAGTCAACTGAAACATCAAAGATGTAACTGAAGATTTTGAGATAAAAGAAAGTGAAACAAACACACCTCTGTGATAAAACAGTGGTGCTGACACTTGTGTTCCACTATCAGCTGCTTGTTATAAAAACAATGCAGCGAAAGCTTTCTGAAAGCTTTTGTCTGAACAGCATCCGCACTTCAGCTGTAAAATTGTATTTGCTATAATGGACAACAAAGAAAAGGAGTTGAGTATCACACACAGACATGCTAGAACTACCAAATGTTTGAAATACATGATATTATGCACTGCAGTTTTGTGGATTGCAGTTTTAACACCTCAAGTATTTTGACGGTCAAAATATTTTGTTGTTATTTTTTATTTTTTGAAACCTGTGGTTTCTTTCAACGAGATCCAGTTAACGAGGGATTACTCTCACTTGGACTCTGACAGCTGTACGTAGTCACACCCTAATCCATACAGTATGATGCTTTATTACTACCATTCTAAACAAAATCTGACTTATTAAATCAACAAATGCTATATAAAATAATTCTTGACATTAGGGACTAAAACCAAAACCCAACTGGGAGAGGATTTACCGAGGTCTCAAAACAAGAAGTGAGAAATGAGAAGTACTTTCATTTTCTCAAAGCCTTTTATACATCTTTTTGCTACAGCTGAGTCACCCCCCTGCTGGCCCTCAGAAAGAAGTTTCCAGATTGGCTTTACAAATACACCTGGAGCCAATGTTCATCTTTTGTCTACAGTTTATACTTCCAAAAGACATGACTGTGTACTTACCCCTCCTGCCTAGTGACACACCTCCATATGTCAGAGGAGGAGGAATAATCTCACTGATCACACTCATGACCCATTCATGTCAGAATCACCATGGCTACCGAGTGGGGATAGAGACAAACAGAAAGAAGTGGGAGCCTTGGGAGAATGGAAAGCAGTTCTATTTTCTAATTGAATAGTGATTCAGTCCTCAAACTCAGTGAGCTGAACTGCAAAGCAATTAGCCGATTAATGGTGATTGGCCTGGATGGTGAGGAGATGGGGGAAGGGCTATTTAGTGTGTGTGTGCGCGTGTGTGTTCTTTTATCCCAGCCACATCAATCACCATCAATCATTTAATTGCTCTCACTGTACAGAGACACATACGCACAGTTTAAGTGCAGAGGGACCCCTGGTGTGACTGTGAAATTCCCTTGGCAGCAAATAATTCAGAGTATAGGCATGAAGTCACAGCGTGAAATCCCAGTAGTGCGTGGTGGATTACTGCTACTCAATTCTCGCTGCCTCTTTGAGAGACAAGCGGAGCCTGTCAGTCAGCCCACCTCGCTCGGCTCCACGTAATTGTGAAACAGATTCTCTCTTCTACTGTGACATACGCATAAACCACGGGCATGTATGCACTACACAAACTACATGTATCAAGGAAAAAATATATTAGAGAATTCTGGAAATCAAATCACAGAGGTGAGTCAAGGAGAGCTGAAGGTATATTAGCACGACAACCACGTCCCAAAAAAATAGGAGGTAAAGCTGCTGGAAAATAGGAGGAGAGGCTACATATACAACAATACCTTTTCATTTAAAACTAAAATGAAGGAGGTAAGTGACGGAAGTGACGGACAAGGTAAGCGACCCATGTTGTAGGTGACGTCAGACGCCGGAGATTTTGGCGGAGAAAAAGCAAATGGTAGCATAGAGTTTAACAAAGGTTTTTCAAGCTTCAGTATTACCAAATATACTAATCAATTGTCATATAACTAACAACATCTGTTTTATCATCTCTAACACCCTGGAGGACAACGGGGAGAGTTTAGACGCTCTCCAAGATTACATCGACCGCTGTTTTCAAGATTTAGTAATGAAGAAGGCCCAGAGTGCATCTTCCCCGGCCAAAATTGAGACGCCGTCATCGAAGAGACTCCCCCGGTACAACATCGCCTGCCGGCAAAGACATCGCAGACATCCTGGAGTCAATTGACAAGCGATTGTCCAGTTTCGATGCGAGGCTGTCCCTGGTGGAGATTTTACACCGGGAATTTAAATCTCTGAGAGAATCCCTGGAATTCAGCCAGCAGCAGGTGGAAACGCTTGCCGCTGAAAATGCCACGCTACGGGAGTCGGTCAAATCTCTCACCGATAACGTGACCCAGCTAAACATTGAAAATAAAAAAAATAAAAGAGTCCGTTATGGATCTACAAGCCCGTAGCATGAGAGATAATCTTGTGTTTTCTGGTATTCCAGAAACTGCCGGAGAGGACGCAGAGGCAACGGTGAAAAACTTCATTAAAATCCACCTGAAGCTGCCGGAGGACACCGTAAAGAACATCAACTTCGATAGAGTACATCGCTTGGGGGGCGTGCGGTCCGTTTCGTTTCTTTTTTGTTGTTGTTGCTCACAGTTCATGTGGTTTCTTTCTTTCTCTTGTCTTTCACTGCTGTGATCACCTACTTCCCCACTCACCTACAAACAACACCCTCTATTTCTCCATATTTTCACACCACGATCACGCAAACACATCAGCTCAACGGCAGCACATTCACAACAGCCTCACAGCACGCACAGACTTGCAGGACACATAAGCAAGCCACGCTTGTTCATATTAGTGAATATTCACACACACATAGTCAGACTTATGGAGCCTCTCACCACACTTCTTTTTCTCTTTCTATTTACAAACAAGGGATGTTTCCACATTCTCTCCACCTGTCTAAACGAAACACCCAGCATACTTCATTAGACATACACACACAATTATGGGCATGCTGAGGTTTGTCACATGGAATGTAAATGGAGCTGGCACCAGAGGAAAGAGGTTAAAGATATTTAACCAGCTTAAAAAACTACAGGCAGATGTTGTTTTATTACAAGAAACTCACAGACCTGTCACAGGTTTAAACGAACTTAAAACACCCGAGTTTCCTAACGTGTTTGCAGCCTGTTATAATTCTAGACAACGGGGAGTAGCAATTTGAATACATAAAAATGTTAATTTTACAGTACTCGATACAGTTATAGATCCAGAAGGTAGATTTCTAATTATTAAACTATCAATATTGAACAAAAAACTATGTATTGTAAGCATATACGGTCCAAATGTTGATGAACCCTCATTCTTCCACGGATTTTTTAGTGCACTCTCTGAACACATTGATTGCACACTCATTCTTGGCGGTGACCTCAACCTTGGACTAAATGAAGACATGGATAGGCTCAACACAACAGGAACTCAGCGCAATTGGCAGTCCACAAATATAATCAAACAGTATATGAGTGACTTTGGTCTTTGCGATGCATGGCGCTCTCTTCACCCCACCAGTAAGGAATATACTTTTTTCTCGCATGTTCATCACTCTTACTCTCGTCTGGATTATTTTCTGGTCAGCAGCTCACTGCTGTGTGACATTTCAGACACTGAGATTCATCCTATAGCTGTCAGCGATCATGCTCCTGTATCTTTAACACTAATGCACAAGAATAATACTACGCCAAGAAAAAACTGGAGATTTAATATATCACTACTTAAAGATGAAGACTTTATTAAATATTTTAAAAAAGAGTGGACTTCATATTTAGACTTTAATGACACTCCCGGAATATCTGCTTCTGTTCTATGGGAAGCAGGGAAAGCTGTGATGAGAGGTAAAATAATTTCTTTCTCATCACACAAAAAGAAAGAAGAAAACAAAAATACTCAGGAATTAGAAAAAAACATCAAATCACTAGAAGAAGCCTACGCGTGCAACCAAGATCAGGAAACATTGAACAAAATATGCAAAACAAAACTAGAATTAAATGAAATTATTAATAAAAAAACACAATTCCTTATACAAAGACTTCGCTTGCAGAATTTTGAACACAGTAACAAATCAGGTCGATTTCTAGCTAACCAGCTAAAAATAAAGAAAGAAAAAACAACTATATGTGCTGCTAAAGATTTATCGGGGAACACAATATATGATCCTGGAAGAATAAACAACAGTTTTAGGGATTTCTATGAAACTTTATACTCACCACAAATAAACCCATCTAAAAATGAAATTGATCTGTTTCTTGACAACGTAACTCTTCCAAAATTACTAGACAGTCAAGCAATGGAACTGGATTCGCCACTGACGCCAAGTGAACTCCAGGAAGCCCTGATAAGTATGCCCAATAATAAGGCTCCAGGTCCAGACGGCTTCCCTGCAGAATTCTACAAAGAATTCTGGATAATTTTGGCACCAGTATTCCACGGCATGTTGCAGGAAATCGAGGAAAATGGCAGACTACCACCAAATATGAATTCTGCCAACATTAGTCTCCTGCTAAAACCAGGCAAAGACCCTTTATTTCCCTCAAGCTATCGTCCAATTTCTCTTTTAAATGTAGACCTTAAAATAATCTGCAAAGCTCTCTCAAAGAGATTAGAGAAAATGACCCCCCTCTTAATTCATCCTGACCAAACTGGTTTCATAAAAGGTCGGCACTCCTCAACAAACACTCGTAGATTACTTAATTTAATAGACCACTCATACGATAAAAACATCGAAACCATAATATTATCTCTAGATGCAGAAAAAGCATTTGACAGAGTTAACTGGAAATTTTTATTCGCAACTTTACACAAATTTGGTTTTGGAAACTCTTTCATAAACTGGATAAGAATATTATACAATTCCCCAACAGCTCGTATCAGAACAAATGACCAGACATCCTCCAGCTTCTATCTCCTGAGGGGCACCAGACAGGGATGCAATTTTTATCGAACCTCTAGCAGCAGCATTTAGACAGGCTACAACAATTAAGGGCATAAAATGTAAGAACATAGAACATAAAATCAGTCTCTATGCGGATGATGTGTTGCTTTTTCTGCAAAACACACAAACCAACCTCTCTGAGGTAATTACTTTAATAAACTGGTTTTCAAGAGTTTCAGATTATTCAATTAACTGGCCAAAATCTACAGTTCTCCCCATTAACTGCTCCTTCCATAATTCTTCCTCTGCCCCACTGCAATCCGGAAATATTAAATATTTAGGTATTAATGTCTCTCCTAAGCTTTCAGACTTAACTAAATTAAACCACATCCCACTTCTAAAGAAAGTAGAAGGCGATCTGACTAGATGGAAATCTTTACCCATATCACTCATGGGAAGGGTCGCCACTATAAAAATGATGATCTTACCAAAAATAAATTACTTATTTTTGATGATCCCTAACAAACCATCACAAGATTGGTTCAGATCTCTGGATTCATATATTTCCAAATTCCTTTGGAAAGATAAACCCCCGCGTATCAGCTTAAAAACGCTACAAAGAACCAAGGATAGAGGAGGATTAGATCTGCCTAATTTTCACCAATACTTCTTAGCCAACAGGCTTCAGTTCATCTCAGAATGGTTAAAACATACCTTCTTAGTTGAGCCCTGGCTAGATGTTGAACAGGCACTATGCAAGGATCTAGAGATTTCAGACCTACCATTTATTAGCTCAAACATCAAAAGACATGAATGCTTTAAAAGTATCAACATCAGCTTTTCTCTGACAGCATGGTGGGAGTTTCTAAAAATAACGGAGTCTTCATTAATCCCATGCAAACGTACACCTATCTGGAATAACCCTGACATATTACAAAACAATAATATGATTAATTTCCCAGAATGGAGTTGTAAAGGAATTAAATACTTAGAACATATATTAGAGGGAACAGAATTTATTCCATTTGACAGACTAGTTGCACAATATGGGATCAACAAGACAAGATTTTTAGAATATCAACAAATTAAATCCATAGTAAAAAAGAAATTTAACCTCAGTCAAGTTGAATTATAAACACCACTAAGTGCGGCACATTTTCTTACTCTTAAATCCCCCAAATTATTATCTAAAATATACAGAACACTTTCTAAATTAGATGAATCAATATCCCTTCCTACTGCAAAGTGGGACGCAGATTTATCAGTCAACCTAGACCAAAACTTCTGGTCTCAGATTTGCTTAAAAACTTTTAAATTAATTAAAAATCCCAGTCTGCAATTAATACAATACAAAATACTTCATAGAGTGCACTATACAGGTCATCGGATGTTCAAGATGGGCTTTACATCTTCCAACAACTGCTCACACTGTCAAGGCAATACACCAGACAATTACATCCATGCTCTTTGGTTCTGTCCACCAGTGCAAAAGTTTTGGCGCGAGATATGTGAAGACTTATCAAAGTGTCTGAAATGTAACATTCCAACTTCCCCCTTAGTGTGTTTACTGGGCAGCTTAGATAATGTCACTTCAGAAAAGAATATCGCCCATATGGTTTTCACTGCCCTATGCATAGCCAAGAAAACAGTCCTCATGAACTGGAAAAATAAAAATAATCTTAATTCTAACCAATATAGAAATTATCTATTAGATTACATTAGTCTTGACACAACCTCTGCCACCACATTAGATCAATTGCTCTGGACTCCTTTTATCAGCTCCATCACCTAGTGGGGGTGGGGGGTCATAGTTTGGTCCCGCCTTCACTGTTGTGATTGGTGTGGGGGTAGGGACAGGCTTAGGGCGTCGGGGGGTTCCCCGGAGGCATCTTCCTTGGGGGATCAACCCGGGGTAGCGGTCATGTCCGGTTGGGGGCTCTGTTGGCTCTCAGGTGACTGTTTCCTCGCGGCTGCGTGCAGCGGGGCTAGGGGAGGGTCTGTGCTGACGGACGTGGGTTACTGACCTGGTAGCCTGGCTGGCCCTGGGTGGGTCCGGGATGGGCGTGAGGTTCTGGGGGCGCTCCATCTCTGGGCTGGGGCCCGGGCCGGGCCTCGGGGGCTTGGATCCTGGTTGGTGTGTTGCCGGGGTTGTGGGCGGGTGGGTGCATGGGGGCCCGGCCCTGGAGCAGGGTGCCGCCGGTGCGTTGAACCGCCTGGGGGGCTCTTCAACTGGTGGGGGAGATGGTCACATCTTGCAGGAGCTTTCCTCTCTTCAGGAACTCTCTCTGCAGGAGGGGGAGATACAGGAGAGGTGGAGGAAGATCTCAGCCTGGGCGTTTACTGTCTTATGTAGTCTGGAAGATGAGTGGATGGTGGGGTGGGTGCAGTTTTCTCTGTGGTGGGGTTGGGTGGACTGTCCCGGGCTCTGTGGGGCCGGGAGGCGCTGCTGCACTGGGCCCCGGTCTGGATGGGCCTGGGCCCCCTTCCCTGGCGGGTCGCGGAGTGTGGGAGTGCCTACTGGGGTCAGCGGGGGAGCTGGCCCCAGGGAGGGGTTACCTGCCCCTCCCTTCCTTCCCTCCCCATCTCCAGCTGCCTCCCTCTTCCCGCTCCACCACAACCACCCACACATGCAGGGCCTTGGAGTAGGGGTATGTCACCAGGGTGCAGAGGAGGCTACCCCCCCCCCCCCCCCCTGTCCCCTTCTGGCTGCCTCTGCCTCAATTTTATCCCACAACTTAGACATTTACATCATTCACACTCTCATTACACATACATATAGGATCTTGGGGGTGGGCACAATCACGGAGTCCAAATTACCATCAGGGTGTATACCTCGCCCCTGGCGTCGTTGCCCACCTCTCAATTTTAAATACACTTAGACATTGAGGGCTATCAGGAGGGACTATGCGCTTACCTGCTGCTCTCTGGCAGGTAGCTCCATGCCCTCCTGGGTTTTAATTGCACCTTAGAACACACATGCATCAACACTACAATGAGCGGGTGGAGGGAGGTTTGGAGTCTTCTCCCACCCCCATTCTCTGCGGCCTGCTGGAGCGGGGGGGCTAGGTGGAGTTGGCCGTCTGACTGCGGTCTGGGGTGTGGGGCCTCCCTGCTGCTACGGAGTCGGGGTGGTCTGCCTCTCCCCACCGCAGGGAAAAGGGTAACACCACCTGGGTCTGGGTGCAGTTCCCCCCTCCAGGGGCAAGGGTACCTAGACCCGGTTTGTAGAGTACGCTTGGGGAGTGTGATCGTGTGTACAGCGTCTCTTTATGTCTGTCTCCACGTTGGTTGAGTGTGGAGTGAGTGCATATGAGAGCATGAGGGGGGGAATGGATGTTTGTGTCTGTGTGTGCCTGTATGTCTGTGTCTATATGTCAGGCTGGGTATCAGACGCCACCTCTCTGGGGACACCTTAGGCCCTCCAAGGTTTGGAGGCCTATCTCCCCCCACCACCACTTCCTCTGCCGGTGGCGGACTCCCTCAGGTGTCGGTGCGTTGGTGGTTCTTTGTGTCTGGGGGTGGGCGTCCAGGTACACACCGGCTCACTCCTTGGCGGCCGCTTATCGGGGCCTGGAGCCTGGGGCTCGCTCGGGCCCCTTCGGGGGTGGGGTGCCCCCGGCCTCTCGGTCTGGGGCTCGGTCACTCAGGCACAGCTGGCGGCCGGCGGAGCTCATGGGCGCGTCACTGCAACTCCCCCTGGCTTCTGCTCCGCGGCTGCTGAGTGAACCCTCATCTGGGACTCTCCTCAGCTCTTACTGGAACAGTGGCGCGGCTGCCTCTCTGTTGGTCTTCCATGGCCTCTTGTGTTCTGGGGGCCTCTGGATGTCTGGAGTTTTGATCTCCTCCATACCTGCTTCACACCCTGGAGGACGGGGCTGTGGCCCCCCCACACTCCCTAGCAGATCGTTACATGGAGAAACCTTTGGAATACAAGCGCGCTGATCCACACAGGTATGCACACGGGTGTTCACTGCTCGTAGACCCAAATTACACCTTTCTTGGCTGCTACTTCGAAGCACATCTGTCCTGCGTGCTGCACAACAACATTGAATATTTAGTATTTACTGCTGTTTACACTTAGCTAGATTAATGCGATGGTGTTGTGTTTAGTATGTTGCTTTGTTTGTTTTTTTTGTCTTTTTTTGCTTGTTTTCTATTCTTCTCTCAACAGGTGATCCAGGAGATTTTTATTTTTTTTTCTCCCCCCCTTTCTCACTGTCCCTCTCCCCTTCTGTTTTTCCTTTCCTTCCTCTTTCTTTCTCCCTTTCCTATCCCTCACTCATGTCTGTCCCGTCTGTAACATCTGAAAATAAAATATAATAAATAATAAAAACAAAGATCGACCAAATGGACCAATACGGCAATGCCACGATGATCCATTTGGCAAAGTAAATCCATTGGGTATCCTTGTTGGTCTTCAGACAACAATTCTGATGGCTAAAGAACCAAATGGGACAGGCGAAAAAAAACAAAACAAAAAAAACTAAAATGATCTCCATCCAGACAAACCTGACATAGGCTGTATTTGGTAAACTACATTATGGAGCATTGATTTTAACGTGTTTTTTTTTTTTTGTCAACAGCTTAATTTTTTAGCTATACATAACCACTTGTGGAGGAAAAGGTGGATTGCTAGTGGGAGGTGATTAGCAAGGTATATCCATAGGTGCCTCTATTGCTCTGAAAATATATGTAATGAAATAAGAGTACAATTTTATGCACTAAAACAACCCCCCCCCCCCCCCCCCCAAAAAAAAAAAACAATTCTGTCAGTACAGACTGTTGTCCACAACAAGCTAGTTTCAGAAAATGGCCTGTCACTGAGGGAATGACACTTGTAATAAGAAAGCACTTTAAGTGTTTAAATAAGGTATAAAATCGCTTCATAAGAACCAATCGCTTTAGCATTTACTGCATTGGCAAAATGCCGACAGTTAGCTTCAGCCACCTCTGTCAGCAGTCACCTATTACTCCATGTGGTCCGTGGCCACGCCGAAAGGTCAGTGGCCACGCCCAAAGTAATGCAACTTCAAGCTTCATGATTTAAACCCCTCATCTCCAGCCCCATTGTATTTGTTATAAAGCTTTAGAGTCTACACGTGCAAAAAAAAATCCTTTATTCGTCTGTTATTTAATTTCTATTATTTATCTATTTTCTGTGAATTTTTAAGTTGATGTCAGATTGCATCGTTTTTTTTAAATAGAAGTTGTGGTCTAGGAACAATACAAACACATATTCACTTGCAGCACCTTTGTAAATGATTAAACATCTGACAGAAGCTCCACTTGGTTTACAAGAAATCAATGATCAATCACAGTCCACACAGCTTTATTGCCATAGGCGAACTCAGACAAGTTGCAGTCCAGTTGTTCTTGATTGCATCACTACTTGTTTGTTTTTGTGAGTTTTTGGCTGGCTTTATCTGCACTGCGTCACACATGTTTTTTTTTTAAATTTACTTATATTTTTAGATGTATTTGTATGTATATTTTTATTAAAAATGTATTGTAACATATTTTTATTGCTATGTTTAACACTTTGTCAGTGGTTTTTAAATAAAGTTGTCTTGGCTTGGCTTAACATAGAGTTCTCTGAGTTGGGGTTTATATGAGGTAATGAAGTTTTTGGCATGTTTGCACACTGGCTTAGTATTTCCGGCTCAAGAGGTTGCTGCTGGTTTAGGAATAGAAAAAAAACCAACCTCCAACGAAAAAACAAAATCCATGTCGCACGTGTCCTAGTTTCTAAAGGTCTCCTACGCACATCAATCAATTCTGCAAACAGAGTTTTCATCATTTGCACCTCAGAAAACCTTTTCAGCTTTCAGTTACCTACAATTGACCTGGTATTTAAACATATATAATTTCACTATAGATAATAAGTTAATGCACCTGTCAGTACAGATGTTTGCAAGCTTTAACACTGAACGGATGAATGGCCGAATTCTCAAACTCCAGCTTGGATATTATAATGAAATCTCCTGGGCAGAATCCCTGCAGTATGTTCTTGTTCTTTCTGCAATTTACTCAAGTGTGATTTGGGTAAAATCCATTTGGCTTCTGGAAAAAATGTCAAACCACTCCAAATACAAGTGTAAGGAGCAACAGAGGCAAAGAAAACAACAAAAACAAGTTAATAAAAAAAGATGGGACTTGCCTGTCTCAAATGATATACTAGCTAAATACACTCCATCAATTATAAACATATGAGCAGGTAGCGTGAAGCATAGCCGCACAATGACATTAAACAGGGAAATGCTCCAATGGGGGCTGCGAGCAGCAGGCAGTCATTTCTCACTCATCGTCACGATACTTAATTTTTTTGTGGAAAGAAGCAGAAACGGCTTTAATATTTCCATCCACGTATTAGCTAGTTGTCCTCACTTATTTAGGTCAGGCTCCTTAATGATTGTGTGAAAGTGCTTTACTCAAATCCCATGTTTTTCCGGCTGCAAAATGAGCTGAAAAGAGTTTTGCGCGCATGTAATTATATGAGCGCTAAGGCGTCTTGATCCTTGAGTTATCTGAGTAGCTGCAATTGTGTGCATGCACTTGTCCATAAATCAATGTGAATTAAGGCTGGACTGATACATTGAGATGTGAGAGTCTGGATGTGGGTTTCTCTTAAAGGGAAATGCAGAGTCATGCAACTTACATCTAATTTTTTCATTACATTTTTTATTGGTACTGTGTTGACTGACTGACTGCTATACCCCTGATTAATAGAAGCTGTTGATTCTAGGATAACAATACAATAACTCTGTGACAGGTGAACACACCTGTCAGGCATGAGATTCCACATACATATGTCTGTAGCACAATCATTTTCTCTTGCGGTAAAATCAGTAAAAGGCTCTTTCTGCTCGTCTATCTATTAGCTATTGTTGCATTACTTCCTAAGCATGATACATTTTGATTATTATTACAGTGGACTGTAAGATTACAAAATAATGTTTTCTCCTGTAAAGCCAAAAGCCACAATCAAGGATTAAGGTAATTTTTGCGACTCTGTTCTGCTCTTTATTGAATTTAGGAAACTGAATACTTCACTGAGCCCAGGAAGTGATACTCAACATTATGTATTTGCCAGTAACAGATCAGTGAAGCAGCTGTGTGGCTTGTCCAAGAAGGACTTTTAAAGTGGATATCGAAAAACATTTGTTGAAATTATCATCATAAAACGCACTAAATTCAGACAAGACTGAGATTATCATATTTGAGCCTAAGAAACCTCAGAAACATGGCACCTAACCAGACACTTGGTCTAGATGGCATTACCTGGCCTCGAGCAGCGCTGTGAGGAATACTGCAGTCATTTTTGAACAGGATGCGCTTTCAGCCATCTGTGTAATACCTCTAAAATTAGAAATGTCCAGACTCAGGGTAATTCTGGAAAAGCTAGTTTATTCATTTCTTACTTCTAAGCTATTATAAAGACCTCACAGTATCACATTATCCTAACAGAGCACTTTGCTTATTGTGATACTTGAAACTTACCAAAGTACAGGGTGGGCCATTTATATGGATACACTGTAATAAAATGGGAATGGTTGGTGATATTAAAGTCCTGTTTGTGGCACATTAGTATATGTGAGGGGGCAAACTCCTCAAAATGGGTGGTGACCATGGTGGCCATTTAGAAGTCGGCCGTCTTGGATACAACTTTTGTTTTTTCAATAGGAAGAGGGCCATGTGACACATCAAACTTATTGGTAATGTCACAAGAAAAACAATGGTGTGCTTGGTTTCAACGTAACTTTATTCTTTCATGAGTTATTTACAAGTTTCTGACCACTTATAAAATGTGTTCAATGTGCTGCCCATTGTGTTGGATTGTCAATGCAACCCTCTTCTCCCACTCTTCACACACTGATAGCAACACCGCAGGAGAAATGCCAGCACAGGCATCCAGTATCCGTAGTTTCAGATGCTGCACATCTCGTATCTTCACACCATAGACAATTGCCTTCAGATGACCCCAAAGATAAAAATCTAAGGGGGTCAGACCTTGGGGGCCATTCGACTGGCCCACGACAATCAAATCCACTTTCCAGGAAACTGTTCATCTAGGAATGCTCGGACCTGGCACCCATAATGTGGTGGTGCACCATCTTGCTGGAAAAACTCAGGGAACGTGAATAAACTTTTTGTTCATTAGAAAAAAATTGGATTTTAGGTAATTAATGATTTTCTCAAAAGCTGGATGTCACACACTATTAAGGTTTTCACATAGGAAGTGAAATCTTTTATAATTTTCTTTAAAGTAAAATTCTGATCATAGGTAAGTAGCTTGTAATAGAACAGGTATATTTTCTGGAACTTTCTCAAGGCTGAAAGCTCACGAGAGCAATTTTTTTACTTTGCTCTCCGTCCTCCTTACTCTACACAAGGTCAGCTCTGGGCCTCCAAGTCTGCCAAAACAGGTATGTTTTCCTGCTCCCCATGGAAAACATACCTGCTTTGGCAGATACACAAGTTAGTATTCCGGCAGGCACCACAAACAGGACTCACTTTGAGGAGGAAATATGAGCATGAGTACAAGACTAAAAGACAAGTAAGCAAATCGTAAATCATAAATCTGACCTATAAACAGCCCAAGCAACATTCCCACATGGAGCACATTAATAACCTGGCAATGGGCAGTGATGTGAGCTGTTTTTAAATACTGAAAGTGGTTGAAGATGGGAAACAGGTGTGTTTGCTTGGCTCTTTCCTGGACCACACCCACTAATGGAAGAAAATGGTTAGTTTCACTGATGTTCAGAGGTGGGTCGAGTATCCAAAAATTGTACTCAAGTAAGATTAGCATTACTTTAAAATATTATTACTCAAGTAAAAGTGAAAAGTAGTCGTCAAAATCTTTTTTAGTATTTTCAAAAGGAATATATGTAAAAACATCAACAAAATAAGGCACAACAATTCTAATTTCCAGATTTCAGTTTTTCACAACATAAAGCTTTTTTCACTAATACCTACAATAAATAATATAAATATGTAAACAGTGCAAACAATTCCCAGTGACAAGACATGCTGTAAACTTTATATTCATTTTTGCTCCAAATTCCACAGCAGCCTCAGAGAAACATTAGAATGAGGCATCTTCAACATATGTACATACAAGGGAGCTCAGTTTACCTTATATTGTACGGGTGTACATTTAGTCCTGCATATTTAGCAAAAATGTGCCATTTCTTGACTCAGTGAGGTGATGGTTAAGCTTCAGCAGCAGTTTGCTCTCAAGGTTCTTTCTGTGAAGCTGTAACTGTTCAGCAGTGAACAGGAGTCCTTCACAAGCTCCAGATGCAGGAAGAGCAGTATTGATTTTGATCGACAGCTTCTTGATGTGAGGAAAGCCATGCAATAAATCCACACCTCCAGTGAATGGACATGAAAGGTACTTAGTCTACGTGATGTCTGATAAAGTTGAGACCTGTGGAAAGATGTAACGTTTGCAAAAGAATTAGGTCTGGTCATTATAGTGCTGTATACACTGCCAAGCTGCGGATTTTTGTTTAGAGCTAGCCTCCAAAAGCTGGGCATACACTGTGCGATTTTTGGCCCATTTTGAGCTGATTTTTCAGTCGCGCAACCGTTTTGGGGATCGGCCCGAGTTTTGCCTTAATCATGTGTTGTGCATCGTGTCGTATACAAGGGGTAACGAAAAGCAGTTAACACCTCACGACCAGCTCCCAATCATCAATCGTATGGTTGCAAGATAATCAAACCTGTTTGAAATCCTGCCGCCCCTCAATGCAGCCTCTCACACTGTGCAAGCACAAGTACAGAAATGAAAGTGAAATGGTGGAGCAGCACGGCAGTGAAGCGTGTGATCTGCACAAAAGAGATGGAGGCACAACTTGTAGAAATTTGGCAAGCTCATCCGAGTGCGTAAGCGTAGAGCTGCCACCCAGGCAAAAGAAAAATAGAGCTATATCACGTTATAACGTGAAAAGTTTATTGTTTATTGTTCTAACAATATATTATCATGTCCGTACAATATAATATTTATATTTACATATTCACATTTACAGTTTCACAGTACTGGTCATGTGACTGCATGGCCACATCTGATTGGTAAAAAAAAGTTACCGGAAACTCCACTGGCGGCATGTTATCTAATGTGTTAAACTAATTATTTTTTTAAAAAGTAAGAGTCGAATTTTGCAAATGTAGCAGAGTAAAAGTACCGTTTCTTCTTCACAAATGTACTCAAGTAAAAGTAAAAAGTATCGTCCAAAAAAGGTACTTTAAAAGTGCATTTTTTTCAAAAACTTACTCAAGTAAATTTACGGAGTAAATGTAACTCGTTACTACCCACCTCTGCTGATGTTCCAGATCCAGGTCCACATGCAGGGGAGACAAAGATACAGTCACATAGATAGTAAAGTCAAAACTGACACAAGGTTTACATTGATATAGTCTATGTTACGTTATAATTATACTTGTGGAGCCGCTAGTTTGCCGCTCTTTCATCCACTTGTCTCTATGCAACGTTACTCTGCCTCGCCTCTCTCCTTCACTGAACACAACTCCCCCTCCCCCATCGCTTCATCTGCAGGCAACAAAAAGATGGACACGGCTCCTATCAAAGAGGAGATGGTCGGTAAAAAGAGCAGCAACTATTTTAATGCTGTTAGCGTTAATCTCGTTAAAATGACGTTAACGCCATAAGGGCGCAAATCTCCGTTAACGAGTTACCTCGGATCGGGCCCCACGCACGGGGTCTGCACGGCCTAAAATCATTTAATTTTCTCATAAATTGAGAGCGCGCCTTATGTATGAATTCTGGTTGTGCTTACTGACTGCAAACCAATTTTATGTGGTACACGGCGCTCAGCAATCTGTCGAAAAATGTTTTGGTACGACTTTGGTAAGCTACGGTGCTGCACCGCTTGATGGATTGTTGAAGCATTACGGCTACCGAGGAGCCTCGCGGAGTGATACGTACTGTGCTTCAACGTAATATTACCGTAATGTGTGTGTATAAGGAGCACAAATGGCTTTGCTTAGGCTGCTGCCCCCGCGACCCGGCCCCGGACAAAGCGGATGAAAATGGATGGATGGAAGGAGCACAAATGGCACCTGTTAAGAGACACGGTTACAAAGAGGCTTTCAAACTCAAGGCTGTCAGTCACGCAGTAGAACTTGGGATCAGAGCAGCTGTGAAATCTCAGCGTCTTTTAGTTTACAGTTTGACTGCACAATTGTGAGCTCTTTGTTATGCACAAAAACAACATTGTTTTATTTTATTTCTGCATCATTATTTTAATAAATGCTGATAATTTATTTCTGAGTAATTCTTTTATGTCCATCTACGCTGTATGTTAATGCCTGTGCGACATCTGGGACACAGCTTTGACTAAGAACTGTCTTTTTGTTCTTACTTCATGGCTTTAAAAAAATAGATATATATCGTATATCACCATCCAACTAAAGAATATCAAGATATGAATTTTGGGCCATATCGCCCAGCCCTATTACAAAGTAAAGGAAAAGTGTAAGAAACACATACAGCTGGGAGAGCGCAATGCCCTACCCAAGCCACTGTGGGTGTGCCTAAATACACGAAATAATGAGCTTGCTTTAATGTGCGTTTTGAATTTCAGCGACTAATCAGTAACTCTCCATTGGTACAGCACTACATTACAACACTAGACAGGAGAAGTGGTGTGTTCACATACTGATACAAAGGAGGGATCCAAAAATATGTATATAGCATTGAAATGTCAGCCTTCAGAAACCACTGGCAGGCTGACCCTAATGTGAAAGCAGCAAATGTTTATAGTCCGTCCTTCACTGTTAAGCATGCAGCGCTGGGATAAACAGACATGCTTTAGTGGGTGTTTGCTGCCAACCTTGGGGTTATTTATGAGCTTGCTACATACAGCCTTTGCTTCTCAGCCAAACACCCTGACTGGTTTATGCTTTGTTGCTTCTAGCTCAACAGTCACTGTAAACAGCACACTCAGCACTGAATATCTTGCTCAAATTTTGTGGAAGGGAAGAGGATTTGGAGGGAAGTGGGGGAGTATGAGGGCAGGAGGGGGGTGCTGGTAAATGAGGATGGGAATAAATACAAATTTCCATTTGCTCTTTCTTTAATAGTCAGATTGCATATGTCTGACAACTCCCTAAATATAATTAAAAATATTAAAATAATAGACTTAAAAACTATTCATAAATTAGCAGCAGCCTTTATTGGTTTGGATTAGTAAGCTGTCCAGTCAAAGATTCACTGAAAATAATCCTGATCACTTCTTTTCCCCCTTCTACAGAGAGTCAATTATTAAGTTCACTGCAAGGCTTTCGGAACAACCTGGACTGCTGATTGTAGCTTTGATTTGTACCTTTTCTTGTCCTTGGTGCACCTTCAGTGCACAGGACAAATATCCATGCAGGCGCAATAAAATTTATCTTAATCTCAAACTGCGCAGACCTGAGTTTGTGTATAGTGTCTCCTCCATCAGAGTGAGTGAATGAGGTGTTATCATAGTGTGCTCACACACTGCAAGAACAAATTGCTCTGGAGAAGTGCAGGTATACAGATAGCACTGAAATATGTGACAGATATGATTGATAAATCCTGAAGCTATCTCAGGTTTCTGTATCCATGCACTTAAGAGAAAGCATCAGTGGCTGCTGTAGCTTTATGGTGGGCTTTCAGGTGACACAAAAACATGCTTGGATATCAGTGATGTTACATCCACTTACTAGCATTATATATAGCACAACAGAGTAAGAGGTCTGCACTGGTAGATGCAAGTAACCCTTAAAAATGAAATACCACCTTTCTTCCATAAAACTGCAACATGTGACCTGAAGATAAAAACACCGCTTGCAGGTGAAAGATAACCACTATAATCTTCTCATCACTAAGCTTGTAGAAAGAGTTGTTCTGGTCCTGTATTGCTTGTAACAGAAGCATAGGTAGTTGGTTAACATCACTGACACTATGTGCCATTGTGTTATGCTCATAGAAAGGCTCCAGTATCAATGAATGTAAAAAGAAAATCAATATTTCTTTAATATATGAATCTACATTGATAACTAATTTACTGTCCCTTTGAGGATAGCATTCACAAGATTTTCAGAAAACTTCTCACTGAAATTTAAGCCCATGTGAGATTTTTAGTTGATAAACATTTGGTATCAATTTCAAAATCCTATGTTGGGATTCACAAGTTACCTGCATTCACAAACCCGCCCGCCCAACAGGGTGAAAACGATACCTCATCAGCCTTTTACAGCTAACACTGTTTGTAGCTTTACTGGTTAATGACACACAAATTCAATAAAGTGACCTTTCCAAAGTGGACTTTGGAATCACTATGCAAATCCCTAAGTATTTCCATACAAAGTGAAGTTAAACTACTACTTCACTGCATCACAGCTGTGGGTATTATCAAGCTGATAAATCTCCAGTTGGTCTGCGTAATAGAACTGAGAGTGGGTGGTAAACAGCAAAACTTTAGTAGCTGAATTAGCAGGCGCCACAAGCTCTGCTTTCTACTAAAGGGAACTGACTGTTGTAGAAAATTGCAGAGCGCTCTGAACTGCCATTTCCATTGATTTGGCTTTGTGTTACCCATTTCTCTTTTCTCTTCAGAGTCTTCAAGACCTGGTGCCAAAACTTGATTTAATGACAAGTGAGGCTATCCAGGAACACTCCAAACTTTTCTATTGCATTTTAAACCCAAGATTTCTAAGATTTCTGCTGCCGTCACCTTTTGTGTGGGGAATTCTAAAGTGGTTGTGTTGCAGTTTAATCAATTGTAATACACTTTCAGATAATATGTCAGATGTAGTGACACTTAGCACCATTTGATTAGTCTTCTTACTTGAACCCAAGATCAGAATCACAACACAAATGTACACGTCTCATATCAAGGTTCATCCTCCCATAATGTGATGCAACCTCACCAGATACCATGCCACTATTATTGATCTCTCAATGCATTAATTACTGAGTTGGATTAGTTATTGACCCCCATGGCAGAGAAATTAAGAGATCGGTTCATGGCTGTAGCTAGTTTCATGATAACTACAGTAGAGTCACGTGAAAAAGAAAGTATACACTTACTGCTTCCATAGGAATTAAGAAGCTAAGAAATGCGAGAGAATCTGTAAAGGCAGAAGGCTTTGCAGTATGCAGGTCTGAAGGATTCAGGTGTGCGCTGATACAACGCCACATTGTTCCCTGGAGCGAATGTCCCAGCAAATTCATCCAAAGATCAGACCGTGCAATGCTCAGAGAAATTGTAAAATTTTTATTGTAAAAGAGCTCCATCTCAGACTCTGAAGGCCTCAGTTGGTATGTTAAAAATTAACGTTTATGACAGTACAATGAGAAAAAGACTGAACAAGTTTAGCTTGTTTTGAAGGAGGCCTCTTTTCCCTAAAAGGAACATGGCAACACGGCTTAGGTTTGCAAAGTTGTATTTGAACAGAATAGAAGACTTTGTGAACAATGTCCTTTGGACAGATACGTTAGAGGGGCAGAGGTTTGGCCATAATTTGTCAGAAACCAAACAAAGCATGTCTGCACAAACATCACGTACCAGATCTCTGCATGGTGTTGGACAGATGACGACCTTGGCACCTTGAGTCAACCTTAAACTCATCTGTATAGCAATGTATTCCCACTAAAGGTGGTAACACAAGCCATTGAGTCATGGGATGCATTTAATTTTTAAGATGACTCTGTGAAAACTCTCCTTTTCACATGAATGTATATAAACCGAGCTTTGCATGAAACATGTAATTTAGATGAGAATCAGTCTAACCATTTTTATTAAAAGTACATTTTCTGTTAGTGTAATAAACTGTGAATGGACTTGACTAGAATTTATATAGTGACCACACAAAGAGCTTTTGACTATACGCCCCATTTAACCATGCAGTCATATAGTACTGTATATCCTATACTGTTTAAGCACTTTTTGGCTTCTGGTTCACGGCCAATTTTAGAATCACCATTTAAGTAATGATGCACTGAGAAATACTTTTGGTAATATAGATAATGTAATATTGTCATGTGCACATTAACTTAACTTGCTGCCTAAAATTAGTCTTAAATTTGATTCCAATGGACCTGCTACGTCCACTTTAGGAACCAGCTGATGTGGTTGGTTTGCTTTTTTGGACGTCCTTTTGGGAATTAACCTGTAGAGGTGTACCAGACAGGCTTGAAGTAGAACCTGAAGCAGACCCAGTATAAGTTTGAGGTGTAAATCCTCATACTTGGCCTAAGCTCCTTAGGGGAGCTGTCAGGGAAAAAAATAACTTTTTGTATGCTCTGCTCACCCTGAGACTGACTGGAAAGTAGACAGATGAAAATATTTTGAATTTAACTCCTTGAAACATGAAAATCTGTAACAACAGTGACCTCGAAAGTCACCTCTCCCCAGGATTTTCTTTTCTCCATTACACCGCTTCCTTCTCATTTCCCTGATAGTGCTGCTCACTGAATCCAACTCCTCACTGACACATCTGTGTCACTTTCATCAATACAGCAAAGTTGTTTGTTTGCGGCAGATGGCCTGAATGTTTCCAGCTCCCTGTGAAGTTAGAAATGAATTTGCCTTGTTTTCCTTTTTGGTTATTTTTTCCCTCCTCACTCCTCGTTCTGTCACAACTTATCTTCTTCAGGTTGCTGATGAGCCTAAGCAGCTGTGCTCAGAGCAATGAGATAATTGTCACTGTTTGTGTGTGTGCACGCTTTTTTTTTTTCATGTACTAGGAATCTTTAGGCCTTGTGGCAATCTTCTTTTCATTGTTTTAGTCTGCCATAATTAGCAGACTTCTCGGAAAAATGGTCCAGCATACACCCTGACACGCAGAACCTGAACCAGCTGTGCAGATGGGAGAACATAAAATGACCTCATGTTGCCGATGTAGTTTTCTCAGATCTCGAAGCAACACACTGGTCAATAAGGAGGTATCACTTAGAATGAGAAAGCATGGAGGGGAGGCTTGCAGTTGGCATTTGTAAGTCAGCAAAACATTCATCTTCTAGCACAGTACTATTTATTTCTGTCCCTGTAGTTGCTCATCATTCAATATCTATAAATTCTTTTTTTTGTGCTGAGGGGATGCCTCACAGCTGCACCTCCCTGTATTGTGATAGGTTTGGTAACAACCATAGAAGTGTTTACATTCAAGGTCATGACAAACAATATTTTGATTCAGATTTTATCGTGAACAAAGACATTTATTTTCACTGGGGGGAAAGATAACAAAAAATAGATATAGGCACTGTGATTTTCAATAAGAAATACAATAAAACTCACATTACTGCAGTGCAGAAACAGGTAGCAGGTTAAAAGAAAATAATAAAAGAGAAAAGAAATGTAGACATTGCAATGTAGAAGATGCCTTCATAGAAATTACTCATTTGTCTCTTAAATAACAACTTTGTAATTTATGTTTATTTTAGGCATAAATTAAAAGGTTCAGTTTTAAGGACTGGTTAATCTGATCATTACATACCTGGGTGGTGCCACTGAACTATTGGTGATTGAGTGGGTCCATTACTAGTTAGTTAAATTGGGTAATATTGTTTGTTTGATTTTGCTAATTTACAGTATAAACATATCACTCAACTGCAGGTGTCACAATATAACTGTAACAACGATAACTGTGGCAATGACACCAGTGTAGCCACAGTTAGAGACCCACTTTATCTGAGCTCTCTTCCCTCTCAGTAAGTACTCTAGTGGAGTCTCAGCTAATCTGCTGCAGGTGGGGTAAATACAGCTAATGGTATACACTTTTCTGTGGCTGCTATGGCTCCTGTCACACACAAGACTGAATCACTAATATAGATCCTGTTAGACTGTTGCTACATTGTTGTGAGGATCCATGAATACAGGTGAAATGTTGAGAACTCAGTTCTAAATTTGATATAGCTTCTCCTTTTATGCTACTCCTAGCTGCACCATTAAAATGCACAGCTGTGCTTTGCACCCAGACTTACAGCTGTGGCTGAAGGTTGGGGTTGGCCTGATGGAATAAATACTTTTCTTTTTTTTTTAGATATTTTGGACCAGATTTACTAAGTGCCACAATTACGAAAGGTGTCGAAGGAACACTGTTATAATTTATTTTAAAAATATTCAGCAAGTCATTTTAATAATGCCAAAAGGCTGAAAGGCATCAAAAATTAGCCAGTCAAATATGATGAGGGAGCAAGCGATATACTAACCAAACTATGTGTGTGACAGCTGGTCTCTGGATAAAACAGACAATTCAGAAAAGAGCTACTCAGCACTTTCTCAAGTTCTCAAATATAATCCAGATGAACATGTTTATTAACTTTCCTGTGGTTTGGTTTATGTTCAAATACAGAAATCTCCATGTGAATTCCAAGGGAACCAAAATGCACTAGAAACCACAGCAGAAGGTTCAGACTTCGTACTAACCTGAAACAAAAAGTAAATATTGGAAGAAGGTGGTCTGGACTAGTGGATAACATGGATGATTCACTTGATTTTACAGCTACTTAATAGACTTAGTAGACTCAGGCACATCAGTGATAATGGGAAGGCTGAAGGTGCTAAGCTAAAACTTCCAGAGGACATCTGGTAGTTGGGTCTGGATTAAGATTGGATCCAGTTCTCGCAATAAACTGTTTTGTAGCTGATTTGGAACAAGAGCACTTCCACCAAAGGGTCCGTTATGGTCTGCACTTGAGTGTGATTACCATGTCCACATGTGCAAAATGAACCATGAAGCCAAGCAACAAAAGGGAAAACAAAACAGGGCTCAATTTGAATGAATGAATACAGCCCAAGAAGCCAGAAAACCTAATATCTATATATATCTATATATCTATATAGATATATATATCTATATATCTATATATATATATATATATATATATATATATATATATATATATATATATATATATATATATATATATATATATATATATATATATATATATATACGTGTGTGTGTGTGTGTGTGTGTGTGTGTGTGTTGTTTTTTTGTTAACAAAAATGAATAAATGCTGTGGCTTTTGTGTGTGTGTGTGTGTGTGTGTGTGTGTGTGTGTGTGTGTGTGTGTGTGTGTGTGTGTGTGTGTGTGTGTGTGTGTGTGTGTGTGTGTGTGTGTATGTGAATTGACTTATCAGTTCAGCTCAAGCAGGAACCAAGGCTGAAGAGTGAGTATGATGGTAAAGTGCATTGTGTTGGAAAAGCACAATCTAATTACACCAAATCAAATTATCTCATGCTGTTATGACTGCAAACTCAACAAACACCAGTGGCTAGCAAGTATCGGGAACAAGCGGAAATAAACTGCTAATTACTGCCTCACACTTTTGTTGTTATTTGTTTTTGTTTAATGGGAAAGAACTATTAAGGGTTTGTGGGATGAAAGTGTAGAAAAGTAGTGCTGTACATCAGGGTACTGGAAAACAAATGCATTAATACATGCCATTAAACCTAATGTAATACTCTCAGTTGCACACTGCATGTTGAGAAGTACTGTATATTGAGATGATTAATATAGACCCAGTTATCAGGCATTGCTGCCGATTAATTGAGGGTTACTGGAAATCACGTGAGTGGAAACGGAAAATAACTTCCCCTTTAGGAGTGTAGTGTGATATATGTATAATTAGGTCTCATTCTCCACTGAGAAATATATAAACTAAAAGACCTGAATGTACATCTATAAAGGTGTTTCACATTTTCCATGCATGCTGCTCTTTGTAATTAAAATTTTCACAGTTGAGAAATAGTGGAAGCACATTGACCCTGCGGTGCCATACTTTGGATTTATTCTGTATCGGTCCTGAAAGGAAATTTCATAAAGAAATATGTTCTATACACATGGAAACACACACTAAATAAACTTTATTTCCCTTGATATTTTTTTCTTTATCTATTTTTTTGTATTATCTGATCTCCCCTCCCTGCCTGCTTTTTGTTACTCTGTCCAATAACTGTGAAAATAATCAAATGGAAGCGAAGAAAGTGTTCACTCTTAGCATACTTATGTCATCTATGTGTGTTAGAGTTGTCTTGTTTTGTCTACATCTTTGTCTCTGTGTGGCTGGTTATTGAGGTTTCATGTGGAGCTCAGCAGAGTGCATCTGTGTTTGGAGATATTGATTGATCTGACATTGGGGGCCAGCTGGCGAGGGGAAGTGGTGGCTTGTGACAGAAAAATCTCTGCTGCCTACAAAGGCGAAGAACCAGAGCTGCTCCAAGGCTTAAAGTGACACTAACCAAGATTTTATGTACAAATAAAAATGTATTACCAGCTTAAATCACAAAGTGGGGCCCACAGTGCTCAGTGTGGCATTTATCTGGCACAAGAATGCTGAACTCATCCTCAAAATAAAGTTTTGTTTATGTGTTTGGGTTGTTTTCCGCCTATACAGAAAGTAATTAATCATTAAATAAGACTGAATCCCCAACTTCCCTTTTTCATCTCTCAAGCAATCTTTATTTAGAAATTACTTGCAAGATGAACAACAGACTTTACCATGTACATTTGAGAGAGTGTCACATGCTGTCGTTTTCAACCTACCAGCACATGCAGACTCCAGGTTCATCTTTCTTTAATGCTCAACTTGCTTCAGGTTTACACAGAGTGTCTTAGAACTGCCCTTGCTAGAATTTTCTTTTGTTTCAGCATCCAAGAATTTAATTTTCATTCTTTGTTCTATGTCCTATGTCTTCCCCTCCACTACAGCGGCGACATACAGTAGATGAGGCAGCGTTCAGTAATTAGAAAGAGATAAGATGCAGGCCTACTTAGCTTGGAACGAGAAGCAGAGACAAAAGCTTCTGCAGCGGTCAGCAAAAAAGAAAGAAAATATAGTAGATGGTGCTTTGGATCAAAGAAAGGTTGGAGGAAAGGAAATGAGAATAGAGACAGAAGGAAGAGGAGAAAGACACATCCAGATAAATGATTTCTGGTTTCAAAGAACGGATGATAGCAGACAGGAAGGAACCACGCGAGTTAAAATCAAGCAATTAGTAGAGCCTGGAGAAGATGAAGGGCAAAAGATCAGAAGTTAAAAAGTGCAAGGACCTGAGATTTTTCATTGTGTTTTACTCTTTTTTAAAAAGAAGACATAAAGACCGGTTTATTCTGTGGATCAGTCATGGCTGTGTAGCACTGAGTCCTCCATTTACCATTTAGATCTATTGGTTTTTACCAGAATCATCTGCAAGCCCAGCACGCAAATGCACTCTCCGTAAGGTCTGGTGCTCTCTCTGACATTATCCATTAGTTCCAATAGATCGTTTAAAAGGCTCCAACCCTCCCTTCCTGCCAGCCTGAGTCATTCCTTTCTCATCCTCTCTCTCCTTTCTTATACTCTGCTCCTGTCATTACCTCCCTCCCCTCTTTTTCCCCCCTCTTCAATTCACTCTCATCAGCTCAAGTGACAAAAAAGTAACACTTGGTGTCTAATATTTCATAGAGCTGCAATCGGAGTCATCTCAAAGGACCTGACTGTGGCTAATGATTCTCAGAAATACAGCTCAGACCCCCAGGCCAACTCATACATGAAAGGAAACTTGGAGAGAGGAAAGGTAAGGAACTAACTTGCTTCACAGGGCCTGCTGTGCTAATTATTCACAGTACACTTAATTATTTGGCACATCGATCCATGGTCTGCATAAGACCTGACAGCTGGCCGCTGAGAATACGCTTTCAGGCTACGGCTGCAACAAGGACATCATGTGTAATCTGAAGACACTAGAACATTGAAATTGTACTACATTTTTTTCATATCACTCTAGTGGTAGCAATAAATGATTACAATGTAGTGTTGATTTTTTTGAAGAGCGGAAAAAAGCTCTCAGAGCTGGCTTACATCATAAATTGAATTTACCAAGTTTATTTGGAGTGGCTACAAAAAGTGACAAAGCATTATTCTTACTGGGTTATAAATAAGTTGCTACAGAAACATTGCCTGCAGTAGACTACACTGTGATTACTTGTTCATCTTGTTGTTCTTTCTGTTACTGTCTGTCACACACACACACACACACACACACACACACACACACACACACACACACACACACACACACAAAGCTGGTGTGGTAGGGCCTCTTATGTTCTGGCTGTCAATCATCTGGATCACCAAACTACAAAGTAACCTACAACTATCCCGCATCTCTCTGCTATTAGTGAAAGATACAATCAGCTTTTGCAGTCACTGCCCAGCCAGCATTGCACTGGTGCTGTCCATGGTGCTGAAGCAGCAGGCTTAAGACCATTTAGTGGCTTTTAGTTCAGATGTTTGATGGAACTTGTGGTGAAGTAGATAATGTGACTGAGGAATATAACCATCACTGACCATGCAATAATCAGCTGCCACAGTTACATATAATTCACATCATGCAGAGTATTGCACTCACTATAGTACATTATTTGAAACAAAAATCTCAGCCTGGGTAACCTCAGTTTGCAACATAAAAAAATCAAACTTATTATTTTAATAAATATGTGCACATTAATATAAAAATCATAAATCCCTAAGTCAATAATATACATTTAAGCTGTATAATATTCTGGATATTTATAAATTAGCTATCTGTATATATTAGATTTCTTATATTTTGTATCTTTGTAATATTGTTCATGAAATGTTGTTCAGTCTGTTGCTGTTTTTATTATCTTAGCTGTAACAACATAATTTCCTTACGGATTAATAAAGTATTCTGATTCTAAATAAAAAAGACGGCTGCTGTAGAGAAAGAAAGAGGATAGGATAAGGTGAAATTGAAAAATGTGAAATTTGAAAGTTTCTTATAAAGGAAGTCTCATTTAGGGTCATGTTCAGGCAGCAGACAGAAGATATGCATGCCTTTGCAGCTTGAATCTCATGTCGAGGTTGGTGTGTACTTGTATTAATTTGTTATGTCCTAATTATCCATGTTGCACAATTCCTGGCATGCATACTTTTTCAGCTTGACCCTCATATCGATTTGGATGAGTGCTTTTATTGAAAAACATCTGACCTTTGTTTCACTACATCATTTTGTGTAGATGGTTGTGGAACAAGTATGAATGTGTCATGGTTAGGGTTATGTTTGGGGTTCCTTCTCTGACAGGTGGTTATGGGTGGTTCTTGTCTTTCTCAGCACCTGTTCATCACCTGGTAACCAACTTTTTAATGACCTGCACAAACCACAACTCAAAAAGGTTGTCTTCAGGCAGTTTGGCCATCAGGTTAAAGTCTATTCTTAGGTGATGTCACTAAAAACACTTCAAATATTCATTGTTGGGATTGTCTGACACTGATACCCAACAATAGTTTCATGTCAAGGTTCCATCTTTTTGTATATCCTGAACTGAACTTGTAAGCAGCCTCCATGGGGCAATAAAACAAATTCTGGTGAGGGAGAGTGGGGAAGGACAAATTTGTTTATTGATATATCCTCAGAGATCCCCAACCTCCCCCAAAAATAGGCCAGAAATTTAGTTTCTCCAAAAAATAACATTCTTGCCGTAGAAGGTTATATTATAAACATTATATCCCTGTAAGTCCCAGACAGTGAGTTACAAAACTTTGCTAACATAAGAACCAAAGGGGATACATCTGCCTTTTAAACATTCCTTCTCTCCACCATGCATGGGGGTACCGGCATCGTGCACTGAAACATTCATGTTTTCATGATCCAACACCATCTGGTTAGACGGTGATGTTGGGAGTTTGCACAGTGTTTGATTTCAGAAGTCTCCTGTGGCAGCAGGCGGAAATTACCTTCCAATTAGATCTAATAGATAAAATTAGAGTCCAAAGCATAAAGTAAAGCCACAGTTATATCCTCAGGCATGGATTGCCCTGGGTTTACAAAATTAATTAGAGACTGCAGAGAGTATGTTGATAACAAACAAAATGGCTTTATTATTTGCAACAGACTTCCTCTGGTTTTTACCCCTCACAACTAATAAAAACTATAATGAAATAAAGCGAGGGAGAAATCTCTTGTTACTAAAAGGAACAAAATGACAAAACAAAAGAATGTTTCTGAAGTTTGGATGAACTGAATTTTATTTGTGCTTCAGCACGACACAAATACAAGAAGGTTAATAAACACGAGTAATAATGCAACAATGACAACAGAATAAGAACAATGTAATTAATCTAAGTCGTCTTTTGCAGCCGATAAATATTCAGGTAGTTCTGTTGAACTACCTGAATAGTTACTTTCATGTTACGTTCATTTTTTTATGTGACATCCAAGTTTATAGCACAATTAACTTTTTTTATTTGACACTGGTCTTGACAGAGGCTGATTTCCCTTTACGATGAATCAAGAAAGTGGCCTTTTCCATGCTGTATGATTTTGAACTGTTTGTTAAATCCATAAGCCACTGAAATGTGGCAAACACTGAAAACAGACCTCTGGGGATCTTTAAAAAAGGCCTTTTCTCAATGCTCCTTTTTTTGCTGCAGACTCCAAACTTCTCTCCTAATTGCAACTGATTTTCCAGACTGATAAATCAAACAAAGGGTTGAGTGTCTAGCTGGGACACTCCTGAAACTGGGAATTATATAATAATCTCATGTTGCATATAAGCAAGAAAACCTTTATTACACTAAAACAAAAGATCAGAGTGGACAGGAGCAGAAAGGGCAATCAATTTACTTGAATGGCTGATAGACTTTTGTACAGGTTGTAATCCACAGTGTACACCATCACCTGAATGAAAGGAGAAAACCGACACGTGCATTTTACTTTGTTTGAAGAAAAAGACAGATTTTTTTAAACCCCAACATGCCCATCCACTCTCGAATTCTTGTTTTTATTCTGTAGCATTGCATATCATTATTAGCATTATAAGGTGTGTTTACATTCATATATTGATGTCATTTAGATGCTAGCAAGTGCTGATAAAGTCTTTCCTTTAAGCAAAACGTCCCGAATGGGTTGATTCTGTTCAGCATTTTCAATGGAAGAAATGTTTCATCGCTCATCCAAGTGACTTAATAAGCATGCATCAGAACATTTTAAGTAAAACGGTTTATTCACAAAAGGTTTAACATCTTACTGTAGGGATGTAACAGACACTTTGGATATTTATTTGTCAGAGTTTGTTGAGTTTTTATTGACTGGGTTTTGGGTCTAACTTTGGATCTCCAGGCAGAACTGGCCTGGGAACGCCTGGGGATCCCGCAGGGAAGTGTTGCTGGGAAGCAGGATGTCTAGAATACATGGACGTCTGCTTAGCCTGCTGTTACTGCAACTTCTCTGTATTTTTATTATTGTGTAGAAAACACTAAAATATCAACTATACTGTCTATTGTTTTGTTCTTTTTCTTTTTCTTAAACCAGTCATGAGATTTAATTGAGAAATCAACAACACTGAACAATCAAGGTAAGCCCATCTTCAATCCTCTGTCTTTTACTCTTTACTCTTAATGGGGCGATGATTTAGGAAATGAACATGAAACCATCAATTGAGGCTACAAACTCATTAAGAAGATGGTAACTGAAGTCATAAATTCAGTGGGGCAGTTCGAGGTCATTTCTCTTAGACCACAATAAATAAAACTGGACTTCTATTACAAGGAAACTCTTGATCTAATGTTTCATCCATCCTGAGTCAGTGGCATGACACTGAGACAAGATTAAAACATTTTAAATTAAAAAACAAACTATTTTGGACTACATGTAGTAATTAGAGACAGTTTAAAAAGTTACAATGTTTGGCTTCAGTTGGGTGTTTACACAGCTCCAGATTTGCACCCAAACCTGAACAGGGGGAGCTGTATTAGCACACGACCACCATCAAAAGCAGCCGAGAGACCTTGAGGAGGGAACCTTTTTATTAGGCTAGTCAATGGTCAATTAATTTCTGTATGGCACAGAGGAAGTCAGCCAAATGACCTTGATGTTGGAGAAACACAGACTAGGACTACTAGAAAAAATGTATTTATAAGAATAATAAAGGAGGAGAATAATGTGTGTTAAAATATACATTCATTTCTATTTATTATACATAACATAAATTATATAAATGATTGTAAATAGTAGTGTAATGATAATAGCATTAACTACAATATCATAAATAAAGACAATTATATTATTACATGTTTTGATTATATAATGACTATTAAAAGAAATAAAACCAAACATTTTATGTATTCTATGGTGAGCAATATTACTGTAACAGTATTCATTATAGATCCCAATGTGGAAGTATTATATTAATGTAAATGTAATAATATATCATATCTGATATATGTGGGCATGATGTTTATACATTGCAAATCAGGCATGTCCGTGGGTTAATGGTATGCTAGAACTATAATGAACAGGTTCGAGATACACCTGCTCTGGCTTCACTTGTCAGATCTGGAAACTACATCCATATTTTATGTGTGATCTATGGTTTTCACCCACTGACACATTTATATGTCATTTTGATGTCAACCATTCATGCAGAATAATCTACAGTAACAACCCCTATCCTCCAGCTGCACACTCACTTATAGCCCTCTCTGTTTGAGAGATAACAGAACATAATTCAAAGGCACAAGCCTAAAAATTGCACTTGACATCAAGGCAACACCTCTCCCATTAGACTACGACTTTAAAAAAAAGTGGCTAGTGAGTGGTTAGGGGCAGCAAAGAACACCTCAGATCTTAACATTATAGTAATGGACTTCCTGACATAGGCACTACACCAATGAGCCTTGAATTATGTATGATTTGGAGCCATCTGCACAGCTTCCAGCTTTGATGCATGGCGAGACGATTCATATTATGCTGCAATGGAGGGGTACCTGCCGGACACTTAACAATTCTGTGAGTGTTGCTGAGGACTGCTGGTTGGTGAGAGGACTGATCTAGCGTTTGTGAACGACTACACTTCCAACCCTTTAGAAAATTTGTCCACACGCTAAATGCGGCGTCACCGTGGACCATGGTTGCTAGGACAACTGCAGAGTCGAAAGTGGATGTTAACAAGCAATGGTGATGTGGAACAAAAAGCCTTTTGTCTAGAAAGGAAGGAAGCGATTACAACACAATGTTTGAGAAAAAAATTAGATTTATGGGTGGAGTGAGAAAGACTAAGAATATTACCTTTAGAACTCTTTCTATAAATTATGCACATTAAGTAGTCTTAATGTATTCTTAATGTTATGTGTACACATACTGAAAAATTAATCCATTCTCATTACCCAGGTGCCAAATATGACCTTTTTATTAAAGAGACACACAAAGTTTTTTTTGGTTTCATCAGTGCCTTTGACCCACCAAGCAGCAGGAATATGTGATGTGATATGTGAGTGAAATATTCAGGTATAAATGGCATCTCAGTTCAAAAAGTTTTTCTTTCTTTTCCAATTCAATGTAGATTTTGTATTTATTCTTAATTTTTGGGTTTTGTTTTGTTTTTTAAATTAATTAGTTCACATTTTAGGCACAGTTTTGGTCAACAAATATTCAATTTCACACCAAAGATTAGTTAACTGAGACAGGCCTGGACAACTATCTGAATGGTAATAGTGATTGTTACTAAAATGAGAGAATGCACGACACAAAGCCGATACCGAGTATGTTCGCCTTTAAAGTCAAAGTGTAATTCACTGCTGCCAGCATATTTCCAAAAAGGTGCAGCTGTTATTTTGAAGGCAATACTCAGCTTCGTGTTGTGTCACACTTTTCACAGTTTCAACATCACTCTGAGAGATGCTAGCAAGTGATTGCAGATGAGTGGATGTCTTCCATACAAACTTGTAGTGGATTTTTGTATGACATGTATACCTATATATCTAATGTGGTGGATTTTTGTACCTATACATATACAGTGGGGCAAAAAAGTATTTAGTCAGCCACCGATTGTGCAAGTTCCCCCACTTAAAATGATGACAGAGGTCAGTAATTTGCACCAGAGGTACACGTCAACTGTGAGAGACAGAATGTGAAAAAAAAATCCATGAATTCACATGGTAGGATTTGTAAAGAATTTATTTGTAAATCAGGGTGGCAAATAAGTATTTGGTCACCTCAAACATGGAAAATCTCTGGCTCCCACAGACCTGTAACGTCTTCTGTAAGACGCTTTTCTGTCCCCCACTCGTTACCTGTATGAATGGCACCTGTTTGAACTCATCATCTGTATAAAAGACACCTGTCCACAGCCTCAAACAGTCAGACTCCAAACTCCGCCATGGCCAAGACCAAAGAGCTCTCGAAGGACACCAGGAAAAGTATTGTAGACCTGCACCAGACTGGGAAGAGTGAATCTACAATAGGCAAGCAGCTTGGTGTGAAGAAATCAACTGTGGGAGCAATCATCAGAAAATGGAAGACATACAAGACCACTGATAATCTCCCACGATCTGGGGCTCCACGCAAGATCTCATCCCGTGGGGTCAAAATGATCATGAGAACGGTGAGCAAAGATCCCAGAACCACACGGGGGGACCTGGTGAATGACCTGCAGAGAGCTGGGACCAAAGTAACAAAGGTCACCATCAGTAACACACTACAACGGCAGGGAATCAAATCCCGCAGTGCCAGACGTGTTCCGCTGCTGAAGCCAGTGCATGTCCAGGCCCGTCTGAAGTTTGCCAGAGAGCACATGGATGATACAGCAGAGGATTGGGAGAATGTCATGTGGTCAGATGAAACCAAAGTAGAACTTTTTGGTATAAACTCAACTTATCGTGTTTGGAGGATGAAGAATACCGAGTTGCATCCCAAGAACACCATACCTACTGTGAAGCATGGGGGTGGGAACATCATGCTATGGGGCTGTTTTTCTGCCAAGGGGACAGGACGACTGATCCGTGTTAAGGACAGAATGAATGGGGCCATGTATCGTGAGATTTTGAGCCAAAACCTCCTTCCATCAGTGAGAACTTTGAAGATGAAACGCGGCTGGGTCTTCCAACATGACAATGATCCAAAACACACCGCCCGGGCAACAAAGGAGTGGCTCCGTAAGAAGCATTTGAAAGTCCTGGAGTGGCCTAGCCAGTCTCCAGACCTCAACCCCATAGAAAATCTGTGGCGGGAGTTGAAAGTCCGTGTTGCTCGGCGACAGCCCCAAAACATCACTGCTCTCGAGAAGATCTGCATGGAGGAATGGGCCAAAATACCAGCTACTGTGTGTGCAAACCTGGTAAAGACCTATAGTAAACGTTTGACCTCTGTTATTGCCAACAAAGGTTATGTTACAAAGTATTGAGTTGTATTTTTGTTATTGACCAAATACTTATTTTCCACCCTGATTTACGAATAAATTCTTTACAAATCCTACCATGTGAATTCATGGATTTTTTTTTCACATTCTGTCTCTCACAGTTGACGTGTACCTCTGGTGCAAATTACTGACCTCTGTCATCATTTTAGGTGGGGGAACTTGCACAATCGGTGGCTGACTAAATACTTTTTTGCCCCACTGTATATATATATATATATATATACACATATATATATATATATATATATATATATATATATATATATATATATATATATATATATTTATTGAGTGCGAAAGGAACTGACCTGAAAAATAGGATCATGGCCAAGCTTGAAACCTGGATCCCCCGTAGCCGGTTACCAAGATTACGTGAAGTACCCTCAGAAGGTCTGCTAGATGATGTTAATGCAGCACTACGGGCAATACCTACAACCACGATTACCGACACTAACAAGCTGATCTACAATACGGCAGCAGTGATCAGTGAGATGCTTGGCTACAAGTTGAACAGCCACAAGGTGCAGTACCCCCCATGGAGAAGGAGGCTAGAGGGCAAGATCAAAGTAGCACGGAGGGAGGTTAGCCAACTAACGGAGTTGCAGAAAGGTGCGACAAGTAAGGTGCCTAAGAAATACAGCAAGCTGTCCATACCTGAGGCCTTGGAAACTGCCAAGCAAAGACTCACAGCCTTGGCCAGCCGCTTGAGGAGGTACACCAGAGAGATAGAAGGCAGGAGAATAAACCAGCTGTTCTCCACAGAACCAGCAGAGGTGTACTCTCAGTGGCAAGGGAACAATAAGAGAACAGCACCACCAAGGCTGGAGACGGAGCAATACTGGAAGAGCATATGGGAGAAGGACGCAACCCATAACGGCAATGCTCAGTGGCTAGAGGATCTGAGGGCAGACCACAGCGACCTCCCTGAACAGGGTCCAGTAACCATCACAGTGGCAGATATCAGAATCAGAATCAGAATACTTTATTGATCCCTGGGGGAAATTATTTTTTGTTACAGTGCTCCATTTTAAACCAACATTAAGACAAGACAGACAATACGCTAACTAAGAATAGTACAATATATACATATATATACATACATACATACATACATACATAAGTCACTTATAAATAAATATTTGGAAAAGAAACGTGTAGTTGTAGCAGCAAACAGTGTGTTAAGTGGATGCGTTGTACAGGGAGATGGCCACAGGCAGGAATGATTTCCTGTGTCGTTCAGTGGTGCTTTTCGGTAATCTCAGTCTCTCACTGAACGAGCTCCTGTGACTGACCAACATGTCATGGAGTGGGTGGGAGGTGTTATCCAACATTGTCTTTATCTTGGACAGCATCCGCCTCTCCGACACCACCTTGAGGGAGTCCAGCTCCATCCCCACAACATTGCTGGCCTTACGGATCAGTTTATTAAGTCTGTTGGCATCTGCGACCCTCAGCCTGCTCCCCCAGCATGCAACAGCATAGAGGATCGCACTGGCCACAACAGACTCATAGAAAATCCTCAGCATTTTCTGGCAGATGTTGAAGGACCTCAGTCGCCTCAAAAAATAGAGACGACTCTGGCCCTTCCTGTAAAGTGCTGTGGTGTTTTTAGCCCAGTCCAGTTTATTGTCAATGTGTACTCCAAGGTATTTATAGTCCTCCACAATGTCAACACTGACCCCCTGGATTGAAACAGGGGTCAAGTGTTTCCTGGTCTTCCTGAAGTCCACGATCAGTTCCTTGGTCTTTGCCACGTTGAGCTGCAGATGATTCTGCTCACACCACGTGACAAAGGAGTCGACCACAGCCCGGTACTCTGTCTCATCATCCCTGCTGATGCATCCAACCACCGCAGAGTCATCAGAAAACTTCTGAAGATGGCAGGTCTCTGTGCAGTGGCTGAAGTCTGTGGTGTAGAGGGTGAAGAAGAAGGGGGAGAGGACAGTCCCCTGTGGTGCCCCTGTGTTGCTAATCACCTTGTCAGACACACACTGTGGGAGACGTACATATTGTGGTCTTCCTGTCAGGTAATCAACAATCCAGGACACCAGAGAAGCATCCACCTGCATCGCTGCTAACTTATCACCCAGAAGGGTCGGCCTGATGGTGTTGAAAGCACTGGAAAAGTCAAAAAACATGACCCTCACAGTGCTCGCCGGCTGGTCCAGATGGGTGTAGACACGATTGAGCAGGTAGATGATGGCGTCCTCTGTTCCGAGACGAGGCTGATAAGCGAACTGAAGGGGATCCAGATGTGGTCTTACTATGGGTCGCAGCTGGTCCAGGATGAGCCTTTCCAGGGTCTTCATGATGTGGGAGGTCAGTGCCACGGGCCTGTAATCCTGGGGGCCACTGGGACGAGGCGTCTTTGGTACAGGGACGAGGCATGATGTCTTCCACATCACCGGGACCCTCTGCAGACTCAGACTCAGCATAAACAGTTTATGAAAGACTCCACACAGCTGGGGGGCACAGGTCTTGAGGACAAGGGGACTCACTCCGTCTGGTCCAGCAGACTTGCCTGAGTGAAGTCTCCTCATTTGCATCTCAACCTGGTATTGAGTGAAGGTGATGGGTGGGGGAGGGGTGTCAGGAATCTCACAGGAGGCAACATGTGAAGAGAGAGGCTGGCACAGTGGTGTGGCTCTGGATTCCAGGCTGACTGCAGGTGAGGTTGTGGGGGTGGGAGCAGACACTGTGGTGTCGAATCTATTGAAAAACAGATTCAACTCGTCGGCTCTATTCTCACCTCCCTCAGCTCCCCTGCTGTTGGTTGGCCTGAATCCAGTGATGGTCTTCATGCCCCTCCACACCTCTCTCATGCTGTTCTGCTGGAGTTTCCACTCCAGCTTCCTCCTGTAATTGTCCTTAGCCTCTCTGATCTTGTCCTTTAGTAACACCTGGACCTTCCTCACCTCCTCTTTGTTGCCCCCTCTGAAAGCCCTCTTCTTGTTGTTGAGGAGGGCTTTGATGTCCTTAGTCACCCACGGCTTGTTATTTGGGTAACAATGAACAGTCTGAGCTGGAACAATGGAGTCGGTGCAGAAAGTTATGTAGCCTGTGATACACTCAGTAAGCCCATTGATGTCCTCGGCGTGAGGCTCACAGAGTGTTTCCCAGTCGGTCACCTTGAAACAGCCCTGTAGTTCCGCTATTGCCTCCTCTGACCACCTCCTAACAGTCCTGGTGGTCACAGGTTCCCTCCTCACAATTGGCACATAGCGGGGGGTGAGGTGAATCAGGTTATGATCTGACCTACCAAGTGGGGGGAGGGAGGAGGAGCTGTATGCATCCTTGACGTTAGCATACAGTAAGTCTAAAGTTTTCTCTCCCCTGGTGGGACAGTCCACATATTGTTTGAATGTTGGTAGTGTATTGTCCAGTGATACATGGTTGAAGTCACCCGAGATCACAATAAAGGCACTCGGGTGCTGAGTCTGTAGCCGAGCTATGGCAGAGTGGATAGTGTCACATGCAGCTGTGGGGTTAGCAGAGGGGGGAACATAGACAGCCACCAAGATGACGTGAGAGAATTCCCTGGGTAAATAATACGGCCTGAGTCCAACAGCACACAGTTCAGTGTCCGGGCAACAAATCCTTTCTTTGATTGTTATGTTGGCAGGGTTACACCACCGGTTGTTAACTAAAACAGCAAGCCCACCTCCTTTACGCTTACCGCTAGCGATGCTGTCCCTGTCCGCCCGAACAGTGTGGAAGCCTTCCACGGAAGCATTCTCATCGGGAATGACCTGGTGCAGCCATGATTCGGTGAAACACATCAGGCTACACTCTCGGTATTCCCTCTGACTCCGTACCAGTGCTGAGAGCTCGTCGATTTTAATTGCCAACGATCGCACATTTCCCATCACGATAGACGGCAGACACGGTTTAAACCTCCTCCTCGCTTCGAGCCTCCGCTGTCTCACCGTCACCTTTTTTCTTCTCTTCTGTCCTTGACCTCTGCATCCCCGATGTGTTTTCCTCCAAATTTCAGCTGGTACTTCTGCGGGCCTGGCCAGCGAGCCGGCCGGCATCAGGGCGATCAGCTGATCTCTGGAGTAAACAGTCCGTGCGTGTAGGAGATGTGCCGCGGTCCCGTTCCATGATAAAAGTAACAGTTCCACGGCCACCAGAAGAACAAAAACTCTCTCAATCCACATGATTGAGTAAGAGATAGAAAACGGAGGAAAATACAAGTCAGAAAAAAAAGAATACGTAAGAAAAAAGAGCTAAACTAAGAGAAAAGCAGGAGCGACTGTAACAGGCTGCACGCTGGTTGGCGCATGCGCACTGAGAAAGGGTCTCCAGTATGAAGAGTTGGACAGCACCAGGGCCCGACATGGTTCACGCCTACTGGCTGAAGAAGCTGACTGCACTCCACGAGCGTCTGGCAGCACAAATGAACCAGCTGCTAGTTAACGAGAGACACCCGGAATGGCTAACCGAAGGCCGGACGGTCCTGATCCCCAAGGACCCCAAGAAGGGACCGGTCCCCTCCAACTACCGACCAATAACCTGCCTCAGTACTACATGGAAGCTCCTGTCAGGCATCATATCGGCTAAGATGAACAGGCACATGGGTCAATACATGAGCGGGACACAGAAAGGAATTGGCAAGAATACCAGAGGCGCAAAACACCAGCTACTGGTAGACAGGACAATCAGCCGAGACTGCAAGACCAGACTGACCAACCTGTGCACTGCCTGGATTGATTACAAGAAGGCCTATGACTCAATGCCCCACAGCTGGATACTGGAATGCCTAGAATTGTACAAGATCAATGGGACCCTAAGAGCCTTCATCAGGAACTCAATGGGGATGTGGCGTACAACACTAGAGGCCAACTCCAAGCCCATAGCACAAGTCACCATCAAGTGCGGGATCTACCAAGGAGATGCTCTGTCCCCACTGCTGTTCTGCATAGGCCTGAACCCCCTCAGTGAGATCATTAACAAGACTGGCTACGGATACCGACTACGGAACGGAGCAGTTGTCAGCCACCTCCTGTACATGGATGACATCAAGCTGTATGCCAAGAGTGAACGAGACATCGATTCACTGATCCACACTACCAGGCTATACAGCAATGACATTGGAATGTCGTTCGGACTGGAGAAGTGTAGTCGGATGGTAACAAAGAGAGGGAAGGTAGTCAGAACTGAGGGGATTGAACTACCAGAAGGCAACATTGCAGACATAGAGGACAGTTACAAGTACCTGGGGATCCCGCAGGCAAATGGGAACCATGAAGAGGCCGCTAGAAAAGCTGCAACCACCAAGTACCTGCAGAGGGTCAGGCAAGTCCTGAGGAGTCAGCTGAATGGTAAGAACAAGATCCGGGCCATCAACACGTACGCCCTGCCCGTGATCAGGTACCCTGCTGGGGTAATAGGCTGGCCAAAGGAGGAGATAGAAGCCACTGACATAAAGACAAGAAAGCTCCTTACTATGCATGGAGGGTTTCACCCCAAGTCCAGCACCCTGAGGCTGTACGCTAAGCGGAAGGAAGGGGGCCGGGGACTGGTGAGTGTCAGCACCACAGTCCAGGATGAGACAACGAACATCCAAGAATACATTGGGAAGATGGCCCCAACTGACCGAGTGCTCAGTGAATACCTCAGGCAGCAGAAACCCAAGAAAGAGGAGGGAGACGAGGAACCATCATGGAAGGACAGGCCCCTGCACGGTATGTACCACCGGCAGATAGAGGAGGTGGCTGATATCCAGAAATCTTACCAGTGGCTGGACAAAGCTGGACTGAAAGACAGCACAGAGGCACTAATCATGGCAGCACAAGAACAAGCTCTGAGCACAAGATCCATAGAGGCTGGGGTCTATCACACCAGGCAAGACCCCAGGTGTAGGCTGTGTAAAGATGCCCCAGAGACAATCCAGCACATAACAGCAGGGTGCAAGATGCTAGCAGGCAAGGCATACATGGAACGCCATAACCAAGTGGCCGGCATAGTGTACAGGAACATCTGTGCCGAGTATAACCTGGAAGTCCCGAGGTCAAAATGGGAGATGCCCCCAAGGGTGGTGGAGAATGACCGAGCTAAGATCCTGTGGGACTTCCAGATACAGACGGACAAAATGGTGGTGGCTAACCAACCGGATATAGTGGTGGTAGACAAACAGAAGCAGACGGCCGTAGTGATCGATGTAGCGGTTCCGAATGACAGCAATATCAGGAAGAAGGAACACGAGAAGCTGGAGAAATACCAAGGGCTCAGAGAAGAGCTCGAGAGGATGTGGAGGGTGAAGGTAACGGTGGTGCCCGTGGTAATCGGAGCACTAGGTGCGGTGACTCCCAAGCTAGGCGAGTGGCTCCAGCAGATCCCGGGAACAACATCGGAGATCTCTGTCCAGAAGAGCGCAGTCCTGGGAACAGCTAAGATACTGCGCAGGACCCTCAAGCTCCCAGGCCTCTGGTAGAGGACCCGAGCTTGAAGGATAAACCGCCCGCAGGGGCGTGCTGGGTGTTATTTATATATATATATATATATATATATATATATATATATATATATATATATATATATGCGCGCACACAATGAATGTTACATATCTCTTGGTAACAGAGATACTGAAAACAACATAATGAAATCACTGTCATGTACACACACACACTATAAACCTACACTGGAGTGTTTATTTTTATGTAAAGCATTTAACTCATATATTTGATCTAGTTAGGTCAAGTATTATTCACATGAATATCATAAGATTATCACAAAAACTATGCTATTTGCTGTACTAATGTTTGACCTTTGACCATGTTGTGAACTATTGTCAGAAGGTAAAGCAAAGGGTTAACCTTAGGGTGTCCCTTCGGGCAGGGCCCTCAGCCAGAGCCCTGCCTGAACCCTGGCCCGTACTTGACCCTGCACCTGCTGTTCCTGGGCGCGTGGGAAAGTTACTCAGCAGCAGGAGGTGGGACTACCTGTACCTTTAAAAGGAGGCCTGGGAAAGCCCTCGTGGCTTTTTCCTGCTGTCTGTCCGTTGGGGTTGGTCCCAACCTGCATGCGCTTACGGCGAACACCCTAGGGGAGCTTTGCTTTTCCTTCTGTTTTGCTGAGCTTCACTGTTCAATAAAACAGCTGGCATAGAACTTTGCTCCTCTCCTGTGATTTTTTGTGTTTTTGATTTTAATTGAAATTGGGAAGCTGAGATCCACCTATTGCTAATCTGAAGAATCACTCTCAGTTGTGACAACTACAAACTACAGGCAACAGGCCAGCCAAGGAGGTTTTAGTTGCAGTACTCTCTTTGGGACCAATTTCACCTTGTGAATGCCTACAAACATTTGTCACACATTTTTCCCACAAACCTGAGGTTGCCAGTGGGTGACTGACTGATCTCTAGTCCTGAGCAACTAAGGCTTAAGCAATCGATTTCACAGAGACTGCCAGACGTCTCTGGCAACCAACCAGTTGAGGAATACAAATTTTTCCTTCCTGACTGGTGGTTGTGAAGGAAAGATCGTTGCCAACAGGTCAGTAGGCCTGTGTGACTGGGGTCTAAAATTGCAGGAGGGTTCATGGTACAGAACACACTTAATCAGAGGTAGAGACGTAGTATGTGTCCAGTTATTCCCTTTATTGTATTTTTTGCATTTATCTTTATTTTTGTTTAGACAAAATAATGCTTACATATTTACTTGTGGCCAGTGACTCTGTAATGTTAATATTTATAACACCAACACGTTTGCTGTCATATAAAATAATCTTCTACAGTATTCTTGTCATGTTATCCTTTGCTTAAATCTTTGTTTAAGGTTTTGTGTGATAAGTATTTCCTTATAGATTTCACCAGCCGTGAATGATAGCTAATCCATATAGAGCTACAGTATGTTACGCTCCAGTCTAGGGGTACCGGTACGCAACATAAGACTTCAAAAAAAAGGAAGTGACCCCGCCCTGGTCCCCAAAACCATACACAGAAAAACCAGTTTCTTAGTGAACAGTGGTTTATTGTCTAAACTGAAGCGTGACTCCGGGGTGAACAAAGGCCAAAATAACAAACAAAACCAGCTTAATCAGTCAAAGAGGTGCTACCTAAACCCTACGTGATGAAAAGAACAAACAAAAGACAAATGCTACACCTAACTCCCTAACTGAATAAACAGGAGGAAACAATACAGAAAACAACGAGGCAGCTCACCCCTTCGGCTTCAGTGACTATTTACAACATAGGTGTCAAACTCTGGCCCGCGGGCCAGATTTGGCCCGCAGCCTAATTACATTTGGCCCGCGAAGCCATACCAAATTACTATTAGAGCTGGCCTACTGGTATTATACAGCTAATATATATATTGTTTAGTATTAAGCTTTGCTTGTTCCATATTCAGTTTTTCAGCAAAACGTGTTTGAGTCCATAAGAAAAGATTCATTCTTATATCTGGAGGAAGATTTTTTTTTCAATAAATATTAATGTTAGCCCGCGACTTTGTTCCAGTTTTGAAATTTGGCCCACTGTATATTTGAGTTTGACACCCCTGATTTACAAGGTGCTATTTACAAGAGAAAGCTAATTTACACACTATATACAAGTTCACCTGGTCATGAGAATCACAAGTTACAGAGTTTGGAGGCCAGGGTCAGGTCTGCTGCTGCTGTCAGTTGCTGCCCCGGGACAACTGCTGGTGAGGGATTTTGAAAGCGACCACGTGCTCAGGGGACCAATCAGCAGCCGTCAGCTTATCCTTGTCAGCTTGTGCTATACAAATAAACTTGCCTTGCCTTGCCTTGCCTTATCCACTCAGGGATCTGCAGAGACTTAAAGACACAGGAAAAGAAACAGCCACCAAAACACATTGTGGCCAGGGCCGTAACAAGTTACTACTTACCTTGGAAGAATATACCAATTAAAATAAATTGGCACAGAACTCTCTCTATTCAAAAGCAATATAGAAAACATGAGCGATTTAAGAACTGATCTCTAACAAGAGAATTCATTTTGATCTTTTTGACCTCAAAATTTTAATAGGTGGAAAGTGAAAACACAGCATACATTACATGGAAGCAAAAAGAACATTGCAACTGATACAGAAGAGGCTTAATTAGTTCCTATAAGACAGCATAATTCATCAACAGAACTCATTTTCACTTTTTTATTTTAATCTTGCTGCATTTACTGTGAAAAGAAAAGTTCTAGCAAGAGCACACTGATTTATCATTATCAATAGGGAAGTCTGCTGTTACTCCTGCACTCTAATACCAAGGAGAAATAAAGCTGCAGGAAATACTCGAGTCTAAATGGGAAGTCCAGTCTTACTCAGTTAAAGCAATAAAAACAGCCGAAATGGAGCCAGACTGTCTCTGCACAAATTACCAGGGATGGAGAGCATGGGGAAATATTCTCAGGCATATATACTCAGGCATATACACCTGTGTGTCTGTGCACATGTGTCTACTATACGTACAGAGTGTACAAGCAGTCTAGTTTCAGAGCTTAGTAGATTAATTTTTATTACTTATTGTTTTTATTACAATGTATTTCATCACTCTCTTAGCTTAGTCAGAAAGATCAGATTGAAAGGGTTTGTCCTTGTTTTCTGCTGTTAGAGTGCTGGATACCCATATTAAAGATGTGAATAGTTTTAAATAAATCTCACAGTCACTTTTTTGTCAGGTAAAATATTAGAAAATAGAGAAAAATGTTTAATTTATTTGTTTTACCACACCAGAGTCAGGGTGAATATTTCAGATTTCAAAGCCTTAAAGTATTCAGTTTCTAGTTATTAATACCAAAAACATTTATGATCCTGTTAAAGATATTCTATTATCAAAGTACTCAGATGCAATGAAATATCACTCAGACACTTAGAGCAGTTTTAAACGTGCACGGGTGAGAGACTCAGGGAGAGACTCACACACCTCCTTGGTGCAGTCTGGCTTTATTTATACACATCATGAAGCATACAAAAAAGGAAATATCATCCTTATCTTGTCAAGAAAACAGGTGTGGTTTATCAAAAAACTTCGTGTTCTCTACAAGGTTGTTTCTTACTCGTGGGTGGCGGTTTCCTGCTAGTGTGAAGGCAAACAGTGACAATGTAGAAGGCAAAGACTGATAATTTGAAGGCAAGCAGTTTCCGTTATAAAGTAGGGAGCCAGCAATTAAAATATGCAGCTGGTTGAGTACAGAACAGAAATATAAACACTCTTAGCTGATTATTATATGAATAATAAAATCTTAGAAAGCAAAAATACTCTGACATTCCCTCCTGTTGTTTAGATTTCTTACATGACAGTACTGTTATTTTTGTCAGTTCATAACCTCTTGTCTAAACATTTTCGGTTTGAACGTCATAAAACAGTCCTGTGTTCAATTAAACTAAACATTACTGTATGGATCATCTTTCAAAATTTCTTCCATTTGAGACATCATCACATAAGCATTGATAGAAGTTGTCACCATGTTTGATACCATTTTCTTCAGACAGGGTACTACACATGTTGTGAAAACACATAACAGTAAAAGCAAACATGCTATTCCAACAAGTCCTTTAATCAGAAGGGACTTCCATGAACCACCTAGTAACCATGTCAACCAATCATCAGTGCTTGTGACATAGTCTTGTTGTTCAGCATCTTTAATCTTTCTCAAGGTGTTCAAAGCGTCGGTCATGTTTTGTGAGTGTATGTTGTCTGGGATGTATGTACAACATGTAGTGTCAAACAATACACACAAACCTCCTTTTTCAGCTAGAATCATGTCTAGTGCGACTCTGTGTTGCATCACTACAATGCGTATTGCGTCGATTTCTTCATTTTGCGCTTTGTTGATTTTCATTGAAGCATTTAGGAACAGTCCAAATCGATAGTCAAGTGTCTCGATCCTCAGCATGTTTTTCCCAACTCCTACCCAAGGGAACAAGGAGTGGAGGACTTTCTGACCATCAGTCCATAGTTTGAAGTTCTTGGGCACATCTGATCCATAGATTGAGTCATGTGGCATTACTTCAGTGACTTCAGCAACTTCACGTTTTGCTCTTGACGTGTGTGTCTCTGCTGTGATCTTGAAGGTGTGGTCTGAAATTAGTACTGGTGCACACAGACCGGTGGAGTTCGGTGGGAGCATGAAGTAGGTTTTAGGCCCGCAGGCCCAAGCGGCTCCCTGGACCCAGAAAGTTCAATTTTTGAAGGTGTGTATTCCTTTGGATTGGGTCAGGTCAAGTGTCTGTGTGCAGTTGCGGTTTCGTCCAAGTTTCCTGTTTCCATCGGAGAAGTTGAAACACATTGGGTGCTGTATGTCCGGCGGCAAAACTATGGCGAATGATTTGTTTTTTGTGTTGTTGGCTTTGACGTTTACCCAATGTTTTTCGTTGCAGGTGTAGTTCCAGTTCGTCAGATTGTAGGCACAAGGGGTTGTCTGTTCAATTAGGATACGTCGTTGTGAAAGTGGTTTCGTGACACGTTTGACGTCTGTGTCACTACACCATGGAATTAGGTCTTCTTTCTTTGTGCTTTGACCTTTTAGGGTCAGTCCTGTTGCCATCAAATCTCTGCGTGTGCAATTGCCAGTTGTTGCTTTGTTGAACACACACATCGCTTCGTCAAGTTCAGGTGCCTTTCCATATATTGTTGCGTGTACGGCTGTTGTTGGCATATGTGAACATACATAGCATTCCGTGCTGTTGTCGGTGCGTGTTCTATCATACACATATCTATACCACGCGTTGTTCATCCATGGGTGGTTATGGTCTTGGTTCAGGTCACGTAGATGCGAATTATCATGTGTCCATCTTTTTTGCAGGTGGTGTTGTTTATTTCCTCTCATCTGGGTGAGTGTTAGTAGGCTCACTAGGAGCGCAATGCTGGCCACTAGGAGGACAAGTGTCTTCATGATGACCAGGCACACCTAGACTTCTGGTGAGTAGACTATTGGCGAGAAGTAAAAAAAGGGCGGGATATACCCAATCAGCCCTTCCCTTCACCAATAGATCACCTAGAAGCCAGGGGAGCCGGCGTCTAAGCGTCTGGATTGTCACTCACTTTTTTACAGTGGCTGTGGTGGATCCAAGATGGTCTTTCTGCTATTTTGCAGGCGGTGGGTGTGGTAAGTAGGACTTGGTATGGGCCCTCCCACCTTGGTGAACTCCAATTCTTTCTCTGGAGTACTTTGATCAGGATCCAATCACCTGGTTGTAACCTGCAAGACACTGGAGAGAAATCACTCGGCAGTTGGTTGTTTAACACAATCTCTTTATTTTCAAACAGTTTAGTCATCCATTCTGCTAGGGTAGTTTCCCTTATTGATTTATTAATAGGTTCACTGGTAATTGGCAATGGAAACGCTCTCCCGTGGATGATTTCAAAAGGTGTAAGTTTCTGAGAACCTTGTGTTATTCTCATCCACATCTTTACTAGGCCTAGACATTCAGGCCATGGTCTTCCTGTTTCTTCCATGCATTTTCTTAATCTCTGTTTTATTGTGCCGTTAGTTCTTTCCACTAATCCTGCGCTTTGTGGGTGATATGCACAGTGATGTTTGATGCTAAATCCTAGAGCTTCAGAGACTTTGCTGATGATGTCATTAACAAAATGTGTTCCATTGTCTGACCTTATCAGACTGGGAATGCCATATGTGGGGATGAAGTGATTGCATAAACACTTTGCCACTGATATTGCATCTGCTCTTTTGACTGGATAGATTTCTGGCCATTTTGAAAATACATCTATAATTACTAGAGCATATCTTGATGCTTGGCATTCGTTAAGTTCAATAAAATCCATGTGGGTTTCCTTGTGAGTTGTGTTGTTTTTTTTTGTTTTTTGTTTTTTGACAGAATAGGCATGTTCTTACGAATTATTCGCTAAAGTTTCAAAATTTATAGTGTGTATTGCATTGTTTATCTATACTATATCTCCCTCCTGTTGACACAGGTGTTTACCTCATGTGTCACTACAACCGCTGTCCTGTGTAATGACTCTGTTAATATAGGTTTTCCATCATAGACCATTAAGTCATCTTTCAGTTTACTCCACATTTCAGCCACTTGTTTTGTTCAGTGATTGTTGCAGCTTGTTGTTCGGTTTTTAGTACATCAAGTGGTATTTGTAGGCAGTAGTTGGTTTCTAGTAGCTCTGCCGATTGTTTGCAGCCTGTTTTGCTGCTTGTTCTGCAAAATTATTTCCTTTTGTGACAATATAATTGTCTTTTTGATGTGCTCCACATGTGCACAGTGCCAATTGTTTTGGCAAGGTGATCACTTCCAGCAAGATTTTTTTTTCTTCTCTATAGATGGAACATTACATTCTCACTTGAGGCATTTTTAGATAATTTCTAGTTTTTCAAAGAATTCACACATCTCACACATCTTACATATTTTAAACAAGTATTGTCACAAATTTGTTTCCAAATCAACAAAATAAAATAATCAAACAAAACCGAAAACATACATGAGTCAGGACCCAAAAAGAAAAATGCTGCTACTGAAACAGAGCAGACATGTGAGGGAAAACTGAGCTCACAGACAGCTGCATGTGTTGGCTTTTATGCAGTTTCTGCTCTAAAAACAAATAAATAAAAAAAATAAAAGAAAATGTGTAACATGCTCATCAACTTAGCGGTGTCCACATATTTAATTCAGCTTCACAATCCTGTAACTTTAGCTGTTGTCTACAGGGTTTGGCTTATTAGTTGTTACTATAGATGTGCTCTATATCTCAGTAATATTTTATCCAGGTTTTCAAGCATGTCAAGTGCCTCTATGCACCTAAGTAGTTTAGATATTTCCTTTATTTTCTTCATCTCCTATGTCATTATACTGAGTTTGAGCAAACCTTAAGCTTGATGCAGACTACTTCATAACAATTGTCCATCTCACATCATACTGACTAGGTTACTTCTTATTATTATCATCTTTTTCTTTCCATATAATAACAACAGTATATTACAACATTTTATCAGTGTATATAAAAGTGTATATTACTATACTACTACTGAGCCAATTTAATAGTTGGGATCATCTTACTCAGCAAACAGATAACTTAGAATTCATCCAATCTGTACAAATTTGCTTCTTCTCTGAACAGGTTTGTGCCTACTCTTTAGACTGGTCTTCTGTTTGCCTCATCTCAGATCCAACCTTCGGTCACTTTCATTCTTTCTGTTGCATGTCTAACCAAGCAATTTATTATTATATATTTTATATTTTATTTTGTGTCCATCAAGGGCTTCGGGTGATCTGCAGCTTCACCTTTTCCCAAGCTGGAGACATTTACCTTTTCACACACTTTCCTTGGCTGACCAATGACACAGCCTTAATGTACCTTATGCATCTCTCTATTTTCTTTAAAAGGTTTTCGTGTGAATTATTTCCTTTTATTTATTTTATACATTCTGGGCATGAACGTCTTGCCAACTATGTTTCATTGTTAATATAAGTTTACAGGTTGTTATCCTTCCTATTATTAGTTTCAATACATTAAAAATAAGTTCTAATGTAATTTTGTCTTTATTTATTTTATTTTTGTACTTCTTATATTTATATCTATTCGTTGAGGTCTGTTTCCAACCTTTTTAAACTACTTTGATCTCTAGTTTTCACTTAATAAGGGTTTTATCAGTCACTGCAGTTTGTCCGGCGCCTGGACATTTTTTCTCTAGCCACTGCTCGTCAGCAGTGAGTTTTGTTGATTTATTACCCATTATTATTTTTTCCTCTTGTTATTATTATTTATTTATTTATAAATATATTTGCGTTTACACACACACATACACACCCGTGGTGCTTTCTCTGGCACGAGGAATGGGAGAGGCTATTGACACGGCCTTCTACTTTCAAGCTAGCCTTGAAAGCGGTGTCAATTTTATGTGATGAAACACAACCTTTTCCCGTTCCACCAGAACTCGAGCAACCAACGGTAAACAATTCGGTGGAGTAGTTCAGCCTCCTTAATGTGCTGTAAAATCAACTTACTCCACCAACAAAACAGTAAAACAACAGATTATACGCGTAATGAGTTTTTTATTCTGGGCAACACTGTGTCTTTCTACATTGCTCCAAGCCCTCTTTCAGGCGAGCTGCTTCGTAACCTCTACGAGTCCTTTTTCAGACGAGAATGTTACTATCCTGTCGTATTTTGACATTAAACTTGCTCCAAGCCCTCTTTCAGGCGAGCTGTAACCTCTACCAGTCCTTTTTCAGACGAGAATGTTACTTAATTAATCTGTCATACATTGACGGGAAACTATTTAATGTACAGACCACAGGTTGCCTCAGTCGTTTTGCGCAAGATGTGAGTGAGTGCTAAATATTCACCTGAGTTATTGTGTGGTTGCTTTGGTTTCCTTCATCAACCCCTGAAGTCGTGGACCTCTTATAAGAACGCTGGCCAGAACCCGAACGTCACGTCTCTGGACTTTATCCTCTGCCTGGAGAGGAGTCGACAGCGTGGGCTTCTCACGACGTCAGGACTTGACGAAGGTCTCCTATTGGAGCATTGAAAAAATATCAATGTCCAATCCGGCTCGAAGGACCAATTAAATGTTAAAGATATTCTATTATCAAAGTACTCAGATGCAATGAAATATCACTCAGACACTTAGAGCAGTTTTAAACGTGCACGGGTGAGAGACTCAGGGAGAGACTCACACACCTCCTTGGTGCAGTCTGGCTTTATTTATACACATCATGAAGCATACAAAAAAGGAAATATCATCCTTATCTTGTCAAGAAAACAGGTGTGGTTTATCAAAAAACTTCGTGTTCTCTACAAGGTTGTTTCTTACTCGTGGGTGGCGGTTTCCTGCTAGTGTGAAGGCAAACAGTGACAATGTAGAAGGCAAAGACTGATAATTTGAAGGCAAGCAGTTTCCGTTATAAAGTAGGGAGCCAGCAATTAAAATATGCAGCTGGTTGAGTACAGAACAGAAATATAAACACTCTTAGCTGATTATTATATGAATAATAAAATCTTAGAAAGCAAAAATACTCTGACAGATCCTCAAACCACCAGATATCATTTTCTTACTACTACATTTTTAATCATCTGTTTTACAAGTTTTTGGTGTTCTGACCTAATGTTTTCAATGCCAAACACCACATGTTCAACAGCAAGCCCCCCTTCTGGGTCCAGCTGCAGGCGGGGGACCCAGTCTCCCTCTTCTTGGAAAGCTTTTAGAAGTGCATATCTAATTTTTTAGTTTTGGGTTTGTTTGTTTTTGTTTGCATACTATGTGAGTGTGTGTATGCATGTATTTTTACATTTACCATATGCATGTACAGAATAAATTCGTCTCAAAATTTTAAAAATAACTGATTTTTACATATCTGCTTGCACAATCCAAAGACTGACTGCTGGTCAGGCCCGAGAGGTGATTAACTGTGCATCATCAGGTTTCCCAGCCTCCAGGAACACAAATGAAGAAACTAATGAATTCCATTAGGATTTAGCAAATGGCCTCTGTCAAGGAACGTCGACCAGGGAAACTGTGTAAGAGCAACGTTGTATGTAAGAGTGCATGTGTGCAGGCATTTAATCACTGGGCAACTTTTAATTAAAGGCTGTGAGATTACTTCAAGCAAACAGAGTAAAAATCTGAAAAACCTGGACCTTATTTGGTATCACAGTATGGTTTATTGGGTTCGGGGGTACTGTAGCTGAGGAATACAATGAATCAACCCACCACTTTCTAGCTCTGCTTTAAATCCAGCCACACTCTGCTGACAGTAGAACAACATCCCTCAATGGATGGGGTCATGCATTTCAATTCGAAGCACTTTGACTTGCTCAAATTGGTAAATGGCTATTCTTATTCTCACCAGTCTAACTTCTTTTAAGAAGCTGTAGTACTGCTCAGCAGCCAACTATGGGCTACTCAGAAAAATAATATCCTGAACCTGCTTTTCACAAGCTCTGTTTTCTTATTTTTATGGTAAAAACCTTCTTTGAAACAAAAGTACATTTAAACATCCCTGATTCTCCATTCTTCTCAAGCAAACGTTAAACCATGGCCCTTTCACACAGTCTGCATTTGACCCCTTCGTATTAATCAGTTTCCACTAACTGTTTATTCCCAGTAATGAAAATAAATTTAATGTATCATATCATTTTCCCTCCATTTTCCAAATCTCTTCATAAAATCTGGCAGTATCTGACATGTGTCTAACCCAGGTCAGACACATTGCTGATGTGCGTTTTAAATTATTTGCTCTAAATGTGCAAGTCTGAATTGTGTTAGCTTTACTTAGCAAGTTACAGTAATAGAAAATCATTTGAGATAAAATGTAAAAGACTGAAGGTTATTCAAGCAGGCAGAAGGTGGAAGAGTAGACATCAAATTATCAGCAAGAAGGAGCAAAGACTAACAAACTTACAGTACAAATGCTTCCTGTGACTGGACAGGCTTCAGAAATGGTTAATAGTGTGACCAGAAAACATGAGTGATTGATCTCTGTAACAATACACACAATAAATATTTCTAAAGTAGACCGGGACCTGGACTATAAGGCAAGTTCAACATATTGGAATCAACTTATACTTTCCATTATGAGGCTTCACTTAAACTAACATCAGCAATCAGTCTAAGAAGGGGAAGGTGGTTATAAACTGTTAATAAAGTTTAGCCCTTTTGAAACTGGGAAGGAAGGTCGACACAAATGCTGAGTGTGCAACTTTACAGCTGTGTCATTAAGACATGAGAGATGCTGATGGATTACACTGGTTATACCATTAAGTTAATGTTCAAATGGGCTTAACACATTGATATCTACATGCAAACTTGATATACGGCTCAAAAGAATTAAAAGAACATTTTGAAAACACATCTGATCTCAATAGGAAAAAGGAGTCCTGCAGGAACTCCTCTGAGATCAGACCGAGCCATCACTGGTAACCTGGCAGCATCCGCTGGACCAAAGCATAATGTCTCAGAGGTGTTCTGTTGGATTTAGTCAGTCGACCATAAGGGCCAGTCAGTGGTATCAATTCCTTTATCCTCTAGAAACTGCCTGCATACTCTCACTAAAAAGGGGCTGGGCATTGTCATGTACCAAGAGGAACACAGGACCCACTGCACCAATATTGAGTCTGACAATGGTTTAAGTATTAAGGATTTAATCTCAAGACCTAAAGGCAGTCAGGGTGCTGTTTCCCAGCCTGTAAAGGTCTATGTGTCCTCCATGGATATCCCTCCCCAGACCATCATTGATCCAACACCTGGAGGTCACACTGACTGATATTACAGGAAGCTAAATGTTCTCCATAGCTTCTCCAGACCCTTCCACATCTGTCATGTGTGTTTGATGTGAACCTGCTTTTATCTATGAAAAGCACAGAGTGCCAGTGGTGGACCTGCCAATACTGGCATTCTATGGCAAATTTGTTCCTCGCGGTTGTGTCTCCTAGTTTTCACTTTCTCTGCTCCTGACTTGCAAGTGTGTTGGATTTTTGTATACTGTCAGGCTACAGCATTAAAGCTGATTTTGTAGTTTATTCCTGTTTCCCAAATCCTGCGAGTGGGTCTACATTCTGCACACCACATAGCCTATAGAAGAGACTCGCTTGCACTGGTTCATACACTGTTAGGTTCCTTGAACTCTGCCTCAATTTTGAATAAAAATCAAGCCATATAAAAAAATCATTTCTGTCACACTAATTTCTCCAAGGCTTCAATAATTACTAAATTACTAAAGTTGTGATATACTGTATCAGACATTGACCTCTGACTTGTTTTGAGATGATTTATTTCATGTGAAAATATGGAGTCAAAGTCCTGTTTTTTGTTTGTGTACGTCGGCTTTCATGCATCATTAAAGCTGGGATTTCCTCTATAACACAGTGTGTTCCAAATTGTTTGGCAGGAACTTCAAGGAAAACTGAATTTTCTTTCCAGCCAGTAAACCTCTTTATTCTTTCTTCTACAACAGACAGGGATTATTCTCCATCTGGTGTGGGAGCAGCTCATTAATTAATTACTACAAACTGGATCACGATTTGCAAGTGTTTATTTCTTTACTTTAATACTGAGACCATTTTTTATAACTCATACTGTACATTTTGTGTTTGTTGTACCCCTGAGGGAATCTGTAATTTACTGCATTCATTTGTTTGCTCCTGTTCAAATGCTTCGCTCTGTTTTTTTTTGTTTTTTTTTTAGTTTTAATCAAGATTCCAACTGTTGCTCTATATTCAACTGATCTGCACACTGAGATGGAAAAATTAAAGGCCTGACTGGTGATAATGCAGATAATTGGATTTAACTCTGGAAACATTGTTGTGACATAAACAACATGTTTACAAGGCTTCGGGATGAAATGCTGATTATTGTGCATAATGTGGATATTTTAAGAGATTACACTGGAAAATAGGAAGTATTTCTCACTGCAGATAACACCCAGCGTCATCCAGGGTTGTTTTTTCTGGTTCATTACCACTTTCTGGGATCATGTTGTATTTACACTGTTATTCATTTAATTGTATTTTAAACATCCCAAGGCTCCTTTAAAAGAAACGTGACTGCTTTAAACTATCAGATTCCAGCATGAACTGATTTTAGTGTTCGGATGACTTTCATGACCAAAACAATAATAACAAAAGATGAAATACCCAAAATACTTTTACAACAGTAACTAAAGTCACCCAAGTCATTGTTTACAGCTTTATCTTCAAGCTAATATGCAGTAAAAGATGACAAATTCATAAGAAAATCGAAACAAGAGCAAAGAGGAGCTTAAATAGACTTCTGAAGAGAGATTTGTGTGGATTACCACATGCAGCCAGGTCTCATAGTCGAATCAAATTGCTGACACTGGGTCATATATTGGTGCACTTCCACTTCCTGGTACTACAGGATATAAAACTGTAGCATAAGTCATCCCTGAGTTTGACTTATGCTAGTGGGAGAATTTTTGTTAAATTGGTATTTAATTCCAGAATGGCAGAATTTTCCCTTATGTAAGGCAAACTGGGCCTAAGAATGAAATAGAAACAAAGGATTATGTCATATGATCAAGTGAGGGGTAACATTACTGAGTATGATGACCATGACAGCTCATATGCTTTGTATAAAATCAATAAATGAAACAGACTTAAATTCTACCTGAAAAGGAAGTAACAGGGAAACGTCTCTGGAGAGTGTCAGGATAAAGAGATAGCCGCCGTGTCTGTCAATCTGACATCTTCATGGTTTTGCGTCAGTGTGGTTGGTCTCTTGTGATTTTTGTTCAGAGCCTCACATGAATTCACTAAAAGTATTTCTTAAATAATCTGTTGACTTTAAAGTAAAAAAAACCCAAAAAACTATACAATTCTTTCTCATGTCTCTAGGGACCGTTGAAGAAAGTTTGTTATGCAATTTGTATGAAACATGTAAATGAAGATAAGAGGAAAAGAGTAGGTTTTTCTTTTATTTATATGCACATTTCAATTACGCCTGCTGCCTGTCTTGCCTGTTTTTTCTTTTTGTTTTCTGTCTTATTCCTCACTGAGATTTAGTGGGTTTTTTTAGACAATCCTATGACAGCAACAATTCAACCTCTTACAGGGGTGGCAGATACAAAACACTTTAAAGTTTCTCTAGTCTGACCTGCCGAGAGAAGTGAGAGCACAACAAACATTTTGAGAGAAACAGAATCAGATAATTTAAGGTGAGATGTACATGACTTGGTTTTTGTTTTTCCCGAGGTTTTATTCAAAAACAAGAATTTCCATTGAGTCCAAAGAAGAAATCATATTTATCACATTTCATACACATTCTTGCTCTTGAGGTTTCTTCAGTAAAATGCAGCAGTTGGGATTCCCGTATGCAGATTGGGGTTTGACTCTATCGCAGGCACTTTGACACAAAATCAGTCAGCGCTATCCTTCAAAGCAATGTATTCATCAAAACAAAAAACTATATAGAAAATCTCACACACATGTGCTTCAAAAACATTTCCCACTTGTCCTTTGTTGCATGCAGGCCACACAAAGACTGGACGGACACACTTGTACATACACAAACACACATGCAGTCACACCAATACTGCTTTCTTTCATTATTTCTGTTCAAAACTCAATAAATAACCACCACGCCACTATGCAGGACTCTGCAATTTATGCACAAACTGTATCCAGAGAGAAGAAGGGCATCTATTTTCCCTAATACACACATGCATTCACACACTCTCAGAGCTACAGCACCAAAGCTACAGCATCTAGCTGTTGGGGAAACCATCACAAGTTGAATTACAATATGGTGATTGAAATAGCTCACAGAAATCACATTTTAAATGGTAGGAGAAGCCACACATATCTGCCCTCCGTTGGTCATGCTGCATGCTCCAACCACTGTTTTCCCTGGTGTGACTGCAGAATAAGTCATCCCTGTGTTTGACTGATGCTACTGGGAGGCTTTTCATTAAATTAGTGAACAACAATTTTTCCAAATTAGTTTTTTTTTTTTTAAATGATGGTTTTGTCTTTCAAAAGATTTATTGTCCCATGATGAAAATGTAAAATGCTTTAATGACACAGCAACAGTTAAACTATTCAGCTAAATTCTGAACTTTTTTCATAAGGTCTTCACAAATTAAGTCAGTGTGACTCATAATAACACATAATTACACACGAAAATGAATTAAGATTAATGAATTTCAAGTCAAGATGCCACCATTGACATATAATTTTCCACACGACGTCTTGGTGTGACACTATAGCATACTAACTTAACCCCACTGAGGCAACAGAAGCTGAAGAGAAGGCTTTTTCACAGATACTGATCCTAATAGACTGTTATTGAATTTAACTGGGCCCTGGTGTGTGGAGTAGGTTGGAGGGTTGATAGGTTTTACAACAACAGTAATTAAAGTTATTTGACAGCCCGAAATAGGCAGAGGACACACCAAATCAGGTTGTTGGTACAATTACTGAATTCAACTAAAAGCTCAGTGTGCTGTCTGCCAGGGCGGTTGGTAAGAATTTTGTAGTAGAGGTGACAAGGACTGCTGAACTTCCTCTGGAGCAAAATATAGTTAACACTGTAAGGGGGCTATTGTGCTTTTCCTTATCTTTGTAATTCATATACTGTTATAATAGTGGATTGATATAAAACACGTTCAGATATTAAGGTCTGTGTAAAGTACTGGCATGGAGGCCTCACCCATCTTCTATTCAAATCTGAGGAGCAGCCAATTAGGACAAAGCAGGCTGAAAGTGAGCGTGGTGTTAAAGGTGGTTGAGCTCAGACTGAGGATGAATCGTGAGGCTGCACCAGATTCCAGTATATGATATTTATTTATTTATGTAAATGATGCTACTCTACAAAAGTACAGGATTGACATCAGAGGCCAAGCACATGCTAAAATGTAAATGGCCATCATGGTGGAGTTGACATATTTAGATCTTTGTGTCCGATGCACAATGATTTTTTTTTTAATGTTTCTTCCATTTTCAGCATTAATAGTCAGTTATTTTCATGCTGTAACAGAGCCCACTGCCTTCCCCCTTTCCTTTTATAAAAGCTCAGCTTTATTCATTGCCATGTCTCAATTCTTCACAGACATGAATCTTTCACATCTCTCAATATAATCTTTTGGTCACTAAAGTTGAAACTCACAGCAGCTACTTGTGTGTGACAAATGATGTGTGAACCATAGTGAGTAGGGCCTTACCAGATCCTATATAACATTTTGTGCACAGTAGCTACCGTGGCTAAGAGAGGGAGTTGTGGGAGAAAGATTTTTTTAAAAGAAATGTAGTAGAGACAAAAATTATTTTAAAATGAGCAAACTCAGTTTGAGGTTGGACTTGCCTTCAGACTATTTTGACATGCTAGAAGGTTTTTAAACAAAACCACCTGGCCTTGAAACTTGTTGGGCTGGCATTTGCTTGGGAGGTGTTTGAATAAACCATCTTCTAACTTAGACCACAGGTTGTAGAGAGCCCTGAAAAAGAAAAGCTGTAGTCTGAGGAGATTTGTAGGCTAGCAAACAGTTGGCATAGTCTGTCTCTGTCTCTGAAATTTGTGCATAAGAGTAACATAAGCATAATCACTTTGCAAAGAATCCTTGTTAGGGGTTTACATTATGACCTGGTTTCTAAAATTTCTAAAAAGTAAAAGTTGGGCCCTGTAAGCCACAAATCATTTATATTTAATTATTACACAGATAAAGGCCCTTGCAGTATTCTCAGGTATGGAAAACAATACAGAATTTTGAATCTTAAGACAAGGGTCAAATTTGACCGTCGGCTGAGTCTGAAACTTACTCTGAGGTTTTGAGGAATAATAAAAAATATCTCACTGCAAAACCAAGTTATTCTTTTGCACTAGATGCTGAACTTCCACTGTAAACTAACTCAGGCATGACCATCTTTTAACAGTTAATCAAGTTCATGGAGGGTGATTAATGGCCCTTTCATCACTGTAACGTAACGCCTCTGTGATTCCCATTATGCGTACCTTTACAACTGATTCTATATGTTTTGACTTACAGATAAATGAATGAGGACCAGTAAGTACAAGCAGCATCTCCACCGAGGATTCATCCTCTCATCTTTAATTACTTACAATTTTTTTTAACCATAATTAAAGCAGCTTTGCTTGAAATCTAATCCAAAATCCCCCGAGAACACGCTGCAGAAGCATGCCTCACGTGCACACTCATATAAAGGCAGCACAACTGCATTAAAAAGTCCCAGTGACCCTGAGAGATGCACAAGCTTCCCTACAGGAACCGCTCGTGAACTGCCATCATAAATTCTAAAAACACATTATCAACTGTACTCACACAACAACATGTCTTTGTTCCATCAGATTCATGTCAGCAGCAGTTTTCTCAGTCGGTCCTAACAACTGTACTGAGATGGTGAATTCAGCCTCATAAATTGTTATGTGTAAATTACCCCCGGGCGGCAATATTGACTTGTTAAAATGAGCTAGGTTCGCCATGTTTGCAATAAAACAGACATTTTTTCCCCGTTCACGAATTCACAAACACATACATGCATCATGCACACACACCAAGGCCTAGCCAAATGTAATTTACCAGCTGCTTTCTAATGGGGCTTCATCTTTCAATATAAATGTTAATAATCTATGATTACTCTGTGCTGCTGCAAAGGGAGCTGAGGGTTTCTTTCATGTATTTATGGAAGTTCTTCTCATTCTCTCTGCCTCTGCCTTGCTTTTGGGAAAATGTTTTTGAATACAGACATCAACTGAAAGATTTTCCTCTTTTGTTTTTCCCAGCATGGAGGGAGATGACTGCTGAAGTGCTTCTGTGCATCATTAACCTTCATTCTTTCTTTGTTAATTAGAATTTCTGCACTGTTTTCTTAGTTTGAATTCCATGACTAAACAGAATAAACGCATAAAAAACAGAATAAGTAAGATGATTAAAAGTCAAAAGCTGTCACATATTTGACACAAAAATGTCTTTCTTCGGTTTAGCTGGATTGGGGAGGTGGCTGAAATCAGCTTTGAGTTCTTTGACTTATGAAAAGGATATCCGAAAGAGCCAATAAGCAGCAATGAATCAGCCTATGCATAGAGCACTATCATGCCTCATACTGAAGTTTATTTATTTATTTATATATTTATTTAATATTGTGAAACACCTGATCGTGTTACGGCATGAAGTGATTTAGTCTTAACACACTGCTGCAACTCCTCTGCTTTGACTGAACAGCTCTTAACAACCTTAAGGCTTTTAGCAAAGACAGGATACTTTTTTTTTTACAATGACCGATTATTCCATGTCCACACCAAGCAGGAACCGCCACAGCTGAAGGTCAGAATTTGCAGTTCCTCTAATGACCACATGGGGCTAGTGTCAGAAGTGACTCAGTCTCAATAGACGTCCGTGTGAAAAGCCAACTTCACAGGCCTGAAAGTTCACTTTTATTGAGTGAAATGCTTGTATTTTGTTAGTCTGATTCTTAGCACTAATTAGCAGATATATGGAGCTACAATCCAAGAATACTTGGCATCGTGACATCAAACCAGCTTTATCGTTTTATGTTAAATAACATCCATCAGGAGTTGATTAGAACTTAAAGGCGGCAAAGAAAAAAAAAGCAGCAAGAGACGAGGCATTCTTAGCCTTTGATGGTAAACACCCGAGGATGAAAAGGCCTGTCCATCCACTCTTCTTACCACCCTGTGCTCATTAAGAAAAAAATGGGGGTGTTATGGAATTATAAGCATATGATTGTTAGGATTTATAGACAGCTGAGTACAATCTATAATATCGGACCCTTCTTCAAAATCCTTGGAACCACCCCTGTGTGGGAAGACTGTTAGTGAGTCTGAGAAAAGTATGGGAGGTAGTATTTACACACACATACACATATATACACATAAATATATGTATGTATATCATTAAAACTGTAACTGTAGATGCAACAGCAATTTTCCTTGGATACTTCAACCAGTGACAAGTGAAGATTGTGCTACCTGTGTGTTATTTATCAAAGAACAACAGAAAAAAAAATATGACAGTAATGTGATCTTTTTTTTTTTTTTGTCATCTTAAAACTGTTATACCTGCTACCTTAGAATTGTCATCGCCCTCCGGTATGTCAGGAAAACATGTAGTGTACAAATACCAAGAAAGCTGCTGGGCATGATAACTGCAGCGCTTTTCTTTCAAAAGACATAGCAGCTGAACTTGCTCTGGGGTGGAATTCAATTTTAAATTGAAAAGAACATTTGAATTTTACACCGATAGCCCTTATGGAAGTGTTTTTGACACATCTAGAAATAATTCTGCCTCCATTTATTGCTTCAGAATAAAAGACATACTCGATTTATTTATTTAGTTATTTAGTTAAGGTACAGAAAAGGCTATTTTCACCACTGGCTATAGCACTACTAAACATTTTGAAAAATCTGACATGAATGCAAGAATTCTCTCTCTGTTTTTCTTTGCTTTAACACAGTACAAGCAAAGATTCTCATATCAAAAGATGATTCAGTCAGAACAGAAACTGTTTGCTTATTATTTTATACATTTTTTTCCCCACAATCAGAGGCCAGGTTATTAAGGTGAACACAATCTTTTGATCTAGCATCACACCATGATGCCCTCCCACCCCAATGGTGTAAAACACCAAATCAATTCAAGTTTATTTTCTTTCTGCTGACTTTTTACCGTCAGTTACAATAACTCGTACTGCGTACAAGCTAGCATGGCGGAGTTTCTACACAGCTGGGTGGGTGCTATGATGTTACTGATGTTGAACTTTATTTTATTCATAAGGTTAGTTAGTAGAGTTTCCAACCGTCCCGTAAAAAGACAGAATCGTCCCGCATTCAGAGAAAATATTACTCGTTTGGTGTTGAGCTGAGAAGGGACGCAGTTTGTCCTGGACTTCAGCTAGAATGATGCTGATATCGGTTTGGTTATCTGGTGAGAGGGAAACATGAAGATGAAACCAGGAGATGTCCTTACTGAATCATCAGAGCTGAACAGGTGATGGAGAAACAGGTTTACCTTTTAGGTGACATGAATGAGTTGAAGGGTTGGGTTGAATATTAACAAACATGCCATATTGGCCCAGTTTATTTCTCTTATCATTGCTGTGAGGAGACCATAAATAGCATTTGTATTTTCTGTTGTACAGACCATTTGCTGTTATGGAGTTCTTGTTATGGATAAAAAGTGTCTTTTTTTTGTTTCACAACAGCTGATAACTATTCACTGATAGCTGCCAATATCTGCGAACAAATAATTCTATGAAGTGGTTCCATATATTGTGTAACTGCTCATATAGAACGTTATTAAATTTATTGCTAATGCAATCATATGGCACACTGACTTCTGAGGAAATTTTAAATGGCACTCGTCATCAGAAAGGTTGCCGACCCCTGGTTTAGATCATCTCAAACTGGTTTCTTGATCATGACAATGACCTCATTGTACCGAAATAGCCTCTGCAGTCACCAGGAGATTCTCTTCATGGATGTGCAGCCGTCATGTGCAGTAGCTGCATGTATTTCCCAGAATAATGTTGACAACATAGTTTTCTGCAAACAACACATCTCAACATTTTAGGAACAATATCAACATTTTTTTGGAACTGTGTATAATAATTCTGATAGAAACGTATCCACTTTCAACCTCTTGTCACTCCCAATATTAAATATTAATCAACTAATAATCTAAACAACCTACAAAATGCTGGGGGTTTTTTTGTTCCTGTAAAACAAGATTGGATAAATATTTTGTTTTACAGATATTGTTATGTTATCAAAAATGTTAACGAGCACAGTTTTCTTTAAAGTTTCCATCCATTAGCGATGATCCATAATCAATTATCCTTGGACCACAGGAAAGGAGTGCGCTCCATTTCCATCCCGGTCTCTGATTAAATGCCCTACCCTCATCAACATAAAAAAAAATTACATTGGATTTTAGTTTTAATCATCGACTTCATAACAGAATTGAAAGCCACTGTGGAAAGTGCCATTAAACTTGCATTATTTTTAATGCCCAGCAGGGGGACACTTGTCAGGTTGTAAAATTCTAGTAATTCTAGAAGTCTCGACGTTTCAGGAGGGAAAACATTAAACATGTATTACTTTTGGACATAAACCAAAATGCCACAAACTATCATTATTTATTAAATTATTAATTTCATGAAATATTTGCAAGATATTATAATCACCTTTAATTTTTAAACAGCCTTTATGGTGGCATTTAAATATTAATGAAATGGGACTAACAGGTTTAAACAAAACATGGTTATTGTCAGTATTGTTTGGTATGAAATCAGGTATTGTTTGGCACAGCTAATACTACTCCAAACCTTTAACCAATAAGAAAACACATACTGTAACACTCTCTGACAAACTGTTAACATAGAAGCTATCTCCATCCCATTTATTTTCCATTTGTCAGTGTCTGAGTGAGGCTATAATAGCTCGGTAAAGAGCCACATTAGCAGGATGGGGCGCGACAGAGCTATGGATTAATACTCTCTGATCCCTCGTTGTCAAACTCATTAAAATGTATGCAATTTGGTATTATCTCTCGTGCCATGCCTTCCTGTCAACTCCACGTGGAGGCCACTGAGTTTAGAATGAGTCAAAATCAGTGCCTCGTTTACTGTGTTTAATGACTCACCAACTGTTCTGGGTTTTTTTTACCCTCTTCATCACCCTCCTCTTTCCAGCTACCCAGCATAAAAATAACGATAAGACATGCCTATCATTCCTCCGTGCCTGTCAATCATAATTCACCGCTCAAATAACATTCCCCCCAAAACTCCAGCTCTGTGGAGGATAGCGCATGCTACTTTCACCTGTACCTGAAGATATTCAGCTCCTAGCAGCACCATATTTTCTCTCTAAGAGGGAGCAGACGGTCCAACCTCCACCTGGATTTGCTGTGTATAAAAACCCATGTCACAATATTTCTGCTCGAATCACGTCTTATCAGCCTAGTGTAGTACCATTACCTCTGACACTCTGCTCAAACTTTTAAAGTTCTGCATTTTTACCTTGCTTTATAAGTTGGTAATTATATGCACTTACCAGCCAGTTTGATTTACCTCGTCAAACTGAGCATCTTGACCATGTCTGCAAGACTAAATACAGTTTCTGCCATATTTTTGGCTGATTAGCTATTTATGTTAACAATGATGAAGATGCAGAAAATTCTAAAACTGACATATGAGACACTTATGTTGGTCATGTTGTCTCTATAGTGGCTCCTTAGTGTAATACTTAATGCATTAGCCTGAAATGTAAAAGATATTTAGTTCGAGTCCAGGAGGCTTGTACACAAATCCTTCGAAGGGTTGTGTCAGGAGTGGCATCCGGTGTAAAAATCTGTCATAAATCAAATATGCAGATCCATCTGCTGAGGGGACCCTCGTGAAAAAGGAAGCAGCTGAAAGAAGTTTTATGCACATTGTGTTTATAAATCAATGTCAGATATTATTTCATCAGATGCGTTTTACTGCTGACGTTCATATTTGCACCATCGTCGTTGAGGGATTCTTCACTGTAATTCATTTGTGTTGTCATAAATGGGATTAGTCCAGGCTGTATTAGTGTACTATTGATTTGGGGACTGAGAAGCACGGTGGTTAGCACGATCGCCTCATAGCATGGTTGTGGGTTCAAATGTCTAGGGTCTTAATGTGAGGAGTGTTCCCCGTGTCTGTTCTCTTCAGGTACTCCTTCCTCCCTCAGTCCAAATACATGAATGGGGTTAGGTTTAGTAGTGATTCGAAATTGCAGGTAGGAATGTAAGTGTGAATAGCTGTTTGTCTCTGTCTGTGTGTAAGCTCTGCAGCAGGCTGCTCCCCGGCCCATTATGTACCCCACCTCTTTCTCCATGATGTGTAGCTGGGATACACTAGTGGTCTGATGCTAATGCTGTATTTATATAACCCGTGGTTATTTTGTTTGAAGCATACTGAGGTCTTTAGAGTCATTTAAATGGGTGGCATTAGAGCTTCATAAAAAACCCCCAAATACATTTCTGACACCTATATCTTGTTGTGGCTACATAGGTTTAACCTTATTCTCCCTTATTCTTAAACAAGGAGTAGCACTTTTACCTCCAAATACATGACAGGGATGACAGATTGTACCATCAAGATACAAGTCCCATGATATTCATGGTACCACAATACAGCAACTCTATGCATCATGACAGCAGATATGAAACTGAAATAGAACACCCCACCCCCCATAATTTCTATATTCATCAGATGCATTATTGTTGTTGTTCAAGTAATTTACTGGCTCTACCATTTGCTTACCCCAGCTGTCTATGCAGTGAATTCCTTTTTTGTGGGTCACTTAAAATAATTTATTTTACATGCAGCAGAAGCACAAGTCATGGAGTAGCAATCTTATTGAGCCATATTGGGACATACTTTGTTTCTGGCATCTATATCTTTTCATAAAATATTGATATTTGAGGCCACATCCGTTAGCGATGTGGCCTCACAAAAGGCATGCTACATCAATATTTTGTACATATTTTGTATGGTACATTAAGGAGTGCAAGTTTTGCATTAGGCACATGGATTGTCCATTGATTCATCACTTCCCACTGCCTAATTAATTCCAAACAAATAAAAAGTGTATTTTAATGGCATACACAACCTATGGTGATGTATTTGCAAGGCATATAAAGTGCTGGTGGTAGATCCAGACAAACATCAAGACAAATGAAGCATGATCAGATTCAATGACTTCACTTAGAAACCAGTTCAGTTCAAAAATAGGCGCCTTCAAAAACACACACTTGTCTCCTATCAGTTCGAACTGCAGCCCATGCTGCGCCTGCTTATTATCTTGGGCTCTGAAAATTCACATCTCTCTCATCTCGTATTTCTCATGTCACACTGGTGTGGAAGATACGGTACAGAGGGAGAGTGGACCACACAATGATCACAGTGCTGAAAATAATGCTGCTGAAAGAGCACTGGAGCATACGACGGAGATTAACTGATTCAGAACTGATGGTTTTCTCATTGAGGGGACAGATTGTCTCTCCACTTTAATGCTTTGTGCATTGAGTCAGTTCATAAGACACCCCACAAATATCTTATGTTACTGCACCCGCATAGTAGTACATTAATTGCGATGAGGCATTTAATAATTCTCAGTGAATTAACAAAACATGTGTACTCTTTTAAATATCATAAAACATGACTATATGTTCCATTTTTGTCCAACAATTTATTTTCTTTCAAGCTCAAGAGGAAAAAGACAATGAAAAAAAGCCCTCGCTGCTGATGCATTTGTTGTTTCAATGTTAAGCACAACCTTGAAGCCATGCACACAAGCACACAGATAAAATGTTTAAAATGTCCGAGACTCTATACACAACCACATAAAACATATGCAGATGTTCCCTAGATTTCAAATTTTCTCTGTCTTGCAGCCAACAGTGCAAACAGATGGCTCACGGCTGGCCATCCTAACCATATGCATCTGCACATGTCTGCATTTTTACTTTAGTGCGAACAACTCATGTGAATTTCAAAGCTGTTCTAACAGCCCAACACTGGTCTCTCGATCTCCCGTTGGAGAGCCGCGAGCTTCGCCATGATGTTATCAAACTTGCGCTCTATGATGTTGTCATTCTTGTGCTCAAAGAGCCGATTCTGAGAACTCACCACCACAGTGAGCCTCCCCAAGATGTAATCCAGTCTGCACTCAGAGATCTTATTCTGAGTATTCACAGCAGCCGTAGCCTTTCCAAGATCTTATCCGTGCTGCACTCAATGAGCCCATTTTGAGAAACTCACGCCTCTTCCCATCGTTTCAATCCCAGCGGGCAGCCTTGTGGGGGTTTGAACAGCCAGTTCCGCTTTCTTAATTCTTCGATAAGTCAGGGCCAAACCAGCTCCGATCAGCAAGAACCCTGTTACCATGGTTCAGAATAGGTAGATATCTTCAGCACTCAGGCTCACCCGAGCCCAAACTTCTCGTAGAGAAAGGGGTGTCAATTGCATTCAGGGACCAGTTGATCAAATCCATAATTCCTCTTTTAGGTTTTAGAGAACAGACTGTGAGAGAGTGTTCCAGGGAAAAGTAATACAAAAAACACGAGACTAGACAAGGACATAAGAGGCTAAGCAGGGAAGCTAAGGGAGAGGAAGAGGAGGAGAGGAGAAAAGTGCGTCAAGAGCAAGAGCAGAAAAAAAAATGCGGTGTGTTTTTTCAAGATTGTAAAACTTACTAAGTTATTGACTTGCTGCAAATACACCCTGTGGCTGAAAACGTTATTCCTGAAATACGATCAAGATTATAAAGGTGTGGTGGTTTTCCAATGTTCTTAGGGCTGAAATGAGTTTATGACCCAAATATAGTTGTCCTGCATATATGAGTTAACATAGCTCGCGTTGCACTATATACTTCTTCTATGCTTTTAATGTACTTTTGGCAAGATGTATTGCATTATAAGCATGGATGGATTATTGTGACCTAGGAACCTGGACACAATAAATTTAATGGTTACAGTGTTGGTAAGATAAATAAGCTTTGAGTCATGATCATGAACTAAGTGTCTTGTGTTGGTGTGACAATATATGCTAAACACAATCACAGAAGAGTAGCATACAAGAACCTCTTGCTACACAAAGCACCTCTGCTGGAGAGTAGTACACGCTGGTATCTTTTACTGTCTTTATACATATGTTGCCTGGATAATTTGAAGGATTACTACCATCACTGAAGGGTGGAATATAAATTGCTGCAATAATCAGCTGCTCAAACTCTATTTAGAGATGAAAAAAGAAGATGCAAGAGCAGAAGTAATACTCTCTCAACTTCACATCTTTGTCCTTGATGTTAGCAGAATGGCATCACTCATTAGGCAAAAGGAACCCTCTTCTAATTATTTCTTTGGTGATTGCAAATTTTCAACCTGCACAAATAACTCAGCATTAATAAAGAATAGGCGCATCTTAAATCACACACATTTGTCACACCATAATAAAGTAAGAGCCCTGCGAAAGGAAGTGGCACTACAAATGGTTTCTAATCTACATCAAATCATCCTCTTCCAGCTTCTGTTTACCAGCGATTTTATAACTACAAATATGCTGTCAAAACTGTTTTTGGATCAAAGAAGGCTCATATACATAGCACACTAAAAAAGCAGTTTGTCTTATTTTGTAAGATTTTGAAAATACTGTCAGTTTTAATTTAAAGTTCTTGGCATATCACTGAGTAGTTAACTTGTCTGTGGGCCCCAGTTGAAAAAAACAAAAAAGAAGATGACTCAGAAGTAACTGTAATAACCTGACAAGATGACAGTACAGATTTTTTTTTTCTGCCTGTCCCATTTGGTTCTTTAGCCGTCAGAATTGTTGTCTGAAGACCAACAAGGATACCCAATGGATTTACTTTGCCAAATGGATCATCACGGCATTGCCGTATTGGTCCATTTGATCGACCTTTGTTTTTATTATTTATTTTATTTTATTTTCAGTTGTTACAGACAGGACAGACATGAGTGAGGGATCGGAAAGGGAGAAAAAAAGAGGAAGGAAAAGAAAAACAGAAGGGAAGAGGGACAGTGAGAAAGGGAAAAAAAAATCTCCTGGATCACCTGTTGAGAGAGAAAGAATAGAAAACAAGCAAAAAAAAAACAAAGCAACATACTAAACACAACACCATCACATTAATCTAGCTAAGTGTAAACAGCAGTAAATACTAAATATTCAATGTTGTTGTGCAGCACGCAGGACAGACAGCGCACAATGTGCTTTGAAGTAGCAGCCAAGAAAGGTGTAATTTAAGTCTACGAACAGTGAACACCCGTGTGCACCTGTGTGGATCAGCGCGCTTGTATTCAAAAGGTTTCCCCATGTAATGGTCTGCAAGAGGATGTAGAGAGCCATAGCCCTGTCCCCCAGGGCATGAAGCAGGCATGGAGGAGATCCAGGCCCCAGACATCCAGAGACCCCAGAGTGCGAGAGCCCAAGGAGGACCACCGGAGGGGCATCCGTGCCACCCTCATGGGAAGGGCTGAGGATCCCCAGACGAGGGGTCACCCAGTAGCCACCAAGCAGAAGCTAGAGGGGGCTGTACCGGCGTGCCCGCCGGCTCTGCCGGCAGCCAGCTGTGCCAGAGTGAACTGAGCCAGAGGCCGGAGGCCCGAGGGCCCACCACGCCCCGGAAGAGGCCTGACCGAGCAACAGGCGCCAGGCCCCGCCAAGTAGCCACCGGGAGTGAGCTGGTACATACCTGAGCGCCCAGCCCCGGACACCAAGAACCACCAACGCACCGACCCCTGAGGGCATCAGTCACCGGCAGGGAGTGTGGTGAGGGAGATAGGCCTCCACACTTTGGAGGGCCTGGGAGTTCCCAGAGAGGTGGAGTCTAAGACCCGACCTGACATATAGACACAGACAAACAGGCACACACAGACACAAACATGCATTCCCACCCTCATGCACACATATACAAACACTCAGCACTCACCCAACGTAAGGATTGACATAAATGGACATGTACACACAATCACACTCCCCAAACATACTCTATACCCCGGTTCCAGGTACCCTCGCCCCCAGAGGGGGAAACAGCACCCAGACCCAAGAGATGTTACCCTTCCCCCCGGGGTGGAGGCAAGTAGACCGTCCCAGGCTCCGCAGCAGCAGGGAGGCCAATCGGACAGCCAACATCTCCTCCCAGCCCCCCCGCCCCGATGGTTAGAAGAGAACAGAGGGGTGTGAAGACCCCATACCTCCCTCCTCCCGCTCATGTGTAGTGTTGCTGCGTGTTGCTCTAAAGTGCATTTAAAACAAGGGACAGTACAGATTTTTAAATGCATAGCCTGTCAGGGTATCCACCTTTAAGTCCTCTGAATGGTGAAGCACTGACCAGGAACAAGCCTCATCTCTGGCCCAGAAAGCTTAGAAAGAAAGAAATAGCCTAAAATATAAATCTGGAATGATCAAAAGGGCTACAGTGGACATCAAACAAATGCATATGTACTTTGTAAAACTTGACTTGTTTTCCCCAGATAATGAACGGTATACAGGCACCAGAATTGAATAGTGGCAAACGTCATTCTAAGAAGGATTACAGCTATAGATTGCATACGGGGGCATAAGATATTTCCAGCTGTAATGGCTAGGACACACTACCAGATTATTTTCTTTTACTTTTAAATCAGCCATAATAGTGGGGATGCAGCAGTGAGAAGATGTGATTGTGGAAATGAAGCATTCATACATTCCTGGTAAATTAAATTCTAATCTGAAAGGTCAATCTGTGTTTTTTTTATCTTTCAGTTACTGTGAAATGATTGCAGGAAGGATTGCAGTTGCAGCCCTTTTTGTGGATGTGTTACTTAAAGTAAACTTCCTGCATCATGTTTCATCAACTCAAAGGTACCTGAAGCAGCTCATGTTGTATGACAGAGCTGTTGATGGTCCAAATGTCTCTGCCATATTTGGTCAACTCCAAAAATGAATGGATACCACAAAATGCAGTCCTTCTGTTGAAGTATTGAGAATTGAGGCTTTTAGCAATAGTATAAACTAGAGATGGACCGATCAGATATTACATATCGGTATCGGACGTAAATTACTGGATATAGGAGAGAAATAAAAAATGTAATCCGATCCATTAAATATCAAAAAGCAGCTCACAAAACTTGTGACATGGCGTAACTCGGCTCATAACCGTATAGGAGCAGTATGCATCACATGATAGAGCGGCTGTGTGTATTTGTAGCCTCGCTACCAAACCGGCATTTCATCTCCGAGGAAGTTATCCCACAGAGAAGTAAAGCAAGTGTGTAAGTTCATCTCTGAATGTTTGTAAAGCATTCCCGCGTTAAGCTTAACAACCGATGTATGGAGCGACTGCCTCTTCTCTCTCCCTCCCTCTCCTGCTGCTACTTCAATCGTGAAACTGATCAATGATCAGCTGATCAGCTTTTCTGTCGCAAGTCCGTCTCTCTTGTTTGTTTATCGCCCACTTTGAGCCAGAAAGAGGAAACCAGCAGCTGAACAACAGCAGCACGTTTAAGCTTGATAAGCTGTTGTTAGAATTTATTTAATATTACTTTCTACACCAGAAACTTTTTCTACGCAGCTGACGGCTGGTAACTGTGCAGGGGCTTGAACAGGGAAAAGGGGGCACAAAGACATACTTTTCTTTCTTATTCTCATTTAAAATGTCTAGCTTTTAATAAATAATTATCCGAATCTTACACCCAAAGTTTTAATCTGATGTAAAATGTATAGAAGTCCATTACTGTATATAGTAACTATTAAGTCTAATATACCCTAGTAAGCTAGTATTTTTTCCTTTGGGAAGATGTTGAATCTATTTAATTATTCTTGAAAAATATTTGATTTCTGTGCATTTTTTTTTCACACTGCATCAAATTAAAGTTGATTATGTCGATTAAGCATCATGAGGTGGAGGGTGGGGGGTTCCCTATTTTTTTTTTTTTTTTTGCTGGGAGTTTGCAACCCTATTAGTTAGGTTGCTTACTCTTTAAAATACCAGAATAGGGAGGATGAAGTAGGTTTAAGTTTATTAGACTGATCAGTATTGCTGAACTATGAAATATTTTGGGTGCAGTGTATTTTTTGCATACAGGTACAACAAAATAGCTTTAGTGTTTTTGTTTTTTTTTGTTTTTTAACTTGAGTATTGACTTATACAAAAAGCAGCAAGATATTAAAAAAACTGTTTTATTGATTAAAAAACACACTATATCGGATTCATATCGGTATCGGCAGATATCGAAATTTATGATATCAGTATCGGTATCGGACATAAAAAAGTGGTATCGTGCCATCTCTAGTATAAACTACCACTAACACAGTAGGTAGTTTTGAAAGTGTGTTTAAGGTGTAAGTGTGTCATGGTTCCTTGGCTTTGGTTTTTGGGTTGAAAGTCTTGGATGTTTTATTTAAACAGATAGTGGTTACCAGGTACTGCAGGCAAGTCTCCACCTGTACAGTATAGCAGCCATTAGCTTGTAAGAGTGTAAGAACTAATGGCACAGTGGTTTAACATGACAGTAATCTAAATTAGGGTTGTTTTTTTCTTTTGTTTGTTTGTTGTTGTTGTTTTTAACTGTGAAGTATACCAAGTAACTCCAGTCCATATATGGAGCTGGGAATTAGCAAAATAGGTCCCCTTAAGATAAACCATATGCCTTCTGAAATATACTGTACTGTATATACAGCAAAAAGAACTACTAAAAAAATGTAATTATTCCAATTCCAAGAACATATTGAAGCTACTATCTCAGTGTGTGTATCAATGAGAGAGATAAAGATAAAGAATAGTCATCTTTTACATTAATGTTGTTTCATTTTATCACATTAATGACAATACCGGATATAAGTGGGTGAACACTAATTAATCCCTGTGTAACCTAACTCCTCTCTATGTTCTATTTGTGTTTGGTGATGACTGTATATGGAGCATGTGTATACATACTAAAAAATGTGTGTAATTCAGTGTGTGTTAAATCCTTGACTTTTAGACTGCTGTGCAACAACAAGTGACAGTGGAGGTTTATTGGATGAATCAACATTTCAGTGACTTTGCCCTGAGGTTATTTTTGTCTTTCGAACACAAACAACAGCATGAAATGCTATTTTCTTTTTTCTTCTTGTTGATAATGAATTTTGGTCTGTTTCTATTAGAACTTTATCTTATTTGCAAGATCTTCTTGTGATTGTTTTTAGGGTTTCTTGGCTCTTCATTGCCGGCTGAAAAAAAAGTTCTTAATGGTCTTTTCTTTAATAATACTTAGAGATGGCACGATACCACTTTTTTATGTCCGATACCGATACCGATATCATAAATTTGGATATCTGCCGATACCGATATGAATCCGATATAGTGTTTTTTAATCAACAAAACTGTTTTTTAAAATATCTTGCTGCATTTTGCAAGTCTGCAAGTTCATACTCAAGTTTAAAACAACAACTACACTAAAGCTATTCTGTTATACCTGTATACAAAAAAAATATTTCATAGTTCAGCAATACTGATCAATCTAATAAACTTAAACCTACACCATCCTCCCTATTCTGGTATTTTAAAGAGTACTTAGCGTAAATATTAAGCAACCTAACTAATAGGGTTCCAACTCCCAGCAACAACAAAAATAAATAAATAAAAAATAGGGAACCACCCCTCACGCACCACCTCATGATGCTTAATTGACGTAATCAACCTTAATTTGATGCAGTGTGAAAAAAAAATGCACAGAAATCAATTATTTTTCAAGAAATATTAAATAGATTCAACATCTTTCTTCAACAAAATTGCAGACTGCACAGATGGTACCTTCCCAAAGGAAAAAGTACTATAGCTTACTAGGGTATATATATTAGACTTAATAGTCACTATATACAGTAATTGACTTCTATTCATTTTACATCAAATTAAAACTTTGTGTGTCAGATAATTATTTATTAAAAGCTCGACATTTTAAATGAGAATAAGAAAGAAAAGTATGTCTTTGTGCCCCCTTTTCCCAGTTAATGCCCTATCGGCCCCCCTGGCTAAACTTTGCTAGATCCGCCCCTGCACAGTTACCAGCGTCAGCTACGTAGAAAAAGATCCTCGAGTAGAAAGTAATATTAAATAAATTCTAACAACAGCTTATCAAGCTTAAACGTGCTGCTGTTGTTCAGCCGCTGGTTTCCTCTTTCTGGTGCAAAGTGGGCCAAAAACAAAGACGGACTCGCGACAGAAAAGCCGATCAGCTGATCATTTAAGCAGTTTCACGATTGAAGTAGCAGCCGGAGAGCGAGAGGCAGTCACTCGTTAAGCTTAACGCAGGAATGCTTTACAAACATTCAGAGATGGACTTACACACTTGCTTTACTTCTCTCGGGGATAACTTTGTCGGAGATGAAATGCCAGGTTGCTAGCGAAGCTCCAAATGCTATCCAGACCACAGGTCCCGCATGCCACAGCCGCTCTATCACGTGATGCATACTGCTCCGACATGCTAACGTTCTGAGGTGAGTTACGGCGTGTTGCAAGTTTTGTGAGGTGCTTTCGTGATATTTAATGGATCGGATTACATTTTTTATTTTTCTCCGATATCCGATCCAGTCATTTAGGTCAGTATCGGACCGATACCGATATGTAATATCGGATCGGTCCATCTCTAATAATACTACCAACCAAATAATTATACATGGAGTAGCACAGTAGCACAGTGGTTAGCACTCTTGCCTCACAACAAGAAGGTCCTGAGTTTGACACTATCCAACTGGGGCCTTTCCGTGTGGAGTTTGCATGCATGTTCTCCCCATGTTTGCGTGTCTTCTCTCTGGGTACTCTTCTGCCTACAGTCCAAAGACATGCAATAAATTGGTTTAATTTAGGTGTGAATGAGAGTGTGAATGGCCCTGTAACAGACTGGTGATTTGTACAGGGTGTATAATGCCTCTCACCCTATAGTAACTATGATAGGGTCCGTCCCCCCCCCCCCCCCCACCCCCCACAGCCCTGATAGGGATAAGGAGAAGAGGAAGGAAGAAAATAATAATACCACCAAAAATATGCAAACACAGTATATCGTGGGTGTGAAATTGAAATCAAATCTTACATATTACTTAAAACCAGTACTTTATCTTCAAATATATTTCTAGTTTCTAACAGCAGGTACCAGCAGAGTAAGCAATGGAGCCCAGACATCCTACTCCCCAGTGGCTGACTACAGCTTGTTGAAGCGCTCTCAAGCCAGATGGGATATGTTGTGTTGTATTTGTGCCAGGCTCTCCTCTCATTTGGACATGCCAAGAGTGTCTCTACGGGGAGACAGTCACAGTTTATCGCGGCTTTCAAGCAGCGTCCCCCGCCAGATGATCAAATTGACCATGATGATACAACAGAAAAGTTTGTCTTTGATGAACTGCTTTGTGCTCAGACATGGCTGTGTACGGCCATTACTTGCACAGAAATCCAAACCAAAACCTCACTTGGCTTCAAAAGAAGCAGGCCGTGGCCCCCAGTTGCCCCCCTGCAGGGTTATCTGGCATCTCCCACATGGGCATTGAACACAGCTGGACTATGCAGGCGACAGGTCCTGCATATAAATACCCAGGCTGAATACTTAAATGGCAAATCATCATCTAAAAAAAAGTTACAGCTCTGCGACCTATTTCTACCTTCCATCTTTAAGTGTTACTTTTATCTTGACCTTTTGCTATAAACCTTAAGCTTCACTAACAGTTCAATGTCTTAGAGCCAATGGCATTAACTCTTGAAGCTGATGAAGACCAACATGCTGTTAGACTACACAGTAGCATACAGTAATCACTGACGCAGTGTCAACAGCAGACTTGACAATAAATGCTATGCATATTTCAAACTATATATGCTACTGTAAACCAAATAATTAAATAGAGTTTGTGTTGCAATTACTTATCTGTGGTATTGGTGTTTAAAGTTTTTTTTATGAAATTGCATGAATTAGTGTAACTTATAGTTGGAATACATCACTAGAATTCAGCTGACAGGCCACACTGACTTTATTGAGCGAGCCTGGACTCCCGAAGCCTGTCCATAATGCCAACGCTAATATATATATATATATATATATATATATATATATATACACACACACACACACACACACACACACACACACACACACACACACACACCCAGCTTGCCCCTGCGGGCGGTTTTATCCTTCAAGCTCGGGTCCTCTACCACAGGCCTGGGAGCTTGAGTGTCCTCCGCAGTATCTTAGCTGTTTCCAGGACTGCGCTCTTCTGGACAGAGATCTCCAATGTTGTTCCCGGGATGTGCTGGAGCCACTCGCCTAGCTTGGGAGTCACCGCACCTAGTGCTCCGATTACCACGGGGACCACCGTTACCTTCACCCTCCACATCCTCTCGAGCTCTTCTCTGAGCCCTCGATCACTACGGCCGTCTTCTTCTGTTTGTCTACCATCACTATGTCCGGTTGGTTAGCCACCACCATTTTGTCCGTCTGTATCTGGAAGTCCCACAGGATCTTAGCTTGGTCATTTTCCACCACCCTTGGGGCGTCTCCCGTTTTGACCTCGGGACTTCCAGATTATACTCGGCACAGATGTTCCTGTACACTATGCCGGCCACTTGGTTATGGCGTTCCATGTATGCCTTGCCTGCTAGCATCTTGCACCCTGCTGTTATGTGCTGGATTGTTTCTGGGGCATCTTTACACAGCCTGCACCTGGGGTCTTGCCTGGTGTGATAGACCCCAGCCTCTATGGATCTTGTACTCGAGCTTGTTCTTGTGCTGCCATGATTAGTGCCTCTGTGCTGTCTTTCAGTCCAGCTTTGTCCAGCCACTGGTAGGATTTCTGGATATCAGCCACCTCCTCTATCTGCTGGTGGTAGATACCGTGCAGGGGCCTGTCCTTCTATTATGGTCCCTTCTCTTCCTCTTGTTTCTTGGGTTTCTGCTGCCTGAGGTATTCACTGAGCACTCGGTCAGTTGGGGCCATCTTCCCAATGTATTCTTGGATGTTTGTTGTCTCATCCTGGACTGTGGTGCTGACACTCACCAGTCCCCGGCCCCCTTCCTTCCGCTTAGCGTACAGCCTCAGGGTGCTGGACTTGGGGTGAAACCCTCCATGCATGGTAAGGAGCTTTCTTGTCTTTATGTCAGTGGCTTCTATCTCCTCCTTTGGCCAGCCTATTACCCCAGCAGGGTACCTGATCACGGGCAGGGCGTAGGTGTTGATAGCCCGGATCATGTTCTTACCATTCAGCTGACTCCTCAGGACTTGCCTGACCCTCTGCAGGTACTTGGTGGTTGCAGCTTTCCTAGCGGCCTCTTCATGGTTCCCATTCGCCTGCGGGATCCCCAGGTGCTTGTAACTGTTCTCTATGTCTGCAATGTTGCCTTCTGGTAGTTCAATCCCCTCAGTTCTGACTACCTTCCCTCTCTTTGTTACCATCCGACTACACTTTTCCAGTCCGAACGACATTCCGATGTCATTGCTGTATAGCCTGGTAGTGTGGATCAGTGAATCGATGTCTCGTTCACTCTTGGCATACAGCTTGATGTCATCCATGTACAGGAGGTGGCTGACAACTGCTCCATTCCGTAGTCGGTATCCGTAGCCAGTCTTGTCAATGATCTCACTGAGGGGGTTCAGGCCTATGCAGAACAGCAGTGGGGACAGATCCCGCACTTGATGGTGACTTGTGCTATGGGCTTGGAGTTGGCCTCTAGTGTTGTCCGCCACATCGCCATTGAGTTCCTGATGAAGGCTCTTAGGGTCCTGTTGATCTTGTACAATTCTAGGCATTCCAGTATCTATCTATATATATATATATATATACACACACATATATACATGTGCAATGTCAATAGCTCAAAACTAGTTCTTTGTATCCTAGAGGTGCTAGATTTTTTTCCTCCCTGAGGGAACTGGATGACCAGGTTCTATGAAGTTAGATGACATCTGAGTGAACATCCATGTTCTTCCACCAAGGCTACTTAATGACTTTTGAGCCCTTTAACCCACTTTTTCTATTAACAAAATGTACCTCATCATCCTAGATTTCTTCCAACAGGGTCATAGGCAGTCTCAGAAAATAATACTCATCTCCTACCAGGAACCAGTGTGTCATCCATGGAAGAGAAAAGCTGAGTCATTTTCTCCCACTTGCAGTAATTGTGTGCCTTGGCCTCATATAATAAGGACACCCAACCCTGGTCTTGCCATTTTCATCTACACTATTCAACATTTAAGCTCTCCCATAGATGACTTCATGAATGTTTCACAACTTGCCATCATTAATAGCCTCGCCCTGGGCACCTTCTCTTCATATCGGACAGATCCAAATTCCCTTCTGCTCCCTCTATGATATAGTTAACCTCATTTTTACCTCTTTCGACCTTGTCAAACTAACTTGATTTGTCTCTTATATTCACATACCATTTCCTTCAAGTCAGTGAAGTAAAAGTGAAATAAGTTTTTTTTCTAATCCACAAATTTCCTCATCTTAACATACTCCCTAGTGTCATTTCTCATCCTTTTCTTTCAGCATCAAGAGCTGGAGCTCATTAACTGTGAAGCTGCCATCCATCTACACTTCCCATTCTAAGTCCTGTTTGCCATATGCACTTTGAATGTTATTTTTGTTCAACTTTTGTTTTTCAGTTCAAAACCAGTTTTTGAAATCATCAGCAGTCTGAATGGTTTCTGCAAAAATGTATTCAGTGTCATTCACAAAATATACATCTAAATAAAGTTGTGTTTTTAATGCACTAAGGTCCATTATTCATGATCTGACTGCAGATTGCCTGTTTAAACACAACAGAGAGACATTCAGACAGTGCAGTTATGATCTGTTACCTCTGTTATTCATCATAAACTGAGCAAACTGGGGACAGAAAAATAACATTAACATTGCTTATTTTCTACTGCTGCTGTTTCATATTAAAAACAAGCGACACGGGATGTTTTTTATTGATCCACAAAACAAGGTAATTGTAATTACTCAACCAGCTGAGCATACGGGGGCACTAGCATTCAGATGTAATCATTATTGTAAAACTATAGGCACCATCCTCCTCTAAGCAGTCCAGAAGGTATGTTGTAAATGTCCATTAAGAAGCAAGTCTCCTGAACTCTGCAGATATTATGAATTAAAATGTGTGTGAGGATTACAGGACAGCAAAGATGTGGACTTTGCTGTCAACTCATTATTGACAGGAATGTTGTTTCCCTTTTCACCGTTAAACTACTAACTAACAAACTAATGTTAAACACTGGATAGAGGAGGTACAATGCATTTCTCTTCCTAGCTACGGAACCCTCGATTAGCTCTTTACCCTTTACCCTCAAGGATATTTGAGGGTGCATAGAGTTTGACAAACCAGGCTTACACATGCTTTGTGTACCTGCAGAAGGCATCTGACCCTTGGAATATCCCGTGGGGCTGCTTTGGGAGTATGGGGGTGTGTGGCTTGCTGTTGCAAGCTATTCGTTCCCTGCGTCTTGGACTCCGCCAGGGCTCCCTCTTTATCTCAGATTCTATTCATATTTTTATGGACAGAATTTGTAGGTGCAGCCATGAGATTGACAGATGGATTGGAGGCAAATCCGTCTGTATAACTAAACTCTCAATTTACTGGTCATTCTATGTCCCTGCCCTCAACTATGCTCACGAACTCTGGATAGTGACTAAAAGAATGAGATAGCAAGCAATGCGATACAAGCAGTGAAAATGAGCTTTCTCCGAAAGGTGGATGGCTTCTTCCATAGACATAGGGTGACATAGCTCAGCCTTCTGAGAGGGGCTCAGAGCACAATCGCTACTCCTCCACATTAAACCAAGTCCAAGAGATGGGCCTCAAACTCAACTCTCACAGGTAAAAGTTAAATAACTTAAATCACTGCTACCCCATCTGCCTCCTGAGGTGGAATTTGTCGCTGATTGAAAGTGGAAACAGTCTGTCCAGTATGCCTATTCAGCAATGAAGTACAATCACTATTAAATGAGACGATAGTAGCCTACTGAGCTTGCTAGTTAGTGGAGATAAGCTCCCTACTGGCAATATCTACAGGAGTGATAATAACTGATAACAACCATTCAATAGGCTGATAACACCGAAAATGTATGCTTAAACATTAATATAAAAAGTAATAGCTCTCTAAAAGGATATGCATTGCAGGCAAACAAACAGTCTGGAGTGACTATAAAATTATTCGAGATGATTTCATTGGGTAGAGATGACCTTTATTCTCTATCTCATGTCTAACATCATTTGTTTTATGTTATACAACTGTGTAGTGCTGTGATAAAAAAATAATAATAATAAAACAACAAAAAGAAGAAGAAAAAAACCTCATATCTAGTTGTTTTGTTTGTGTGTGATTGAGCCTTCTGCCCCGAGGGACGTCTTTCCCGTCCAGCTCGCCTGCCTGCCTGTCTGCCTTTAAGCATCTCTCTTGTCAGTGTATCACAGCAAATCAGGCGAAACCTGAGCTTTCTCAGACATAAGCTTGAACTCTATCTCTGTCTCTCATTTGCACCGCCTCCACCTCCAACTTTTCAGCCCACCAACAAATCTGCTTTTTAAAGAACTAACTCTGCACCCTGAAACCTTGAAACTACTTCAGAGGTACACGAGCAGAAATGCGAAAAGAGGCTGACAAGGAGGTCCACATATCTTCTCGTTTGGTGTCAAGGCTGACAGGGTGTCAAGAGAAAACTGCGGGAGATTAGACAGAACAAGCGCACACACACATGCAGGCACACACACACGCACATACACTCATACAAGACACAAATGTGTTTTATTTCACAGGTATAGAGTGCACACATATTAGTATTCGAGTCTTGTGATGGATGTGATGGAATGGAGGGTAGAGAAAGAGAGGTTTAACTAACCTCTTTTGTTGACCTATAAAATAACCTTTCCCGTATCCTTCCATGTGTGTGTATATGTGCATGGGTGTCTCTGTTAAACAGTCAAATGGATAAGGTCATGGTTTGTAAAGACTGCCAAATCCACAGGCCTAGACTGACATCTTATGACATGGAAATACTCGGTTATTCATAACATTTAGTTTAGTGACGAAATGTTACACAATATCAACGCAAGCTTCTCGGTAAAAACAAATTTCATAATCATTTACATGAATTTGGGCAGACAGTTTGCAATGTAAACCTGATTTTAACCAAAAACACGTATTTAGTTTGGTGTTGTTCTTCTGCCACTGGTATAGTGTACGTTATGTAGTCTTGATTGAGCTTATGTGCTTGAAATAAACTTGCTATATTGCCATCTGTGTCCCAACATTACAAATTATTTGTCTCATTTTCTTATCAAAGAATTCCTTTAATGAATGCTGCCAGTCCCAGTTTTAATATCTTGTTTGTAACTCTGCTATGAAAAACAAAATAATCAAGGTTCAAGATTTAATTTGGATTTGGGCACGCATATTTTTTGACTGGCTGTCTTAACTGTGCATGTGTTGGATGTTTCACTCTAGTTACTGAATAATAATAATAATAATAATAATAATGGATTGGATTTTATATAGCGCTTTTCAAGGCACCCAAAGCGCTTTACAATATCACTATTCATTCACTCTCACATTCATACACTGGTGGAGGCAAGCTACAGTTGTAGCCACAGCTGCCCTGGGGCAGACTGACAGAAGCGAGGCTGCCATATCGCGCCATCGGCCCCTCTGGCCAACACCAGTAGGCAAGTAGGGTAAAGTGTCATGCCCAAGGACACAACGACCAGGACAGAGAGCCCAGGGATCAAACCGGCGACCTTCCGGTTACAGATGCAATTCCCAGCCCCCTGAGCCACGGTATATACAAGGTTTGTGTCTTAGCAGCTTAACAGTCCCTTCTGGGGTTGCATCAGGAAAAAAAGGCCAAAACACATGCGGAATTGACGACAACAAGACAATGAACTGAGAGAAACTGAGGGTTTAAATACATTGGCTAATGCCGATGATTAGAGATCGGTGAGTACACAGCTGAACTTAATCTAACTAATGATACGTAGGAAGTGGAACAGAACATAATGCACAGACAGACAGATGGCTAACATAATAAAACAGGAAATGCGAACATGTGGAAAATAAACAGAGAACATGAATAAACTGAAAACACAGGGTAGACGATCCAGGAACCCTGACACAAACATGGAAAGTAGCCCACTGTGATGACCCCTGGCAAGTAGGGAGCAGCTCAAAGTAGTAAACTATTGATGGACCACATCATTTTATATACTACAGTGCTGGTTTGTAAATGGTGTGGCTTTTATAAAAGCCACACCATTTATATAAGCGCATCTGTAACCGGAAGGTCACCGGTTCGATCCCCGGGCTCTCTGTCCTGGTCGTTGTGTCCTTGGGCAAGACACTTTACCCTACCGCCTACTGGTGTTGGCCAGAGGGGCCGATGGCGCGATTTGGCAGCCTCGCTTCTGTCAGTCTGCCCCAGGGCAGCTGTGGCTACAACTGTAGCTTGCCTCCACCAGTGTTTGAATGCGAGAGTGAATGAATAGTGGCATTGTAAAGCGCTTTGGGTGCCTTGTAAAGCGCTATATAAATCCAATCCATTATTATCATTATTATTATTAACCAATTAGTAACCATAATAATTACCTCAGTTTGTGAACAGAATATAAATATTTACTGAACTTAAATGAACCATATATTTACTATTTATTAATTGTTTATTTCACGTAGTTTTGCCAACACTTCTAACAAGGGATTATGAAAAAAAATGTAAGGTCCTGCGGATAATCTTTTACAGGATAATGAATTATTAATTGCAAAAACTTTGGTTCCATTTCACTAAAGAGTTGTTATGTTTTGCCTGTAATCACAATGAAATAAACTGGACAAAAATAATGTGCTTTTTTAAAAAACCCAGCTGCTAAATTATTAAAGTAATGATGTTTTTAATATTTATGTAGTTAAACTTAAAATAAACTATTCCCACAGCATGTTGACATGAGGCATTTTCTTTCTAAATATCCACACTGAACAGGGAGTAGTACTCAGAAATAGAGTATACACATCAGTTATGTAAAGATGTTTAGATAATACAAGTCTGACTGTATGGTGTGGGATGATGTTTGCAGCAGGAAAAATAAGCACCAAAGGTTGCAGAGAAACATACGAATTGAATCAGTAGTCATTTGCCAAAATGTGGTACTGCTCTCTGTCCCTTTCTTCCTCTCTCTGTCATTCCCACACACACACACACACACACACACACACACACACACACACACACACACACACACACACACGGCGACTCCATCCCTTCACAGCTTATCACTAAGTGCTCCAGGTGAGTTGGTGATTTAGACCAGTCATTTCCGAGCCTCTCCGTCGGCCTGTAATGACTCTATCCGGGGCCTTCTGGCAGAGAGAGATACTGAGAACTGAAACGAAGTGCTGAATAGCGACTGCAGGAGATGGACCCACTGCACTGACTGACGATCAATTAGACCTGGGCTTCTCCAACTTTTCTTTTTTTCTTTTTTTATTCACAAGGGTGTCCAAATGGATCGCCGTATCTGACAAGATTTTTTTTACAAAAGACTCCACTTGGAGATTTTTTTGCTCAAAAGGATTTATCTGGAAAGGACAGAAAGATTTTTGTAGCTTCGCACCAGCAAAACAGTTTAAAGCATAACAGAATTAAGATGCAATCCTGAATGCAACTCTGTCTTTTATCATGTCCCTCTTTTCATTGTAAGTGTACATCGATGATGACTGGATATTTATTTATATTTATATTTGAAAAATAAGCATTGATTATGGTACTAATCATACGGCAGGAATCATACGTTAAGGAAACTTAACACACCGTTAGCTGTTTGATGACAGTCAAGCTAAAAGCTTGATAAAAACTTTGTTGCATTTCTAATATTGTGGATAAATTAACTAGACATCACTGTGCAATTTGTGCTTCCTTTGTTTCAATATTGTTTTTCTAGTCCAAAGAGAAATGGCTGAATTACTCCAGTATTTCAAACTGTTGAATCATAGCATACAGAAGAGTTAAAGGTCAAAATCAGGCATCATTGAGCTGTGGGACTGATCTGCTTATGCAAAGGTGTAGCATTACATCTTAACTGGTCACTGGGGGAAAAAGTGCATTGCCAAGTCGACTGGCAAGTGATTACTGGGAGGCAGCTGGTTGCCTGTAGTTGAAATGGGTCGCAAAGAGGGTGCTGCACCAAAACCTTGTTGTAATTGTTTTTGGCACTAGCAGGTTCAGGCTTTTGCTGGTAGTTTGCAAGGAAGACACCAACTACTCTGAAAACGCTAACCTGCTACTCGGGCAGTGGAAGCTGTGGATAACTGCAACGTGAACCAAACAAACAATACATTTCAAAAAGTTCTGCGCTTTTTCTTCGTGGGTAAATATCTCTGTTTCTGGTTTGTGTTGCAATTTTTCACAGTTCCCACGACCCCATGGACCTGCACGGGTCATAGACGAGGGATCTCCAGTTTCTACAGCTGTATTACTGAGGCCTTTTTTTATCTACCATGGAAAAAAGCTTTTAAATATACAATTTCTATAAAGAGAGGTGAGTTTTTAGGGATGCAATTAATGTCAGGAGAGCAACCTAAAAAAATCCTGATGGTCTCGACAGCAGGTCTATTTCCCAGGAGCCCTTTTGACATGAAGTAGTGGGTTAACACAGGTTTTACTTACAAATTAAGGAAGACTGTTTTCCATTTAGGTCCACAACTTAATGTGATTACATAGTCATATGTTAAATGGCTTCTGTTGACTTGACTTTACCATGTTCATGCTAAATGGCGAGTAACTATAATCTGACTAAGTAACATAATGGTTTTAATAATGGCAATTTTGACAAAATATACTAATAAGTCCAGCCAAAAGTGTTGCCCTATTGTGTCCACTTTTCTGTTGTTTTTCAAAGATGCAATCCTGAATCTAGCTAGTTCTATAAAATGGATGATGTGACATTCATTTTCCCCAAAACCTCATTATCACAGATTGGCTCTGACTGGTTACCCAAACAGTGTGAAGCACAAGATTACTCATTAACACTCCTCACACACAGCCAGAGCATAGTGTACAGAATCATTACTGTGCATCCAAATTAAATATTCTGATTTCCTTCCATGTTATAGTTTACGAAAACTAGATAAAACATGTATTTTCTTATATTATTTATGTTGCTTGGATATTATTTAAGGCTCTCAGTCATATAATTTCCCTTTTGTCTGACTGCCAAAGTGTCTGCACTACTTCTTTCCAGGGACTAATTCTTCATTACTGAATATGAAACATTACTTCTCAGTCATGATACTTAAAGTTATGTTTAAAAGATTTGTTCCCAATCTGAAAATATGATTATTATTATAGCTTTGTGTTAGATGCTATTCTGTAATGAAAAATAGCACCTCATTCCAGCAATTCGTCTCAGATGTATTTGCCTTTGTGCCACAAAGGTGTTTCTGTTAAGTATATCTGATGTCTTCTGCAATTTCTGCTTTTGGAAAAAAGTTTTGTATGTCCCCTGTGCAGTTTCTCCTATTTGGTGTTTAAAATCAAAATTAGGCTTTTATTTAAGCAGCCTGGATTCAGGTTTTGGTGATCCCAGGTCTCCTTGTACTCCTGTCAGCCTCCCTTCCTATGTTTTGATATTTTGCATTCAGATTCTGGAGGGAGGACAATTAGTTGATCACTCTCTTTTGTGTATATACTCTCCTACTTCCATGTCACCTGGCAGATCATCTTTCACTTTCAACAGTAAAGATTTTTTATATGTTTTTCAATTTGTATTCCTAGCATTTGTCATGGTCCTGGGTCGGTGACCCAGCGCTTTTAGTTTATCATTTTCTAGATGATTGTTTAAGTTCTGTGTTATTTTCGATCTGCCTCTGTGTCCGCGTCTGTATCTGTCTGTCTATGGTGTCTCCCCATCTGTTTGTGAATCTGTCTGTTTAGTTCAATGTCTTGTCTGGTTCCATGTATCTGAGTTTCCTGTTTTATTGTGAAGGTCCGCGTCGTATGTGAGTGTGATCAGTTTATGTTTCCCCTGTCCCGTCAGCCCAGATTCCTCCCAGCTGTGTTGCCCTCCTGTCTCTCATCCCCTGATTACTGGTGTGTGTATTTAAGCCCTGTGTGTTCTCCTGCCTGTTGCCGGTTCGTCTGTGTTCCGCCGTGTCAGTCTGTGTCAGTCTGTGTCAGTCTGTGTAACTCTGTGTCAGTCTGTGTCAGTCTGTGTAACTCTGTGTCAGTTTGTTACCCTGTGTTCCACGGTGTCCTGTTCCTCGTCTGCGTCTCTCTGCTATTCATCATCCGTTGTCATATGCTCTCAGGTCTGTTATTTTTAGTTCTCCCAGTTTAGGTGTCTTTAGTTGTTTGTTATGCCCCACTGTTTGTTTGCCACTACACCTCTGTAAATAAAACCACCGGTATCTCATCCACTGCCTGCATCTTGGGTCCTCCTTCTAAATCCACACGGCTCGCCTCGGCAGCCGTGACAGCATTTTTTTTCAGCCAAGTTGTTAAGTCGCCCTTTCTATGTATGCATTTTGAACTACTTTTATGATTTTGTCCATCACTCTTGTTGAATGTCTATGACCATTGCCTGGATTTTTCCTCAGCCTATTGTGTCCTGTGTTAGTGTTGGAGTTTCTCTTATATTTTATATATATACACACTTTTGTGAGATCTTGCAAAAGTTTTCAATTTAAGTCCATGCACTTCCAGGTCAGTACTCAGATTGTGGAAACAACCATAGCGATGGAAGATGCCCGTGGGAGAGATTCATAGATTTTGATTTTGTGCTTGGTCTAAACTATGACAACATTAAATCAGGGCTTGGCAGCAGACATGGTTTTTATATAAGTGAGTGATATCTGAAGAGAGTTCTCAGTGTAAGGGGAGACAGTCATCACACGGTGGGCTCTGACCTGGCAGTTTTGGTTTAAGTCATTAACAACCAGCTGCAGTACAATGGACAGCTTCACAGGTACTGATGGAAGTACGATAAATGCAGGGGGGAAAAAAGTCTTCCTCAGGATCTTGCAAAAATTTTGCAGGATCTCACAAAAGTCCTTTGTTTAAACTTAAACTTTTTTACTTTGTACTTTTTAAAAACTTTTTTCTCTCAAATGTCCCCTACAGGGCTCCACATATAATGAAATGGTGGATGTCGAGGGTCATTAAAGTTTGGGGGAAAGTGGAATGTGCAGAAAATATTTTAAGAGAACTCTTAAATTCAAAGAATAAAGATACAAATGTACAAGAAAACTCACAACTCCTGATGAGGAAAAGCACCACTTTATATAAAAAGAGTTTTCTTCTGAATAGGCCCAAGTTCTGAAAAAGTCAGAATGTTAAGGTTTAACATTGTTTAAAATTGGTTATAATGTGGTTTGTCAATCCACTGCAGGTGTCGATGTGGAAAGAGGTTAAATGGGAATGTGCTGGTTCAGTGTTGGGACTTGGGTGCTGGAACTAATTGGACTCAAGGCAGCACTTGTGATTCCACCTAACATGGCTCAGTGAATTTCAGAAGGATACCAGAAGCAGCATCAACGTGCAACACACAAAATATATTGTTGTTGTCATTTTATAAATCTGGACATATAAAACCACGTTTTGAATGTTTGGAAACAGTTATCCTCCTTTCAACCTATCATTTTTTCAGTGACCATTTAAATTTCAGTAAAATAGTTTCCATCAAACATCTTCCTGGAAAGAATAAAATAGCATATAGTAAGCCGTAATAATTGAACATTATGCAATGAAGTTTTGTGTAAGTTTGTGAAACAGAAAATCCAACAGCCATGCCCACTTTCATGGAGCAAATGTGTGAAAATGAGTCTCTCTCCCAGTGCTTTGCTGCACCAACCTCTGTGTTGGCAGAGATGCATACATGGGCTCTTACTCCACCTCCACTCTAAGATTTTAAAGTGTACTCTGAAGAGTAGCACAAGCACACTCTACGGGATGTAGCTGCCTCACAATGCAATATTGTATTTTACTGACTTTTGTACCAAGAGATACTTTTGCTTTATTACTCCTCAGTGTAGAGAAGCGGATTTATTCCCTCCCCTTTTTCTAAATCATTTTTTTCAGTTGCTACCTAATGTCTTTGTTGATTCACGGCTTTCAGTTTAGACGGCATGTGTGCGTGTATGTTATTTTTTTTCTTCTCCACATATTTGTTTGGATTAGTTATCTGGCATCAGCTATTTATACAACCCTTCAGGCTTTTTGTTCAAAGTTTTCCACTTGTTTTTCTGTCCTTTTCTTTCCTCTATTAGATGTCAAAGTTGCCTGCTACCTGCATGTCAGCTGTCTCTTGATACATCCAACAGCAGGTTTTATACCCCCCCAGCTTAATACCAAGTGAACGTTTGGGAGTTTTTTTGGCACGTTCCCAGTTGATCTCATTATATGCACATTCCAAGTGTTAGCTGGGGAAAATATAACTCCAAAGGTTGTTGCTGGATGAAAACCGGATAACAGTGCTCCTCATATCAGTGTAAATATCTCTGCAGCTTCTCTATTGTCACTTTCTGACAATCCGTCTCATCTATTGTGGGGTGAACACAGTGGAACCCTCACTGCTGTGCAGTAATGTGACAGACATTACAAATTGTCAGGAAACCTGGTGTCACTCTTTTCACTCTGGAAGTAAACATACAGGCAACTTAGAGGAACTGCAAAGTGATGGGACAAATACAGAAACCATCCTGATGCGTTTTCTTTAGCTTCACGGAGAACATCTATCATCGAAATGCTAAACAGGAATCAGAGTTTGTGCTGAATTCTTATCCAGTGTTAAAGCAAACAATGCAAGCAATATGGTGGTGATTCTCGTTAACACGTGTGGAAAAACATAGTGGCTTAAAAGCCACAGGAAGGGGAAATTGAAAAAAACACAAACACATCAAGCACAAAAACCAATCCCATCCCATACAGCCTATACAAGTCTTCAAGATCTACAGTTTCATGAAGAGGAACAAATTAATCCTCTGATCATGTGACAGGTCTAAAAATCCTACCAAATAAAACAAATGGTTGTTTTTTCAGCCGCTCTTTCCAAGATTAAAGAAAAAACTTTAAACACAGAGGTCCATCTTGTGTTGGGCTCATCTTTAACACTTTTCTTTCTGTAAGACATTACGAAGCACATAAAATAACAAAAATTGAACATACAGTTTCAATGTGAATTGAATTCTTTGTTCTCTGTTTTTCCATACAGCTGAAGTGATATGCAAGTTTACAGCAATCATCTACACCTACACACGATGAAAAACACTAAAATGACTCAGCCTGGAAGAATATAGCACAAATGCAATGCAAAACAAGCATTGTTCACTAAAAGTATGATGAATCTGTTTTTCTATTTTTTGACATTTAACCCCACAATGGATACAAAGGGTCACTGAAACAAATGTGTCAGGTATGTGTAAAAACAGTAAACGCTGAATATAACAGTTTGCACCAATACCATAGATTTGTTTGGGTAACTCGGTCAATTTTTGCTCCAGTGCTGACTTTTAGGGAGTGAATGTGGCGTGATGACACCATCTAAATTACCCCAAACATCTGTTTCTGCTACATGTTGTGAAAATTTTAAAAAATAAATAAAAAAGCTCATATTAGTACCTATTTAGCAAAATCTGTGGCTGCACAATATCATTTTAGTAAACCCAGTAATGCCGCTTTATGGACCCGATTTGGGTCCGTTTTTACCCACTAATAGAAGTATTCAGCTATCCAACCATGCTCTCATAGCAATAATGGAAACATTTAAATGAAAATACCATTACATAGGATGGATGCTTTGTCATCTTTCCTTGTGCACAGCTGAAAAGCTGCACATGGTCAGAGTGGGTATATGTCATCAAAAATCTGGAATGAAATGCACAAGAACAAAAGGCCTACATTGAGACTTGTTGCATACATAACTCATCATAAAGGCAGGGGCACAGATGATAAAAAGCAGTGATGAATCATCTTCCTTACCTGTATTTACAACACTTTATATGATTATTTGATTAAAAGTAGAGCATTTTATATCTTTCTTTTTTAGTGTTCATTGCTCTGCCCAAACTTTGTGAAGCATTTCTAGAAAAAAAATACACTCATTGTCATCTGAATTTATAAAATTGGCATGGTATGGTTCCATTTACCCTGTGAACTGGATAAGCAAAAGTGGGTGGGGTGGGTGGGTGGATGGATGAAATGGATGGATGGATATGTTTACCCAGCTTGGTTAGGGAAGATTTGCTTCAAGTCAAAATATCTCTGGATCTTATCATTAGGGAGGGAAAAGCAGCAGGTTCTTGAGTTGTGAGATGCACTCAGAGCTCAGAGCAAAGCCATCATTCTTCTGCAAGAAGCCAGCTGAGATGTTTCTTTGTAGGATGCCTCCTAGGTGAGTTGTTTCAGACATCCTAGCAAGAGACGATCCCTGGCAGACCCCAGACTCACTGTAGAGATAATGTTTCTCCAAAAAGTGCTAGAGACCATGGCTGGGAAGAGGAAGGTCTGAGTATCTCTACAGAGACTGCTGCCCCTCAACCTGGTGCTGGATAAATGGCTCCAGCTGAAAACTGATGAATGAATGGATGTAAATTTGGATAGATAGAAATGTTTCAGATTTTTCAAACTAAATAAAAAACGTATTTCTCAACATGTTGTTTGACTCACTTGTTTTCATTTTTAAGAATATGAATAATTTACTTTTCAAACTTCTACTCTGCAGTGTGCAGTTACGCTCTGATGGCTCGGTGTAGCCTTGCTTAAATTCAAATCTGATATGCATTAAATTCAATTGCGCCCCCTTAAATTCTTATAAATCATCTCCCCTCTGCTGTCTTTCGATCTCTGTAGCTATAATGAGCAGAAACATGGCAAACACTAAATCATCCAGTAGAGCAAATTACCGTAATGTGACAGGAGCCAAGCACCTGCACAACACCTTTATAACTGCAGCAGAAACCCTATGCTACGAAGTTTTTGCCTGCGTATATGTATGTGTGTGTTTGTGTGTGTGTGTGTGTGTGTGTGTGTGTGTGTGTGTATATATATTTTTGGACTCTCCCAAGGGAGAAGGTCAACTCCCAGAATACAGTGGGGCTGGCAATGCATTTAGCGGCCATCAGAGAACCGGACTCTCCTCTCACTGGAGCCTAAAGGTGAAGCTTAATCATTGGACACACACACACACACACACACACACACACACACACACACACACACACACACACACACACACACACACACACACACACACACACACACACACACACACACACGTACATGCCCACCTTTCTCAGCTGCCTGTTCAGGAAAGGGGGTCTGACCTTTATCAGATGGGAGCACTAACACGCTAATAGCCCTGTCCACACTGCAATTAGAGCTGGTAAGAGAGGAGTTGAACAGAGCACAGTCTGCCACTTAGGCTCTAACTGAGAGATGGGAATTGTACAGGCTGTCAGCTACAGGGAGATGGAGAGAGAAACGGGGAAGGGGAAATGAACATTGGAAGAAAAAAAATGAAGAAAGAAATTTGGGAGGATAAAGGGAATGACAACTCTTTTAAAGTCTACACTCACTTTTTTTGGGACAGAATGTGGGGTATTTAATAATTAACTTTAGCTTTAATGCTTTTGAGACAAAGAAAACAAAATACTTGATGGATAATGAGGGAGTGTGGCTCTGGGGTGGTGCTAAATCAAAAGGATTTATATGCTGTATGGTGCTGATTTTAGAAAACTTGTGCAGTACCCATTTGGGGAGAGTGTAAACCATTTTTTTTGGAGCTACAATTTACAAATGTCTTCTAAATGTTTTGCATGCAGGCAATCATTAATCTGCTGTTTTGGAAAGAGGACAGATATAAGTTTACACTCACTGAATATGTGTGTGATGGTGGCTGTGCAGAACAGGCAGATTGCAGCTGTCACGAGAACCATTCATCCAGTTAGTGATTGATTTGAAATTTATCACATAAAAGCAAATATAATAAGTAACTAGAATTCAGTAAAAACGTAAGCTGTCGTTTTGAGAACCAGCTTGAGTTTTATACCAACAGGGACTCACTTTCTGGTCAATCCTCATTTTTGACACTCCTTGCAAAGCAATAATGTTGGAAGTCAAAAAAATAAAACATGTTTCACTTATGTCCCTCTCTTTTTACTCACAGGATGGAGTATACAGGGGTTACTATAAGGAAGCGCCAATAACAAAGAACAACTTGACCTCACACTTGGCAAACTGCACTTATCTGGGTTCCCAAATGTACCTGCTAAGATTAAACAAGATCAAATGAACAGACGTTGGGATAAAAAGGTAATCAGCTATACAACCTGACCAGTGTTGACTCCTACAGTTTCATTTTTCAACTGAACAATGTTTTATCATAAGGAAACAGTAAATTATTATGGTACTTATTCCTTTCATTGTAGTGTCACATCATGCAGCAGATTAGTGTTGTGATTCTAGTCCTTTATGTATGATTGTGAATGCAATACTGGCTGTCTTTGTAGCTCGGTTCTAGTTCCTACCAGCTTCTCAAGAACTCTGGAGCTAACTCTGCCTGCAGTTTGATGATGACGTGCAGGGTTATGAAAGCTTTTTGTCTTTTAAAGCAGAAATCAGTTTCAGTCAGAATCAGGGTTCAGCCAGACATGAGACGCGATCAAAACAAAAAGAAAGAAAATGTACAGAGCATAACACAAAACAATGACTACTGATGCCAAAATGCTCAATAAAATGAATCCAGTAGTCAGTGTTTTAGAAAAATATGCCATGATCATGCAAACAAATGAGAGAAACTCCAATGTTCATTTCATACAAACGTCTTTAAGGTCTCACAGGCCTTAAGTGCATAAATGTGATTTCAAAAACCTAATTCTCCCAATTCTAACATTCTGGATTTAGACATGCATTTGTATCAAATTATTTAATAGTATTTATTCTTGTTTTATTTGTGAATTGGCTGGTTTTTCCACTCATGTTCAGTTCACCATTCACAGTTCACTTAATCCTGACCTATGAGTTATTCAGGTATAAAAAAAAGAATCTAACTATAGGAATGAACCAGTGGTTTGTCTATACATAACAAGCGACTTAGCAATTTTATTTTAGATTATCACTTTAAATTGTATCATTTTGCACAGTTACCAGCAGCCTGTCACAAAAACACATCATTTGTTCCCATTTCCTGAATTCATTTCCTAAATCTATGAAAAATGCCAAAAATAACAAGAAGTGAGAGGCCTAAAAACTATTTACAGCACATGAAGAGTGAAGGAAACTGTTTCCAGGGCCTAATCCGTGGATCGACTTCCTTCGAGGCGTGGACGTCTATCAGCAGAGAATGTACCTTCACCTATCAGCAGAGAATGTCCCTTAGTCTGTAACACAGTCAAATATATTCTCAAGTAATATTCAAGCATGCCATTCAGCGTGTTAGTACGAGCAGCTCGGGAGCAGCTTGGGAGAACAAGAAAACAGAGACTGCTTTAGATTGTCTTCCCAAAGTGACTCAACTTTATTCACAAGTACAACAGTTTATATAGAGGGTAAAATTCATGAGACAGCAGATTATCAGTTTAAACCAGTACAGACCAAGATAAGGGAGCGTCTTCCTGCCCTTGGGTGAAGAAGCATCCTTTGTGTAGTGTATCAGTTCAGCTACAATTGTGATTATCTCAGCGACATATTTTCAAGGCACAAAACGAAGAGTTCTTACATTAGTGAAATCTGAAACAAACCATTTGGCCTTCAACAGGCGTCTAAAAGATTAAGAAACTAATGTAGCTGAGGGAGTGATCTCTGTGGTATTTCAACCTTGTACCAGCCTGTGATTCTCACACATCAATTCTTGGGTCAAAGAGAAAAATAACTAAAACAAAAGGGGCCTTATTGAATGACAGAGTTTTCCTGCATAATGTCACTATAAAACAATATCCAGTAAATGCTACCATGGTACTAAAATACCTAACAAAGAGTATCTCAAAGTCATGTCCTGAAGAAACAAATACAAAAATCCAGCAAAGACCTGACATAAGACCTGAGCGCTACGACTGGCCCTTTAGTTGATCCATCTATTGTTTGCTGAAGCCCGTGGCTGTCAAAAAAAAAACATTTTTAAAGAAGGAAATGAACCATCTGGAAAGCATCTGATTGACAACTGCTTCATTTTTCAGCATTACAATGATTGAAAACACAATGCCAACGTAGTTAAAGCATACCTGGATAGAAAAACACACAATAGAACTCTATCAATCATTGACTGGGTCTGTGCATGACTGATTGAAGCAGAACAGACATGCATCAAAAGTCAGCCAACATCTTTGAATGTCCTTCAAGAAGCTTAGAGAAGTATTCACGAAGACTACTTAATGAAATAAGAAGAAAGCTGCCTAAGAGAGTTCGGGCTATGTAGGAGCATAAAGGCGGTCATACCAAACCAGACTTTCAAACTTGCATGTACAAACTCTGCTTTTGCCTTACACATTGTATTCTTGCGTACAATTTTTATATGTTTCAATAAGCGACCTTGTCCTAGCAAAATATAAAGAAATGAGGGGTGTCTAAAGAGTCCGTCCTAGTACTGTATGCAAGGCTTGCATTTTTTGACTGCCTGTTTTTATCTTGATTAATTTTATTTCTACTACTTCCTTTTTTTCTTTTTTTTTCTACTACTTCCTAAACCCTTGATAAAATGTTTTTATCATTGTTGAAATAGACTAAAGGTCGATGAATGAAATGAGTTTTTTTGCACCTGAGTGCATCATTTTACCTACTGCATCAACACATTCTGGAGTTTCTGCATAATACATAAAAAACATGATCCAACATCTGGTTTTCTTTGTAATACCACTTTGTGGTGCCAACTACAGTCACCTAGCCTGAAAGAAACTGTAAATGGGTTTATCGGCCATCACATTCATTGTGTGTGTGGTTGACTTGTGAGTGAGTGCATGTGCAGAGCAGAAGGTTAAGTCCCCTCTCTCCCAGCAGATTGAACTGAGAGCTGATGTGATATGAGACATGCCAAGTTATTGGACCCTGGCTGATTGGATGGTAACGGGGAATGATTGCTCTCTTCTTCTTGTTCTTTTCAAGCAGCCATCTAGCCCTCACAAAAGCTTTATTCATTTTTCTGAGAGTGACAGAGTGGACAGAGAGACAGTAGAAAGTGAAGCAGATAAAGCCAAAATCGCATAGCAGAAAACATTAGCATGATGCTATGCCTAAAAGACATGATGTGCTGCATTAGAAGTGATGCTGCATTCGAAATTAAATATTGCACTGAAAAGCTTTCCATTTATTGCCGTTTCCTAATGCAGTGTGTGTGTGTGCAGAGACATTTATGTAGATCGTATCCAATAGCCTGGAAGCTTAGTTATATACAGTTTGGATAAAAACCTAAAACGAAACGAGCAGCACAGCCCACAAGAGAGAACGCCCAAGCTTAAGTTACACTACAGTCACACTAGGGAAAACATTGGTTGGAAACCAAAGCACGGACAAAATTATTGTAACTGTGTGCAAGAAACTTGCAGTGTTGTTGCCTTTTAACTGGTTGCTTCAAAGACGGAGACCAGGTCTTCAGGCACTTGAAGTCAGTTCCTCGCCTGAAAGTGACTTTGTTTCATCAAGATGGTGATAAAACTGCAATAAGATGGTCATTCTTCTATCAGTTGTCAATTCATTGGGTTAAAGTTGAATGCAATATGAATGAAAATACTTACAGTTAATAATTAGAGGGCAATTATCTACAAACCTCCCATCAGAGAACTGCCTTGCAATCAAAAGTGGCTGCCCAAAGGTTGAGAGGGCTGCACGCACTGTCTCTGGACGATGGTCGTCACAATTACTTGGCAAATGTGAAAAAAATAAATGCAATCAGCAGTTGAGCGTCGATTTTTCACAGTCATAAGGATGTTGCCTTTATGTTTTTACTCTACTATGACTAAGCCATTAACTAACATCATGGACTCTTTACAAAACATGAAAGTGGTGATTGTAATGTTACATATTCATTTATAGAGAATTTTAAGATCATTTAAACGTTTGTTTTTTTGGAGCTTTTTTTGGAGCTTCTGCCTTAGTTATAACTGACAAGAAAGGGATTTCCCTTACTATCAGTGTGACCCTGAGGCATAGTGCAAGTTGGGAGTAAAGGGGGATTTTTCCTACATGGTTATGTGTTATGGTATCATTGAATCTATACGTTCACCAAACTAACCAATGTATAAAAATAACTCTCGTCTGACTATGAATATGCCTGGAACAGAATAAGACTGGAGCAGAGACTTAGAAAAATATTTTTATCTAAACTGACTCAAAGTTGTGAAATATTTAACATGTCCCTTTTCCCCAACCATCCACCACATGGTTTTCTAAAGGCCAGACAATCAAGAAGTAGAGTGGAAAAGCTCCAAGTACCATTATTTAGTCTCATCCAAAGCTGCCCTTGTCTCTCTTGCCCTTTTTTTTTTTTTTTTTTACTATTCTCATATTGCTGCTTTCAAGGCAACCACACTAATGTAGGCACCCACGACTCAGCAAAACAGGTGGGTGGGTTAAGAGAACAGAGAGAGAAAAAAGCAGAAAGGGTTCAGAAAGAGAAGTTAGGGCAAAAAAAGTGAATCGAAAACAGGAGAGATAATAAAAATAACCCTTTTCTTCAGCGTGATTCCCAGTTTTATCCACTTTTAATTATTGGCAATGACTCAGGCCAAGATAAATGTGATGATGAAAGTGTGGAAATAAAAGAAAATAGAAGAAATGGTAATGAGAAAAAAAGGAGGAGAAAAAAGGAAGATGAGTGAATATATATACATATCATACAAGGAGGCATGTCAGTCAGCTAAGTCTTAAAAGAAGGGTATAGGAGTGTGTTGCATTCAGCAGGCCAAATACAAATGCTGCAGGTGCATATTTAAAGCTATGATGGTAAGTTATCATCCGCCTCACTACAGAGACGAGGCAGCGTTCCAGTTATGTTCAAGCAGCAGGTGAGCGATTTCTTTAAATCCCTCCTGCCTTCCTATAGCCTCCAGGTGAGAAAATATCAAAGTCAGAAGAGAGAAAAAAAGCCCAGAGAGAGTGTGTTCATGTATCATTGTGGGAAAATCGAGTCACACACCCACTTCTTACAGCTGTGGAGGAGATTTTAAGATACAAGACAGACTTTCTGTTTATGATTGATCCACAAGAGGAATAAGTGTGCAAGATGGTATCCTGAAAAAACACAACTCTTTTGATACATCAAAAACGAACCTGTGACATTTTCATAGAAATTAATATTTTGCTGTTCTGTATTACTGACTAATATACTATCAAAATGTATTTAAGCTGGTGGTGAACCTTTTTCTGCAAAGGTTTTTATTAACCTTAGGCAGCTAAAGAGAAATAATCAAAACATCTAGAACCAATAATAGAAACTTAGTAAATTCCTCTTGGTTTTATTTTGATTCATATTAATGAATTCACTTTATCACTCTGGAATCCAGGAAATGAACCACCGAACTGACCTAAATTTAAATTGAAAGATGTGATGCAGGAGACAACAACAGACTAGAGCAGGGGTGGGCAATCTCTGTCCACGAGGGCCGGTGTCCCTGCAGGTTTTAGATGTGTCCTCGAACCAACACAGCTGATTTAAATGGCTAAATTATCTCCTCAACATGTCTTGTAGTTCTCCAGAGGCCTGGTAACGAACTAATCATGTGATTCAGGTGTGTTGACCCAAGGTGAGATCTAAAACCTGCAGGGACACCGGCCCTTGTGGACGGAAATTGCCCACCCCTGGACTAGAGTGTCCTTGCATATTCATCAAGCAATGTAAGAAAAATAATTTTTTCCCCTCTGTTAGAAAATTATGATGAAGAGTTGCATCAAGCATATCAAACTCAAAAGTACCTGGAAACTGGAGACCTGACATGTAGACTGATATTATGGAATAACAACAGCTTCTCACCAATATCTGTATTAACTAGAGCCGTTGCAAATTCACCCCACAGCAGTATTTATATTTATAGCGGCAAAAGACATGCAATATTGATCAAATATTTATGCATATTATAGCCTAATGACTTTGGAGCAGCTTATATCTCAACCTGTTTAAATTATCAGCAGAAATGAATACTAAAACATTCATCAAAAGAGGTTCCAACTGCTGAAACTGTCATTTACATACAATCAGCTAGAGAGAAGACCTATCACACTGTGCGCTGTGTTTGAACTACAAGAACATTCAACTTCACAAACACAGAGCAGAGAGAGCGAAGAGCTCGTTTCTAATGACAAGTGGAAACTAACGGTGAAAATGAATGTTTTGTATGCTGTTACTCCAGCAAGCTGAGGTGGATAAGACTTCAATCAGCTGAGTGGAGTTCATAAAGAAGCTGAATTTGACCAGGTTTCCTGCCCAGCAGGTCTGTGGGTGTGATTCAGTTTAAAAAAACAAAACAAAACTGTCATTATCAGTTAATTTTAAAGTCTCATGTGGGCTAATGGATGCTTAATTTCAGCCACAGAAATTCAGCAACACTCAGAAAAACAGCATGTTGTGCATTACTTTAATTGGGCTGTTTGTACATATTTAATAACTACAAAACAAATGTGACAATATAAGAAAACACGACTAACAAAATTAACAGTGGGCCCAAAAGTAAGTTGGCAATTTTATATTCGTAGTTTGAATGTTGTGTGGCCAATTTATTGTTACCTTTCTTTTAACATCTGTTGTTAACTGGTCCTTCAGCAAATATGTAACTAAATATCCCATTTTTGATTTTGTTAGGGAATTGCATGTCCTAAAGAAGGCACTTGGTAACAAGTGGTTACGTGACACAACAGAAATTGCGGATGGCATGCAGGTTCATCATGCTGAACACACAAGATTAGTGATCACGAATTTAAAGTCATTAAATGGGGAAGTTCTTTCACAGGCTTCTGGGACCTGAATTTGCACCTCAAACAGCCATAAAAATGATAGACTATTTCCCTCAACAATCAGTGAAAATATCATCAAATTTTGTTCTTTAAAGAGCCTTTTGTTGGAGGAACCAGGGCAATGGTAACTTCTGGGTTAGCTTACAATATATATTATCCCTGTGGCATGTTTTTGCATTAAGTGAAATGTCATGGTCTCTTAATTTAATGGAGAGGAAAGTCAAAAACGGTGATTTGAAAGCATCCATTTTATTTTTTCACAACATTTCAACATGCAAAAAGACAAGGACAGAGTGAAACCTTTCCACACAGATCAAGACAAAATAGTATACAGGTGAAGATTAAAAGTGAGAGTTGAGATGCAAGTTGTGAAGCTGTAAATTTAGTCTAAATGCAACTTGCACATATATTAATGGAACCACTAACATAGCAGGTCACAGTTGCTCCAATTTCTTTAATTAGGCCCTCAATCCCCATGTGTCCAATTAAAAAGCTCAAACCCACAGGGAATAGTTCCAGATATGAATGCACACACGTGCAGTTGCCATGTACCATTTCTGTGTGCTTATACTAATCACCTGGGAGGTGTAGTATACCCAGCTGGTTATTATCACCACAGAATACATGTATTACTTTATCCATTGTCGTTGTCCTGGTGTTACCCTCTTGGATACTAAGCAAAGCCAGGATTTCCATGGTGACTGACATACATCGATCCCTTGATGAGGAACTCCTGTTTATGATGTCATTGTGGAGTAATTGGATTGTAATTGGCGTTTAATGGTCTGTGTGTTAATGCCACTAGAGCCCGTCTCTGTGGAGGCTCTGTCCTCAACCCAGACGTATCACGGTCCTGCAGGACTTTGTCACGGACTTCTGCCATCGATTTATGATTCCTTCCAGTCGCCATGATTGCATTGATTTTCCTCCACAGGCTCTTAAGGTTTCTTAATTGAAAATCACATGACTTGATGATGTAGTCTCTTGGGTTGACACAGTAGTTATATCTCTTCGGCTGTTTCACTCCTGCCAGTTCAGCACTTTTCAATCCAGTGTCTTCATCCTTATCTTAACAATGTCATAAATGTTTATCACGTCGACCTGACTTGTAACCTGACTCGTCTGTTTCACAACTCATTCCAAATAGGCTTTCCACATGCTAGTTGCACACTGTGTGTGTGTTTTCTTCAGCTTCTTTCCCTGGCTCCCTGTTTATAGGCCAGCAGACACATGTGGTGGCTCCCCAAAGGCTTCAAAATCCATTAAGAATTCATCAGTAGCAAGATGGTGCTTTCTTAATCAAGTCTGTGTGATCTAGCAGATGCATTCAGTCTCATTGATTCAAAGTGTGAAAAACAAGCAGCATTGGTTTCCACTAAAAAAGGTTTTGAATGTAATTTGGTGCTCCTTTTACGCTCTTGTAGCATTTTTTTTTTTAAATTAGGGGCTATATTAACAGCACTAACTACAATTGCAAAATGTAGGAAAAACGTATTTTCTATATAATTATGATTACGCTCTATGGTTAAATGTGCAGGCATGGTAAACTAGTAGCATCCTCTGGTATACCTTTGCTCTGGGGCTGTTCTTTGTAGTTTGGTCCCTGCATATCAAATGATGGATAATCACAAATCTACAGCATTGATGGCCTCGTCTGACCTGCATGGAGCCCTGACCAGCACTTCCACACATGTGAGCAATGAAACCATAATAATGGAGCTCACTAATTCTATTGTGTGAGAGCAAAAAGAACAGACTCTTAAAGCAACAGCAGCATACTGAAGAAAATGTACAAAATTTTGAAAAAGAGGTCCCCTACAGGTCCTCCCTCCCACACTGTAAAGATGTGCATGGGGTTAGGTTAATCGTGACTCTAAATTGCCCTTAGGTGTGAATGAAAGTGTGAAAGGTTGCCATGTGTTGCCCTCTGACAGCTGGGAGGGTGGAGCCTATCACACTGTAGGGCAAGTGGCAGTATTTCAAACAGACAGTGGAGAGTGATGGATCACACCTTTATATTTTAGGAGGGAGCAATTATTCCTACAGTGATTACAGGATTAGAAATGCCCAATGTGGGATTCATCTCAGCAGCATGGCAGTGACTGATTGTCTGATTGATGAAACGTGTTGAATGTGTGAGGATTTACTAGATCAGAACAAGAGAACTCTAACATCATAAAGTAAGGAAAACTTTCTGACTTTAAACAAACATGGGAAAAGTCAATGTTGCTTATAAGTTTGAATCCCAAACAGCTTTGCTTACATCCATTATATATATTCCTCCACAGTTCAAGATGTCTTTTTAACATCTTGAACTGTGGGTGTGGTGTGATTCACAGTCTTACTTTAAAATCCTAAAGTTCTTAGCACCACTTGATGTAAATATTAATGTTAGTTTGGTCATTAATACATGAGACACTGAGGTTTCCAAACGCAGCAGCATGACCGCATACCAGCAACCCACGGCACTAACACGTGCTGTAATCTTCTGATCTCCACCGCTCTCTCGTTCACTCTCCACCTCTTTAACTGCCTACAGATTATAGTTCATATCTTTTGTTGTTGGGCTTTTAACAGCTGCTAAATGAGGTTGCCTGGAAACACTTTCAGAGTATAGCCCTTGGGAGGCCGGGAGAGCCTACCTAACTTTTATCTTCAATAACACATAAACAATGAGTTCAAATGAAGAGAACAAAGCATCACCGGTGTTCATGCATGAAAAAGATTGAACAAAGACAAGAAAAGACACAGAAGAGAAGAGAGTTTATTTTAGTAATGAGCTCTTGTCTTCACGGTTTCCGCTTCCAGTTGAGTATTTCTCCTCTTCTGGCTGTTTCATGTACACAGCGGATTAAACTGAAAAGGAACTTTACCTTGTTTTGAGTGGAGATGCCAAATAGCTTCTTAGACTCAGCTGTGTATATCTTAGATTGGCTTCGGCGAGATATACAGCGTGTAAAATGATTACAACTGGCCCGTGAGAGAATAAGCAACATTAAGTCTTAACTGTGCTTCTCTACTTTACTGTACTCTCTACTATGCTCAGTTTTTAACACCGGGAAACATTACATTTTTTAATTTCTAAAATTATCATTATTCTTTATCACTATATCCACCATGCAAATGGGTCACTAATGAACCTCAGTGCTCTGTAACTTTGGGCACATGTAGTTATAGTAGAAGCATAAAAAAGCCTTTCACATCTTTTTCTTTTTTGGGGGGGGTGACCAATGTTCCGGTGACAACTGAAACAAAGCACTTTTAGCTGCCCTCTTCGTGTTGGTTTAAACTTCCTGAAATACAATCTCAAAAATCTAGGGAGGTTATAGGTTAGACGGTTACACTTCAAACAGGTTGACAGGGTTGAGAAAAATACCTCAGGATGTAAATGGAAGTGACAATCATCTGTGCATCTCTGCTTCAGTGGAAGGAGGCAGCATTTGGCAAAGTTCATTTCAGGAGCATGGGGGAGTGAGCGAGGCTCTGTGCCATCAGGGTTTGTTTTGTTTTGTTGTCTTCTACTGTGATGTGCTTCAACCCCACTGGCACCTTGTCACGTTGTTTTATGTCCTTCTCTAAATTGTTTTGGTGCACAGATGAGCAAAACTTCTTGAGCAGATGTTCCAAACATCAATCTGTCAAAGGGGAGACGACTGCTCTGTGCTACATATTTTATAAGATGAAGTACACTTGTTGTCTAGATTTTAGAAACGTATGTAGAGCAGGCAGCATTTCACTTTTAGAGTTCCTAACACTATAGGATGGATTTGGGATGAAACAAATACTATGAGGGTAAAGTGCTTTTAACTTTGAGGTTATTCATAGACACTGAGTTTTAGGGCTGCCTGTGAAAATGGCAGCAAACCAGCGACTCCCAAACATCCAGACAAGGCAAGTGCAAAGTGTTTCAAAAGTAAACTAACCAAAATCATCAACTGATCTTGTGCTTTTGCTTTTGGCATAAATGCCACCAGAAAGGCGACGGTACCGCAGTACAGACCTGGCAGAGAACCAGCAGGGAAGTATCCGCTGACAGTCACTGGTCTGGGACTTCGGACTGTCACGAATGATTTGCAAACAAATGTTAAATGTGAACTCTCTAATTAGTTTTGTCCTCTATATCTGGGAGACTGTAACCCAGCTGGTGTCTATTTTAAATTCTAGCATGCATATGTTGACAACCCCTTCAGTGAACTCTCCCACATACTCTACCACTATGAAAGATGGAGGGAGAGATCATCATAAGTGGTACAAGGAGGAGAAAATGTTAATTTTAAGATCAAATGGTGTGACTACTGTGAATGCCAATGTCAGAGCACTGTGAAAGAGTAAAACAGCTGATATACTATATCTGACAATACACACACTATTTTGTCTGTTTTTTACAGACCGACATACAAACATTCAGTAATATAAACAGAGAAAAATCTGCATCACCAACAATATATATAAATAACATCTCATGAAGATTAAATTCAGTTAAAGACGAATTGCAGTACCAAGAAAAAACACCGGAGGGGAAAAAGTGTATCTTCCACCACATTTCCCTCAGTGGACTGGAGAGTCAATCACAAGGACATGAATGATTCAATATCTGGCTTTTCCACATCTCGCTACAAGTACCCTCAGGGAACAACAGAGACAAGTAAGAGCTCCCATTCTAACCCTTCCTCGTAATGTTTGTTCAGGTTTCAAGCTGTACTATGTATCTTTGCATGATGGAGGGCCCAGACGGCCTACAAGAAGTACTCATCTGAGGATTTTAGGTACTCAAAAACACTGAAAGATGGCATCATGAAACTGCACTCAGTTCTAAGCACATGTCAACACACTTATTAAGATGCAGCTTTCAGAAATGAATAGCAGTGGTACTTAAAACTTAGTCCAATTATTACTTTTACATTATAGAAATGCAATTTATTTTAATTATGGAGCCACTCAGAGTCTGTATTTTAGCTGAGCAGATGGACCTAATGCTTGGAGAAAAGCTGTACAGGTTATAAAAGGTCACAAATAAACACTTGAGTGTCTCTTTTTTTGTCTTCGCAAAAATCTAATTGTACAAATGTGTTAGTGCAGTTGTATCTTAGTCTTAACTGTAGAGTGAGATAACAGCTGAAGCTGCTCTTTCATCTGGAGCCACCCGTAGTCAATAGTTCTCATGACTTTTTGAAGGTATTTAAAGCTTCTTTTTTTTTTTTAGACACTGGCTGATTTTTCACTCATTTTCAATCCAATCCTTGCACCCAACCATTTTTAAAATATTTTATTTGTTACTAGTTTGGAAGCCATTAAATAGTATTTTTTGGACCAAAGCTGACATTTCCCATATAAATACTAATTGAAAGTTTGACATATCTCGACATGGTGTGCAATGTGTCTTTAAAAAAATCTGAGGATAGTGGACAAGTGGAGAACAAAAAAAAACTACAGTAAATGAAAACTTATGAAAGTCATGTATGTTGGCACGTTTCATTAAATCATCTGTTTTCCATTTTAATAGTAAAACCTAAAACAATGTGAAGTGATTCAAGACTTTTGTACATCATTGAACTGTATATTATTAAATAAGAAAGTTGCATTGATCTAAAAAAAAATTAAATAAAGAAGAATCAAAGATTACTAAGATGCTACAAGGTGAAATTCAGTTTTCTTCCAGGAAGTCAATGGCCACAAAGCAACTTACAAATGCTGCGTCAGGATGCGTTCTGATTAATTTTTAACAGAGTGGGTATGAATATAACATAATTTTTAAACATTCAAGAATATCAGAATTTATTATATTATCATCTTTCTGCAGTGGATACAAACTGGTTCAAAACAGTGTAAGTAACAGTGAACAACCCCAGGAGTTACAGTGTTTCATGGAGATAAGCTTATAGAGGCCAACATCAAGTCCTTGACAAGGGCACCTGGAGTTTATCTTAATGTCTCTGGCTTTTCAGTTGTATTCATGTTCCTTCGCAGCTGCAGTGTTGTCATACGGCCAAGGTATGGGTTGTTCTTGAAATTTTTATCCCTTTGTTCTTAAAGAGCGGAGCAGCTTTAAGATTATGCCAGCAGATTAAACCGAATTGATCACAGCTTCAATGCCACTACTCAACACAGGCTTTGAAGTAGTGTTGGCAGCCGTCTAAAAAAAAAGAGCCTCTTGTGATTTTGCTGTCAGATGTAGACTTAAAATGCAGGTGTACAGAGGCTGAGAGCATATAAGGAACAAAACATTAAAACAAAAGATTAAAAAGAAGAGCCAAAAGTAAACAAATATGACATGAGAGAAAATTTTCTCTCACAAGTGCAGACTATAAGCAGCGATTTGGTGATTTGAGGCCAAAAAAAATGTGTCTAAATAAAAAGTAATGATTTTAAACTCACTGAATCTACCTATGTTTTTCTCCATACTGAATTAAAGTTATGTAAACACACTGAACAGAACTGAACTCACACGTTGATCTGTTTATTTATACACAAGTGCAACTGAGATATGACTTTGTAATAGTTAAATAGAGGGATTACATGAAATATTGCATTTTACAATTCCTGGGAAACTCTACCAACTACATCTTGAGAAAGCTGTGAAAAACTTTCCATGAGAAACATGAAAAAGCCTGCTGGGTTACAAGGTGCCATCTTATCTTTGATAAATGTGATGTTAGAGTTAGCAGATTATAAATTTTAACCACCAGGAAACCTCGAGTGTATCATGTTATGTGAGGTCATGCTTTTCTGAGAAACTGAGGTTTTCCTACTACACACAGAACCATGTTTTAGAAGACTATTTTTACCCCCATAGGACCCCGAATACTATGAGAGAAAAATGAAAATCATCAAATATGTATAACCCAGCAATCTGAAAAGTACCAATAAATCTATAAATCCACTTACAAAGAATGATGTATATTACTGGATAATCAAGGCCGCGTTGCTCACGAACTAAGACAGTTTGTTTGAGTTTGGCAGTGTTTACCAGTGTAAAAAACAGAGGGTGTGAAGTATTAATTACAAAGCTTAATGATTCAAAATAAAAACCAACTAAAGAAAAGTAAGAATATATGAAATATCTAGAAGCTGCAGTCAGAGGGTACAAGTAAAGCTTCAGCCACACAGATGGTTTTCAGCAGTCAAATAAAAGCCTGTTGAAGTCAAGGTAAAAGATAAAAGATTTAGTGGGGAAAGAAGTTGAATTAAATAATTCAAAGCTGAAAGCACTATTTGGAGTCTAATGTTAAAATGTAAAAAAAAACAAAACATATATGACTGATGTTTACTGACAGCAGGTGATCTGCATACATTACTAATACGAATAAGTTTTCTTTGTCATATTTTTCATTTTATGATTGCTCGAATGTTTTCATTTGAAACCTGGACTCTTCTACTCTGAAGTCATCTCTTTCTAATAGATGCAGCCTTACTGAAATATGCAAGACCTCCAGTGAAGAAGACATCATATGGATTGGAGCATATATTCATATGATCCTAGAAGCAGGTTTTGGATAACAAGTGGGTGAATTGTCTTCGAAGGTAATGATTTCTGTAAGTGTTTCTGATCCGATGCAGGGAACTGTTCTAAATCTGTCTGAGAGCCCAAATAATACAATATTGTTTTTGTCTTGTCCCTTGCGCACAGTGATTCCTTCAGAATTTCAGATGATCATATTGTAGATGATGAGATATTAAAAAGCTTTGTAATTTTATGCAGGAACATTTGGACGTGTTTTCCAGGAGAGTGACAGACCTCTGTTCATCTTTTAGAGAAACTCTTTAAACTCCGTACTTTGTACAGAAATGTTACTCTCCTGTTGACATTAACTTAATTAGTGGCACAATGTTATTTTTCCTTTTAGTTTGTTCTTACTACCTCTTATTTTTACAGCCTTTTGTTACCTCCATCCCAACTTTTTTGAAACGTGTTTGAAAAGTATGCCTCAGTTCAAACATTTGTTCAACTGTGAATAAAATGAAGACTTGCAGGATTTGCAAATAACTAAATTTCTCTCTTATTCGATTTTATGAGGAAGTCTAATTTTGGGGGGGAACTGAGGTTGTTTAAAATATTGATAAGTAACTATGTACATAACAGCATTTGCACTGTATTGTTCTTCACTTTACAACTTATTTCCAAGAGTTAAGGGAGGTAAAGTGTCTTTCACTACAACAGCTCTTGCATGACGCTGCTATGATGACAAACCTTCAACTACAGCAAAAAGATGCATTAAAACAAGTTTTTTTAACAGTGTATTCAAATAAATTTTAAAAGATGCACAAAAAAAAGAAAAAAAAAAGAAAACAGAGACAGCATTGCCAGACATTTGATATCTACCTCCGTCACCATGTGTCAAATATATTGAATGCAGCTGTTTGTTTCAAGGTAATATCAAGTGAATACATCCCTGGTCCAAAGACATTCGTCAGGATCTTTCACCGAGAAGCTGCAGCATCTATTCTGTCAAACTGAAATGGAGGTAGTGGCTGAAAACCAGATTAATCTTAGTGATGCACTCTTCTTCCAATGCGGCGTTGACTGTGTATCTGTATCTGTAACAATGACAGTGAGTGAATTCATTTTAATTCATGCAAGCAGCAAACACTCCTGAAAACTAAAATATCAAGAAGGATATTCTTTAAATGAATTATTTATGATTCGCTGATGACGAAAATACAGTGGGCATGTAGAGCAATGAGTGAATACACTACCAACTGAATAAGAGCGCGAGGAGAAAGATGTGATTATGCAAATATTTTAACAAGAAATGTAAAATATTCTGTGTATAAATTAACAAATTAAGTTTATAACTCTCCACCCTCCTCCACCCATCTCTTCATAACTCCACATGTCCAGGGGCGGCTGAAAATGTGGCCTGGAGGAGGAGAAATGTAGGAAGTGAGCAACAGTGCCAGCAGTTATAAAGATGACTGATGTATGTAGCAGATGGAGAGTGTTTTACGACCTGTACCAGCACTCCATTTAAGTGTGTGTAAAATTGATGGCCAACCATAATTGACCTCTGTAGCCACTACAGGACTGAAAGCTGTTCTTCCACTTCCAGGCAAGAGAGGAGTTCTTCTTCTCTTTTTTGAAATGGGGGGAGTGTTTTTGATTTATGTAACTCTGCGGCAGGTTGGCGTTTCAACATCACATGGTTCTGATGGATTTTTCTGTGGAAGCAAAAGGGAAAAAGATGGACGAGGAATAGATGAGAAAAGACAGAGAAGACGAGGGAGGAAGGGACAGGAAGGAAGAATAAATAGAAAGTTGAAATGGGGAAAGATAAAAGGAAAGGAGGACAAGTGGAGAGGAATGCGAAATTGAGAGAAATAGGAGAGCGGAGAAACAGTGAAAAGGAAAGGACAGGGTGATAAGAGAGGAAAATATATTGAAAGGAGAAATGTGAGAAGAACAGAATGGGGAGGATGTGTGGCAAAATATATCTGCAGTAGCCAGGGGATATTTGTTAACATGCTAACCTTCCCAAGGTCAGGACTATACGGGATAATCATGTTGGATACGTTTCTTGACCAAGATGTCAACCACTTGTCTGTGCGACTAGAATCCAGACATTTTTACTGTCAGGAAACTTAAATGTATTATCATATATCTCCTAATACTGTATATATTATAGGGAAAGAAGGCTCAGATACCATTTCGAAGCATTGAAAATGGTATCTGAAAAAAACCTAAGATTAAGATCCCATTTTCAAGAGGTGCATTCTGAAGAGCCTCTAGCTAGGCAAAATATAGCAAATACACATTTTCATAGTGTGACAGTATCAGACATACTCTGTTGCTTTCACTGCTTGATTGAAACTGCACCATTACATCAAATGGATATGTTCGCTGCTGTCATGTGCATCATTTCTTGCACATTTTCTGTTGTTTACCCTGACATATTTGGCATGCTTGGAAAGTCTGCAGCCTTGACAGTTGCAAATGACTTCATGTGATTTTTCATCAGTGCGTTTCTGCACGCCAGTTCACAAATCAGTTATCTCTAAGAGCTTTTTATTGTAAAGTACAAGTGTGTGACCATTTCTGCAACGTATTGTTTCTATGTTAAAACCCTTAGGTTCAAGTTTCACCATCGGGCTCCAGATGAACATCTGCGTGCCTCCCAGAGTTACTATAGTAAAATGCACCAACCAACCAAGGCATGCACCCTTCAGCCATACTGCAAAGGAATGACCAGAGGTGGGACCAAGTCATTGTTTTGCAAGTCTCAAGTAAGTCTCAAGTCTTTATCCTCAAGTCTCAAGTCAAGTCTCAAGTAATGTCAGGCAAGTCAGAGTCGAGTCTCAAGTCACTGGTGTAAAAGTCCAAGTAAAGTCACAAGTCTGAAATTTTGAATTTCAAGTCCTTTCGAGTCTTTAAAAAAAAAACGAAAAAATAATGTTGCAGTTATGCTAAATGTAAATGTTAGACCATGTAATTTTAAAATCTGTGTTTTTCTCAACACATGACAAAATAGTGAACTTAGAAAATATACACAAATTGTGAAATTGCACCTCTTTAAAATGCAGCTCAATGAAACCTAGCTCCAAGAATAATTTTCACCGACAGTTCTGAGATAAGCTGCATGTTATTCTTGGATGCGCTTGTAGGACCGGCTTTAAAATCGCATGACAAAAATATCATACATAAATAAATGATATTTTTAAAAAAATATAATTAAAAAAGAACTGCATCACCAACGTAGCCTGGACAACATTTGCTAGTTAGATGAAGTCAGCTATCTCATCGTAGCATATTTATATGCATATTTATAATCATACGGTTCTTGGAGTGAGTGCATACACTCGTGAAGTTTAGTAACTTCCGGTCACTGCAACAAGCCCAGGTACAGTTTACCGACGGATGGGTGCAGGACCTTGAAATGCACCGTGTAGAAAGTAAAGACCATCGTATGTATCATAAGTTTACCAGTCTCACAAATCGTCGTCATAAATACACATTCCTTAACCGTTTATTAATAGGACCTTTGAGCTCAACGGTAATTAATTAGTAGTGGAAATAAGTTCTGGTAGCATCACAGAAATGTAGCAGTGACAATAATACTGTATGCTGTAATCGTACTGGGCAATTAGTGATACAAAACAACTGTTTTATCCTGTGAATAAAAGTATATGTTTTTGTCAATGTACCATAATAACAGAAGCGAAACGCAATATTGTGTCAGGACAATTCACTATTTATGCACAATAAATAAAGGAGCATAGCGCCACAATTTCTGTTCAGCGCCAGACTTGCTTGTAACCTATATCACCAATTATGTTATGAAAAATGACGCATTAACTACAACAGCAGACTGACCTTCGTGTAAATGCTTGGAGCAGACTAACCTGTGAGCTGGAGTGTTCTGGGACGTTATATTTGATCTTTGAATGGCTGCAATCCAGTCGCATCTTTGTTACTTCGGAAACATGGCTCGAACAATTTCTCTTCAACGACGTAATCCGATAACAACCGATCTCTTTACTCGTCGGCTTCCCGTGGCTGTCATGCGACCGGCTATTGCAGTTAATAACACAACAGCTTCTTGACATTTTTGTGTTTCTTTTTATCGCTGTGTGACTGGTTTCAATTGAAAGTCTGTGTGCGCTAGTACCGCTTGCCACGAGTTCCCAGAATCCTTTGCGGTTCTACCCGTGAATGACGTCACATTTTCAATCTCCATATAATATGCATGTTAAATTTTATATTTGGGGTAAAATATCAAGTCTTTTCAAGTAAACCGGTTCAAGTCCAATTCAAGTCCCAGGTCATTGGTGTAAAAGTCCAAGTCAAGTCACAAGTCTTAGAACATTTTTTCAAGTCAAGTCTAAAGTCATAAAATTAATGACTCGAGTCTGACTCGAGTCCAAGTCATGTGACTCGAGTCCACACCTCTGGGAATGACTGCTTCGTTTGTTTCAGATATAGACAAGATGCTACGATCCTGTATGAGCAAACTCAACGGTTGGGAGGAAGACTTCCCTTTTTACAGCAAGACACACCCAGGAGAGCAACGGCCATGGGCAGGTGGGGGAAAGAGAAGAGAGTAAAAAGGAGCATACAGAGACCACAAACAGCAAACCGAACAAAACACAGCAACTGACCCGTTATACTGTGGGCGGCATTTTGTTGGGATGGTTCGGCACCACTCAGAGGTACGGGTCACTTGAAATTACCACAAAATTATTTTGAGGGATAACCTTTGTCCTGGGATGAACTACTTCTATCCTAATGGGAGTAATTGCTTCCAGAATGACAATTTCCTATCCATAAGGCACGAGGGGTCACTGAATGGTTTGATGGGTATGAAAATAACATGAATAATGTCACATCGAAGTCACCAATGAAAGGTGATCTATGCCACATTCTGTATAAAAAGCCAAAGCAGCCTAAAATCAGGATCTAATTTGGGACAGATATATCAAAAATACTAATAAAAGAGTTTAATCTCTAATAATTTTTGAGATATTCAAGTTCACATATTGCCTCAAATTTCAATGTGTGTGCAAATTGGAGATGGTTGAATAGAAAATGTTATAAAAATGTGGTGATTTGAGATGGGATGACTCCTTAGATTTACCACCACAGGCAGTCATCAAGGCTGCCACTAACTGGTGGGGTGCCAAAGATGAAGAAAAAATATTTAGTGATTTTTTTTTGTCTCATCTACTTTCCAAAACGTGACTCATATCCAGAGGAACAACGAAGACTACTGACTGCAATAAACACTTGATGCTGAGAAGGCACCGACAGACAAAAGGACACATGGTCATATAACCTGCCTCTTGTCGCTTTTCCAACCTCGTGCTTTATTTGTTCCCACCTGTTACGTGCTTTGTGCTCTCAGACGGACTTTGTGCTCCGCTCTCTGGTGTGGCCAATTCAAATGAAAAGCAATAAGGAGGTCAGTTCTGCATTCTCTCCTTCCAGCCAGTGCAGCAGAAGTTTGTGTGAGATTGCTTCAGACTTTTGTTTTGTTTCTAACAAGCCTATCAGTCTTATTTTCACCTCTTTATTTCTGTCCAGTCTGATTTTGGTTTAGTTTAGAGAGAAGACACCATATCCTACACAAGATTTAAGAGGTTTCCCTCCTTTTTTTCTTAATTTTGGTCACAACATTAGTCTTCTGTTGTTTTCTATTGATGCTGGTTTATGATCAAATAATTTTTTTCCTTTTTGTTTTAATCTATGAGTCTTTGAGGCTGGTTCTCTAATGTAACCAGGTTTCTTTAGATTTCTTTCAACCTTATAATCCACACGAGGTGAAAGCTAAAATATAGCATATGCATATACTTCCGCATCATTAACGCAGAAGTCGATAAATTGTGAGTGTAAATAAAAGAAACCCTATAATAACATTGTCCACTATCTCATAAAGCAGGTAAATCCAGGTAAATCCAGGCATTTTAATATTGGTAGTCTATTGGTGATGAATCCAGATGTGTGCTTTGAAAAGGCAGCTGTCAGAATTGCCCATCTGTGCTCTATTAAAACACTGAAGGCGCGGCTTTGAAAACTGGTGACCCACTGAGCTAAAAAACACAATGAAAGTGGTAGTTTTAGTTATATAACAGCAGGCAGCAGCGAGCTCCGACAGCATGCGGTCATTTCACATCTGCTTTAATGATAATATGCAACTGAACACACCTCGAAAGTCCTGCTGCTGCTAAATTCTGCCCTTAATGCAAGAAGATAAATATTATGTCTGTGAAACTTTCACATTTCTGCAGAACATTGCTGCATGTTTTAGGTCAGAGATCACTGGACTTCTAAAACTGTAGAAACACAATTTTTGGTAGGGCACAGAAAATTTTAAAGTAGCATCAGTGTGTTTGTTTGTTTGTTTGTTTGTTTTTGTTAATTAAAATATATTAAAATGGTTCAATTTCTACATTTGACACTTAGAGCTATTACAAAATAAAATGTAATAACACAGTATGAACAAACATATTGCCTGCTGAAGGCTAATTTATAATGAGAAATAATTAGGGCTCAGTACAGTGACCCGGCAGATTTACCTTATTGCTATAGAAACATACGCAGCTTCTTTAGTGCAGGCTACCCTAACGAAAAAGAGACAAGCAGCAGGCAGACGTGAGCATATACTGAAAATACAGGCACAGTACCCTAGTGCACATTCATTCAACCAAATGCACGACGGCGAAAGCCAGCTGTGCTGTACAAAAAGTAACTTCATCTACAAATAAAACAAATTGCTGGTTCATTACAACAAAGCGTCAAATTTAGGTTCTTTGAAGGCGTTGGGATCAGCTGTGGATCCGAGCCAACGTGTTCAGTCAGATGGAGTTTAAACTGAGCTGGCAGGGTGAAGAAGGCGGGTGTGCGCACGCACCTTTGTAATTTTCTGTTGGATGGTCGAACAGATGGCAGAAAGGTTGCTGCCTAATAATCTTGGACACTGTGCGTGACACTCTTCTCCTGAGCTGTTGTCTTGCTGAGCCGCACTGAGCCGAAAGTATCATTGTATGGCTACTCAAATGTTTTCCGCTACAGCACGTTGATGTCACTGGGGTTGGTTAATTATGACAATAATCTAAACTTCCTGGTATGTTTTTGGTCACAGTGATGCAGTGCAGATAATTTAGAATAAACATGTCTAATTTAGAATCGAAATCATCAGTAAGTCAGGTTTGTATCTGAAATGTTTGATGGTGCCCAGTTTTTGTAAAAGACTAAACATTTTTGCCAATTGTGTTTGCACACACGTAGAAAGAAAAAACACAACAGACAAACAGATGCTGCTGACACTGATGTATTTATTTGTAATAAGCTGACATTACTTAACAAAAATTTTATTTCAATACACACTTGGTATTAATGGATGGCATGGATGAGAGGGGAAAATGGATCTCATTGGTAAGTGGCCAATAATGAGAAGAAAACAATATCAATGCTAATTATGCTATTAACAAAACTGGGATGTTCCCCTGCATAGCTTTCTTTACCTCATTAAAAGCCTGAAGCAAAAACCTGACAACGGCCTCTGATCACATGAAAGAATTTGCCAAAATTAACCAAATGCAAAGGACAACAATTTCTTTCATAATTAGTTTTGTGTTTAATGACAGTGTGTTTAACATGTTTAAGTAGAAGAAGATTCGCAACCCCCCGCCCCTAATGAAACACACCTACAGCAGGTGGGGGCAACATACAGTTTTCGGAGACGTCTGTTACCCACCAGCTTGATAGCTAGCTGGGGACAAGGCTCACTAGAACCCGTGAGAACACCGGACTCCCGGCAAATCATTTTCAAACCCACTGCCGTCTTTCGCTACTCAGGTTAAACATATATAAGTCACTTAGATAACTTCAAAATGTTATTGTTTGGCTTTTTTTAGTATTTTATTTGTTCCTGAGTAAATCGGTTTGGCTGAGATTAAAGTTATAGTTTTTACACAGCTGAATAAATGTCAAGCAGACAGCTGATCATCAGAAGTGTGAGATGCTCCAGAATTTACTCCGGTGTCCTGTTATATTTTAGATAGCAAGGAGTTTATTAAACTTCACCAAAACAATCTGCAAATTTCATTTAAATTTAATAAACTATCATCTTGTCTTCATTTTTAGTTAGCACAGACCTTAAACACTTAAAGCTGTAAGCTAATGATAGTCATATAAGAGCAGATGCTGCTGGTGCAATAAGCTGTACGTTTTACAGCTTATTCCAATGGATGCATGATCTGATTAGTCGACTAATTGCAAAAATAATCGGTGACTAGTCGACTCTCAAAATAATCGTTTGTGGCAGCCCTACAGTACACATCTGCTTTGTTTGACCTGAAACCAAACTTCAAAGAGCATTTCCACTATGTCCTCAGATTAACCCAGTGATCCTCGCCCCGTGTGCTACTTGCTCTGTGTATGATTTCCAGTTAGAGCCTCACTGCAGTTCTCAGTGAGTAAATACACAGTTTATCAGGCAGCTGTGTCCATTTCTTGGTGTCCTCTGCAAAGACTGTTCACACACAGCAGACTTAACACTAAAACCAAATCTGCGCTTCAATACTTTTTAAGATATTGTTTTAATTTCACCTTTAGCAGGCTGTACCTGCTGCGGAGACTCAGGTCGTTTGGAGTGGAGGGCCCACTCCTGAAGAAATTCTATGACTCTGTTGTGGCTTCTGCTATCTTTTATGGCGTGGTCTGCTGGGGCGGCAGCATCTCTGCTGGGGACAGGAAGAGACTGAACAGGGTGATCCGAAGGGCCAGCTCTGTTCTAGGATGCCCTCTGGACCCAGTGGAGGTGGTGAGTGACAGGAGAACGGCGGCTAAGCTGTCATCCCTGATGGACAACATCTCCCACCCCATGCAGCAGACTGTGACAGCACTGAGCAGCTCCTTCAGTGGGAGACTGCGGCACCCACGGTGTGGGACGGAGAGATTTCGCAGGTCTTTCCTCCCCACTGCTGTCAGACTCCATAATAAAGACTTTAACTGATCAAGCACACACATCCATACATATGCAATAATACTAAGTGCAATAATCCTTTCTGTCATCGTATTTTTACTCAGTTGTATATAGTATTTGTATTTGTATTCTATTTTTATCTTATTGTATATTTATTTTACTTTATTCTACTGTATATAGTATTTTATTTTATTCTATTCTGTACAGTTGTGTACTGTATTTATTCTTATTGTATTCTAATTTTTGCCTCATAACTTTTGCACTGTCCACTTCCTGCTGTGACAAAACAAATTTCCCACGTGTGGGACTAATAAAGGTTATCTTATCTTATCTTATCTTATCTTATCTTTAACTAAGTTTAATACAACAGTAAAAACAACATTTGCTATTTGATATGTTTTTTCAAAAACCCAAAGAAAAAGTGCCAAAACCTGTTTTCCATTTTCATTTTACAACAAAATAGAATCGAACGTTGTTCTTGTTAAAACCTGTGTGACCCACTCAGAGCGTTTTCTCAGCTGGAGACACGACAGCAATTTTAGAGCGCTTTACAATAACACTAAAAACAACCAGATGTGGTGGAGGACAAATTAAAAAAGCACTGATTAAGGGATTCTGAACAAAACAGATGGTTAATTGTAGGATTACTTTGCTTTGCAAGACAGTTATATGATGCAAAAATTGCATTAACTCATAATAACAATAATAATAATAATATTGATAATAATAACAATATGCTATTATGTGATAGTTGCACTGCTTAGGATTGCAGCTGGATATCACATGAGCATATTGAACATACAGATGTATACTGAATCTGATGGCATTGTAAATGGACTGCATTAATATAGCACTCAAAGCAATTCAAAATACAAGCCACATTCATCAGTTTAAACACATTTATACAACACTTTTTGTATGTGGAGTGCTATCATTCACATACCAATGATGCCCTTCGATATGTAGGCAAGGTGGTTAATAAACCCCCGCTGATGCCCTTCTTTCTTTAATACATGGAAATATTGAATGCATGTTAATTTCAGATATTAGCTTAGTTATTTCATAAATCCTACAATGCTTCGGGGAGACCATTCTTTACCAAGGCTGTTACAGATTTATTTTTTAAAGTTTTCATTTTTAATCTTCATTAGTGATCTGAAACCAAACCAAAATTAAGAGGTTTCTTCCTTTGCCCATGTTCCATCTCTCCACCAGATTGCACAAAATTCAGCAAATTTGACAAATGGCACCAATCATAGAAAATAATATAGGAAGGAAATAAAAAGAAATACTGAATTTCAGCTACTATAAAATGTGCTTATAGCCTCCAAACCAGAAGAAACACTGTGGCTGTTCCTCCGTCACTGTTGTAGTCCTTTCAATAGTTTTCACAGCTACCACCAGTTATCCGCCTGCTGCATGTTCTGGTTAAAGTGGCACTACCATCAGCAGCAGCCATCCCAAACAATCAAGCTGGAACACTTCCCACCACAGGACACGAAACCGGAGAAACAGATGACTGAATTTTGTGGACCACCACAATGGAAATCTACTCAGCAAGCCTGCCAGTTAGGAAAACACAAGATAGGAAGGATGGAGGCAAAATTAACTAGTAGTCACTCGTAGTCACGAAATGTACATAGGCAATCACAATACGAGTTAAAGTTGTGTCACTCCACTTCCTATCCACCTGGTTTCTATTTGCCCCACATCACAGAACTTAATATCAAATTTAGTACTGAACACCTTTTCTAGCAAACCCGTCAGATACTTCAGTGTGGTTCAAGAGTAAAGCGTGCACTAGGTGGGATGACCACTCAGTGGCAGTATGCCAGACCAGAGGATGTTCGATCTCTAAGCATGTATGATTAAGACCTTGAAGACCGTTTTGTCAATAACAGTCACTGAAAATTTGCATTCTCACATTCACCTCAGTTTGTTAATGCCTGGAAAATTTCACAGCTCTAGTGCATGTGCGTTTTGGTCAGATTTTTCCAAATTCATTAAACATTTGTTCTTTATGGGATCACCACCTCATACATAGCCTGTTAAAGCAGACCACAAAACTATGAGCGGTTAAATTTTACTGCAGGTAAGCTGCAGAAAGATCTACCACACTCTCTGTCACACAAAGACACACACACACACGCTTTCTTCAACAAAACACTTATTGGGTATGCACTCCCAATCTGAATACTGCAACTGAAAATAAAAAAAACTGCTTCGTCAGCTCCATCTTGTCATTTCCATGCACGGATTTAGCTGGTGTAGTTTCAAAGTTCCTTTGCCCTTTGAATGTGACACAGTTTCACTGTCAGTGTCAGGTGGAGAATGGTAAGGGTGTAACATTCGATGTTTATTTAATGGAGTTGGTGAGTTTCAGACTTTGTCCTCTGACTTACGTCAAGGGCACGCTTTTGAATTAGCTTGATCAGTCTGCTGGCACGCAGACACCAGGTTGGCTCATAGATTTAAAAGAGTTTGAATCACTTGAGGGAAACCTATTCTTCTTGCCAGTTAGAGATTAAGTAGATAGATAGAAGACAGCGAAGGTCATATTTAAGGTCTCTTCAAAGGCTATTTTTTTAATACTCTTAAGAATATATGCTTTTTTTTTTTTTTTTTTTTCAGTTACAAACTAAATATGGTCCGAGATGCTAAATGCAAAGATAAACTCAAACCAGAAGCATAACTTGGTATTATAAAGCAAAGGAACTATCACTAGGCAGTACATTACAATGCAGTACTTCTTGGTATATTTTGAATTATTGCTATATGTCCATGTTAGCATTTTATTTAGCAAACAAATATAGTTACTTACGCTGAGAAATGTAAAAAATAGGGGTGATAGGTCTCGTTTATGAGAATAAAATAAAAAATAAAGTGACAAATATGAGACTAAGTAGATAAAAATAACAAAAACTAGATGTTCTTTGGGTCATACTCGTCATTTCTCTTCCTCAAAACATGGTGGGCTGAGTTGATCTAAAGAGCTTGATTTTGGTTGACCAGAGCACTTCCTCCCAAGCCTCATAAGGAGCAATCCCAACAATGACAGTACATAGCAGCCTTGGGTCCAGCAAAGCATGCTGTAATACCCACATATAGGTTGTGAAAGTCAGGCATATCAAACTCATTTCAGTTCATAGGCTGTTTGCATGATAACCCAGAAATCACATACCTTAAAATTGTTGAAAGTGTGAAAAACGTGGTGGTGCTGGTACTGAAACTATTGATATGTATTGAACTGTGTGTTCACAAAACAGATGAGGAATATCCTGGGATGTCTTAAACAAGTGCCATTTCAACAAGATGTCTCCATTTTTCCCACGTTCAGTCACTCTGCTGTCGTAAATCAAAGAAACAGAACAGCGTCCTTGATTGTACAGTCTGTTTTTTTTACTTCGGTGTAGTGGCAGGCCACGGGTAATGCCTTTGTCAGTAAGAATGCTAAAAAAGTAACAATGATTAAGATCTCTGGCTCAGACTAAATTAACGGTTTCGACAAATGCTCTCATGACACGATCCATTCTGAATGACTTGCGACTTTCATGCAAATACTGTGATTGTCAGTGTATGCTCTTTCTCTGCAGTTATCACATTCAAAGTCATTCAGTGGGCGGGTCTTTGGCGGGTCAGTTCTGGCCTATAAGCTGTATAGTGGGACACCCTTGGTGAAGATGCAGTGGTCCTATGTGCATGGACTGGTTGAAGGCAAGCATTACACTGACTGATGTATTTTTAACATTTTAACATTAAACATTATGAAAACTAGTTCTAGTATGTGAAACAGTTGAAGCAAAATTATAGTCTTTAGTCATTTTTATACTAATTGTTCAGATATATCCTGCAGATAGTCCTGCAAAGTCCATCTCAGGCCACCTGCTTGGAGATATTACACATCTATGGATCAATAAGGTTGGTGTATCACGTTAAAATGCAAAATGAAGTTTGTAATGTGGACTAAAACTTGGGTAGTGTGTCATACTGGCAGTGGTATCGCGAATTCCTTTCTTCTGTGTATCACAGACTACGTCCTTATCTGGTTGTTGCAGCTTCTCCTTAAAGTGATTTGGAAAAACATTTTCATGCTCCACGAATAATTTTCACTCTGATGCTGGTTAATAAAACTTTTACATTTACTGTTTTTACCTCCCAGCTGTTCACTGTGCCATAGGCTGAGCTTTATTTCTCTTCCTTTTACACAAGGTCATTCTTAAGAAAAGTTTACATCATGTACCCCATTTTCAAACTGTGGCTTTTATTTGAAAAGGCATCTCTTTTGTGCTCATTTCATTGTGTGACTCCAATTTTCTCTACATTTGATTAAATCTGCATTGTTTAACGCTTGATCATCAGTGCGGCTCAAAAATTTCATGTGAAGTGTAGCAAAAGTCGGACAAGCTCCACAAAGTCTGAGTTCGGAAGACTTTAATGAAGTTTTCACAGTGAATGAAGAGGCAGCTGTGAGCAGGACAAACAGACCTAAGATGAGTCAAGTGGAGCTGAAGTAAAAACAATTGTGAATTTGAGGTGGAGATAACAGGATGAGCTGACACTCCAACGACCGCTGCCGCTGACTGGGAGAGTGAACAAATTTAATGAATAGAGGGAAGGAGTTTTTACTTGACAAGACTCCATTTTGTCAACACAACTGGGGTTTTTTTTCTTTTGCAAATACAGAATGCCCCTAAGGAAGGTATCAGGCATTTTCTTTTTTATAGCAAATCTCACTTGAGGAAAGACAGCACGGTGAAATAAACGTAATACCTGCAGAAGCCCGGCAATACCAGGGATAAGATGTTGCAAGGGAAAATACGGCTTAAAAATATCTATGCAAAACTCAGATTTTGGAGGGAGTATTGTGGTGTTGTTCACAGAGTCAAGGACTAATTATTCCAGTACATTTCCAGAAAATCATCAGCTCAGCCATGAATTACAAGCTGTTCCGAGGCTGTATATTCTATAACAAAAATAAAAGTTGGAGAAAGTTTGTGTAATTAAGACCATAAACATTGCCTTCAATTTCCTGTAGACCCACAGCTATTCAAGACAAATATATACTTCGATTATTGGCTGAAGATAGGCAGTCGAAGGCCAACCCCTAACTCGAAACAGCTTCTACCTCTTCTTAAATGATGATAATTACAAATCAGTGGACAATATACATGTTTGGCAACTGTTAGACTGACTGTATTGTAAAAACAAATTACTGCATTAAAAGGAAAACTGGAACAAAAGCAATGATGTGCAGCGTGTAGTTATTTATATTTGTCTTCATATCAGGAAGAAAAGGAAGAAAACCCTGTAGAATAGTCCTTATAGGATACAGAATACAATATGATAATTAACATGCTGGGTCCACAAGAGTACACGTACACAGCTGTTGAGTCATTCAGCTGTAATTTTTGCACCTATAAAATGCAGCACATTGCACTGTTGAGTCTATTCCAGAAAATATATACAGTATAAGTGGATAAATGTATATAATCTGTGTTGAGACACAGAAAATGTCCAAAAGCACATTTATAGTTAATTTATACTGAACAATAAAAATGAATTTCAGCAAAACATCATTATACCAAAACAACATCACAGCTCCTGAAACAACATGCAAGTGTTCACCTTGCTTACATCATTACTTTTTGCTGGGTGAAAACATTTTTTGAATCTATGTGCTTCAGCTTACTAGAACTGATGGAAACTGAAAAAATATATAAAGCAAGAATTTGGGTTGCATGTAAAGTCACCTAAAGTCTAAACTAAATTTTAAGGTTTTCCTGCAAGCTGCTTATTTTACTTCCTCGTCTTACTGTTTTTTTTTTTTTAATAAGACAGAAAATGTCCACATAACTGTGTTTGGATAGAAAAAGAGACAATCCTAAGAATTTGGCCATTTCAAATGGCAGACTGTGACTTACTATCCCATATGGGATATGAGCATTGGACAGCACAATTAAAGTCAGCAGTTGTATCAGTTGCGACTGCTTTAGTGTTTGATTGAAACTAGAGCTAAAAAAAAGTATTCCCAGCTAATGGAACGTCTTTGCATTCATCTAGGATGCAGATACAGAAAATAGAGTTTTTAAGAAGACAAACTGTTCTTGTAAGGTAAATGGCCTGCATTTGTATAGCGGTTTTTCTCAGTCCCTAAGCACCCCCAAGCACTTTACACTACATTCAGTCATTCACACACTGGCAATGGCAAGCGACATTGTAGCCACAGCTGCCCTGGGGTGCACTGGCGCTCTGACCACCACCAGTAGGCAAACATGGGGTTAGTATCTTGCCCAAGGATATTTGGCATGCAGCCAGGAGGCAGCCTGGAATCGAACCCTGACCTTCTGATTGGTGGCTGACCTGCTCTGCCACCTGAGCTACAGCCACCCCATGTGGCTGTCACTTATAACTAAAACAAATGTCTCTTGCATTAAAAGAAATAATCAATGGTGCAGATAAAGTGAACCCAAACGCTTCAACTTGATAGCAGATGTGGAATTAGCAACAATAAGTCCTCCAAACTCTCAGAAGAAAATAAGTTACAGAAGCTGACAGCCACACTTACCTAAAGACGGTTTAGCAGGCAACCAGTGTTTGGATAATGCAATTCCTGTGTCTTATGAAAAGGTTTAAAAATGACAACACATTTAGATCTGCAGGCGGTTAAGCAACAATAGCTACCCCCTGCCACCACCTCCAGGTCTTCCAGAGGGATGCTGACACTGTCCAGTGCCAGCCTATATGCATAAACTCTCTGGATATACAGATCTTTGCTAGCATCTCCTGAAGGTTAGATATGTCAGGAAGCATTCTAGACAGATGTCCCAACCACATTAAGTCACCATTTTTGATGAAGAGGACCAGTGACTCTGACCTCCTCCACCTCGCTACAGACGTTGCACTGATCTTTTCAGGCCAATGCTCCGTTCTCCTTACACTCATGACCAACCCTAGGTACTTGAGCTTCTCCATTATTATTTCTTTTCTAATGACCTTAAGTATTACTCATTCTCCTGAGCAGAATGTCTCAGTCCTCCGCTGCTTGCCTTGCTGTTTATTTTTCCCTCCCAGCAATCTTGTCTGTTTGTTTCTCATTCTCTCGGTTAAGTCTGATTGCACGGCTGATCGTCCATGCCTCGCACTTGTTTGCGTCCCGGCATCTTTGCCACTCTGTACAGCATGTCCTCATTACTAAAACATCAAGCGTGTTGCATTAATGCTCCCTGACAGCCCCGCCTTGCCTCCATTGATGTATGCTTAGCTTGACATTTCTCGAGGTTCCCCAACCAAACACTCTCACATATCCCCACTGGCCTTCTGCACCACAGGGTGGAATTGTTTGTTTTCGTCTCTTTGTCTTTTTGCCAGCATCTGTCCTCCTGTTCCTTTTATGTGGACGTCAACTGCAACCTTGTCCTTCCCCAGTACCCTTTATATCAAGATAGGATTTTTCCTACGCTGTCTTAAAGGAATCAGACTATTCAAATATTTCCTTGCATTTTTGTACATCTTTAAGAGGACTGGGGGTGATGTGAGAAAGTAAAGCCCATTCTGTGGAACACAGGATCTCTGTATTCCTTGAGCATCCTTATTCAATAACAAATCTGCAACTATCTGCTGCATTACTTCATTCATGAATATTCAAGAAAACTAGGCAACTCTTGCTGAAGACAGCAAGTCAGACAAGTCAGGATGAATGGCAGCGGCTTTGAAATTCTCAGGGAAACAATTTGAAAATTGTTGAAACTAAGACTAATGATTAAAGAAAGAACAACACACAATGAAAATTGTAATAATATAGATTATCATAATATAGACTTCTATTCAAAAGGGGAAAAACTGAGTGTTCCAAAAAACACTTGGTTGTCATAATAATAGAATTTCAAACTTGATACTGATGGACAGCAAAATAAAAATGAAAATACCTAAAACTAAAAATACATAAATAAAAAAAATTAAATTGATTATAGAGGGTTGATAAGGTAGACTGTTGGAAACAGAAATATTGGCAAACAATGTTAAGACAAACATTTTAGACACAAATAATTGTGATGTTAAATTAACACAGTTTGCTAACATTAGAGACGTAGACAACTGACAATGTTTGCTTCCTTTAGTCAGTATTGATACAACCAAAACAGTAAGTACTACTTTATTAGTTTGTCAACATTAAACGCCACCATATTTATCATTTTAACTGTTTAGTCATTTCCACCTGCTGTAGTTCAAGTCTCTTACATGTCACACATTTCCCAGGGTCAAGTTTTAAAGTTTCTGCTAGCCTCTTATTTCCTGTTTGGTTTTAAATGGAGAATTTAAAAAAGTTATGTGTTAAGTAAATAATTGATGCATTTACTCCTCTCAGATGATATGAGCAGCCTTAAGAATGAAAATGAAAAATAATAAAATGACATACCTAAATTTAGAGGGTAGGGAAATATTTGAATTCTCCCTTCATGCTTGATATCTGAAGTCCAGAAAACCGTCATCATTTATCAGTCTATTTGACTGTAAGACCTTCTTGTACATTGCTGTACCACTGTGATCCTCTGCTGTGCTGTTGCTATCTATGTCAGTGTGCATGTAGTTTACCTCTGCCAAACCCACCTGGATGCTAATTGCTTCAGTTACATCCTGCTGCCTTTAAAACAGCTGAGCCATGTAAGGCAACATGATGACATGATGAGCGAAGCCTTGGGCCAAAATGTCTGTCAAGCTCTACATTATTTACATAGAATTAGAATCATTAGCAAGATAGTAAAAAATGAATCTTAAATCTTAAATGAATATAAGTACAGAGACTAAGCCCTCGGTTTCTGACTCTGACACTTGCTAGACACCATAAAGATGGTGCAAAATTCCAAGATGTTGTTGAGATCTAATGACTGTGAAAGCCATTTGTGTGTAGTGAATTCATTGTCATGTTCAAGAAACCAGTTTGGAGCCCAAAGTGTGTCAAGAAAATGTCCCAGCCTGAACTGCAAACAAAGATGGATCCATGCTATTATGTTATCTACACCCAATTCTGATCCAACCTTCTGAATGTTGCAGAAAAGGAGACTCATCAGGCCAGACAGTTTTTTCCAGTCTTTTATGATCCAACTTACATGCAAAACCCATGTAAACTGCAGTCTAAATTTTCTTTTCTTAGCTGACAAGAGTGCCGCCCAGCGTGGTCTTCTGCCGCTCTAGCTCATCAAGGTTAATTCAGAGATGCTCTTCTGCATAACCTGGCTTTGCCAAGTGGTTTGTTGAGTTACTGTCAGCTTCCTATCACATTAAAATGACATTTTAACATTATCCACATTATTTTGTGTTTTGATAACTGGTGCTCTCTGCATATTTTCAGTAAATCAGCACTTTGTGAAATATTCAGATCAACTCGTGTGATACCAACAGTCACTTGAATCACCTTTCTTCTCCATTGTGTTGCTTGATTTGAATTTCTGCAGGTCTTGCTCATGTCTACGTGCCTAAATCAGCTGACCTGTTGCCATATGATTGGCTGATCAGATATTTGCATTAATGAGCAGTTTAACATGTTTCACCTAACGAAGTGACCAGTTAGTGTAAAGTCTGCCAATACAAATGCAGCTGAACAAACTCATGGCACGTATAAAAGGTTGTTGTTTTTTTTGTTGTTGTTTTTTGTGGCCACAGAGAACAGTCAAGCTTTTTTTCTAAAATCTTAAAAGGCCTGCTTAGTACACTGAGGACACAATTTTTTCATTTTTTTCCCACAGAAACCAAATTGTGGTTTCTATGAATAGATTGTGATGCATTTTATCCTAGAAAGGGACAGTGTTTTTTAGCATCTCACATTCATAAATTCAAGTGACATTACATTACAATTCTAATAGCAGGCACATTTGGGCCTAACATGTGCTACTTTTTTGGCACTTAAGTCTCAGATACAGCACTGGCAAATGTAGTGTGGGCCTGACATGGCCTACAAGTCATTAACAGGCCTTGATATGGATTATAATCAATGTAACGTAGTCCAGATGTTGTGCTGATGTCATGATGTACTTGACATCTGCCCCATAAAAGGTGAAGCTTTTGGAGTTGAGACAGCCAGACTTGGAAAGTCAAATGTGGCCCATTACTGAACTGCAGGTGTAGACTTACATTGCTATCAGCAACAACACTGGCTACTGCCTTTAGGAAATTTATCTTAGTCAATATGGCTGACATCAGCTGATGTTTGATCGATAAATCATTACGTAAATAATTTAGAAATACTGTTTTCAGAAAAACAACAAAATGGTGATTATGAAACAGGGTTTGGAGGATGTTTCAATGCTATTATTTTGTTTAGGTCCTGCCCTCTAGCGGACACAGTCACATGCATCTTGCAACTTTAACAGTTCCAAAAGCAATATGTGGCACATGGTCTCTATCACTCTGCTACGTCTATCTAATAGATATCCATACAAAAACAGCTGTATACCTCCAGCATATGCGTGCTGCCAGATCTCTGGACCCATTGTTGCACAGCTGGTAGGGAAATGTCATTGTTCACCGCAGCGCCTAGAGGAGGGATGTCATACACTATACCGATCTCTGTTTGTTTGGCTTATCCTGACAGGACCAATTCATCACTGTTGGGCATGTTGGCTTAGCCTTCAGCACGACCACAGCAAGCGCAGCAACTTTTCCACGGGATGAATGCTCATACGCTTAGTCCTATCTCCTCTGGCTCACTGCCACTTTCTTTTCATGTGCCCTTCATGCTTTTTATTCTTCTATCTTGCATTGTCTCATTGTTCTGGTTCTTCTCTGCTGGTCTTTTTGTAGGTGTGTTTCTGAGGCGTCTTTTTTGTTCCCCTTTTCCTCTATTTTGCACAAATCCTCCCCCTTTGTTTATCCTCATTTAGCACAGAACTGCAGTGTTTACAGACGTTAGTAATCTCCAAGAATTACCCTTGTGACTGAGTGTCTTTTTACTAACAACTGTAACCTGGTTCATAAGAATGAGCCTGATTACAGTAATCTGAACAAATACTGGTGACATTCAAACATCAAGTACACAGGTAGAAAACAAACATGATAAATGGACAATCATGCATTTGTCAGGGTTTCCACCAGGCCTGGCCTAAGTTGACCTAAGCTGGAAAGACGTATAGGGGGGGTTTGTATATTCTATTTATTACACACACACACACGGTAGAACTTGCCAATGTATCTTTTCGACATTTGTGGTTTTGACAGATAAAAACAGCTTTAAAAACCACCGAAACAGCAATAAATGTAATTAAGACCATGCATGTGTGATTACTTAACACTGATATCAATCCTTATGTTCATTAATTACAGATAATGGCAGGCTAGATTTTTCTTTGGCATATGTGAATGATGGTGATCACGAGTCTGTGGTCTCTTGTATAAAGCCTGCTCTCTGTGTCTCTGCTTCTCCCTCCCTGTATTTCTGTCTGCGTGCAGAGAGGCACCCAGGCCGACACAGCTCCACTCTGTAGCTCGCATTAACCTGCCGCCAGGGTTAACAACCTTTCTGCTGGAAACCCTGTATGTTTTATTATAAAACAGAAAGCACAGTGAAAAATAACCCACCCCCCTAACACTCTCTTTCTCTCTCTCTCTCTCTTTAGTGTTATTGATGACCCCACATTGCACTACCTATGAAAAACTGGTTTGCAAAAGGTACATATTGTACTATAACAGGGACCGGTTGTATTGTGAGTTTGAGTCATAGCAGCATTTAGGCGCCTGCATATCTGTTTGCAAATCCCCCGTGTCTGACAACGGGTTATTGTTCTAAGATATCAGCATGTTCAAAGAAAAAGCACTGAAAATATAGACTGAACTACCTGCAATCATCTTAAAGTTTCGCTTTCTCAATCAGAGCCACTCTCATGCCAAGCACACTGTACTTTAACAATAGACAAGTAAATCTGTCAAGTAAAGTGTGTGGCTTTAAAAGAGGGCTGTGATCAAACCTGTATGATGTCAGAGAGAGGAGACATGTCTATATCTCAGGCAAACAGCACCCACCTGATAGTCAAACGTTCTGTTTACTAAGTGCAGCCAAACAGAGGACATTTTAAAAGCTAAAGAAATTAAAAAGGGGTTGTTTTATGTTTCAGATCAAGCAAGAAGGGAAGGGCATCCCCAATGTCCAGTATGAATAAATAGTGATTATTTTGAAAAGTAAATTGTGATATCAAGTCTCAAGTATTGCAACGATAGCTTTAGTGCAGTCACCCTATTATTTTTGTTCAAATACAAACATGCACAATACAAAAGGAATATTTTAATACTTTTTATAACTATAATCTGCAAATAAATAAATTAAAAAAAATCTACTTTGCAGCTGTCACCCCTGCAGCCCACGTCTGCTAAAAGTTTTACTGACCTAACCGACTCACAGTTTTCTAAATGCATCTAAGAATAATGATGCTGACCTCTTCATTGTAGGTCTATTTTGATGATGTAGCCTAGCAGACTTAACAAAATGCCACAATGAATTTCTCCAGTTATCAAAAATGCAGTTTTGATATATCACACTAATTACATTGCGTCATGTGAGTTTTCTCAATAATATAATACACGTAAAACAGTCTTGTATATAATGTACATATACACATCACTTTGAAAGACCTTGCGAGAAGAAACCACGTTTGCACCATGTTTATACTCTCAGTGAAAATCTTCAAGGCTGTCCTCTTGCTAATTAGTTCTTTGATAATGAAGTCAACCAAACAATGTTAATGAGAAACATGTTGTACATTTGTGTAGAAAATCACAGTTCACAAATCAGCACTTAGTAGAGCACTATTCACTGTGTGTGTACAATATTGTGTTGTTTTGTATTACTGAGCCTGCAGACCAGATAGATTGTCTTGCTGTCAGTTTGCATTAAAGCCATACAGAAAATGTCAAACAAGAAAGAATAGCTTTACCATTTGTTCAGTATAGCTGCAAAGGAAAGCCACTGTGAAATTATTTGATACAAAACGATGGTTATGCAATAATGCTGGCAGTTACAATCACTTTACTGCAGCACTTCATTTAATGGTTTGATGCTTTTACGAGCAAAAAATGCCAAATGGTTGCTAGATGTGAGGATTTTACTGCTCTTCTTTCTAATGTGTGGCAAAACGTGAGAGCAATTCTGGAAGAATATTTGATAATACAAACAACAATTAGCATCATCCTCATTCAATCATATTTTTATATTTGAAATGTAATTGTAACAATTGTAATAATAATAGTTTTAGTTTAGTTTTTGTTTTTTGTTTTTTGGTTTTTTTTGGTGGCAGGGGTTAAAACACAGAAGTATATGAAACATTGTAACCTGCAGAAATTTATGTTCATGATTACAAAATAAATTCAGTGATTTTATCATTAAAGTGAGTAGGTACATCATGGACAGCGGTTGGCAGTTCTAAGCGCAATCAGTGGAGTCCCCGATTTTAAGCCCTATGGGAGTGTCTGCAAGAGGGCCATGGACCCCCTATTGATCCTCTACATAATCACACGAGCCAAGGTGTGAAAATGGGTGTAGGTCACAATCAATTAAGGTTTCAAGTGGACCCATTGTGAAACCTAGCCCCAACCTATCATGTGATTATTTTTGGTCAAATGATCCAGAATGTGGGTGGGCGTTAAGGCCCACACAAATTATTAGGTAGAGGATCAATAGCGGGCGCATGATTCTCTTGTAGACACTCCCATAGGGTTTATAATCTGGGACTCTCGACGATTGAGCTTAGAACTGAAAAAGCTTCTCGGATGAGAGGTGAAACATCTTCAAGAAAACTTAAAGAAGTCCAGACGCTTTTCTTTCCAAGCTCCTTAGACTACAATGACCTGGATGACTGAGAACCTTCACAGACATCATGTCTATATGTTAACTAAATGTTAGAATTGTGTCAATGTCCCACTATTTATGGACATAAATATATATATATATAGATATAGATATATAGATATATGTAGCCATCTGGTGTCAGACTGATTTGGTCTTTCATTTTACATGAATTGAGGCAAAAAATACACAAACTGGTGCCTAAAAGTTTAACAGAATAAAATAAATGAAACATGAGAGCACAATTTTCTTTTTGTGCCCCTCTTGCCTCAAATATTCAAGGGAAATTTAAGTTAATGATAGTCACCCAGCAAGTGCAGCATTTTTCAAAGAAATGAATCTGCAAGTGATGACTACACTACCACAGCATGTGGTGCACAATAATAAGTATGAAAGTGATGCATAAATGTCAGTGCTTGAGTGGTTTCCTGTAACCACAAAAGTACACACTGAGCCAGTTTGATGACCTTCCTTTTTTTCTACAATTTTTTCCACTTTATTATATATTAATAAAGATATAGTTTGAGGACCACTAGAATAGATTCTGTGTTTTTCTACAGTCAGCCCTAGTAAGATGTATAGTTACTGTAGGTGTGTCATTTCAGCGATTTTATCCGTCTTTCCAGGTTGTTTGGTAAAAAACTTACTCAAACAGCACTTTCATGCAAGTGCCTTAAAAACCTATTCATCCATCCACACAAAAAATAAATAAATAAATAAATAAATTATTTTCTTCTTTTTTGTACCCGGGGACCCTCACTCTGGCACTGTTTAAGTGTTTTTGACTAAGCTAGTACTACTTGTATAACTTCTTTTAAGACACACAATGTTCTCCTTTTGGGAAAAGAAGTTATCAGAAGTTTAGATAAACTGATATTTTATATTGTATGCTGCACTGTATTTGGCAGATATGTGACAGTGCCAACGCCGCTCACAATTCTCAACACGAAAACATAAAAACAATAAAAGCAGCAAGTAAGAAAAAAGAAACATAAAAGCAAGAAGGGTAACATCAAAGCAAAAGATAAAAGAAGAAGAGATGTGAACAATTAATTAGAAATCATTACCTGAATGTTTTTCTATATCACTGGGACTTCAAAAATGATTACACAGATTTAGCAGCAGGAGATGCTTAGGCAGTTTGATTTAAAGTCTAGAGGCCGTGCTGGCACAGAACCAGTCACTCCTCATTTCTAATCTAAACTTGGTGTCATCACCATATAGTGAAGTAAATCCAAAGCTACAACATCCCAGGCACTAGGACGATGTATATGATTAAACTTACCTAAAATTACCTGCAGTCTTCAATACTGATCAGTTACTGTAACCACGTCAGTGCTTATATTTTCTTACTTGATGAATCAGACGCTATAAATTAGACCTTTCTTTAAGAAGCTGCTTAAGAAGGACCAAAAAGCTCTCCAGAGAGTGATCCGTACAGCAGAACGCTGCTGCAGGATTGCTCTCCCCCCGCTTCAGGACACCTACACCAGGAGATGCCAGACTAGAGCAGCGCAGATACTGAAGGACCCGTCCCATCCTGGCAACAAACTGTTCCAACTTCTGCAATCTGGTAGAAGGTTCCGCATCTTCCGGGCAAGGACAGAGAGACTCAAGAGGAGCTTCTATCCCCAAGCCATCCGTGCCCTAAACACACACACCCGCCCGCTCACATCATCTCACATCATCTATAATTGACTGAGACAGGACTCTCTTCCAGACACTAAACCAAGGCACAATGTACATTTCAAATTCCTTTAATTTTAAATATGTTTATATTGTCTATCCTGTAAAATAGTCAGAAGTCTATTCATATTAATGTACAGAATTCACCTGCTTGCTGCTACTACTGCACATTCACCCAATGTATATACTATATATATATATATAAATAAAATGTTCCTCCTCTACAGCCCCCCCTCCAATTTTTGCACATGTCGAGGAGCGTGTCAGGCTACATTTCACTGTGTGTTATACTTGTATAACTATGCATGTGACAAATAAAGGACCTTGAACCTTGAACCTAAGAACACTCTGGAAACAGGTCCAATACAAGATCAAACATGTCACTTGAAAATGGAAAGAGAAAAGAAAATTAAATCGCAATCAGCAAGAAATACGACATCAAGTAGTCTCTGTTATTATCAGGATGTCCTAAGAACTCCCTGAAAAGCCTTCAGTTAATTCAAAATTGCTGCAGCAAGAGTCCTGACAGGGACCTGAAAGAGAGCATATTTCTCCTACATTGGCTTCTCTTCATTGGCGCCTTGTCAAATCCAGAACTGAATTCAAATTCCTGCTCACATTCAAGGGTCTTGAATAATAAGGCCCTATCTTATCTTAATGACCTCATAGTAGCATATCACCCCATTAGAACAGAGTATAACTAGAGTATTTAGAAGCAGAATGGGTGACAGAGCCTTCAGCTTTTAGGCTCATCTTTTGTGGAACCAGTTTCTAATTTGGATTTGGGAGATAGATACTACCTCTACTTTAGATATTAGGCCTAAAACTTTCCTTTTTTTACAGCACATTGTTAGGGTTGGATGAGGTGACCCTGAATTCTCCCTTAGTTATGCTGCAATAGGTTTAGGCTGCTGGGAGATTCCCATGATGCACTGAGTGTTTCGTCTTCAGTCACCTTTTTCATTTAGTGTGTTTATACACCTCTCTGCTCTCTTCATCCACTCACCCCCAGACAGTCGTAGCAGATGGCTACCCCTCCCTGAGAGAGGTCACCAAAGCTCTTGCTCACAGGGGGTCATATGATTGTTGGGATTTTCTCTGTTTTCTTTATATTATTGTCGGGTCTTTACCTTACAATATACAGCACCTTGAGGCAACTGATATTGTGATTTGGCACTATCTAAATAAAACTGAATTTAATTTAATTAACAACACCACATTTTGCCAACCTAGCTGTAAGAATGGGTTGATCACCAGTGTGACTAAACCCTTTATCCATGTTCCCACATGGTATACAACCTTATATGTTGTGAAATGCTGTCAGTGTAGAGCTCACAGACATTAAGGCAGGTAGCATGGGTTTATAGAATAAAGTTAAGAGAGGATAATATTTGAATTGGCTTTGTTTTACCTCACGTTTGGATCAGCCTGTGAAATCAGCTCAAGGGATTTCCGTGTTTCCTTTTTCTATAATACTAATTTATTTAATTACTAAGATAATATGAAGCTCCAACAGTGAGTGTATGTAAAATATGGATGCAGCTACCTTCACATCTGTGAACTGTTTTTGACTACTGATGTCTTTAAATACTGGGTATTCATTTATTTATTTATCTAATGATAGATGAGAGCTGGATCTGACTACAAAACCAGACATGTGCAGACAGTGACTTCTCAAAATGCATCACTTTCTGCTCTGTTTTTTTTTTATCATCAAAGCTGTAACTTATAAATTCAGTATCAATGAAGAAGTAGGGTTATTTTCTCATAGATTTCAACAGAGTCAGACTTTTCCTAAGCCAAAGGGGTCGCTCGCTGCTGGCCACTGGACTGAAGCAGTTTTGAGGCACTTCTGCATCGGTTTAACTTTTCAAACTTTCATCTTTTATTCTATATACAGTCTGTAGGCTCTAAAAAAAATATTAGTCACATGTTAGGTTCATTGCATGTTTTTCTGTTTTGTGCATTTGATTCATTCATGTCCTCTGTCTCTTCATCTCAGCTGCTCGCATGGCTATCCTTAAAATGCAGCTGGGCAAGAGGTCCTGCAGCATGTCTCAGCCTGCCAAGGTTCATGTCTGCAGTATGAATGCCAGTTTTACTCCCTGTCTTGTTCTCAACCCTTCTGGCTTCATCATACGTAGAAAAAGGCCTTGATCGGTTCACTTTATTCATCTTTATTCAAACTACTTTTTTCTTCTTTTATTTTACAGCAGGTAGATGGCAAATGGCAAAAATATATTTTTGTCCAATTTCTGTTATGGCAAAGTGCAGTGTGAGACTTTGTTACAGACAATTTTACATTACCTGAATAAAATTAATTTAGAAGAAAATAAGTGTCAGCAGTCAGGGCTGGTACATGAGCTGTTGCCACAGTAGGTGAAACCTTTATTATTCAGCTGGAAGATTTTTTGACTCCTTTGGTGACTTTTATGAAGCAGGAGCCCAAAGGTAGTAAAATTCATTATGTTTCCTGCTTTATCTCAATGGGTATGAATCATATCACAGCTATCTTGAGATAAGTTACTTTAGTTAAGTCAGTCAAAGCAAATTAAATGTGACAACTGTATAGTGTCTCAAACCATTGGCCAAAAACACTTCAACACCGTAGGATAAAATCATTTAAATGTGTTTTCTCATGTTTAAGATCTGCTTTGATGGTGTCCGTCTATGTTATTTCACTCAACTCTACTGTATGTCGGACCTTAGGGCATGGTCATTGTCTTCAATAAGCAATATAAAGGCAGAGAACTGAATCATTCACTGGAGCAAAAAACTAAAGTTGAAGCTAGTCTCAAATTGGAGCCCTTTAGCAGCTCACAGGGTTTTCCATCACAGGAAAGTGATGGAGAACCCTGTTAACGCCATTTAGTCGAAGAATGTGTTTTGGGGTTGTTGTTTTTTTTCTATGGAGGACAGTCTGGCAGAACGCCTACAGGTTGACACTCCAGACTGGATTCATACTTTTGCAACTCAGTGTGGGAGGACCATCTTTAGGGGAAGCCAAAAAGTTTTAAAGGAAAAAACGTACATGTTTTAACATGCAGCACCAGACTAGGGGACAAAAAGAGGAACAGAGAAGCTTGGGATTGCCGTATTTTTAATCAGAACCTTTAAAGTTTTCCCGCTTTGAGGTCAGAATTAGAACTCTAAATTTAATCTGACAATAAATGAACCAACTAGATGCATAGCTGAAAGTACAAACATCATATGTCATTGTTGAGTGATGCTTTTTTTCCAGTATAGCCCAAGCCTTTAGTCATGCCTCCTCCTCCTTCTCACCTCTCACATCCGTTTTCAGTCATCCATCCCTCCTGTCTTTTACACAGTCCACAGCATCATCAATTTGCTTGTTTTCTGCAGTCGACACAGCAGGTCAATTTGACAAGGACAAACAAGACACTGAATTCTGTGGCAGCTTGACAGCGTGTGTGCATACCGCATGTATGCTGACGCATACACGCTCAAAGCCAAGTCTTCAATCAGTTTACTTCCTCTCTTTTTCCCTTTTGATGATCTGTTACAGTACGTTTCTTGTTTTCAAAGTCCAGTAATACATTTCGTTATCATCATGTTCATCATCCTCATCAATAGACTGCATATAATTTTTCATCAGCCAATCAGGAGTTTCTAATCATGAAGAGTAAGTCCAATAACCCTGTGGTGGCAGGCAGAGAGTTCTTATCCCAGGGTTGTAAATACTGCTGTTTCGTCTGAAGTTGCAGAGATATGCTTAAGGTGCCTTTTAAGTGTTGGTGCTTTGATGCACAGGTTGGTGCAATACTGAACGCTGACAGGAAAATGATCTTGTGTGAAAGAGCGACAAGGTCTGTATAAAAAGGTGGGATGGGTGGTGGCTGATTTGTTGTCTTGCACTTTGTCATCTCACCTTTGCTGTTTGGTTAGGATCAAGAAAAGGTTATGGTTTGGGCTGAAATATGTAATTTCCTAAAACAATATCCTGTGGGTCTAGAGCAAGCTTCCATCTACATGCCACATGCCGGGTGTGTCTCACCACTGCAATAGCTGTTGTATCACAGCACCAACACAAAAGGATAACCTCTGTGCACCTCCTAGAGCCTTGATACATTTGCAGTATCAAGGCTGTTGGTATGTGGTTTTCCATGTGGTTTTAGCTTGTTTTGCCTATTTAGACTAAAAAAGCTTTGAAATGAGCCATTAAGTACGATAACTATAAAAGAAATGATAAAAAGCAAAGACAAAATAACCCCACTGCAAACCAACTCATCACTATCTGATTCTAAAATGTAGCTGCTAAATTACCTGAAGAAATTATCTCAGCAGGCTACTACCCTGATATTTTCATTCCTCAACAAATGTTCAGCCAAGTGACATAAAAGCCCATTGTTCATTGCTTTGTAAAATTTCAGTTTCACTAAATCAGCAATTCTGATTAAAAGGGCAAAAGATGTTTGTTTAATCTGCAAAGGAAAAAAATGCATAATTTAGAACACGAAGCTTCAACAGTGGTTCCTCCTGTTTAAAGGAGGTTTAAACCGTGTCTGCCGTCTATCGTGATGGGTAATGTGCGATCGTTGGCAATTAAAATCGACGAGCTCTCAGCACTGGTACGGAGTCAGAGGGAATACCGAGAGTGTAGCCTGATGTGTTTCACCGAATCATGGCTGCACCAGGACATTCCCGATGAGAATGCTTCCGTGGAAGGCTTCCACACTGTTCGGGCGGACAGGGACAGCATCGCTAGCGGTAAGCGGAAAGGAGGTGGGCTTGCTGTTTTAGTTAACAACCGGTGGTGTAACCCTGCCAACATAACAATCAAAGAAAGGATTTGTTGCCCGGACACTGAACTGTGTGCTGTTGGACTCAGGCCGTATTATTTACCCAGGGAATTCTCTCACGTCATCTTGGTGGCTGTCTATGTTCCCCCCTCTGCTAACCCCACAGCTGCATGTGACACTATCCACTCTGCCATAGCTCAGCTACAGACTCAGCACCCGAGTGCCTTTATTGTGATCTCGGGTGACTTCAACCATGTATCACTGGACAATACACTACCAACATTCAAACAATATGTGGACTGTCCCACCAGGGGAGAGAAAACTTTAGACTTACTGTATGCTAACGTCAAGGATGCATACAGCTCCTCCTCCCTCCCCCCACTTGGTAGGTCAGATCATAACCTGATTCACCTCACCCCCCGCTATGTGCCAATTGTGAGGAGGGAACCTGTGACCACCAGGACTGTTAGGAGGTGGTCAGAGGAGGCAATAGCGGAACTACAGGGCTGTTTCGAGGTGACCGACTGGGAAACACTCTGTGAGCCTCACGCCGAGGACATCAATGGGCTTACTGAGTGTATCACAGACTACATAACTTTCTGCACCGACTCCATTGTTCCAGCTCAGACTGTTCATTGTTACCCAAATAACAAGCCGTGGGTGACTAAGGACATCAAAGCCCTCCTCAACAACAAGAAGAGGGCTTTCAGAGGGGGCAACAAAGAGGAGGTGAGGAAGATCCAGGTGTTACTAAAGGACAAGATCAGAGAGGCTAAGGACAATTACAGGAGGAAGCTGGAGTGGAAACTCCAGCAGAACAGCATGAGAGAGGTGTGGAGGGGCATGAAGACCATCACTGGATTCAGGCCAACCAACAGCAGGGGAGCTGAGGGAGGTGAGAATAGAGCCGACGAGTTGAATCTGTTTTTCAATAGATTCGACACCACAGTGTCTGCTCCCACCCCCACAACCTCACCTGCAGTCAGCCTGGAATCCAGAGCCACACCACTGTGCCAGCCTCTCTCTTCACATGTTGCCTCCTGTGAGATTCCTGACACCCCTCCCCCACCCATCACCTTCACTCAATACCAGGTTGAGATGCAAATGAGGAGACTTCACTCAGGCAAGTCTGCTGGACCAGACGGAGTGAGTCCCCTTGTCCTCAAGACCTGTGCCCCCCAGCTGTGTGGAGTCTTTCATAAACTGTTTATGCTGAGTCTGAGTCTGCAGAGGGTCCCGGTGATGTGGAAGACATCATGCCTCGTCCCTGTACCAAAGACGCCTCGTCCCAGTGGCCCCCAGGATTACAGGCCCGTGGCACTGACCTCCCACATCATGAAGACCCTGGAAAGGCTCATCCTGGACCAGCTGCGACCCATAGTAAGACCACATCTGGATCCCCTTCAGTTCGCTTATCAGCCTCGTCTCGGAACAGAGGACGCCATCATCTACCTGCTCAATCGTGTCTACACCCATCTGGACCAGCCGGCGAGCACTGTGAGGGTCATGTTTTTTGACTTTTCCAGTGCTTTCAACACCATCAGGCCGACCCTCCTGGGTGATAAGTTAGCAGCGATGCAGGTGGATGCTTCTCTGGTGTCCTGGACTGTTGATTACCTGACAGGAAGACCACAATATGTACGTCTCCCACAGTGTGTGTCTGACAAGGTGATTAGCAACACAGGGGCACCACAGGGGACTGTCCTCTCCCCCTTCCTCTTCACCCTCTACACCACAGACTTCAGCCACTGCACAGAGACCTGCCATCTTCAGAAGTTTTCTGATGACTCTGCGGTGGTTGGATGCATCAGCAGGGATGATGAGACAGAGTACCGGGCTGTGGTCGACTCCTTTGTCACGTGGTGTGAGCAGAATCATCTGCAGCTCAACGTGGCAAAGACCAAGGAACTGATTGTGGACTTCAGGAAGACCAGGAAACACTTGACCCCTGTTTCAATCCAGGGGGTCAGTGTTGACATTGTGGAGGACTATAAATACCTTGGAGTACACATTGACAATAAACTGGACTGGGCTAAAAACACCACAGCACTTTACAGGAAGGGCCAGAGTCGTCTCTATTTTTTGAGGCGACTGAGGTCCTTCAACATCTGCCAGAAAATGCTGAGGATTTTCTATGAGTCTGTTGTGGCCAGTGCGATCCTCTATGCTGTTGCATGCTGGGGGAGCAGGCTGAGGGTCGCAGATGCCAACAGACTTAATAAACTGATCCGTAAGGCCAGCAATGTTGTGGGGATGGAGCTGGACTCCCTCAAGGTGGTGTCGGAGAGGCGGATGCTGTCCAAGATAAAGACAATGTTGGATAACACCTCCCACCCACTCCATGACATGTTGGTCAGTCACAGGAGCTCGTTCAGTGAGAGACTGAGATTACCGAAAAGCACCACTGAACGACACAGGAAATCATTCCTGCCTGTGGCCATCTCCCTGTACAACGCATCCACTTAACACACTGTTTGCTGCTACAACTACACATGTTTCTTTTCCAACTATTTATTTATAAGTGACTTATGTATGTATGTATGTATATATATGTATATATTGTACTATTCTTAGTTAGCGTATTGTCTGTCTTGTCTTAATGTTGGTTTAAAATGGAGCACTGTAACAAAAAATAATTTCCCCCAGGGATCAATAAAGTATTCTGATTCTGATTCTGATTAAGCCTTTCACAATTAATTCCACAGATGAATCTCTGACAAATGAACCCCATCTCCAGCTTTCCTGGATTGTCAAAATATCTCATCTGTTTTTGCATACGCTCTCCCCCTGTGTGACATTTTCTAGCTTCCAGAATAGTCCAAATCATGTTAGATACTGCAGGTGTCTTCCTTGTTCTGTTTAATGACTGCAGGAGCTTTTCCTGAAATCACAGCAGTAGACCGATACTATTGCCAAAAGCTACATGAAGCTCCGTCTTTGTCAAAGTCCTATCCATCTGGTTGCAGGTGTAAAACAGGAGAACACAGAGAGGGAATGTAAACACTGTCAAACTATCACATCCACTACAATGCTGGAGTGCTGAACAATCAAGCCCATGCTGCTCTGATGCAAAAACATAAAAAAAAAAAGCATCAGCCATTTGGCTTAAGGAAGACAATAGTTCAAATTAAAATCTACTTTCAGCCATCTAGTTCTATTATTTATGTCAAGGACAGAGTGGATAAAGTACAGTTTGCTCAAAATATGCATAATGTGACTCATAAAAAAGGATTTGCAATTTTAATAACATCTAAAAGGTACTTGCACAACTCAAACCATGCTAAAAAGCCATTCACACACACTGAATCGGAAATCAATAGAGGTGTGCAACAGGCCTTTCTGTGACAGAGAGGAAATTATGAAGTGAGGTGAAAGGATGATGAATGGAGGGTGCTGAAATGGGTCCCAGGTGTACAGCTGTATGGCAGGTAAGGACAAACGCAGACAGAATGATCTGTGATGATGGGAAACAGATGACGGAGCACTGGAAGGAGAGAAATGACAAGCTGAAAGAAAGAAGGAGGGAGAGATCTGATCACTGCAGGCATTGTTGCCAATGCAGGGCATATTCTTATGTAGGATTCGGTGTCATCAGCCGAGGCCATTGGGGGCAATGGCAACAGAGAAATGCATGCCGGTGAAATAAATTGAGGCCCTATAGGATTCTGTTTTTCGCCCCCAATAGAAAGTCGTCTCCACAAGAGACAGCAAAGTCAAAATATCAAGCCTTCAAATATAATCCTGTTTCCTCAACAGCTACTTTGAATAGGAAGAAACCGTGTTTCTACTAAGAGTGTCCTGTGAATGGTAAATACGAGGTACTTTCTTTTAATTTATTATATTAGACGTTTTTTGGAGGGTTTTTTTGGAGGTTTGGGTGATAGATCAAGCTTCCAAACTGTGGCTACCCACCCCCCACAAAAACAGTCATTGTAGAAGGAGCCAGTGCACAACTGACACTGTATGAAACCATAATGAAATGTGGGTAAATTCTCAGGCACCGCGACCAGTCCATTATTATGTAGGACACACAATTGAAAATTTTTGTTTCTCACTGTCACCCACCTTTTCTTCAACTCTGACAACATGTACACCTTACAAAAAATATGCAATGCAATCTAAAACCAACAGCTGTGCAAATGTTAACTCTGTAAATTGAAGGAAAGAATACAAGAAGCTGGAAACCAAAATATTCTTTCTACGTGATTGATGGCAAGCAGACATCTGTGTATTTATGTCTGCTATGTGCCCTGTGTGTCAGTGAGAGATATTGTGTCTATTGTTGCTATTTTGGTAACACAGTCCAAACACGCAACAAACCGATTATTCAACTGACAAATGAATATCTGGATGAAATGTTCTTTTCCTTTTAAGCAGGGAAAGCCGAGCGCAGAATAGATTGGAGTGTGAAATCCCAGAATTGAAATTTAATAGGAAAAACTCTACTTGTTTGGACAGCAGAGGAGTACTAAAAGTTGTGTTTACCCACCGTGTAAAAGTTTAATAGCAAAAATATATTTGTGGAAAGTAACAATAGCAAAGATGCCATAAGAAAACACACTGAACCATAAGAGAAGAGGAAAAGGAGCACAATGAACATCCACTAGCACACATGCATGAATGAACAGATACAGTACATACTGCTTATATGTATGAGAAAGACTGATGTAAAGAGACCTATAGGCAGGCAAGATCTCAGAGAGAGCGAGAGGTGGCAGTTAGGGATAGATAGGAGTGTATATCCCAAAAGACGGGCTTATCCTGTGAGGTAAAACAGTGCGGGCTGGTCATCCAGAAAATAGAAAGTGAAAGGTGTTTTTGAGAGAGGCACTGGATAAAAGGTGATCCTCTCTCACTCTCAATCCCCCACTGGTCGCCCAAGCCAAAATAAAAGCTGTCTGAGTGCTGAGACAGGAGCAGGGACTGCTGGAAAAAAAATTGAAAGAAAGGGAGGCTCAGTGCTAAAATGTACTGTTGACATCTACTGTATGTGGAAGACGGGGGGGAAAGGAATGATGCTTCTCAGCTATTGTGCAGTAAGATTGGAACTGTGCTTCTGGCTCAGTTTTAATTTTGAGTTATCATAATGCTTCTAGAAAGGATTATTAGCTTTTCTGAACATCAGTGATCAGAAAGAGGCGAGAGAAGCCACTGACATCAAGACAAGGAAGTTCCTGACCGTGCATGGAGGGTTTCACCCCAAATCCAGCATCCTGAGACTGTACGCTAAAGGAAAGGAGGCCAAGGACTAGTGAGTGTCAGAACCACTGTCCAGGAACATGAGAATACACTTAGGCACCAGAAACTCAAGAAAGAAGAGGAGGTAGAGAAGAAATCATCATGGATGGACAGGCTCCTGCATGATATATACCACCAGCAGAGAGAGGTCCATAGAGATCTATAGAGGCTGGGGTCTACCACACCAGGCATCACTCTATAAGATAAGATAAGATAAGATAAGATAAGATAAGATAAGATAAGATAAGATAAGATAAAATAAGACTTTATTGATCCCACAACGGGGAAATTTTTGCATCACCTCAGCTCAGGTACAGATATCAGAAGGAAATACAAAAATACAAATAAGTACAATCAATGAAAAAAAGTAAGATAATACACTATATACAATGGTAGCATACACAGTATGTGATTATGGATATGGTTGGAAATATGGAAAACATAAACTATATAGCTTGACATAACTATTGTACCACTACTATTCCTGTTTATAGACATGTACACACACACATATATACACTAAATATACATACGTATACATATACATACATATATACCTGCACATGTCCTTACACATGGAAGGTCCATTATGCATGAAGTGGTGACCGTGGATGGTCACAGTGCCCAGTGACTAATGACATCGTGATTGAGGAGTTATAGAGTCTAACTGCTGTTGGGATGAATGATCTGCGAAAGCGCTCATTCCTGCAGCGAGGGTGTTTCAGTCTCTGACTAAAGGAGCTGCTCAGGTGGTTCTTTGTGTCCGGGGATGGGCGCCCAGGTACACACCGGCTCACTCCTTGGTGGCTGCTTGTCGGGGCCTGGAGCTGCACATCCTATGTGCAAGGTGTGTAAAGATGCCCCTCAGACAATCCAGCAGGGTGAAAGACACTAGCAGGCAGGGCATAGATGGAACGCCATAACCAAGTGCCAACATAGTACACGGGAACATCTATGCCGAGTATGTCCTGGAAGTCCCGAGGTCAAAATGGGGCACGTCCCCTACGGTGGTTGAGAATGACTGAGCTAAGATCTTGTGCAAGTTCCAAATACAGACAAACTGGTGACGCTAACCAACCGGACATGGTAGTGGTGGACAAGCAGAGGAAGACAGCCATAGTGATAGATGTAGCTCTACCGAGTGATAGCATCAGGAACATCAGCAACATCAGGAAGAGGGAACGAAAAGCTGGAGAAGTACCAAGGGCTGAGAAAAGAACTCTACATCTCCTCCATAACTTGAGAAGATGTGGACGGTGAAGGTAACAGTGATCCCAGTGGTAATCGGTGCAGTGAGCCCCAAGCTAGGCGAGTGGCTCCAGCAGATTCCAGGAACAACATCCCAGGACACGAGCTTGAAGGAGACATACACTACCAGTCAAAAGATACACACCCACTCATTTAATGGTTTTTCTTTATTTTTACTAATTTACTACTCATTTTTATTCAAACACAGGTTGAAAACTTGAGGATAATCTTTAATTTGATATTTGACAAATCAGTTCTGTGGTCCACAGCACGTTCTCCCAGCTCACAGACTACTTTTCTTCTTCTTCTTTTTTAATAAAAACCATCAGATCTGGGAAGTGTTATAAATGTTTCTATTACATTTCGTAGACTACTGTAATGCACTGTATACTATTGCTCATTTACAACAAGGCCAAAATGCTGCAGCCAGATAACTGACTGTGATAAAAAAAAAAGAAAGATCACATCACTCCACTGTTGGCAGCCTTGCATTGGCTCCCTGTGCATTACAGAATTCAGTATAAAGTGTATTGTCTGTGTTCAAAGCCTCTGAACACAGACACCAACACCCTAATGTCTTTAAATCTAAGATAAATGCATGTGTTCAAGCAATAACGCACATTATATATCATGTTAGCTTATCCCTAACAGATATAACAGTCCAAACTTCACCTCCACCAGCTGAATTATAGACAACCCATTTTGACTGTCTCTCTCCAATTTCATCTCCAGACTTGTTCAGTCTTCTGATTTTGCTTTTTCTCATCGCAAAGTCTGGCTAACATTGAAGAGAGCTGTTGCACCACCGTGTCAGTGATGGCGATGATGTGGTAGTCTGTATTCTTCTTCACTTCCCATTTTCCCGTACTATCAAAATCACTTCATTCAAATCTGTCCACATTCTCTGAGCCACTCAGGCCCTAATTCCTGTTCTTTAAATTCATTATAATCTGTCGCTCTTCCTTTTAGGTCATCTATCGTGAAACCCTCCTCCTCTGCACCTCCAAGTATGTGGGTTGTCCACATCGTCTCACCCAAAGTTTCCATCAACCATCTGCTTAACCTCCACAAGCAGTCAGACTCCAGTGGATCAGGCTACTCCCTCCTACATTTATTACCGATTCTGCTCTGATGTCACATCTCTTTGTCTAACCAACAAAAATACATATTTTTTTTCCTTCCAAATGATCTGCCTGTTAGGCAGGGCTGTGTGCAGGCAGGAATAGGACCCAAGGTGCAGACTCCGGAGACAGACGTGAACTCAAAAAAGGCTTTAATTCTGAACGCAACATGACATAACTTGAAAAACTCAAAATAAACTTACACCAGTGGACAGACAAAACACACAGCAAAATCAACGGTAGATCGCGACCCGGACATAGAGAAACACAGGGCTTAAATACACAGAAGGAGCAATCAGGGAATGGGTAACAGGAGGGAACCACAGCTGGGACAAATCAGAACTGACGAGACCAAAGAAGCGTAAACTGAACACACTGAGAAAAGACAGAGACCTTCAAAGTAAAACAGGAAACACATAACACAGACTGAACAAAGACACAGCCTCACATGTAGGCACTACAGAGGGAACAGAGACGTGGGACCAGGGCAGACACAAACACCGACTGGACACGGGGATATAGGAACTAAGGATACACATAGACGCGAACTAGACAAGGGGATGCAGGTGATAGGGGAGACAGAGCAACTAAAGAAGACAGAGACATAAACCATAAGACAGAACTCAAAGAAACCAAAAACTAGAAAATATAAATAATATCATAAACTCAAAAACCCTGGGTCAACGACCCAGGCATCCTAACACTGCCCTTGTTGAAATAATATCCTGTGATGTGTGTAGTGGTGTTATTTTCAAGCCTTGTAGCGTGTGCTTGTTTGAGTGAAGGAAAGCTGTGAAGTTTCTCCACGTGTGTTTGATGTTACCCAATTTCAAAATGAGTTAAGATCAGAGGTGTGGACTCGAGTCACATGACTTGGACTCGAGTCAGACTCGAGTCATTAATTTTATGACTTTAGACTTGACTTGAAAAAATGTTCTAAGACTTGTGACTTGACTTGGACTTTTACACCAATGACTTGGGACTTGAATTGGACTTGAACCGGTTTACTTGAAAAGACTTGATATTTTACCCCAAATATAAAATTTAACATGCATATTATATAGAGATTGAAAATGTGACGTCATTCACGGGTAGAACCGCAAAGGATTCTGGGAACTCGTGGCAATCGGTACTAGCGCACGCAGGCTTTCAATTAAAATCAGTTATACAGCGATAAAAAGAAACACAAAAATGTCAAGAAGCCGTTGTATTATTAACTGCAATAGCCGGTCGCATGACAGCCACGGGAAGCCGACGGGTAAAGAGATCGGTTGTTATCGGATTACGTCGTTGAAGAGAAATTGTTCCCGAAGTAACAAAGACGCGACTGGATTGCAGCCATTCAAAGATCAAATATAACGTCCCAGAACACTCCAGCTCACAGGTTAGTCTGCTCCAAGCATTTACACGAAGGTCAGTGTTTTTTAGTAGTTAATACGTCATTTTCATAACATAATTGGTGATATAGGTTACAAGCAAGTCTGGCGCTGAACAGAAATTGTCGCGCTATGCTCCTTTATTTATTGTGCATAAATAGTGAATTGTCCTGACACAACATTGCGTTTCGCTTCTGTTATTATGGTACACTGACAAAAACATATACTTTTATTCACAGGGTAAAGCAGTTTTTTTGTATCACTAATTGCCCAGTACGATTACTGCATACAGTATTATTGTCACTGCTACATTTCTGTGATGCTACCAGAAATTATTTCCACTACTAATTAATTACCGTTGAGCTCAAAGGTCCTATTAATAAACGGTTAAGGAATGTGTATTTATGACGACAATTTGTGAGACTGGTAAACTTATGATACGTACGATGGTCTTTCGTTCTACACGGTGCATTTCAAGGTCCTGCACCCATCCGTCGGTAAACTGTACCTGGGCTTGTTGCAGTGACCTGAAGTTACTAAACTTCATGAGTGTATGCACTCACTCCAAGAACCGTATGATTATAAATATGCATATAAATATGCTAAGATGAGATAGCTGACTTCATCTAACTAGCAAATGTTGTCCAGGCTACGTTGGTGATGCAGTTTTTTTTTATGTGTATGATATTTTTGTCATGCGATTTTAAAGCTGGTCCTACAACCGCATCCAAGAATAACATGCAGCGTATCTCAGAACTGTCGGTGAAAATTATTCTTGGAGCTAGGTTTAATTGAGCTGCATTTTAAAGAGGTGCAATTTCACAATTTGTGTATATTTTCTAAGTTCACTATTTTGTCATGTGTTGAGAAAAACACAGATTTTAAAATTACATGGTCTAATATTTACATTTAGCATAACTGCAACATTATTTTTTCGTTTTGTTTTTTTTAAAGACTCGAAAGGACTTGAAATTCAAAGTTTCAGACTTGTGACTTGACTCGGACTTTTACACCAGTGACTTGAGACTCGACTCTGACTTGCCTGACATTACTTGAGACTTGACTTGAGACTTGAGGATAAAGACTTGAGACTTACTTGAGACTTGCAAAACAATGACTTGGTCCCACCTCTGGTTAAGATTTTAAGAAAGCTGCAGTCTCAGCCTGGCATATAACGGATGTCTCCTCTCTGCTTCTTCACCACATTGTTCCTGTCCTTGCAGCAAGTGGTTTACATGTAAAAAGCAAAAAAAAAAGCTTATATAGAACACTTATTATGTTGTACTGCATAATACATACAACAGGTTTCCATTGAGCCTGTATATTTTCAGCCAAAACACCCTTTGACCAGATGTTTTCATATTAGTACACTCATGCTGTGACATATCTGAAACACAGCACATGGTGCTGGATGGACAATCATGACGCTATCAATTCTGCTTCCCAGCTAACAATTACCTTTTCTATTCACCAGAATCAAAACCCATTTGCTTGTTCAGAGAGAGATTCAGACTGGGGACAAAAAGATTGGATGGCAAAAATGGGCAGAGAAACAAATGATGTAAGCTGGGGATTATAATTTAAATAATTGCGCCTCTCGTGACCTCAGCTGCCGTTTCTCATTGCTCACTCGTCGATCTGGATCGCTCAGCAAACAATAAATAAACATCAAAGTGTTCCTCTCAGGACAGTTCTCTCGTTCGCTCTCCTCTGAAATTCCTAACTCTTCCCGCTTTGCTCACCATTATGACTGCTTCACAGTAAATCAGTGAAGCGAAGTGACTTTCCAATTCAAATCGTTTCTAAAGCAACACGTTCAATTTTATGATTAAATAAGCCGGAAATATCCTCCCAGCGGGGGATTCTGCAAAAACTAGATTTTTACAGAGCAAAGGTTTCTTATAAAGGAATAAAAAGGCCGCTGTTTGTCATCTGTCATTAGGACAGACAGAGTTTGTCTTCTCCTGGTGTGACATGCCGTTATGTTAGGCAAAGCTGCGATCAGTGTTGTACATGTAAATACTGTCACACTGCAGAAATGGAGAAGATGTTTCTTCAAAGCGGAGCAGCATTGCCTACGTCTAATGAATTATTTAAAGCAACAAGGCAAACATGATGCATGCAGCACTCAAATATAGGTAGGCTGAGCGCATGCACACCGACACATACACAGAGCAACATCTGAGTGCAGCCAGCCAAAAATCAGCAGGTGCATCATACATGTATTTAATCTGTGAAACACAAGATGCGCACCTTCAGAGAAAAGTGCTGCTGGCAATATAGCATTCCAGACATGTGTAGGGAGTTTAATTGCCCCTGAAATGGTTCATTTGACATCATAATTGTACTGTTTCCATAAAATCCTCAAGTTAAATAAAGACATTCCACAGTGTGAGGTAACTACTGGTGGTGCTTATTGAGCTTTCAAGGGAAAACTCCTTATTTTTTGATTGAATTGCCTATTGACAGTCGTTTGACTAAGGACCGTAAGTTAGCGCTCTTATTTTAAGAATGTGGCAGATTTAATTATCTCTGATTTACGATCACAACATTTTCAATTTCAGCCTTAAAACGTCACCATGACGGTTGGCTGCAAAACCGAACAGTGCTCAGTGTGAGCCAAGCGATTACAGACATTTTTATAAGTCTGTGCAGTCTTATCCTGGAAGTTTTAAAATAAATATAAATGACGCTCTCAGTGTTGTAGCAGTGCATCAGGTCTTGTCTGGTGTATGGTAGCAAAAATAATTCCACAAAGTACAAAAGAAAAATGTTAAATCGCCTGGTTCTTCTACGGTGCTTTTCTACTCTGCTTAAGCTCTTTACGCTACAAGCCTCATTCAAACACTAAGCATGCGCTTTTATGTATTCGACATTCATGCAACGATATTGCATCCAGAGTGTTACATGCAGACTGGAACAGCCAGAGATTGAACCACCAACCTTCAAACTGGTAGATGACCTGCTCTACCTCATGAGCCAGAGCAACACTCAAAATAATAAGGAGTGAGAGCAATGAACTCAAGTGCAAATATTGTGTGTGCAGCAAACACTCAACGTACAGTCATTTATCTGGAAGACTTGTCGTTTTACTTTTTTCATACTTGACCAGCCACCATGCAGAGCTCTCAGTGAGCATTAACACCAAGCTCAGCCCTGACAGAAATGAAGAAAAGCAGCGCTACTTTCTGCAGTTTTAAAGCTTTTATAGATCGGCTCTCAAAAGCAAAGCGTGTCCTGACATTACTAACCACAAGGAACAAATAACTTTTTATGAGTCCAAGCCCAATAAGTCTCAGCTAGGTCGTAACTACTATCTTACAAAAAATAATGACTTAATCTCATTTTAAAATTATGATTAAAACTGACCACAAGTACAGAGGCAACCAAACCACTATTCATTCGTTCAGTAATACTTACTTCACTGCCTGCAATATATCCCCTGTTCCTGAAAAACGCCCTTTGAGAGAGACGTAAAGATCTTATAATCCTCTGGTCACGTTGCCTGAATTCGTAGCTATTTAAAGCAAGCATGCACACATGCATCTGTAAAGTGGGCTGTACACTCACTCAACCCTCAAATAGTCCCAGGAAGAAGCAGATACTTAAATGTGGATTATTTACTTTTTGATATCTAATCAACAGTAATAGCTGTGCTATGAACTAAACCATCTGGTGCTGAGGGCGCTTACTAATGAAGTTTTTTCACGATGGAAAATCGGGACAGCACAGTGATGAGTGAAGAGACTGAGAAATGACTTCCCTTATGTTGAGATGCTTTATAATGATCCGAGATGATTTAAACTAATCTGGCAACACATCCCAGCGGCAAAACGGGTCACGACAGTGACAGCAGAATATCACAAACATTCAAACATAGATGACACTGGACTACTGAAGAGACACTGGTTTGATTTGCTGCATTTGCCCATCTCCAAAATACAGCAGTCTGAAATTTATGACACAGGTACAGTTCCCAAGAAAGATATGATCGAAGGGTAGTCCTTAATGCAATTTAAGGCACCACCAATTTCTGTTAAATAGGCAGTGAATCAAGTGACTTAATTAATATTAATAATGTGTCAGCATGCAACTGTTTGCATTCAAGTTGGCCAATTTTATCCAAAAATCCGTCATTTCCTCTCCCTTCTTTATGCAAATCTTGGAATGAAATGACCCAGGACGTTGCTGTAAGAAATGAATGCTCCACAGACATTTTGTTTTTGGCTTATGTTTCTTTCTGATCACACCAAAGCAGCTTAAACCTTACAGGCACAGCAGAACCTTCTTTGGACAGATTGAACTGCTCCTTATGTGGCCATCAACACGCACATTCTGCATGAAGATAAAGCATTTTTCCCGTGCTTCCTGTACGTTTCAAGCAATGATTTCTCAGCGTGCACCGAAAAGCTCACACCATCATATAAAATTAATAGAGATGGAACTGGTCACTCGCTAAGTTTTGTTGGTGTGGTTTCACTTAAAATTGGGGCAGCCACGGTTGGTTGGCAGTGCTCTGACTGATTCACTTTGAAGACACTGTAATTTGTGAAACCTCAACTACAATCTCCAGTGCTAGGCCATGCATCATATTTTGAGTACTTTAAATAGCTATGAGAGTAAGGTAATGGCCTCCGGCTGTTCAACCTGTGTAAAACCACCTATGAATCGTAACCAGAGCCACAAGGACGATGAGTGCATTTAAGGGCACAAATGAACAAGTTAAATTCATCATCTAGTGGAACATAACTATCTCCCATTGCCAGGTAAAATATTCATGTATCCTCATCTGACATTTTCTTCACACAGACTCATACCAGCATTGAACTGATATGAAAAAACCTGAGCCTTTTAATATGTAGCGCACGTGGATGCACTTTAAACAAAGTAAGAAGCGCTGATGCAAAGGTTTCAGTTTATTTGTCTATGTGTTATTGACATAACGCTAATTAAAAAGGAAATTTGCTCAGACATAATGAAGAAACGGTTTAGTCTCAAGTATAAGCTCCTTTGCTACACAACAGATTTATACTTCAAATAATGGTTTATTTATGACATGAAACTAACAGATCAATTCTGAGCCGTAAATACCAACAGAATCTAGAACGCCTTTGCAATGATTATCCACAACAGAAAATCCACTGCTGATTATCTTCTTACAGTGATATATTCTGATGGGAAACCTTTGATCGATTGGCATTTGCCAGAGAACACTGGAACTGGGAGCACTGTGTCCTTCACAGATTAGAACAGGTTCACACTGAGCACAAGGGAAATATGTGAAAAAGTTGCGCTGCATCAACATCGCCCACCATGACTGGTTTAGTCAGTGATGGTCGAAAGAGGCGAGTGCTGGGATGCGAGCAGAAGTCCCACTAAAGTATACGAAGACCTCATGCCACTCTGATGGAGTCTATTTTTGACAGTATAGTCAGAAACATGCGCGAGTACCCGGCTCAAGGTTATTATGTAGCTCTTCCTGTTCCTCCTCATACAAAGACGGTAATACCAGTTTTGTGGCCAACACCTGCAAAATCATTCCTTTTGGGGGGTTTCTTGTTGTTGCTTTTTTTTCCAGTGCACATATTGTCATTTTTATTTGCCACTGAAACAGGTGTAACGCATTCAGAATGGCTTATGCTTCCTAACTGAATAGACCGATATCAGTGATGTGTACCACTTTGTGTTATACCGTGATGATCAAGTGTTCCCTTAATTTGCTTGGCCAGTGTATACAGATGTAACAAAAATGACTCACAGATTATTGTCATCAAGTGTTTCTTTTGTTTTGATTCACCAGTAGAACATTAAATGCCTATAAAACCTGCACTGGTATTTTTGCCCATATTAGCACTTCGTTCCCACGTTATATAAAATATCACAAATATTTTATATGGTCAGAAATTCAATCGTTTAAACTCCTTTTTTTATTATCAAAATCAAATCAATCAATACAGCTTTCAAAAGTCCCCTATCAGTAGAGCCACCATAATGAACACTATATCCTTTAAAGCGTTTCCATTTAAAGATTGAATCAACCACCTTTCAAGGGAATATGTCTGATTTTCAGAAAAGCTACCAGGTAAAAAGCACTCAGCTTAGAGAACAATTTTCTTAAAACATCAGCAATTACAGCTTATGGCCATTTCATGTTTCACGCATGGCTGAACATGTAGGAGCCACAGCTCTCTGTGGCTTCTTCTGTGGCTTAAGCTGCTGCGCTCCCCTCTTTACCTATATTGCCAAAATATAGCAAAATTTTTAATGCTTAGAGAAATATCAGTTTTTAAGCTCTGGATATCGTTTTTTAAATTTCATTCACAGCACAGGTATTTCTTTGAGGAATAACCTTTTGTGCTGATGTTTCATTTGTTCGTGTTTTTAGAGAGAGTGTTGTAATTTTCTGTGATTTTATCTGGTTCTGCTTTAATTTGACATCACATGAAACAGTAAATCAAGAGGTTGTCCTCCTTACTCACACTCCAACACAATGAAAACATTGCTATATGACAGACTTTTAGCAATGTGCATAATGTAAAGCTAAGCACAAACACACAGAATCGCATTCTGTACATTTTCAATGGTCCATGTGTACGCACAAATCTAGAATCTGAACTGGTGCCAAGCATGACTTCTGTGTGTGTGTCAGTGTAGAGGTTAAAAAATCTTAATGGGGAGGGAGCCATCTAACAGACCTACTAATCGCTAACACAAAGGGCTTTTTTCTTGGTCTGCTGCCATCACATTTCACTTTGTGTATAATGTAATCTGTTTAATATGCCGGGTAGTCCTTTCCACCCCAAGAATGCTTAGACAGACATTTTTACCATAATTGCCTCATAGATCAGGGTTGACTGCGTGAGGCCGCAGTATCCAGGTGCTGTACGTCAGCTGATCACAGCTTCAGATACGAGATAACCCTGCTTCTCAAGGTGAGTCGGCGTGGTATGTGCGAGTGTGTGAAGCAGTGAGTGTGTCCACTTAGGCTCAACAGGGATGCTGCATATAAAACAGCTGCTCCTCAGTGGCAGAAAAAAAACTCAGCTGTGTGTGTCCTACATTTTATATGCTGAGGTCAGCCTCATTATGCTGCTGTAAACTGGTGAGGTCAGGACCCTTTGACCATTTAAAAACCTGCACACCTGTCTGTACAAGGGATGGACACTAAAGGGTGGTATTATATCAGCCAATTCAATTCAACTTTATTGATACAGCGCAAAATCACAACAACAATCACCTCAAGGTACTTCACATTGTAAGACCCTACAGCACATGTGTCAAACTCAAGGCCCGTGGGCCACATCCAGCCCGGTGTGCATACACGAGATCATTTTATATAGATGTATTAATATTGTTATGCATGGCCGGGCGATATGAGGCGCTAATAACACACAAACTACAGATCCCATAATGCAGCGCTGCAGCCACCTTGCCAAACGCTAGGCTACCTGGAAACATTCCCGCGTCAATCAAGTCAAACTTCTGTTATTGCAAAGCTAGCCCCTAACAATGGCGAAGAGCAAAGTTGATTCTGAAAACAGAGCCCTTCAGCACCGGTGGGAGGCTAAATATATTGTGCCGTGTTGGGGGAGCAGTTAGTTCGCTCCCATCATGCCTTGGGACATGTGCTGCTGTTTAGATGTTCTTGTTTTATTGTTTATGGTTACGTTACTTTTAACTGTTATCTTTAATGTTGTGTTTATACTACGGTACAAAGTCACTGACCGTTATTGTTTTATAGAAAGAATGCAGTACCATAAGTGAGTTCTGTTATGCTGTTATTGACCCTTGAAGCAAATTGTAGAACCAATAAGTGTTTAATAAAGAGCTCTCCCTACCAGCTTGGGGTTGACCAGCAACTGTGGAGCTTCTCTGCTCAGATTCCTCTGCATGTCACAATATGTTTACAGGCATTGCTGGTACACCTGTGTGTCTTATTTGTAGAGCTAATGTGGCTTAAGGAATTTAATTTAAGACAGCACTACAAGACAAAATATCAGGATAAGCTGGAAAACCTAAATGCACAGAAGAAACTACAGAAAGTAGAAGAGCTAAAGAAGAATCTAACATTTCAGTAGATGTTTTTCACCAGAGCAAAACCACAAAGTGAAGCTGTTGTGAAAGCAAGTTTTATTGTAGAAGAGGAGCCAAATCAGCCCGGCCATTTGCCACTCTGAAGAGCTGCATGATGAATGTGTGCAACGTCTTGTGTCCAGACAAAACGCAGATTTTGGCAAATGTGAGCCTGAGCTGAAACGTATGTCAAAGAGTAACCGAGATGAAACTGCCCTGGGACAAACTTGTAGGACTTACAACAGATGGAGCGCCGGTGTTGTGTGGTGAAAAAAGTGGACTAGTCAGCAGGATGCGAGTAGAGATACCGGAGGAGAACTGTACCGGTGAGTTAACAGCATATCACTGCATCATACACCAGGAAACGCTGGATAGTAAAGTCCTAAAAATGGAGCATGTAGTGATCACCGTAACGCAAACGTAAATTTGATCTGAGCTAAAGGTTTAAATCACCATAAATTTCAGTCTTTTATGTGGGAAATAGATTCAGAGTTTGCCGACATTCCTTATCATACAGAGGTCCAGGCAATGCCCAGCTCCGTCTACATGCGGCTCCAACCTTGTGTATGCTTTCATTTATTTTTTCTGGGGGTTTTGGCAGCATGTTCATATTTCTAACTTGCATGATTTTGACAGGATATATTTTTACAGAGAGCAAAATATTTAAAGTAAGTTTATTTTTTTAAGTTTATTTATTCTGGAATAATCTTCCTGTCTGTTTTTATTCATATTTATGTTTAAAAAACATTGTTTTTGTGTGTTCAATAAATGTTTATCTTGTTTGGCCCGCGATCTAAAGTGTGCCTTGAGTTTTGGCGCCCTGTGCAATTGAGTTTGACACCCCTGCCCTACAGTAATACTCAAACAATCACATGACCTCTGTGAGCAAGGACTTGGCAACAGTGGGACAAAAAACTCAATTTTAACAGGAAAAAAACCTCAGCAAAACCAAACTCAGGGAGGGACAGCCATCTACTGTGATTGGTTGCGGGTGATTGGAGGAAAAAAGGACAAAAGACAATCTCTGTCTCTCTTCCACAACATAATTATAACAATTAAATGGTAGTGTATAAACATAGTGAGTGCATAAGGTGGAAAAACAAGATGGCAAGCAGGCAGTCAAAGTGACCACTGCCAGAGGAAGAAAGAAAACTATATGCAGAGGTGATAAGAGCTGGACACAGGTGAAACTAGTGAGCGCAGGACAAACAATCACAAAGGTAAATGGTAAATGGCCTGCATTTATATAGCGCCTTACTAGTCCCTAAGTAAAAGTAGAAAGAAGGTCATTACCAAAATAAAACAGGAAGTGGGAACAAGAGATGACAAGAAGAACATTAGAAACATGATTACAAATATTAGTTAAATCCAATTATGACTCAGAGCCCTGATATTAGATAGGAAGCCAAAACCATGACACATACTGGCCTTCAGTCATTATGTTTCAAAAGTTAGTGCAGAGTTCATTCTTTATTGTAGGATAAATACATAATTTTGGTCATTTTTAAGTTTTATGAACTAAAAATATTTTTATAAACACAATATGACTCTTACTACTCACCAAAAAAGCTTGAGCCAAAACAGAACAGGTGGGCTGTTATACTTAAAATACAAGCTGCAAATCCAGGGCGTGTTCATTTCCCCTTGTTTAATCTCAGTTGTTGGCTAGAAGCTCTCATTGCATGTCACATGTCAATCAGTTGTTTTCTGTTGGTCAACATTTCTTCCTGCGCTGCTCATTTGTTTGTACAGTGTAACGACAAATCAGCAAATTTACCCTGCAGCTGTGCTCTGACAAGGCATTTAAAACAATATGAACCCAAATTACTTGTAAAAAGAAAAACATTCTGCGTTTTTAATAAAAATGAAACCTTACAGCTGACGTAGTTCACTGTCTGTGCTCCCAGAAACTAACTCAGGGTTAGCATCTGAAAGCTGAGGTGGACTACATTTTGCTGTAGTATATGAAAAAAAAATGCAATGGTTTCAAATGCATAATAATCCAGGCATCATTACTCGGCCATCAGTCTTCCCCACAGGTCCTGTCTGTGTGACTTATAGTAACTGCTTTCTCTAAACCTCAGCATTTCATATTGCTCACTGGCACAGTCTAAAATGAAATTTAGTCCAGAGAGACATAACCCTGCCGGAACAGGGCTGTCTTGGGATTTTACAGGTTTAAAAACTGTATAAATCAGCTCGACTCAGCTGCCTCCCCCTGCCAGGTTTTAAGAACAACCTTGAGCTAAGCATACAGAGTAACAGACATCTGGCTGAATCTATGCAGCCACAAATAAAAGAGTAAGGATAAATAAAAGCACTTCAGCAAATGGTAGAACATTGCAGCCCTGACTGTACATTGTAAAGCATGGCTTTTTAAGGACTTTTAATGACTCATTGCCCATTTACCGAGCCAGTATATGCTTCATGGCCACACAGGAAAAAATGCATACATCAAGAACTTCAGGTTTCTGTAACCTGTCTGTTCAGAGAACGGCAATTTATGCTGGAAATTGTTATTCATAAATTAAGTCTTCTTTAAACACTGAGGCGGTGGTTACATTTCTTGACATACGCTGTCCATTTGTCCATGGACTTGTTGGCCATTAGGTTTCGCTATGATGGCTAAAACTGAAGCGATGGAGTGATTAGTCACATGGTCCGGTCACATGGATGTAGTCTCACGTTTTACCATGAGGAATGAAATGTAAATAAAAACTGTGGAAACATTCCTGTCTTTAAGATTTGATTCCACACTTCTCCAGTGTGAAACTTTGTTTAATGACGAGCAGTTAAACTTGAAATATAACATTCTTTGTGGAGATGAAAAGGTAAAAGTGGAGCCCTGCTGTGTGAGCTATTAGTGTGAGCTATTGATCTTTTTCTTTTGTAGAACTTAAGACTTAATTTTTTTTTTTTTTTGGGGGGGGGGGGGGGGGGGGATGCTCTTTGACTTTTGAAATGTACAATAGTGGGTTTTGTCCTGGCCTCCAACAGCTTTGGAGTGGCGTGTAACCCTGGTTATGGATTAATCAATAAAAATAAAGAAGATATGACTGGATCATATCAGAAGTAGTAGCAACAGCAGGAGTCCAGGGATCAAACATCAATAATGAAAAGAAACGCCGCAGTATATTTTGCACAGAATGTGTATTTAGACACACAGCAGCTGCACTGCAGGTATCTTATACAACTATTTATAACCCAATAACAAACTAAAATAATGGAGCACACAGGTGAAATAAAATGTGTCTCTCAGTCAAGTGTGTAGGTGCGTGTCTGCTGGCAGACTGATCACTGAGGCCAAGTTTGTGTTTGTTTGATCATCCTGCCAGACTCTAAAGTGGAAACAATCTGTACCAACATGTACCACAATCTCATCCGAACCATCCAGTTACCTGGAACTGAGGAATCGCTTTGATGGAAACTATGTGTTGCACTGGATTTTTCCTTCAATCCACTGTTTTACCAGAAGAAGAAAACCTTATCTATAAGCAGGTCACATAATCCATATGGTCACATACACAGTTATGAAGCAGTCACACACACTCCTAATACTCAGTGTGAATGATGGGTATCAGTGTAACCTTCAATTTAATTCACATCTCTCATTTTATTTCTGTTGTACAACAAGATAAATTACTTTGAGGTCATGTTATGCTAAGTGAACCAAAATCCTATCAGCTTTGCAATGTTACAGAGAAACAACTTTAGTGTGAGGTTCAACAACTTGCTGAGCAGGGTGACACTGTGAACAGGAACTCATGCAGGATCTCACTAGGAAGAACAAGTTGGAGTTGGTGTCTTGCCCAAGGATATTTGGAATGCAGCCTGGGATTTAACCACCAACCCTCCAATTAGCAGATGGCTTGCTCTACCTCTTGAGCTACAGCCGCCCCAATTGGTTCAACCATCTCTTTTTTCTTGCCCCCTTTAGAGGTCATCACAGGGGTCATCAATCATCTCCCTCCATCTCACCCTATCCGTAGCATTATCTTCTGTTATAACAACCTACTGCATGTCCTCGTTTACTGTGAACCCCCACTGTGATCATCCTCTGTAGCTCAAAATCATCTTCTCAGGCAGACAATTTTTTGTCTTGAATTTTTCCCCCTTTCTTAAATAAATCACTGCCACCACACAGCACAGATGATGAGATCTGGGTCTCCAGCCATAACTGAGCAGTTTTCTGTAGTTTTCAGAAGAATTTCTCACCCCCCTGGTTGAGACTGAACACATTACAGTAGTATTACAGTGATGTCCTGAGAAGGAGGACATTCAGAGGGAATGGTATGAACTGCTCTGCATGCAGCAGGCCATCCTGTGCCAGCTCAGAGCACATGGAAGTGCTGCCTTTTGTTTTTGTTTTGTTTTTTTGCCCACGCACACACTGCTCCAACTGCACTCCAGGTTGGCCTCCATCTCTCGTTGTCCATTTCTCATGAAATAAAATTGAGTTAAAGGATCACCGTTACAACACACTGGATGAGATCCAACACAAATCACAGTGGTAAAAGTATAATGTGGACATAACGGTGCTTCCACTGTGAGATCTACAAATAACAGAGACACTGAAATTGATCAGAGGTGCACAAGAAGATGACTTTTTAAGTGTTTATTCATGTAAAGCTTTAAACTTTTATCCACTTGTTCTCTGATCTTAGTGCCACGGTGACCATTCCATGTATTGAGCGTCATACTATGAGCAGGCTGGTTTAGGTTGGTGTGATAGCTGCTCAATAATCTGTCTCACGAATGGGAAAACACCAGGTCCACCAGACCTTGTTTCGGTCCTAGTCCTTGTTGATCCACAGCAAGCTGGACTGGACCAGAATCCACAACAAATAGAAAGCTAGTGCCGCTCAGATGACTTAACAGAGGCTTTAGAAGAGGAAGACATTACAGGAAATTCAGCTGATAATTACTCCATTATATATAGTCAAAAACTATATGCAGTTTTATTATTAATTTGTTTACAAAAGTGCAGGTATGCCCTGCATGTGCCCACGCACACAGCCACTCCCACTCTACTGTCACATTTACAATGCAATTCAGTGGGAAACACTAGAGTGGAATTAAGTGTGACAGTAGAAGTAGCAAAGCAAAATTAATAACGTGGGCATTCATGAGTATTAAAGAGAAATATAAAGAAAAGAAGGACTAATGAAGAAAAAGCAAAAATGACTGCCTCTGTGAAAGGGGAAGGAAGCAAAATAATCCTTGATTAATTATACACTTAAGCTGAAGCGAAGCAGTGGCCAACCATTGAACTCCTTGAGGGAGAAAGAGATGCAAACACTTTGTCTCTTTTGTTCTTCCTCGTTTCTTTTTTTTAACAATTTTTTTTATTCCTCATCCATTTCCATCTCTACTCTGTCTTTTCCTTTAACTCTTTACTCACTGTTCTGCTATTCTGGAAACTCCTTTCTATTCCTTCTCAATCACTGTTTTCTTATACTTCTCTTCAAGTCCTTTATCCTCACGCTTGTTTTCATGTTCCTTTTGCCTCTTTGTCTTCCTCAATCCACTGTTGAGAATGCTAACCTGTACTCAAAGCCCTGAGAACATCCTACAATAATATCACAACTCTCCTACACACACAGAAATAGATGCACACTATTACACATTGTTAATTCCCCAAACCCTTGAGCTTTCCTTTAAAAAGCTACATCTACAAAGGCTCAAACTGTGGATGTTCCTTCACTGCAAACACTGCCTGATTGTATTGCCCTCACAGCAACCTTGAGAAAACTGGTTGTTGAAACATCAAGGTGAAAGAATCCATTGCTGCATTCTCAATGAAGCCAAGTCCCTGGACAGGAGAGCTGATCTGAGAGGATTCAGATGGATATTAGCAATAAAGAGGAGAAGACGTTTGAGGAGCCCAATAGGTCAATCAAAAGACGACAGAGTTCAGGCTCATTTTCAAGGACTTTCAATTGTCAAGTACAATACATTTTCGTAGGTCCAGGCATGCCAAGTCAAAGAAAATGTAACACTGACAGCTCCGCTGTAGCACCAATCAGCACAAATTTACAGACCTGCTGAATTTTGAGCTTTTGCTGTGAGAGCTGAAGAGGCATTATGGAGTGAGCAGCATCCAGCTGTGAGCAATTTCAATATCTACAACTATAAAGCTGACTCATAGCTCTCTGCTGGTTTTATACCAAATATTCAGATTAGCATGGTAAAGTGCTGTAATCATTCCCATTGATATTTATGTTGTGAAAGCTTTTTCAACAGTAGGGAGATTCTCATCTGGATTCTTATCACTTTCTTTTATTTCCCTTTTTTTGTACCAGAAAGGTAAAGCTGCCTATACTTTTAAAGCTTTAGCATTAGGAGAAGCACTGTGTACTAAAATGAGTCCATTGCAACAAAAACCCCAAAATCAGTGGATTATCCTTTCTTTTCTGATGCAAATGCATTACACGGAGGCCAAAGTTTATCAGCCGCAGCCAGTACTGGCCATAGCTCATTAACTGTTCTGCACTTTCAGATCAGAGACTGTAGAAAAGAAGAGAGACTGTTTACAGTTAATATTAGGGGGTGGAGTGGTACGTGTACATATCCCAAATGGTTAGGTGCAGGATAGTCTTAATGACTTCAGTAGTTGTTAGGATTCAGTTGTTGTCAGGTCTACTGTGTACTCCCAAAATGATATCCTAGAGCACAGGTTCAACCTAGACTGCATTTAAGTCTTCTCTTTAAAAAGCCCTAGTTAAGACACGCACACGAGATTTTTTTACTCACACCCTGCACAATGGACAATGAGTGATGGTAGTGGTTAGCAGGCGGTCTCCACTGACTACAGTACTATGCAAAAGTCTCAATCCACTACTCATTTCTTCATAATCTGCTAGGAAAACTGGAAATTTAGTGAAACGTGTAAAATTATATGGAAAAGCAGTATACAAGGAAAAAACAGAGTTTATACAAGCTAATAAAGTCAATATTTGGTAAAACCACCTTTATTTTTCAATACAGCTCGAACTCTCTTAAGCAGCTTTCTTGTAATTTTGTTAAGTAGTCTTCAGGAATAGTTCTCGAGGTTTTACGACGCACATTTAAAAACTCTTCTGTGGATGTTAGCTGTGTTTTATTGCTCTGTCAAATTGATCCCACACTCGCTCGGTCAAGAATGTTGAGGAGTGCGGCCAATAGTTTGAAATGAAACTGTTGTCAAAATACGTTTGAAGCAAAAACTTCAAGCCTGGACTCATCACTCATCACTGCTGCCACTGATTTTTCAGTCCAATTTTTTGTGTTATTATACCTAATGCCTTGGGTTTGTCTGCTTTCCCTGCCTTACGAAGCCTTCTTGACAGCCAATCTTCCATTGAGACCATTTCCGATATGGCTTTGACAAACATTAGATTGATCAACTCTGCTGGATTCTTTTCCTGCTTTGCCAGGACATGACTTCCAGATACTGCAGATACTGTTTTAGGGCTGAAACTTCTTCTTTTGTTCTTCACTGAAAATGAGTGAAAAAAGAAGTCAAACAAAAAACTTTTAAAACCTTTCAGAAAGTCTTGAGAACTATTGCTGGCTCCTTGGAAAAAATATAAAAAATAAGGAGTGGCTCAAGATTTTTGCATGGTATTTGAGAGTGCAACTGACATTTTATCTAAGTCAGTAAATACAAAATAATACAGAACAAACTAGGGTAAAAATGTACACCATTGTCTCCTTTCTGATATGAGACCATGAGATGTCTTATCACTTGCAGGCTTGAGACTGGCCAACATTTCAGCATGGGTTATATTTCCACCCAATGCTTTGACATGCTCTTGACAACATGTTATAAGAATTAATGGCATACATATGGACGACTCATCGGATAGCTAGTGTGACTGCGTTAGCCACTAGCTTTCTAGATCTACATTAGAGAGTCTCTAACCATCTCATGTAGGAATGTTACTAGTCTTGAGGCCTTAAAGAGGTATTTTATATATATATATATATATTAGGGGTGCAACGATACACAAAATTCACGGTTCGGTTCGATACTTTGGTGTCACGGTTCGATATTTTTTTGATACAAAAAAAAATGTTCATGCCTTTTTAATTTGTCATTTATTAAATTTATAAATATATATTTTAACTCAAAAGTACAGTTTTTAAATTTAACCCTAACCCTTGTGCGTGTTTTTTATTTTGACAGCGAATGCGCACCTGCGGACCACTTATGTGCAGCCCTGGTTATTTAGCTCGTCATAATGCAGCCACAGAAATTATTTTGTCCATGAAACCATAAAGCTGCACTTTCTTTTTGCCTTATAGTCTCATTTGTCATAACTTCTCCGTTTTGTGGTAAGCTTTTCTTTGGCTGTCATTTCTTCACCCTGACCTGTCTTATTTGGCTCAGCAGAACTAAAATATATATCTGTCTGTGAAGGTTCTCAATCATCCAGGTCATCGTAGTGAAATATATATCCTGCCGCACTCACATAAGCTCAGCGATTCTCTGCGCGATCAACCTCTCACATGTTTAAGCTGCGGGAGATTTCACTTGTCATGTTTGCATAGTAAGCTAACGATTAATAAGACGATGTCAGAGGAATTGGTGCACAAATTATCATCACTCACAGATCAGTGCTGTCGCTCTCTATACACAGTTCGCACGATTGCAAAGTGAAAGCAAAAAAACAAGCGCAAATTCAAACGCGACTTCAATATGTCACATATTGACAGTGGCTCACCGATGCCAATGACATAATTACCCAGCTACATTTCTGAAAGAATGCAAAAGCATTGACATATATTTTTCCTTCCTACAATAGCCCGACTGAAAAAATCGCTAGCCCCAGGACGTCGGGCTAGCGATATTGCAAGCCCTGTATCTGATTGAGGAATCACTCATCTTTGGAAAAGAGAGTTTATTACAGAGAAATGTCTCTTTCCAAAATAAAAGCTATACTATCCGCTTCTTCTGGGCTATATTCTCAGCAGCATAAGGAGAATCATGTGCTAACAGCTGTCTAAATGACTCGGCTAAAGTTAGTAGCATGCTTGTTGTTTTTGTCTTTGCACTAGGATGATGTTGGCGTAAATGTGCAGTCATATTCGTTGTGTTCCCACTAGTGCTTTCAGGTTAATCTCGTTGAAATGACCTTAACGCCACAACATGGCAAATCTCCGTTAACGACCTACCGCCGATCGCCCCGTGCATGGGGCTAGACGGCCAACACGTTAACGAGCTAACTGCGCTAACACACTAGTTCCCACCCATGTAATTGAGCATTGCATGGCACATCCAACATACTGTTTTACTTTAGTCCATGACTCGCTTACCTTCAGGGTCATACGTCACATGAAAACCAAAATAATTCCAAACGCCAGATCTGAATGAGGGTGGGGGAGGTCCATGTTGCAAGGGGAGCTCAGCTTAACTTCTGTCTTGCTAGCTTGCCCTGCGCTCTTCCTTCTGACTATGCTGTCTGTGTTGAGCGCTCAGTGGATCTGCGCTCGACAGTGCAGCCTAGGCGGAGTAGGGGTATATTAGGGGTGCAACGATATTCGTTGCACCCCTAATATATATATATATATATATATATATATATATATTAGGGGTGCAGCGATATTCGTATCGATATTGAACCGTTCGATACAGTGCTTTCGGTTCGGTACGCATATGTATCGAACAATACCATCCATCCATCCATTTTCATCCGCTTTGTCCGGGGCCGGGTCGCGGGGGCAGCAGCGCCGGGTCGCGGGGGCAGCAGCCTAAGCAAAGAGGCCCAGACCTCCCTCTCCCCAGCCACCTCCTCCAGCTTATCCGGGGGAATACCAAGGCGTTCCCAGGCAAGCCGAGAGATATAATCTCTCCAGCGTGTCCTGGGTCTGCCCCGGGGCCTCCTCCCGGTGGGACATGCCTGGAACACCTCACCCAGGAGGCGCCCAGGGGGCATCCTTGTCAGATGCCCGAACCACCTCAGCTGGCTCCTTTCGATGTGGAGCAGCAGCTGCTCTACTCTGAGCCCCTCCCGGATGGCCGAACTTCTCACCCTATCTCTAAGGGAGAGGCCAGCCACCCTTCGGAGGAAGCTCATTTCTGCCGCTTGTATCCGCGATCTCGTTCTTTCGGTCACTACCCACAGCTCGTGGCCATAGGTGAGGGTAGGGACGTAGATCGACCGGTAAATTGAGAGCTTCGCTTTTACACTCAGCTCCCTCTTCACCACGACGGACCGGTGCAGCGTCCGCATTACTGCAGCTGCAGCCCCAATCCGTCTGTCGATCTCCGGCTCCCTTCTCCCATCACTCGCGAACAAGACCCCGAGATACTTGAACTCCTCCACTTGGGGCAGGAACTCATCCCCGACCCGGAGTGGGCACTCCACCCTTTTCCGGCTGAGAACCATGGCCTCAGATTTGGAGGTGCTGATCCTCATTCCCGCTGCTTCACACTCGGCTGCGAACCACTCCAGTGCGAGCTGGAGGCCCTCACCCGATGAAGCCAACAGAACCACATCATCTGCAAAAATCAGAGATGAGATTCTGAGGCCACCAAAGCGAAAGCCCTCCGCCACTTGGCTGCGCCTAGAAATCCTGTCCATAAAAATTATGAACAGAACCGGAGACAAAGGGCAGCCCTGGCGGAGCCCATCATCCACCGGGAACGAGTCCGACTTATTGCCGGCAATGCGAACCAAGCTCTTGCAACGGTTGTATAGGGATCGAATGGCCCGTAGCAATGGGCCAGACACCCCATATTCCCGCAACACCTCCCACAGGACACCCCGAGGGACACGGTCGAATGCCTTCTCCAAGTCCACAAAACACATGTAGACTGGTTGGGCAAACTCCCATGCACCCTCAAGTATCCTGGAGAGGATAAAGAGCTGGTCCAGTGTTCCGCGACCAGGACGAAAACCGCATTGTTCCTCCTGTATCCGAGGTTCGACTAACGGACCCTGGCATAGACTTTCCCAGGGAGGCTGAGGAGTGTGATCCCCCTGTAGTTGGAACACACCCTCCGGTCCCCTTTCTTGAAGATGGGGACCACCACCCCGGTCTGCCAGTCCACAGGTACTGCCCCTGATCTCCACGCAACATTGCAGAGGCGTGTCAACCAGGACAGCCCTACAACGTCCAGAGCCTTCAGGAACTTGGGGCGGACCTCATCAACACCAGGGGCTCTGCCACCAAGGAGTTGTTTAACTGCCTCAGTGACCTCGCCCCCGGAAATTGGCGGGTCATTCCCCTCATCCCCAGACTCTGCTTCCTCCTCGGAAGACGTGTCAGTGGGATTAAGGAGGTCCTCGAAGTATTCCTTCCACCGCCTGACAATTTCTCAGTCGACGTCAGCAGCGCTCCGCCAGCACTATACACAGTGCAGGTAGAGCACCGCTTTCCCCTCCTGAGACGTCTGACGGTTTGCCAGAATCTCTTCGAGGCAGCCCGAAAGTCTTTTTCCATGGCCTCTCCGAACTCCTCCCACACCCGAGTTTTTGCTTCAGCCACTGCCCGAGCCGCATTCCGCTTGGCCTGTCGATACCTGTCGGCTGCCTCCGGAGTCCCACAGGCTAACCAAGCCCGATAGGACTCCTTCTTCAGCCTGGTGGCTCCCTTCACCTCTGGTGTCCACCATTTGGTTCGGGGATTACCACCACGGCAGGCACCAAGCAACCACCTTGCGGCCGCAGCTCAATGCAGCAGCTTCGGCAATGGAGACGCTGAACATGGTCCATTCGGACTCAATGTCCCCAGTCTCCCTCGGAATGCTGTTGAAGCTCTGCCGGAGGTGTGCGTTGAAGATCTCGCGGACTGGGGCCTCTGCTAGACGTTCCCAGCACACCCTCACTACGCGTTTAGGTGCACCAGGTCTGTCCAGCGTCTTCCCCCGCCACCTGATCCAACTCACCACCAGGTGGTGATCAGTTGACAGCTCAGCCCCTCTCTTTACCCGAGTGTCCAGAACATATGGTCGCAGGTCTGCTGATACGATTACAAAATCGATCATCGACCTACGGCCTAGAGCATCCTGGTGCCACGTGCACTTATGGACACTCTTATGTTCGAACAGGGTGTTCGTTATGGCCAAACTGTGATTAGCACAGAAGTCCAATAACAGAGCACCGCTCGGGTTCAGATCAGGGAGGCCGTTCCTCCCAATCACGCCCCTCCAGGTCTCGCTGTCGTTACCCACGTGAGCATTGAAGTCTCCCAGCAGGACAACAGAGTCTCCAGGTGGAGCACCCTCCAGCACCCCCCCCCCCCCCCCAGGGACTCTAAGAAGGCTGGGTACTCTGAACTGCCACTCGGCGCATAAGCGCAGATGACAGTCAGGACCCGTTCCCCGACCCTAAGGCGCAGGGAACAAACCCTCTCGTCCACCGGGAAAAACCCCAACGTACCGGCAGCAAGCCGAGGGGATATTAGAATACCCACCCCAGCCCGCCGCCTCTCACCAGGGGCAACTCCAGACTGAGACAGAGTCCAGCCCCTCTCCAGGAGACTGGTTCCAGAGCCCAAGCCATGCGTAGAGGTGAGCCCGACTATATCTAGCCGGTACCTCTCAACCTCACGCACTAACTCAGGCTCCTTCCCCACCAGAGAGGTGACATTCCATGTCCCTATTGCCAGTCTTGGCAGCCGGGGGTCAGTCCGCCAGGGCCTCCGCTCCTGGCCGCCACCCGGCACACAATGCACCCGACCCCTATGGCGCCTCCTGCGGGTGGTGGGCCTGCGGGAGGATGGGCCCATGTCTCCTCTTCGGGCTGTGCCCGGCCGGGCCCCATGGACTAAGGCCCGGCCACCAGACGCTCGCCCTCGGGCACCCTCCCCGGGCCTGGCTCCAGGGCGGGGCCCCGGTAACCCTATCCCGGGCAGGGTGAACTGTTCCCTCGATGTCCTTTTCATAAGGGTCTTATGAATCGCTCTTTGTCTGGTCCCTCACCCAGGGCCAATTTGCCATGGGAGACCCTACCAGGGGGCAAAAGCCCCCAGACAACATAGCCCCTGGGATCCCTGTGACACACAAACCCCTCCACCACGATCAGGTAGCGATTCAAGGAGGGGATCGAACAATACAACATTTGTAATTTATTTTATCAACTTTCCTTCTGACGATGCTGTCTGTGTTGAGAGCTCAGTAAATCTGCGTTCGACTACTCCGCCTAGGCTGCACTGTCGAGCGCAGATCCACTGAGCGCTCAACACAGACAGCATAGTCAGAAGGAAGAGCGCAGGGCAAGTTAGCAAGACAGAAGTTAAGCTCCCCTTGCAACATGGACCTCCCCCACCCTCATTCAGATCTGGCGTTTGGAATTATTTTGGTTTTCATGTGACGTATGACCCTGAAGGTAAGCGAGTCATGGACTAAAGTAAAACAGTATGTTGGATGTGCCACGCAATGCTCAATTACATGGGTGGGAACTAGTGTGTTAGCGCAGTTAGCTCGTTAACGTGTTGGCCGTCTAGCCCTATTAACGGAGATTTGCCATGTTGTGGCGTTAAGGTCATTTCAACGAGATTAACCTGAAAGCACTAGTGGGAACACAACGAATATGACTGCACATTTACGCCAACATCATCCTAGTGCAAAGACAAAAACAACAAGCATGCTACTAACTTTAGCCGAGTCATTTAGACAGCTGTTAGCACATGATTCTCCTTATGCTGCTGAGAATATAGCCCAGAAGAAGCGGATAGTATAGCTTTTATTTTGGAAAGAGACATTTCTCTGTAATAAACTCTCTTTTCCAAAGATGAGTGATTCCTCAATCAGATACAGGGCTTGCAATATCGCTAGCCCGACGTCCTGGGGCTAGCGATTTTTTCAGTCGGGCTATTGTAGGAAGGAAAAATATATGTCAATGCTTTTGCATTCTTTCAGAAATGTAGCTGGGTAATTATGTCATTGGCATCGGTGAGCCACTGTCAATATGTGACATATTGAAGTCGCGTTTGAATTTGCGCTTGTTTTTTTGCTTTCACTTTGCAATCGTGCGAACTGTGTATAGAGAGCGACAGCACTGATCTGTGAGTGATGATAATTTGTGCACCAATTCCTCTGACATCGTCTTATTAATCGTTAGCTTACTATGCAAACATGACAAGTGAAATCTCCTGCAGCAAGCTTAAACATGTGAGAGGTTGATCGCGCAGAGAATTGCTGAGCTTATGTGAGTGCGTGTGTAAAACCAGCAGCATATATATTTTAGTTCTGCTGAGCCAAATAAGACAGGTCAGGGTGAAGAAGTGACAGCCAAAGAAAAGCTTACCACAAAACGGAGAAGTTATGACAAATCAGACTATAAGGCAAAAAGAAAGTGCAGCTTTATGGTTTCATGGACAAAAGAATGTGCAGTCATATTCGTTGTGTTCCCACTAGTGCTTTCAGGTTAATCTCGTTGAAATGACCTTAACGCCACAACACGGCAAATCTCCGTTAACGACCTACCGCCGATCGCCCCGTGCATGGGGCTAGACGGCCAACACGTTAACAAGCTAACTGCGCTAACACACTAGTTCCCACCCATGTAATTAAGCATTGCGTGGCACATCCAACATATATATATATATATATGTTGGATGTGCCACGCAATGCTTAATATATTATATATATTATATATATATATATATATATATATATATATATTTTTTTTTTTTTTTTTTTGTTTTTTTTTTTATAATGTCACAAGAAACTGATTTTTAAAGTCTGTGCTTTATACTTATCCTGCAGGTTAACATTTCTCATTTTAAGGCATTGCAGTAACTGAGAACATAAAATCTTCTCTATTCAACATAAACTTAAAGGGTTGTTGCCTGTAGCTGATTCGGATTCACATATCAGCCCCAGGTCCCACCCTATGACTTTCTGCTGCATACACAATACTTGTTTCTTTGACTTTGGCTAATACAATTCAGAGATCTGAGGGCACTGAAAACCTGATTATGCTGCTCCGGCTTTCCACAACACTGCCCGACAGTCTGATGCTAAGTAAGTAAAGTGATTTGCTGCTGAATTAATATAGTCGTTGAATAATCTAATTAGGATGCGGTTACATTGACTGTCAGACTCTGTTAGACTTTCCTCCTTCTGCTCCCAGAGGACAGGAGGTTGTAAGCTGCCATAAGACACAGGGAGAGAGGCAGGGGTATTAATCAAACACACACCTGAATTTCATCTACTCATTTTTCATTCTGAAGAGAGTGGACGTAAATCTAAATGCACTTTATACCAGTTATTTACAGTGTGGTGTTACTATTACTGCAAAGCTGAAAGGGTTCAAATACACCATCACTTCTATAAATCACAGTATTAATATCATGCATGAGTACATTTTTCACTGTTAGAAATGTGTGTGTAAATTTAAAACTTGATGCACTGTTCCTTCTCCTGTTGAGATTTACAATATGAAAAGAATATTAAAAACAGCTTCAACAAAATTTTGTGTGGAAGTTTGGATTTGTTATTATATTAAAGCATATTTACCGTTTTTGCGTTCTTCTTTTAACATTTCAGATTTTTTTTTTTTTTTTTTAAATGGGGGTATTCAACTAGGTTATAGAACTGCATGGCAACTGTTTTGAGGGTAAATCCTTAAAAGCTTAAATATTGTGGTCACTTGGTAGAAACAATGAAGTGCATTGCACAAAAACTGCTTTTTGTTTGTATCTATTCTAGCCGTTAAAGCAGTTTTGAGTTTGATTAGATGTTTCCCACAGACTTAATTCTATTATCTAGACTCCAACTAGAGAATCACTGATTGCGGTTGTCCTGGTCAAAGCGTGACCTGCCAATACCACAGTTTTATATTGAATGCACAAAATAAATAATGAAAATTCCTCCAAAATGCAATAAGCTCTCTCACCACCGACCACCTTTACCTGAGATATTTTATTATGTCACATTTTATACAAACAAAGGCAAGTGTAAGGTGGTTTCCTGGTGGACCATCTGCAGTTTACTTTGGTAAAATTAGTATCTTCAATCACAGTGAAGCGCTTCCACACTAATGGGATGTTTGCATATGGTTGTGAATGTGCACAACACAAAGCAAAGCAGGACTAAATAACAGAGCAAGCACGTATCTCCGCTATGTGGTGCCTATCACTACCCATCAGCACAATATAAACAGGCAATATCTCACTGTGCTGTCTGGGGAGCTTCTTGAGCTCACAGCTAAAGCCAACCACTGCTAGCTACAGTCCAGGACAGACAGAATACAAACCACCAGGAAAAACATAGCAGCATGGTTAATTAGCCCATACTAAAATATAAAGACAAGGGCAAAAGCAGTTGTCCACTAGTAAATAAAATATACATCATGAAATTTGCAAATTGATTAACAAAAAGAATAAATAATTTTTAAAAAATCAGTTTCAAGTTCTTACTTTTAGACTCGTGGGTTAGTCTGAATCTTTATCCGTAAAAATCAACCACGAAATTAACTTTAAACACACAAGATACTTCTAAAGATTGTTTGGTCAGTATGTAGACAAGTAGATGTGTAAGAATATTTTCCCCCTGAACTTAATTCCACTTAATAACTATATAACCCTTTCCTTTCTTTATCTGAGGAACAACAGTCAGCAGTGGGCAAAATGTGAAACATATAGCGGTTTAAAAAGCTGGAATTATATTAGTTTTTATCAGATGTGCATGTTACTTTTACTTTTTTGACATTTTTAAAGTAGTGATATGTTAAAACTTACACTGTAGGTACTCTTGATAATAGCTGGTAAATCATCTTTCTGGTTACAAAAGTGGTAAATTGTCTAAATTGTTTGTTTTGTCAGAACATAAATAACAGAGAAAACACTGTTTCTGAGTAAGATTAGCAACAGAAAGCTTGAAGGCTGAGGCAATCTTCAAATATCAAACTCAGATTCTCCTAAACCACTCTGCACTGCATGCCATTAATACATTGCTGTGATAAACCACTATAGTTTTGTACACAAACAAGCTGTTTTCTTACCCTTTTTAAAATAAATGTAGTGCTCTCAAAACATTGCTCAGAAATGTAGGAGGCTTTCAGCCAGCAGCCTGAGATATTTCCACGATATAAAACAAAGATAGGAAAACACGGTCACACATAGGGTTCACAGATTGTTCAGTGCAGATAACAAAAAGCCCAAAGGCAACAGCGAATTTTTCTCTTCCAAATAATTCAGAACAGAAAAATTCCAGGATGCAAAAAAAAAGGAGAGAAGAGCATTCATCAGAAAAACATTTGTTTATGTTAAACATCTATATGCCGCTCTGCAACAAACATTAATATGAATAACTAAAGAACTGCAACATATTTGCATCCCCTTCTAATACTGAAATAAAAAAAATGTTTAAGCTCATTTCAAGGAAAAGAAAACATGTCCTTAAAGTATGCATAAAATTAAAATCACATGGACTTTGAGAGGCCAATTTGCCATTATTTCCATGGTCATATCATGCATAACATAGACGAAGGTAGACATAGGATTAAATTAAGTCACTTTCAAATACTTTTTACTGATTCTTCCAAACAGGATTGGTAAAAGTTGCTTAATTAGCTATTTTGCATGATTTAATACAGACTTTCCATGGCTTCACCTACTCTCACTCACACAACACCTCGAGCAAATCACCAGTCACCATCTGTTTTATGACAATCTAACCCAAAAGTCCAAGGTGGAAAAGCAAGAACAATGGAACAGAACTACCTGCTGTGCAACAAGGACCACTCTAGATATTTAACTTTTTTTGTTTTATTAGAAGTCAGTCAACCCAACTGTAAATGTCAACAGAAATAGTATAATTAGAAAAACAAAGGGAGAAAAAAGGAAATGCAATTATATGGAAAACAGAAATGATAAAAGTGTGAATATTTCTGAAGATGAGTGATTATGTATATGGAGAACACAATAATCCACCTCATCATCACCCACTTGTGTTGTTCTTTGTAACTCCCTAAATCAGGAGCAAACCTCTCAGTAATGTAGCCATGTTGGAGACAATATCAAGCAGTAATTATTCTCAGGTCTTTTGGCTTTCTCTTGAGACTTTGTACATTTTCAGGAGAGGTTTCATTTGGTTGTTTTAAAAAACCTTCCTTGGACATGCTGTATTCTGGTAAAACGATTGGACATATTTTGTCAAGATAAGCCAGATATCCATTCATAAGTCAGTTAGCAGCCTGTGAAAAAGCAATAACAAAAACATGATACAAACTGGACCCGCCAACACAAGTAAGTAAGTGAAATTTAGTGATTCATAAGGTAAGAATTCAAGAGGAACAATGTTGAAAGGGACTTGCATGTCAAAGAGGGGTTGAAGACTAAAAACCACAAAGACAGAGAAATTCTGATTGTTCTGGGTTGCTGTAGTTATTATTTGGTTTTGTTCTTTTAAATGTGAAAGTAATCCAAAAAAAAGGGAGTGATGAAAAAAGTGTCAAGGAGAACAAAGTGAAAGGAGGTGAAATCAGTTTTTAGAAAATAACCTTTGACCTGAGACATCTACACTAACAAGAACAAAAAGTGTGAAGCAAAACTCTAGTGATCAAATGAAGTTGAATCCACAAGTCATTTAAAAAATAAAAAATAAAAATACTCCTTCACCCAGAGGAGTAAACAGCCACAACCACACAGTTCCTTTGTGCTGCCAACACAAAGGAACTCTGGCCTCAGCCATCTCCTCTCTGTCAGCTTAAGGACTCCCAGGCCTAATTGGTGAGTGGAGTCAGTCAAGAAGAGAAGAGAGCGAGAGAGAAATGCAACAACCCACGGTCGGTCTGTGGGGACATAACAGTGAATTTATAAGCAGAGACCGAGGTTTGAGATGTTTTAGAAACAGCATCAACATTTGACAATTTACCCATCAGGAAGCAGCGACAAATTCATTTTCATTGTTTCTTTCAAATACCCTTCCCTCAGTGTTCCTTGGTTCTTTTACATAAAAAACATGTTTGAGTATCAGTATCAGCCTTTATAAGTGATTGTGGAAATGGGCTCATTCAAATTTTATCCTCAACTTCTATTTACACATTATGTTAATATAGGAATTTGCATAGATTTTGGTCCATACTCACATGACATCATCACACAGTTACTGCAGGTTCGTCAGCTGCACATGCATGATTTGAATCCCCCATTCCACCACATCCCAAAGGTACTATGTTGGATTGGGATGTGGTGACTGCAGTGAACTCACCGCCATGTTAAAAGAAAAATCAGTTTGAAATGAAGGCAGGATGGATCTGTGCTTTCATGTTGTTTACAACAAACTCTGTCTCTACCATCTGAACATCACAGAACAATCAAGAATCATCAGGCAACATTTTTCCGAACTTCTACTGTCCAATTTTGGTGAGTCCATGTGAATTGTAGCTTCAGTTTCCTGTTCTTAGCTGACATGAGTGGCTGGATGCCACTCCTGTCAACCTGTTGTGCATTTAGAGATGCACTTCTGCACACCGTGATTGTAACAAGTGGCTATTTGAGTTACTGTCGCCTTCCTATCAGCTTGAAGCAGTCTGGTCATTCTGCTCGGACACAAACAAGGCATTTTCCCCTGAGAGAACTGCCGCTGACTGTGCCTGCATGTCTAAATGCACTCCGTTTTTTTTCCATTTGATTGGCACAAATATAAAAATCAGCTAATGAGCAGTTGAAAATTTGTACCTTAGATTATATATTATATTGTTTTTGTCATCTTATAATAATATGGCTTACGTAAAGAAGATGACTTGATTCACTGGAGAAAATAAAGGTGAGTGAATACAAATGTAATGTGATTAAATCTGTGATATTCACAACAAAAAACAAAAAGATATAGGTTACATTTGCTCAAAGCAGAAGACACTGGACATTTTCTTACGTAATCTCTCAGAATAAACATCCTGTCGTTATGGAACAATGTAAACAACTGATAGTGGCTGCTGCATACTACGGTGGAGAAATACTTTCTCGATAGGTTGAAAGGTTTCACAAACAAAAACCTCTCACAATCAAATTCAACAATTAAAAAAATCCACAACCTATGCTAAAACTGAAACTTTAAGAATAATAAAAATACAAGTAGTTTGTGCACAGACTATTTTTCAGGCAGGATGTTTTTTTCCTGTGTGAGATACTCGGCTATCATCGCTGCAGTCCTATTATTTGAATTAGTTTGCTTGCTTTTTACATGTGCAGCTATCCTGACAGTATCTGTAAGTGTAGGTGAACCACACAACAGCGCTGTGCCTGAATCCCAAGTAGACTCTGATGGAAGACTGAAGCTGCTGTACTGCTGCTTTGCATGTCGACACAGCATTAAACACAGGCAACATTTATTTAATATGACACAGCATGACTCGGTATTATATTCTTTATACGAATGATGCAAGGTATTAAAATATCTGAGTAGGTAGTAATCCTCTTAATGCAAACTCAGTCTTGAATGGACGTAACGTTAGAGGTTGTCAGTCTTCTGCTTTGCATTCGCCAGCACACAGATCCATGAAGCATTTAAGGTGAGAGGGATTTCTTTCCACCAGTCACTCAGCTCAAGAGACTGTCGACAAAAAATAAATAAAATAAAATAAAAATAGGGAAGTTATTCTCCTCACAGTCGAAGGAAACTTTTGCCTCCACTTCTGAAGAAAATGCGAGGACACCTCTCAAGGTGAGGGACTGTCCGCGAGAAGAATTTCATTAAACGAAAAAAGCAATTACTATCCGAGTGTAGGTAGCACAGTGTTTTCAGCCCACTGCAACTGAGGTCAGACATCCTCATTATGACCCATCCTCTTCATTAGTGTCCATCAGGGAAGTTTATATCACATACAATTTTGTTCTGTTTAAAATGCATAGACTGAAAGTAAAAAGAAGTAATCGGTTGTCTATATGGAGGGAATTGTTAAAGAAAACCACAAGGGTACTGAAACATATTCACATTAATTCTATGTGTCACTGTGACTACTACATTTATCTGAAACTATTGCAAAAAAAGTTTTAAGGAGTCCATTGCTCAATGAACATGTGATAACAGGGTCTGCAACCTGGCATCCAGATCAGTTTGATGTTAAATCCTATTAATATAGTGCTAGCTCAGTGTTCAAGCACTAATTGAAAATTGTGCCGTAGCACAGACAGAACAGCAGGGCTGCTTATGTTCAGCCACTTAGTTTGTTTTCCACGTCCAGCATAGAAGAAAAAAAACATATCGTATCTAACCTTGTTTACAGTGATGATTGATGTAACCAGCTTCAATAGCGGCCATAAGTGGATGAATATCAGCAAAGCAGGTAAAGATGTATTAGGTTATAACAGCTGGCTGGATGGAACATTTCTGTGTGGTTTCCATACTCTCCTTGTGTCAGTGCAGAATTTCTCCAGGTACTCCAGCTTCCCCCACAGTGCACAAACCTGCATGTTAAGTTAACTGCTGATTCTAAAAATCAGCCAAAGGTGCAAATGTGAAAGTGAATGGTTGGTTTTACTCTCTCTGTGTTACCCCTTCAATAGCCTGGTATGCCTACAGGGAGTGCAGAATTCTTAGGCAAGTTGTATTTTTGAGGAATAATTTTATTATTGAACAACAACCATGTTCTCAATGAACCCAAAAAACTCATTAATATCAAAGCTGAATGTTTTTGGAAGTAGTTTTTAGTTTGTTTTTAGTTTTAGCTATTTTAGGGGGATATCTGTGTGTGCAGGTGACTATTACTGTGCATAATTATTAGGCAACTCAACAAAAAACAAATATATACCCATTTCAATTATTTATTTTTACCAGTGAAACCAATATAACATCTCCACATTCACAAATATACATTTCTGACATTCAAAAACAAAACAAAAACAAATCAGCGACCAATATAGCCACCTTTCTTTGCAAGGACACTCAAAAGCCTGCCATCCATGGATTCTGTCAGTGTTTTGATCTGTTCACCATCAACATTGCGTGCAGCAGCAACCACAGCCTCCCAGACACTGTTCAGAGAGGTGTACTGTTTTCCCTCCTTGTAAATCTCACATTTGATGATGGACCACAGGTTCTCAATGGGGTTCAGATCAGGTGAACAAGGAGGCCATGTCATTAGTTTTTCTTCTTTTATACCCTTTCTTGCCAGCCACGCTGTGGAGTACTTGGACGCGTGTGATGGAGCATTGTCCTGCATGAAAATCATGTTTTTCTTGAAGGATGCAGACTTCTTCCTGTACCACTGCTTGAAGAAGGTGTCTTCCAGAAACTGGCAGTGGGACTGGGAGTTGAGCTTGACTCCATCCTCAACCCGAAAAGGCCCCACAAGCTCATCTTTGATGATACCAGCTCAAACCAGTACTCCACCTCCACCTTGCTGGCGTCTGAGTCGGACTGGAGCTCTCTGCCCTTTACCAATCCAGCCACGGGCCCATCCATCTGGCCCATCAAGACTCACTCTCATTTCATCAGTCCATAAAACCTTAGAAAAACCAGTCTTGAGATATTTCTTGGCCCAGTCTTGACGTTTCAGCTTGTGTGTCTTGTTCAGTGGTGGTCGTCTTTCAGCCTTTCTTACCTTGGCCATGTCTCTGAGTATTGCACACCTTGTGCTTTTGGGCACTCCAGTGATGTTGCAGCTCTGAAATATGGCCAAACTGATGGCAAGTGGCATCTTGGCAGCTGCACGCTTGACTTTTCTCAGTTCATGGGCAGTTATTTTGCGCCTTGGTTTTTCCACACGCTTCTTGCGACCCTGTTGACTATTTTGAATGAAACACTTGATTGTTCGATGATCACGCTTCAGAAGCTTTGCAATTTTGAGACCCTCTGCAAGATATCTCACTATTTTTGACTTTTCTGAGCCTGTCAAGTCCTTCTTTTGACCCATTTTGCCAAAGGAAAGGACGTTGCCTAATAATTATGCACACCTGATATAGGGTGTTGATGTCATTAGACCACACCCCTTCTCATTACAGAGATGCACATCACCTAATATGCTTAATTGGTAGTAGGCTTTCTGTCATGGTCCCTGTGCCTCACCAGCTGATTCTGTATTAGGCAACATGTTTTCTCTCTCTCTCTCTCTCCTGCCGGGGCGATGCTCATTATGGGCTCCCGCCCCTGGCCCACGCACCTGCTGCCGATCGGGATAATCACAAGGCCGATTTAAGACAGCAGCACTGTGTCACTCGTCGCTGGATCGTTGAGTTATCAGCATCTATCCCGGACCTTTCCCTGCCTGCCTGTCATCCCGTGGACGAGTGAGTGGATGGTGTTTCCCCAGTGTGGGGAGTGAAGAGAGAGAGCCTTTGGAGGACGTCAGATTCCCGTCTTTTCCCTCACATACCCCGGAACCCTGGACCCCCCTCCCCTCCCTCCAGCACTTTGTAAATAGCATCACCTGGTGTCGTTGTGTAAATAAAATCTGTAAATCCTGTAAGGAGTCCCGGTCTGCGCCTGAGTCCGTTAACTGAAACCTGACACTTTTGAGCCTGTACAGCTTGGAGTAAGACAACATGCATGAAGAGGATGATGTGGACAAAATACTCATTTGCCTAATAATTCTGCACTCCCTGTAGAGTGCACCCTGTCTCTCGCCTGTGTCTCTGTATGGACAAAATGTGTTTCTTCCATCGTATTTATTTCAAATAAATACAATTACTGCAGTATAATAGAGCATGTCCACTGAAGCTTAACGATTGGGACCATTTCTTACATTTTCTTATCATTATTATCTTATAATTTCTTATCATTTTGCCCCATTTTCTGGTCAATTTTCTACTTCTTTCCTATAAGTTTCTGCATTTTGAACTTTTGACTTTTATATCTGTATTTGTATCTGTATATGAGATATATCTATATCCATCTATATCTCAAAGTAAGTGTCTTTTTTGTACAAGATGACTTGATGAAACCTGTTCAGCTTGCTCTGACTGGAAATAGAAAATATTAACATATTCTAACAGCTGCAGAGACCCATGTCCTGTCTCTTTTAGACAAATTGATGCAGTAAGATTCACGAAGCAATCTATGTCTGCAACTGTAGGCAATAGCCTTATTGTGCACTGCCTATATGGCTGGGTAATTTATATATTCTGCAGACATGGGCATGAGCTCTTCACTGTATGACTCAAATAAACCGTAAAAAGCTGAAGTGATTTGTTTAGGAAGATCATAGAGACCAAGAAATGTTAAAAATCACACTTTTCAGGAGGAAATGCACATTTTCAGTTAAGAATTAAGAGATTTTTTCACTCTCTTGTTAGTCAAAACTTTCACCCTCGGTGATTTTCTTTTTAAAAAGCCTTTATCACTGTCATCTGTGCACAGCTGTAGATTTGACTACAACTGCTGCTTGTTATTCATGGGTGAATTTGTAGGAAGCTTTTTAAACTTCACCATCACTCTACAGGTAAGTTCTTGGAAGCAGGACAGTGAGTCCAAATGTGTTATGTGTAAGAAAAATGTTCCTCAAGCTGAGACTCCAGCAGCTCTCAGCCCTTCTAACAGCATCCTAAAACACTGACCCGAGTGGTTAAAGTGCCTTTTTATTCAGTGACACCCAACCCAGTGTCTGCAGTGAAAAGTCTGCAGATTTTCATTCCAACTTAACATGTCATAGTAGCAGATTTCTCGGATTTCAGTTTCTCTAAATTGAGCTGCTAATGCTTGATAATGCATTCATACAATGAAACAAGCGCTCAGTAGCAATAAAATTGAACGGTAAGATCAAAACTGAAATGTTTTTGAGGAAATGTGGCCTCACATTTGTATCCCTCTCTGCCTTTTTCTTTAAATCACTGATTACTTTACGTAACAGTAAACCGACTGTACTTATATAGCACTTTTCCACTCTATTTGAGCACTCAAAGTTCTTTTTCACTACGAGCTTCCTTCACAAAAGCAGTTTTTTCGATGCTTAAATGCTTTCACTCAATCTCCAACAGATGCATCAGCAGCAAATCGGAGTGTAGCTTGCCAGCGGAAACTTGGACATGCAGACTGGAGGAAAGAACAAACTTTCTTCACTGTAAATATAAAAATTCAATAAAGATAAAAATGCAAAACCAGTCAGACGATTCTACAAACATTCCTTTGCATGGTTTAGGAAGCAAAACATGGGCCAGAAAAAGCCTGCAAACATCAGTGTTTTAATTTCCTTCTTGACAGAAGGAGGACACCGATTGAAGAGATTTTTAACCGTTAAATCAGGGCAAAAAAATCAAAAACATGCCCAATGGAAATTGGCTAATAAACGTACTTCAAATGAAGGTTAAAAGCAAACAAAATCATGCTAATGTGAGTTAAATGTACAGTATAGGTTTTATTCTTTGTGATGACATCTGCACAATGAAAAGCTGGTGACACAAACACTGTTCAACATTTGCTAGATGGTTAAATGCAAAAAGCTGCAAATGAATATAATAATGAGCATTGTTTCCTCAAAGAAGCTATTATATCGAGTAATCTTCAGTGAGAGTCGACTATAATTTATGTTTTAGTAAAAAGAATCTGGCCGGCATTGCTTCTCTGAAAGTGCACTTTACTTCGCAGTTTCACGACTATTAGCTCAGAACTAATTATTTGCATTGGTTTTTACTTTCCTGGGTTCCCTGGCCTTTTCCCTAGGATCTGTTTCATCACAGTGAGTCTAGCCTCAGGCATTTCCTTTCTCCACTCAAGTGTACGAGAGACTAAGCATGCGTTTTACGTGGTGGAGTTTCAGAGGGGTATAGAGAGGAAGATTTTTTTTGCTGTTTAAAAAAGAAGAAACTTTTTTCCTGTCAGAAATTAATGCCTCAAAAGCCTCCCAACCAATGCACTCTAAAACCATCATTCATCTCTTGCAGAGCTGAAAGCTAAAGTTAAATAAATGATGACATTTATGAGACGCACACCTGTGAACCCCCAACACATTTGTCACTCAGAAAATAGAGGAAAAAAACATGCCACTGCTAAGACTAGTATGTCTTCTTGAAACTAGAAAAATAATCACATTAGTCTTTTTTATTTGTCCTCCCACCACTTCCATCTCTGTCTTCTTCACCACAGTCATTATGTCTCAATGATCCCCTCTCAGTCCAATTCTCCCTCTGTCTCGCCCTCCCTGCCAAAGTGCCTCTCTCGGCAACAGTAATTCTCATTAATTATCACTGCAGGCATGTTCCGGTGCCAGAGAGCCCCAGGTGTCGAGCCTCGGTCAAACCTCCCTGTTCCTGTTAGGGGGGAGTCAAGCTTTTCTGGAACAGGCAGGGGGTTAGACATCTTTACCACCCATCAGTGCAACAGAGCTTAACTTTATCTCAGAGATAGGGGCAGATTAATGAGCTGGTTTCACTGATTATACAACTAGAGTGTGATTGTGGAGGCCACAGTCAGGTTTTTTTTTTTTTCCAGCGGGAGATACACAAAGAGATTGTTGCTCCTTCACGTCAAAAGGAGCCAAATGGATGGTTCAGGCATCTGGAATAAAACCAGAACTCACTAGACAAATTGTGTCATTTGTTTATCCTGGTAGCACAATGGGATCGGGAATGCCCTGCTCAGTCACTGCACCCTGACTTCAGGAGGGAGGATGGATGGATGAATGAATGAATGGATGGATGGATGTTCATCTTGCACTTTTTTAACAAATGGGTTCTTGATTCAATCAGTCTGCACTGATTTTATTCACATACTCTGTATGTATTGCATTTGGCTGTTATTTTTGGTCAAGCTACTTTCTTTAAACTCCTCTGCTGTAAGCTTCAGTGTGTGTGTATACATGTGTCCATGTGAAAATGCCCTCCCTTTAACCCACACCTAGCAGAAGGATGTCAGCAATAGAGAAAACAGTGAAGTGAAACTAACTTTCCTCAAGTTCAAGACAACTTAAAACCTCACAAGGTATACCAGGGAGAAATTTTATTTGAGTTCATTAACATGGTGTCAGTTGTCAGGTGCCGTTTCATCAAGATGAAACCTGAGTATCTGATCAGTAAATATAAGATTAAGTAAGTTACACTGAGCGATCTCCATCATATTTGGGTGATTCAAAGCCATGAAAGACCAATGGTTTTGTTGTCTATTCCCTCAATTATTTCTAAAATTAGCAAATATAATACATTTATTTAAAATATAGAGGTATGATGGGTGTCACCAGGTAGGGAGTTTGGTACTGACTAGAGTATTTTTGGGGTGTAAAGCCAGTCTCACAAAGGCAGCTGCTGGTCCTTTCTGGACTGCCTCCAATGCAGGTAATTCAAGGCACAGAGGAAAATAGAGGTCTGCGCTGTAGTAGATTTACCATGAGTGACAGAGAGCTGAAACTGACAGCGAATTCTCTGCACTGCAGACAACTTGACTGTAAGCAACTGAGAGTTAAAGGCAGCTGCAGGCTGTCATTAATAATCTTTCAAAGAAAACCTTGTGAGTTTTACTTCCTTTAGACTCCTGTTGTTGACCACAGATTCTCCTGCAGTCAACTTGGCTCAAAGTGAACCAAACAGGAAGAAAGTTTGAGCTTTTAGGGATGGCACGGTAAAAACAAGAAGTACACTTTATAACAAGAACAAAAAAAAGAGTGTTTCATACTGTAGTTGTTGTGTTTACATACACTGCTAAGATGGTGAAGGGTTGCTTACAAGGGGGACTGAATATGAACATATACTCAGTTACCAGTAGGGGGCTCTGTGACTAAGGATGATGGAAGGAGAGAAGAAGTGAAGTGTATGGTGAGATGTAAAATGGCGAACTACTGCTGAATATATACGTTCCATTACAAACCAAGCCGTCTCCGTTCTTCTGTCGAAACACCACAAATTGGCGACGAGGATGAGTGCATCAGTTCCGAGTCCACCATCTTTTCTTCCACATGTGGGTGAGCCGCCGATTCCATTTACTACATGGCGGAAAATATTCGACAATTACATGCTAGTAATCAATGCCACGGGAGACGCATGGCCGGATGCTAGGAAACGCGCGGTTTTGCTACACTGCTTGGGCCCGGAGGGACAGCGGTTATTCTACACGTTACCGGAGCAAGGTGATACATATGCTGACGCCATGAGCACACTGGAGAAGCACTTTGTGCCGAAAGTGAATGTCGTGGCGTGCCGTCATACATTCAGACAGCGTATGCAACGAGCGGATGAGACTGTTTCTCAGTATGTGGTGGCTCTGAGAGCATTAGCTTCATCTTGTAACTTTGGACAAATGGAAAGTGAAATGATAAGAGATCAGTTGATCTCCAATGCTCATCTCAGCGCTGTGAAAGACAAACTGTTACTGGAGGATGAACTCACACTGGATAAGGCTCTAACTATTGCGAGCCAGGTAGAAGCAGCAGTCAAAAACGCTACTCTACTCTCCACACCCGGCTCGTGTCCGACCGCGCCTGTTCAGACAGTCGACGCGGCAAGTTCCCACTCTCACCAGAGGAGAGGACCTCGCCCCGCTAAAGGCTGCACTCCAGACCAACGCAAATGGGGAGGTTCAAAGCAGCAGCAGCGGAAGTGCTTCAGGTGTGGTTCTCACAAGCACTTAGCTAATGATAAAAACTGCCCGGCTGCTTCTTCAAAATGCAATAACTGCGGGAAAAAGGGACATTTTGCCAAGGTATGTAAGTCGTCAGTCAGTGAAGTGAGAGAAGTAGTGGTTCCAGAATTGGCAGTACTGTGCGTGCAAGATGCTAAAATGATGGCAGCTATTCAAGATAAGCTTACCTGCACTGTCGACATTGAAACTGTACAAGGTGGCTCTAGGACAGTAGAGCTGATAGTAGACACTGGAGCTTCTGTGTCTATTCTGCCAGAAACTATCTACAGACAGTATTTTGCAGACTGTTCACTGGTGCGACCTAAAGTCAAACTAGTTACTTATGCTAAAGATGAGTTGGCTGTGATGGGTTGTCTGCCTGCATCAGTTGCACTGCATGCACAGAATGAAAAAGTTCCTGCTTCCTTCTACATTGTCAAAGCTGGTTCCCCGCTATTAGGCCTCGACCTCATTAGAGCACTGAACGTCTGCATCGTCGGAGGCAAAGTGGACCGTATTCAGGATGAAACTGCAGATGAGCCGGATTCGTCTAACCAGAAGTCTGCTGTGTACAATGTTGATCCTATTCCACCAGCTCAACTTGGATGTGTTAAAGGGTTCATCCATAAAGTACAGGTAAACAACAATGTGCGGCCTGTACGCCAAAAGCTGAGACGCCTGCCATTAAGTGTACGTACAGAGGTGTCAGCAGAACTCTCTCGCTTACTCAAAGCTGGCATAATTGAAAGGATCCATGCAGCTGAGTGGGTGAGTCCTTTGGTCGTGGCCAGAAAGCGAAAAAAGGAGTTGAGACTGTGTGTTGACCTTCGTGAACCCAATAAGAGCATTATTGCTGACTGCCATCCTCTTCCTCATATGGAGGATCTGTTTTCTGACTTGGCAGGTGCCACTCACTACAGCCAGATTGACCTCAGCTCAGCATACCACCAATTACCTTTGCATCCGGAGAGCCGCAAGCTGACTGCTTTCATCACTCATGAGGGACTGTTCCAGTTCACACGTGTCCCATTTGGCCTAGCATCAGCACCTTCGGCGTTCCAGAAAATGATGCAAACGGTCCTGAAAGATCTGCCTGGTGTTCGCAACTACTTGGATGACATCATCGTCTACGGAACATCAAAGGAGGTGCATGATACACGCCTGCAAGCTGTTCTCCAACGTCTCAGAGATGTCGGCCTGCAGATTAATGCTGGGAAAAGTTCCTTCTGCCAGTCACACATCACATTCCTGGGCCATGTAATCTCAAAGGAAGGCCTACGTCCAAGCCAACATCACCTTACTGCTATTGCTGAGGCTCCTGCTCCAAAGGATATGGCTGCATTGCGCTCGTTCCTGGGTTTGTCATCCTGGTTCAGTAAATTTATTCCAGATTATGCTACACTGGTGGAACCACTGCGACAGTTGCTGAAAACAGACATGAAAGTCGAACTCCAGTGGAACGAGGCAGCACATGAGAGCTTCAGTAACCTGAAAAAACTCCTTCTGGAAAGTCCCGCACTTGCCGTCTATGACCCTGACTTACCTGCTTTTATCACCACAGACGCATCAGACTATGGGCTAGGCGCTGTGTTGACACAGTTACATCCAGATCAAGTGGAGCGGGTTGTGGCGTTCGCCTCCCGAACACTGTCTCCTGCTGAAAGAAAGTACTCCACCACAGAAAAGGAGGCGTTAGCCTGTGTCTGGGCGGTGGAAAGATGGCGTACATATGTATGGGGCCGCAGATTCACACTTCGTACTGACCACCAAGCTCTTACTACCCTTCTCAGCACCAAAGGTATGAACAGAGCGGGCATGAGAATCGCACGATGGTCTGCAAGGCTGATGTGTTTTCAGTATGATGTGCAGTACCGTCCTGGTGTTCAGAATGTCATCGCAGACTGCCTCTCACGGGTTCCCCTGATGTACTCCAGCACTGACATTGATGCTGAAAAAGACCTTCTCTTGGAGATAGCTGAAGTTTCTCCTCTCTTGACAGCGACACCGTTGACGGATTTTAAAGCTGAATGTGAGGACTGCCCTGACCTTTCTCTGCTGCAACAGGTTATCCGCTCAGGCTGGCCTAAGGTGAAAAGGTCTCTCCCACCTGAGATACAGCCGTATTTCCTGGTGCGACATGAACTTGCTGTGGAATCACCGTTGGTTTTCCGGGGGACACGTCTGGTGGTCCCAAGGTCCCTGCGGGAAAAGGTGATATGCCTCGCACACGAAGGTCACCAGGGCATAGTTCGCACAAAGCAGCGGCTCAGAGAGCTTTACTGGTGGCCATGCATGGATACTCAAGTCCATGCGATTCTGTCATCGTGCTCAGTCTGTCAATTGTGTGACAAAACGGCCAAAACTGCTCCTACTCCCTTACAGCCGGTTCAGTTTCCAGATGGTCCCTTTCAGCATGTGGCCGTTGACATTGTTGGACCTTTTGACCGCGGGTCGCAGGACTGCAGGTTTGCCATCACACTGGTCGATTACTTCAGCAAATGGCCAGAAGTAGCCTTTACTTCATCAGCTACTACAGACACTGTGATTAGGTTCTTGTCTTCAGTTTTTGCACGGGAGGGAAAGCCTTGTGAGCTTACCACAGATAATGGACCACAATTCACTTCATCTGCCTTTGCTGATTTCCTGACGGAAAGGGGCATCAAGCACATCAGAACAAGTGTGTATCACCCTCAAGCGAACGGGTGTGTTGAAAGATTCAACAGAGTGCTGAAGGACTGTGTTCAGGCTGCACAGGTGTCCCAGAAGCTGTGGAAGCCCGCCGTGACAGAGATGCTACAGAATTACCGTGCTACAGCTCATGCAACGACTGGAGCAGCTCCGTTCCAGCTTCTCAGAGGGAGACCCATGAGAACAAAGCTAAATGTCCTGCCGTTTCCCAAAGACACAGGACAGTATGACCAATGCAGGGCCAGAGTCTCTCACCAGCAACGTAAGAGTAAACGCTACACTGATGCAAAGAGGGGGGCAAAACCTCCCCAGCTTGTGGTCGGTGACAGGGTGCGGATACGTAAACCTTTCCGAGTGGGGAAGGGAGAGAGACAGTTCACTGATCCACTGTCAGTGCAGCAACAGACTGGACTGAGCACCTTCATCTTGAGTGATGGAAAGAGATGGAATGCAGCCCATCTCTCACTCTGCTGCGCAGAGAATGCTGAGCCGTTGCAGGCTGGTGACGAGGTTGAAAATAACACAAGAGAAACTCCTAAAAGACCTTCTGTTCCTAACAGACCGAGACAGTTACCAGCTTGGACCAAGGATTATGTTATGAAATGAGTTTAAAAAAAAAAAAAAAATGAAAAGAAAAGAAAAGAAAAGAAAAGAAAAGAAAAAAAAGTGAAAAAAACACGCTTGAGCTGTTGGGTGCTAATGTTAAGTTCCATACTGCTAGTTCTGAGGTCCAAGTATAATAGAGGATTGATTTACTGTGATTTATTTGTGAGTTTTGTGACTTAAGGTTGTTAAGTTACTACAGTAACCTTAACGGTACAAGTATTCATTATAAAGGACGATTTAGGCACCATAACAAGATTGTATGTTAAGATCACGGGTATAGTTCAAACACCCAGTAATGTTATAAGTGAAATAGGTATTGAAAATGCTGTCTGGTTGCAAAGTTTACTACTGATAATGTTCTGTGCAAATAGTAATGTTGCCATGCTAAGTAAGTAATACTGAGGTAGTAGAATTCTGTGAGAATGAGGAGAGATGTTGTGTTTACATACACTGCTAAGATGGTGAAGGGTTGCTTACAAGGGGGACTGAATATGAACATATACTCAGTTACCAGTAGGGGGCTCTGTGACTAAGGATGATGGAAGGAGAGAAGAAGTGAAGTGTATGGTGAGATGTAAAATGGCGAACTACTGCTGAATATATACGTTCCATTACAAACCAAGCCGTCTCCGTTCTTCTGTCGAAACACCACAGTAGTGTGCAAAGGATAATCAGTTTATCCAGATTTTTTTTTTCATAATCACTGAAAACAAAATCCTAATTAAAATTTAAAATGTGATTAATCTCCCAGCCCAAGATTGACCCTGGAAAACTATTGGAGCTTCCTCCTATAAAAATTGGTTCTTGATCCAAGGCAAACTGTAGTAGTCTGAACAAAGTATTTTTAAGGCAGACAGTTAATGTGCATTATGCTCTCGATAGTGTCCCAAAATTGATTCTAAAATCCGGAAATCTTAATGCAGTGTCATGAAAAAGCAATAAACGAAATTATGTACTGCTGTACAGTACTTGCATCCTACTTCATGTATTTTCTCATTTAATGGTGAATAGGAGATGACTGTTTTTCTATGTGTTCAATAATTTCAAATTACGCAGTTTTTTTGTTTGTCTTTAAAGTTCCTACTAAATCAATGTGACTTTAAGTTTAAAGCTCCTGGTTGAGTTGCAGTATTTGGTAACGTAGTAAATTAATCAAAGATCAACGACCCTGACCAGGTCTTTAATATTTGCACTTAGGGCTGTTGATGACGATATAAAAACGTCTATCGTTTCATTTTACGCTATTGTTTGTTTCGTGGTGTTGCAAAATAAACTGTTTACGGCAATATTTTTTCATCGTTTTGATGGTCACTGTAGTGGCTATATTAATTTCTTAAAGTTCTCTCTTTCTCTTATATTTAATATAACCACACTATCGACGGACGAGCGCCTGTTTTTATGCATTAGCAACAACGAGGGTAAAACCATCACGAAACACTGCTTGTTTATTTTCCACATAAACCTTTCACAATAAAGCTCAAGATCCTGTTGAGACTTTTCAAAATAAACTGAATCACGTGAAATAGTATGCAGAGTATTTACCGATGAGAAGCAAAAAAGAGCCGTCAATTGCTAAAAAATAAACCTCAGACTCAAACATTAGAACAGGCTTTTCCCTGCAGCACGCCGCAAAGAAAACGGTGGCCGTTACAACTTATGTCTAAAAATGTGTAGTTTCATGCATCGGTAAAACACTCGACTCCAGATAAACGACGCCCAGCAGGAAATACTTCAGCTACCCGAGATTCAGAGAATTTACAGAAAATGTTAAATTTTTGTGATTTATGTTGTTATCAGACGATAGATGTTTTATATCGGGATATGAGATTTTGGTCATATCGCACAGTCCTATTTGCACTTCATAAATCAACATTATTGAACATTTCCTACACTGAGGAGTATCCTCATGTTTTAATGTGACTAAGAAGCCATCCTTCTGTATCACAGAACCTATTCCACACTAACTGCATGTGTCTGTGTAAAACACCTCTGCAAGCGCATCTTCCCAGACTAATGCACTTGACTATAAAATAACCAGATTGGACAAGCACGAAGCCCCTCTCTAGGCCAAATAATGTGATGGTGTATAGGAGCGGGGTAACACAAACTATAAGAATCAGACAAACACTCCCTCTAGCCAAAATGGCAGATAACACAGAGGGGGGGGGAAACAGCCTTGGAGGATTAGAAACGTGTACGATCTCCTGGGAAAATGAGGAGGCTCTGGATAATAGAGTAATCCAATCTGCATCAGCACAGCTTTATAATCCTTCACCTTTTTGGCCCCTATCCCACCATGAGAGGATGTTTTTCTTCATCTCTATGACAACATAACATCTTCCAAATACAATACGTGATTGAGAGGCCACAGTGTCTCGTTAACACTTAATGAAAAATGTGATGATATGCGGCGTTGTTTATCGCAGTTTTGCAAGATATTCTTATGGCTACAGTGCGCCAAGGATTGTTCGGTTTTCAGCACAACTGATTTTTAGTCAGGCAACTTCATCCTGAAACTTCATTACACCCAGATTCAGAAGCAGCTGTAATGTAGAAAATGTTCTGTTAGGGCTCTGCACAAGCCGCAGTGTGGCCATTCCCCCACATACCACCTCCAGCCAAGTGAAATTAGATGTATAAATCTACACTCAGCACTCCAACAGATATTCAGCAGAAGATAATTATTCCATTATGCATATTAAAAATCACAAAAATATATGGCTTGGAGCAGACGATCTCTCCTTGTGAGGCCTTACCCAGCATTGATAAGCAGAAGAGAACCATCAGTACATGGAAATGATCTTAAGGTGTGCGGCTGAGTGTAGCAGCAGCAAACGGTAGAAAGGCAGCTCAGCAGTGGAGATGTAATTATGATATGTCATATAACCATACTGCTGAAATATCTTTTAAAGCATGGCATGAATGAAAAATGAAACAGGGACACGAATCAGTATTTGTCATGAAACACACACACACACAAAAAAACATCTGTAGGCCACTTCCAAGACAACGGTGAGGTTGTCATGCATGAAGGAAGCATACAATATCATAACCTGGGTCCAGTCTACATATCCTCACCTGTAACGACTGACTTTAATGCTGCATCCTGAAACAGTGGAAGGTGGAAACAATAATACAATGAAAAATATGCTTTCACTGTCAGTCCTTGAAATACTTTATTTTAGCAGCGATAACGTGGTTCTATCTCTGCTGTCAAAGTAGAGGTGGGGCGATGATCCTGGTGCGATTCCAACCCTACTTTGATCCATGCATGGTCTTTCCATATGGCAACAAGCATAAACTACCGCAAGTTAATGCCTTGTGGCCTAGACACCGGACCCCGGCCTTGAAACATCTGATTGCTATGGGAAAATGTTACTACTCCAGTAGTTGATGGGTGGTTGCTTGAGGTTACTGGTGGCCACCAGCACCAAAAACATCCATTCGATGGCTTTGGCACTTTAAATGTACATGTATAGAGCTTTTCTACTCTGAGCACTCAAATCACCTTCTTATTAGAAGCCTCATTCACCTATACACATCCATAAAAGTACTTTTTTTCAATACCTTAGTGCTTTAAACCTAACCTAACATTGTCTAGGAAGGCTTGTGTAGTTGCATGCTAAATCAAAAAAGAAAATGCAAAAGATTGATAGCAGCAAAACTCTATCTACAGTTACATCAAAATCTCCAGATCAGAATTCCCTGCTTGAACTTGTTGATCTGCATGCACTGGAGTTACTGTCTGTATCATCCTGCTACAAGACCTTGATATGCAGGTCATCTGTGAAGAAATGTTTAGCTCGCGGCGTGTTGGCTTTGGAACCTGTGACACACAACTGTTATGATGAGCCGATACTGTGGAGCAGCCACACTCCTTCATGAAAAGAAACTGTCATGAATAAGTGAGAACCAAATAGCCAGGTGATCATATAAAACATTTGCCTACCTTTCTGTCTGGAGGTTTGCAGATGTGGAAACCAGAGTGAACGTCAGGTTACTTCCTGTTTTATTTTGTTACCCCTTTGTCTTGTGTGTTTATTGGTTTAGTTAGTTTAGTGTTACTTTCCCCAATTGCTTGCACCTCTGTTGTTTTCTGCAGCTGTTATAACTTCCTTGAGTTTAAGTAGCTTTAGTTTCCCCTCTTTCTTTGTCAGCGCATTAGTTAACCCTTCCTGAGATGTGTCTAGTTGGTTTATGTTCCTCATCTTCTGTGTACTTCCTACTGGATTTTTTTCACTGCTAGACTGTGTTATGTTTGGACTGTACCCCAAATGATCATTAAAAGTACATTTTGAGTTTTCACCCCTGCAGCCTTCCCTGGCCTGCATTTGGGGTCTGCTGCCACAACCATGACCATGACAGGTGTTTTGTCAAACAGGATATAATTCTGGCATGTTAAAAATATTATGTTTAAATGCACCTCGTGTGTCTGAAAGAGAAAACATGAGTTTGAGAGAAACGCTCAGTTGTAATTGAACTAAAAAGATGAAAATATTCTTGCAAATGCCATGTTTATGTTGAAGACTATTTTTTCAGTTGAAAGTCATAATGATCCTATAAACACTGCACTTACTGTAGTATTAAATAATAAATAACCTAATATGGGTCCAGCGTATAAGACGAATGTGATTCCTGAAGTCTTTTTAAGAAAATAACATTCAAAAACGTTTTCCCCTCTCACAAAACACACTTTGATTATAACTCGATGCTTCAAACTTGGTTTCTTCTGAGACAAAAGGAAACCCCTCAAAATAATGGCAACAACGAGAAGCACAAACGCACATATGTCACAAGCCAGGCAGCCAGCAGAAGAAAAATGAGCCGAATAGCTTCAAGAGACTCATTCAATATCAATAATAATAATAATAATACACACAATGCACTTAGATTGGCAGCAGTATAATTTAGTGGAATATCACACAGCCATATTAGCCATAAAACACATTTGAGAGAGCAGCAACAACCAGCCAGCTATATCACCTGACACATAAATGATGAACACAGCCGATATCCATTCACAAAGTGCATTTAGAGGAAGCTGCAAACATTTAGCTCCATACTCTGTATCCCAGTCGAGAATGAATGCAATGGCAACCTCCGACATCTACCAAAAACAGCAGGCTTATCACAAAACCAGCCGCCAGCTCACTTCTCTATATAAAAACATGACTTTGTAAAGGAAACACTCGTCACACTCTACTTCGCTCAGTAATAAATATTCACTAAAACACACACTTCAAGACCAAACACAAATGTAGAAACAAACTGCCTTACCTGTATGCTATACGGTGCTTTCCTGGTTCACTTTCTCGTTTAGGTAACTGGGTCTTCTTCAATTTTTCAAACTCCCCACGTTTCCATATTTACAGGCTTTACATGTCCCAAAAGAAAAGTAAATGAAAATGTAAACGCTAATTTTAAAATTAATAAATAATAATTATAATTCCACGTAGGTGAGTTGGCTGCAGAGCGCAGGCACTGTACAAGTTAAAGTGGAAAAGCTTGTGAAGCTTCTGTTTCAAATGAGCATTTCCTGTCATGACAAATCACCTGCAAGGAGGCCCGGAAGGCAGCCTAGCAAAGCAGACTTAGCATATCAGGTGTGTATGTGGTTTGGTAACGTAACTCAAACTTTCAAAATCCTCAGTAAGTTGAAGATGTAGCATCATTTTTCCCAGTGGGAGAAACATTTTTATAGTTCTTCGATATTAAAGTATAAAAAAATGTTCAAAAGAGATAAACAGTAAAGCTATAATGTTGAAGTCTTTAGTTCAGGGGAAAAAATGTCCACGAGCAATTTTAGGTTACCATAAATAATCTTAGATTAACGTGATAAATATGAGGAAAATATAAAAATGAGGATAAACTCCCTTTTTTGCCTTTACTAGATGGTGGATCTGTGAAAAGTGGATAAAAAGGGGCAGAATGCAGGAGAAGAGGCAAAGAATGGCAGGTTTACCTGAAATTGACTCGAAAGGTAGGTTCTTGGTGAAAATCTATTTTTATGAAATGTGTATTTAAAGCAGGCATTTTTAATGTCCTCCACAAGCTAAGAGGTTGTCATATCGTGTAAAATTGACCAGACTAAAGTGCAACACTTTATAGAGTTACTCTGATTCTTGAAAGCGATTTAATGTAGACGGTGTTCAAAAATAGGACCTTTATTTATTTATGTTCAGCTGAGACAAAGCAGGAAAACAATTAAGATTTTACATTTTTTCTTTTTGTTCCAGAGTTCAATTTATAATCTTTAAAGCATAAGAATCAGTTTCCCCCGTTCACTGTTTCTTTAGTTACTGCTTCCTGCCCTTATGTGGCAGGGAATTTTGTAACTCACAGGCCCAACCCTGCTGCCCTCTGCCTGCAGCCTGTCACCCGTGGAAAGTGCCCAGAGGTGGCAATTTAAGTACTGCACACTTATTTAGTCAACTATAAATACACACACACATTCATACACAGGCTTGTGCATGCCCTGTATAAATGCTTTAAGCAGTCATTATTCTGGGTCCTGGCACTGGACTAGCAGGGACTCAGGTCACCTCGTGCATCATCCTCACAGACTTTCAGTTATGATGACAAGCACTTCAGGCATATCACGCCTCCCTTAATACGCTGTATCTAAAGATCATGTTTAGCAGTACGTGAATCTGATTGAGAGTGCAAAACAGGAAAGTTGTACTTTTTGTTTTTTTGTTTTTTATAATGTTGCATTTTCATTACATCATTTAAAGCTGAAATGAAGCAGCAGTGTTTGCTTTCACAGCATAAATAACATCTCGAGCTACAAAATCCACAACAGGACCAGATAATTCTTGCTTTGCATAAGCCCCTCTTTAAGCAATAGCACACTTGTTTATCTGCTCTCACAGAAATTGTGCTTTTCACAACTCCAAAATTATGTTGTTTGTTTTTACAACGAGAGCCGGGATGAGGCTGAAGATGAACAGTTTGTCTCACTGAATTTTCCTTGTCTGGTCCATGAATTTGCTTCAATGACCATTTTTTTGTTGAAATATTGATTTAAAATTGAAATGAAAATTTGATGTAATTCTAAGGTAATACATCAAATAGATTTCATGATTCCATTATCTCGGATCACCTGTACAACCTGCAGCCTCAGCCGACTGACTTTAATGATTCCATCACAACTGTCTGAAAAGTTGACTTTTACTTCTTGGTCCAAACCATCTCAGACATGCCTCTCTAATTTTGTCTCCAAAGCGCTCAACCTGAGCTGTCCCTCACTCTCAATGGAAATCTCAGAATTTTCAGATCAGAAACCTACAGATGGCCTCCTAACAGGTCTCACTACCATCTTGTAAACCTTTGCTTTCACCCTTGCTTCTGTCGTTGTGTCACAAATTACCCTTGAGCCTTGTCTCCATCCACTCCACCTTGCCTGCACTCTCTTCTTCACCCCTCTTGTGCACTTTCTGGAGTTTTTTGGATGGTCGAACCCAGATGTTTAAAGACCTTCACTAAATCGGTTCCCTGGAACGTCACTGTTAAGTGGTCAAGGTATGTTGTGTTGTGTACTATCTGGATTCTGGGCTAAAATCAAATAATGACTGTTTTCATTTAATTGTTACATCTTCTTATGTCCTGTCTTTGCCTCCCTAACCTGTCTGTATATTCATGTGTCCTTTTTTTTTTGGTGATTTGGTGATTTTTGGTGATTGTTTTTCCTTGTTTTTTCCTTGTTGTGCTTTTATTTTGTGTCTTTAATCTTTTCTTGATTGCCACACATGAATTGTTTCCACCCTGTTCATACCTGTGTCAACTTGTGTAATTTGTCCCCTACCCTACATACACACTTGTGTTTCTCTTTGGTTTTGTCCCTTTATTTTTTGTTTCCTACATTTTTGCAGTTGACCAATAAGAGCTCATTTTCTCATTACATTGCCTGAGTGCTGTCCTCAACATCAGGGGATCTTGCCCCCTGATGTTGGGGCAAGACTATCTTTCTGTCACTATCCAAAAAAGGGAAAATGCCAAAAATGAAACCCATCCATCCTGTTATTTTTCACCATAAGTTGATAAACGGGATAAAGAGAGAATGAAGACTTTATTGCACAGCTTTATAAAGTTTCGCTCTCAGTGTAAAAGTAAGCACAACAGCCACACAATACTTCTGATAATGTTCTTCAGCTACGTATTGTTATCTTTATTTGTGCCAGCAGCAGTAGATTAATGTAATTTCTCAATACAAAGCTCCGTGTTCATCCAAGCTTCCTCTAAAAAAGACCAGCTTAATAAAAATTGAGATACATCATACTGTAATCAGCAGCCGTACACCCAGGGGGTGCTTTACTACAAATGGTCATTAAAACACTGACAGCTACAGGAACGTATTACGTCCTATAACTGCTGAATGGAACATTTTGGCAACATGCTCTTTTTGTTTAACAGTTTCTAGGTGTGGGTGAATTTACTGCAAAAAAAGTATTTCAGATATTATGACAGAGAGTTATGCTGCAGGAGTTTTCAAGAAGATGCTTAATGCATCAGAGATGAGAGATGGTAGTAGCTGTGTCATAGGTACAGATCTTGTGTTTGGGAAATGGAAAGGGAACACACAGGGTCAAAGTGAATTTGCTTTCATGGTCCAATCTGAAAGCAGGCGCTGGCTTGATCAAGTCGACATTTAGCTTGAGCACAGAGGTCACTCCACTGCTTTTGTGGATTGGAATTAAATGAGTTTTAAGATGGGGTGCACTCAATTTAGGATAAGAGAAAGGAGCTTAAACGGTTCTTTAAGGTGAGCTGAATCTGTATGTTTGCAACAAAACTGAAAATCAGGTTATTTCAGAAGCTTATTGATGAAATCACGTTTTGAATCCATTTAGTCTCTCATGGTCTCAAAAGGAAAATTTAGCTCTGAGTTATTTTGAGTTCTCTTTTTTTAAATTTCCTCAAAATTGATGTGTTTCATGCAAAGAGGGGGGAAAAAAGTCCGTTTACACAGGAATGTGTGCTTTGCATGCATGCAGTCCAAAGACATGCATGTAACATTATTTGTGTGATTAGACGAAGCGTTTAAAGTGCACAGGATATAATGATTCATGAATATGTGTGCAAATAGGTTGATCTAAACAGCATGAGAATGATCTAAACAGCTTTGAATGGTAAAAAATTTCGACTATTTACATAGATGTTTTATGTAAATCAGTTATTCTCTGTTTTCTTTGGTTGATATTCATGTTTTTTCACTTAGTATATTAGTTCTGTTTAAACTGAGCAGCCTGTCACCTTTAGTGAAGTTAAGAATTGCATGATAGATAACATGTCAAATATCATATCTCAGATTATATTAGGCATAATTGAAATTATAGAAGCAAAAGCCACAGTTTACTTCTTCTACTCATTTAAATGGTTACCAATTGATGTTGGCACTAACCTTAGGACCCCATTATGCTTTATACTGGAATGCTTCTTTTAGCAGCTCTAGCTAAACTGTTTTCTTTATCTATGATCAATATTCTGCAATGTTCTAACTAGTTATGATTTTATTGTATGTACGGTCGGCAAGGTCTGTCATCTCAGTTGTTGTCAAGTGCAACCGACAAATAAAAGAATTTCTCAACTCAATCATTTTTATACAAAAAATTAGCTTTTAGCTTGACAGTTTCACCAGAACTTCACGCCAAACTTGGGTGTTTTCAAAGGGATGTGTAGCTTGAAAGTTTCATCTACACGTACAATACAAAGGATATTGTGTTTGTGGCCTACAAATCTTGTCAAAACATCCCAGAAACTGCAGGTTTGTCCATGATCTGCTGTCTGCCCTGGTTGTTCATTTTGTCAAAAGGTTTTTCAGATACTGAATTTGCTATCAGTCTGTTAGCCATACGTTGCTCCGAAAGATTACACGAAAAGCAACAAAGTTGTATTGAGTTAACTTTAAAAAGACATGTTGTCAAGCAGCTCCACACAACTGGGTTACATAAGGCATAAGAAATAGTTTAAGTTTGCTTGACTGGTTTCTGTTATTATGGTTTTTTCATTGAGTACATTTGAAGCACTTACTTAACACAGGAGGTGGAAACACTTGCTGTTACATTTTTACAGTTTTTTACAGTCGCTAACAAGCGCCTACCCATACTTCAGATACTTTTTCTAAACTCTTAACACAGACCCACACCTACAAAACACAATTGGCCAAATGGATAATATCCTTCCCAAAAATACACTTTGTTAAATATATACTAACTCCTCATTTCAAAATTAGAACACATCTTTCTCTGCACACACTAACTGTACAAAAACACTATAAATCTGACTCAAAATGAAATTAGTCTGTCAAAGAATAACACTTGTTTTCACCTCACAAGGTACATGCAGTCAATCAAAGTACACCAGGTTTCAAAATACTGGCTATTATTGACATTACAAAAACTGCATAGACTTTTATGTTTCAGTTTTACAGGTATTTGCATGCGAAACATGCAATCCACCATATTGACACCAGAAATGTCTTGGTTGGTAACTGTATGTCCACATGTACAGTAATGTTCACATTCAAAAGCATTCCAGTAAAAAGCAAACAAGTTTTTGTTTCTCTACTGTTTACTACAGGAGGTACAGTAGAAACACGGTATGATAGGACAGAGAAAGTTTTACAGTATTGCTTACAGTGAACAAAATATCCATGAAACACACAAGAGCATTCTGAACAAAAAAACAACAGCAAAAAGCCAAGATAAAAAGGGGGGGAGGGGGGCTAATAAAAGGCAAAAAAGTTGCATCTAATCTCTGCGATCTTCAGGGTTAGGCCACATGTTTTCATCAACATCACATCTGATGTTATCCAAGTCGATGCACCTGGGATAAAACCGCCTGGTATGTCGGATCCACCCTTGGCAATCGTCAATTGTGATGTCCCTGGAGCCAGCATCCATGGCTTCAAGGAGGGACATCTGGTCATGTGGCTGATGGTCATAAACCTTCCACCTCCATGCAGAAAAGAACTCCTCTATGGGGTTGAGGAAAGGTGAATAGGGTGGAAGGAAGAGACTTACCAGTCTTGGGTGGACTTCAAACCATGTTGTTATTGCTTGCGAGTGATGGAAAGCCACATTGTCCCAGGTAATTACAAAGGTCCTCATGTTTTCACCCTCCTGACCCTGCTCTGGAACCAGGCGCTGGTGGAGATCATTGAGAAAGGCAAGCAAGCGCTCTGTATTATAGGGTCCAACCTGACATCTGTGAAGGAGTAATCCTGCATTTGCAATTGCTGCACACATGGTAATGTTTGCCCCTCTCTGTCCTGGCACATCAACTGTGGCCCTTTTTCCAATTACATTTCGTCCACGTCGACGCCTTTTGGCCAGATTGAATCCTGCCTCATCGATGTCTATGAATTCATGAGGGGCCTGGTTGGCCTCCAATTCCATAACTCTCTGAAACAAAGTTTATGTAAGTCATGTTATTACTGTATACCATACTGTACTGTAACCTAGTATTGTGTAGGTTACCTACTTGCAAAGTGCAAAGCTTATAGAACTGGACATTGGATTGAATATACACTATACCTGGACATATTGTCGTCGTAGCTCCTTGACCCTCTCACTGTTCCTCTCAAAGGGAACAGTGTAGAGCTGCTTCATCCGCACTCTGTGTTTGGACAATGTCCGCGTAATGGTTGTGAGGCTGATTCTATCGATATTGTCAAATATCTTATGGTCCGCCACAATTCTAGTTTGAATTTCATGCAGTTTTATTGCATTATTTGCAGTAACCATTTCTACAATGGCAAGCTCCTGATCATTACTGAGGAGCTTTCCTCTTCCCCCAGAGGGTGGAAGACGTTGCATTCTTTAGAAAGACAAAAAATTCAACATATGCATTACTGTATGACCATATTGACATGTCAAGTGAGAATAGAAACAATCCATGTAAAATGCAATACTTACCTGTTGGTTTGTTGAAAGATGCGTATAATGGAGGCAACCATTGACCGCCTCAAATTGGGCTGCACTCTTTCACCAGCCTCTCTTAGTGAAAGACCATGGTTGATTACATGGTCAATGATAGTGGCATGAATTTCATCACTGACTACTGTTCTTGCAGCCCTTGGAATGCCACCACCACGCATTCTTACACCTCTACCTTGCCCTCTCCTTGGGCCTGCTCTTCTCCCTGGGCCCCTTGCTCTTACTCTTCCTCGACCAGACATTACAGTGTTTGTCTTTTTTTTGTTTCCAAAAACATCACTCCTCAAGGTCTTGCCTTATAAACCCCACTGAGTCTAAGCCAGAATGGAAGAAGCTGTCGTTGGCCCAATTTACCCAACATAAATCAGCTGTGTGTCAATTATTCAATTGTTTGTTTATTATCAGCTGATATATATTTTTGATATTGATATTGTTTTTGTACTGATATCATTGCAGAAGCAGAGGTTTTTATACTGTATCTACGGTTTGGAATATTGTTTTTGCTATTGTGGGATGTTGTTTGTTAACATTTGTAGATACTACAAAAACAGTCCATAATTTTGTTGGGAGGTATAGCTTGTCTGTTAAGAAAATGTAAGCATTGTGGAAATGTGTTCACTGACTGCATATTGGGTGAACACGACATGAAATGTGTGAATGGTATGGCCACAACAGACCGATGCTGTGCTAATTGTGTTTAGAGTTTTGCAAATGTGACAACTGTTTGGACAAACGCTTGTTAGCGACTGTAAAAAACTGTAAGAAAATTTAAAAAAAAACAACCAAAAAACATTCTAAGCCCATCATATTTTGGTGAAATAACACAAATGACTAAAAACAAAAATAAAATAAATTTGTTCAACAAATCGTTCCTCCTGTTTAAACTGATAGTAGATTGAAAAAAAATCATAGTTGGAACCATTGTTACCAATAAAAATGTCACCATTCATTGCAAATTATTTCAAGGATCCCTCAGCTTTAAAGTGCATTCTGAGCATTTTAATTGGTCTTTAGAGGAAACTTTAGGTGGAGAAACTGATATCTTTGTATTTTCTGTGGTGGATTTAGTTCAGTGGAAATGTTGAACATCAGTGTTTGATGGTTAACCAAGAGAAGAGGCTGACAACAAACTCCAAAATTCAGCTTCAAGCCTTTGATCACCGACACTTATATCCTCTTTTCGTACTCCAAAGTAGCTGCGCTGGAAACATCTCAGGTTAGAGTTGTCTGCAATGGGCCTGGGAGCAAAGACAATATAGAAATCTTCTGACAACAAATCAACAGAACCGGCTCACGAGATTGAGGGTGAACACGTTGACCCTTGAAACTGCAGTTTGACAAAGACAAAACTTTGACTCATGGTCCCCCGAGCTTCTCTTCTGAAATGGTGGGATTATAGCAGACATAACAAAGAGCTTGTTTTATTTCTCAGTAAGTGAATACGGAGAAAGAAAACCTCAGTTCCCTTTAGAAATTTCAATTTTTCTCAGTAGTTAGTCAAAAGATTTTGTTCCGCACTTCTGATACCAGAGGCTGTTTACACAATAAGCAGAACAAACTGCTATTTGATTTGAATTACCATGAATGTTAAAATCTTCACTGACCTTTTTAAGAGAACAACAGTCCCACAGAAAAAAGCAAAAATGCAGAAGATTATGCTTTGAATAATCCAAACAATAAGGCATTTTTGCAATAAGTTTACTTCATTTGTGATGTCAAAGTAAAAAAAAAGACATGGAGCTACAATCTCTCTTAAAAACATAAAGTCAGCTAACCCATCTTTCAATTTGCAGAAATGGAAAAGTTAATTACATTTGCATTATATCCCAGTGAAACCAAAATTTGAGCTATGAATCATTGCTGTGTCACTATGAGTGTGTGGACATTTGTTTATCCTTTTATTTTATCTACACTCTAAAGCAACTCTTCACATTTTGAATTAAATCATGTTAGCCCTTTAGAACTGGGATGGATGAAGTCTCACAGCATTACATAAATGCGGATACTCGAGCGTGACAGTCTGCCTGTGGACAGATGGTCACTGGTGCTTGTTGCCCTGCAGAGCTATAAAACTAGCATCACTTCCTTGTACTTGGGAGGAATATGCAGCATGGCTTCAAATGCATCAATGTCACATCTAAATACAGAAGTTATTTTTCTGCATTGTACAATGAATTATCTGTCAGATATATGAATATTGTTTACATTTAGGCCCTGAAATCAGCTCCTGATTTGCTCCTTTCACAACAAATACCAGTACAGATCAGGTCTTTATTTTTGTAAAGGTACAGTCAATTTATTAGAGAAAAAGCATATACATAAATATACATTTATTAGTGTTTACACATGACTTACAACACCCTGATATTTTTTCATGGACAAAGAATAAATCCATTAAAAATACAGAGGACTGGACACTGGTCTGTGAATACGATGGCCGAGATGGATGTTGTACGTATGTAGTACACCAAAGATGGAGGAGAAGAGACGCCATAGGCATCAGCAAGCCATGGGGGCAATTTCTATTTCACATCTGCACTCTCAGACTCAAGATTTAAGGAATCATAGAAGAAGAAGATAAGAAGTTGCAGAAGTTGGAACAGTTTGAAGGACCCGTCCCATCCTGGCAACAAACTGTTCCAACTTCTGCAATCTGGTAGAAGGTTCCGCATCTTCCGGGCAAGGACAGAGAGACTCAAGAGGAGCTTCTATCCCCAAGAAAGAAGATGAAAACAGAATTCAGATGTCTAGCGGTGAGATTTTATACTCTGTAACTTTAAGACTTGATTCTCCTGTGTTTTTAACTAGCTGCCAAATACTTCAACAAATAGCATACTTGTTTCACTCCTGTGTTCTCTTCATGTGATATACAAGTTAGCGTTTCAATTTAGACGTTACTTAATCAAAACACTCTTTTTTTCTTTTCTGCAGGTGGATCAAGTTATGCTGAAAAATGACCTTTAAATAATTACTGTTGTGAAAATGTTTATTCATGTGAAAGGAAATTTATTAGATTTATGCAGGGGCATTTATTGCAATAAGCTCCGTATCAGAGAAGCAAAGATGACCACGTACCATCAAATTTGGAAGGGTGACCTTTCAGGGCATATTTTCACTCAGTCTCCATGTCTACAATTTGTTCATATCAACTTATCTAGCCAGGAAGGTCCATGTAATTCTTATCTCATTTCTAAAAATTGGATTACAGTTCCTAAAATAAGATAAAGGAGGCTCTTGCGAGGCTTGGGATGTGTGCAGACCCAGTTTCTGTGATGCCCATGCCGAAGTCCTGAGTCATTTGCAGACACTTGCGGATCCTGTTCTAGCTAGAGGCCCGGCTGTGTATCACTTTATGAGATTTTACCAGAGAGATTGTGACCTGCTCTAAACAGAAACCATGCTTTAGAACAACATAATCATTAATCTGAATGAAATTTGTCCCTGTTGAAGGTGTGATTGATGATTGTGTATCATTATGTGTATCAGTGTGTGTGTGTGTGTGTGTGTGTGTGTGTGTGTGTGTGTGTGTGTGTGTGTGTGTGTGTGTGTGTGTGTGTACTGGTAATTTTCTGTAGTTATAATTTACCAGTGTCCCCCAAACACCTTGCATGCAGGTAATTGGTTGCTATGAAAGCTAGCAGACACACAAATAATGTTATAAGGATACAACCATTAAACATTTGAGAATGTTGCAAAGCACATGAACCGAGCACACAGAGCAGGGCTAATGCTAATAGATCCAGGTGGGTGATAAATGATAAGGGGAAGTCACCATGAATGTATAATGTCAGTAAGTGGCTTTACAAACACAAGAATGCAAACATGTTGCACTGAAGTAGTTGCCGGCAAAGCCAGAGTTGCAGTCTGACTGTTACAAACTGGTCCAATCCCATTAACTAGTGGTATATACAATGTCCACAAAAGAACACATAAAGCATGAAACAATTTATCAACTTTACCTGTATATTGACAGCAAAAAAAATATGTAAAGTCTTTCCACTCAAGCTCAAAAAGGCTCTCAGTGGAATGGGACTAAAGAGTCAAGTTTGGAGTACTGTGGTCCTTTGACTTGACTCAGGAGTGATCGCTTCCGGGAGGGACTCTTTGTATAGCATAAATGGTGAAAGCTTCTCAGGGATGTGTGTTTGGTTCGATAGATGATGGGTTTCTGGGTTTGGTGAGGTGTTGTGAGGATTACCAGGACACCAGACTGAGCATGAATCTAACAAATGGTAGGTTTTTTCCATTGTCTGTCGGGCTGCTGACAGACAGCCAGACACATGTGTCCTTGCTCCCAGGCAGAGTGGAGCAGACAGCTGTCAAAAAAAATGGAAACTTTGCTAAAGGAGAACCATTTTTAGCCAAAATAGAAGAGCTGCTCTGCTGAACGACCTCAATGTTGGCACTGCACTTAGTCCCCAGCAACACAGCCACCAAATATGAAGTGGATTGGATGAATGATTGTAGACAAAAGCAAAGACCAGATAGGCAGATTCACACTTGCATACAGATTCCTGGATGGATTAGTGAGATTTTGATGTAGGTCTACACACAAATGCAGTTTAGGGGTCCACATATGATTCAGTGGTTTGTTAGCTATGCAGCAGTGAGGCAGTCAAATGTATCAGACAGCTGTAGCCATTTTAAAACCATCATGCTCTTGTGTTGGGATTGCTGGCAGTATTATCACAGCAAGTCATGTCACTCCAGCTTAGACGCCTTGCAGGGAGCCCAGGTCGTTGTGTAGCTGGATGGCATCATGCCTCTGCTGAGTGCACAGCAAGGTTATGTCATTCCAGCAGGCATATACACCACAGAGGAGTGGCTTCTGCCAGGCTGCATCACAGCATCCCAGCTCCTGTCTGAATGAACACGGCTTATCCTCTCCACAGTCTCACTTTCTGCCTCACAATAGAGCTGCTTTCACATCACCCGGAGGCTGTCAGCCAGGCCACAGTCGCCTCACTCTCAGCTTACCGTAAATGAAAGCAGCGACAGATAATTAGGTTTTCCGAATTATCTAGTATTTGCACACATCAAAAGATTTAGCAGGTGCAAAATAGGCGGGGAACAAAAAAAATGAAATTTGATCCTCGTAAAATCAGAGCTTTCTTGTTAACATGTAAGCAGTTTAGAGCTGTAGACTTATGTTGTCTGTCTTGTTGACTTGTACTGGTTAATTTGCTATTCTCCCTCTGCTTCTCTTAGTAGTTTTATTACAGCTGCCACTTGAAATTCTTCCACTTTTCAGAAGATGTAAGTTTTGAAAACACAGAATTTTCCCATTTTTCTTATATATATATTTATTTATTTTTAAAATCTTGACATTGTTGAAGATTTTTCACAATGCATCACTGGCTCTTTATCTTGTGAGATTGTTTATGATACATCCATTTGCGATGTGTCCCAAGGCGAAAACTTGAAAGCCCTAAAAACTCAGCATATTGTGTCCCTGTTTTTATGTTTTCTGTTGCATAAAATAATATTTAAATGCCAAAGAAATCATCTCTGCCGAAAGGACTAACACACATCGTTGTTCCTAATGGTGGATAGTTAAGCTGTTTAGTCACGATTAAAAGAGAAGGTCATAAAATGGGGAGGGAAAGATTTTAGTTTTTAAATAATGAGATTCACAAGAAAATCCATATGTAGATGGATTAGCATGACACGCGCTTCTAAAAAGTCAAATCCTCACAAGATACTGACATTCTAAAGTTTTAAAACTTTCACTGAAATTACTTTTGTCGCTCAGTTTGATTGAGGAAAGCCTGGCACCATGGAACTCATTAACAGCCAGCCTATTATTCAACCAATTGTTCTCTTGTTTTGGCATTGGTAATTTGTCTACACAGGAAAGGAAATTACTTTGTCTTTGGTAGTTACTCATTAGAAGTGTGGTTCATTAAATTCTCTGACCTGACGTCACAGTAGATTTTTCTTGCTGGTGCAAAATAAAGGCATTCATTTATTACAGTTAATGGCTTTTCCAATTTATATTTGACTAGTCCTTCTTGGACGACACAGTTTCCTAAAGAGAAGACACAAACCACAAATTTACCTCTGCATTGTGACAGGTATTCCTGTTTTTCAAAGCAAAAGTGAAACACATGATGTGACACTGGATTTAAAGGAACCTATGAGAGTTACTGCAAATGTGACTGTCCTACCCTTCTCTCATAGAGTCACTCCACAGTCAAACAGGGAAACGTGAGCAAAACAGACCTGCAAAGCAAAACAGATTGAGCTGTGAAGTGGCAGGCAGATTTACCCCTCCACTGTAAGTAAGTGACTTATTCTCTTCCTTGGCTTACCGCATCCATGCACATGAATTAGCATGCATTTATTCCATGCCACGATCGACTGCCTCAGACAGACTAAAATAAAAATAGCACTGCTACCTCCTTACAAGTAGGAAAAACTACTGGTGATTAGATCAAATTTTAATTATTCTTTTATTTACTTATGATTGCCCACAGGTTTAGCACACAGTACTTTTAACCGCTGATCGACCAATTTAACTTGTGTGACAGGTGCAGAGGCAACCTGTCTCCAAACAATCGTCATCTGATTGGCAAGTAACTGCTCTTTAATTTACAGGTGCAGACAGATTGCTGTCATTTTGCAATCTTTCTGATTTAGTTTTCCCCAAAAAGTGCAACTCATCTTGCAACTCACCAAGTACGTCAATTCCTGTAAAGGAATTTCTGAATTTCTCATTTAAATCTTTGATATTCTGGCTGGACTCTGAATGTAAGTAGTGTGAATTTCAGTGCATGTAGACAGCAGATTTTAAATTCACCTGTTAATTTCTGTATTGTCACAATCAGATTGCATATAACTGCTAACTTAACCCAATTCAATTGCAAACTGATGGCAGACTCATTCAGTTTTATTACCATTTTATTGCAGTTGTAAAGCACCAAACATGTGTTGAAACTGTTAAATGACAAGAAAGTTGCAAGTAGTCACAGATGGGGTCCCAGTTTTCAAAGCAACCGTTTCAAAGGTAATAAGATCACAGTTTTATTGAACATGGCCACAATACGCAAAATATGTGCTTCAGTCTCCGACCACTTAGTGTGACTGTAGCATGACTGTGTTGGCATTCTGGATTAAAATAAAGCTGTATTTGTAGAAATATAAGGTGTAGGGGGAAAGCGCATTATTTTGAGACTACGTTACCAGACAACCTATAATTCTATACATAGATATATACTTTTTATCTCCTGTTGACAATAAAAATGAAATAAAAATAAAAATACTTAAAAGCAGTTAGATTGCAATATGCTAAATCATGCTTTGTCATGCTTTCAGAAAGGTGTTAACTTTGAAATCAAATCTCTTACATGCATCCTGCCCTTACATTTAAAAGAATTCCTTTTGATTATCTCAAATAGAAAAACGCGGAAGCATGACTTTTAACACACCCTCACTTCTAACCCTAAACAAGTTATCAACAGTCTGGTGGCTGTTAATAGGTTGAAGTAATCCTCCTTAGCTCAAACCAGACCAAATAGCAAATAGAGAAATGACAACTGAGTGGGAAGAGGCTTGTTTTACAAGGTAGGTATTAATATGGGGCCTGTTCTCCTCCAGTGAATGCCATTGTATCAAAATTGGCTGCTTTTTACCTCGAGGAGCTCGGAAATTTGTCCTTGATGAATGGGAGTGAAGTCGGTTAAAAGGCAAATCTAATTATTTACACCTGCTCTTCCCCCAGTGGTGTCCATTTCCAAACAATAGCTACAATAAATGTGGCGATTGCTATCAGGTGGCTGCAGAAATTCTATGCAGCTCCTCGTACCATGCCCCAGTAAAGTGGCTTGGGGCATGGTACCAGGTGATGATGACATCTTGCTTGTGGTGCAAGATGTCATCAATACTTACAGAAAGATAATTTATTAATAATGGATTGGATTTATATAGCGCTTTTCAAGGCACCCAAAGCGCTTTACAATTCCATTATTCATTCACACACTAGTGGAGGCAGCTACAGTTGTAGCCACAGCTGCCCTGGGGCAGACTGACAGAAGTGAGGCTGCCATATCGCGCCATCGTCCCCTCTGGCCATCACCAGTAGGTGGTAGGTGTCTTGCCCAAGGACATAATGACCAGGACAGAGAACCTTCCGACCTTCCAGTTACAGATGCGCTTCAAAACCCCCTGCAAACTGTTAAAAACAGTTAAATGTCTAAATATGGCTGTACTGGTTGTCCCGACGTCTTATATATAAAATATAATGAAAAACTCTTTTTATTTCAGTGCATTATTGATTTTTTTACTGTGGCTCTGTAGGACTAAATTCCTCTTACCCTGCACCCATGGCTGTTCTCCCTATGTTGAAAATTCCTGGTGAATTCTTTTTATCAAAAATAGATTAAAAAAATAGATTCACAAGCATTTTTTCCTCTTGCAAAAACAAAATAAAAAGTCATTTAATGAATTGATAAAATGGGACACGTTTACAGGACTTGTTATTTTAAGATTTGGCAAACACAATTAGAATTGTTGTTATTCCCACACATTACCCTTGGAAACTGAAAGGCACTGAAAAACCTGACACATGGTCAAGTTAAAGAAGTGAGCCAGTCACTCAAAAAAAAATGGAAAAAGGTACCTGGAGTGCTGGCAGCTGTGGCAAGCAGTGCTGGGCTGAAAGCATGATGAAAACAGGGCTGCACTTGACTACCAATCTACCACCCTTGGGAAAAGGGTGTAGATTTTGAATGAGCTTGATATCCACTGAATGAGAAATAAATGCCTCTCTTAAGTACCTGTCAGCAATGTGAGCAGAGCAGCAGCTGTGTTACGCTTCACTCAGAGCTTTTTAAAGACTCTTTGGCTGAATACTTAGGATGTAGAGGTTCGATGAGCTCATAAAAAAAAAGGAAAATGCTCACATAAATGCATGACAGATTACGTTTTCATTTGACCTTTCACACGTGGAGCTGACACTCTAAGCCAGGAGAGTTTTAAGCGAGGGGAGAAAAAAATCCATTCCACAAATAAAACCAAAAACCAGGATGTGATCATGATTTATTTGAAAATACAGATGAGTATGATACACGTGGCAATCTTTGAGTGACTAAAATAAAATTAATGGTAAAAACAGGCATTAGAAAGGAAGAAATGTAAATTCAGATGAAGGTTTTTTAATTATATTGGTTGGTTTCCATGCATTCCAGTAGAGGATGTCAATTTGGTGGAGGACTACAAGAATGTGGGTGTCTACACTGACAGCATACTGAAGTGGAAGATCAACACCAAGGCTATATATAAGGAGGGGATGAGCCGACTCTATTTCCCGAGGAAGATGAGATCCTTCAACATGTGCAGCAGACGGTGGAAATATTTCACCAGTGCAATGTACGTAGTCTGCTAAGAGAGCGGCACCGGAGCCGATGCAACCAACAGACTGAATAAACTGATCAAGAAGGACCAATCTGCAGCCGACTGCAGACTGCAGGTGGAGAGAAACTGTTAGCCATCAACCTGATTACGTACCGTGCTGCCACTGTCCCACTGCTATGTGCAAGATATCTGCTGAGACACCCAGTGAAATTTAAGAGACTTACGAGGTCCATGTTAGAAGGTTACAGGTTTACCACCCCGGAGAAAAAATGGTTTGGATCTTTGTGTTTTACCTTTTTTAAAACTCATTGATTTGTCTTTGTTTTGGGTGTGTGATTGTGTAATTAGGCTTGGAATAAGATGAAAACATATCCCTTCACAACAGTAACCCTTCAAGTTGGCAGATTACTTGTCCTTCACAAAGCTTTAAATCACACCTAGAGCACAGAAGGTCTTTTTATTTTTGAAAAGTGACTCAATTCTCTATGGTCTCCCTGCCCTCCTCATCTGCTTTGTCCATTTGACATGGCTTCTTGGGGAAAAAAAATAGTGCTGGCAGTATTTTAACTGAAGTGCAGCAGAGAGACACTTCTGGGACTTTTCTGAAATGCAGGTGTTCCCAAGGGGGCAGACCCAGGGCATCACACACTGCTGCAAAAGGACACCTTGTGAGCAAATGTGACCCACCACCCAGTTTGACAAATCGGCATTATTTGATGCCTTGGGAATGAGAACAGGGATTTTGGAGAGAAATGATGGATCTATTTTTTTTCCTAACAGACTGATTCAACTGTCATCTTATTTTTAGGAAAACAGGAATGATAAGGTAAGTTCATACCAGTTCTTTAATATAAATAGAGGCTGCAGCCACGCTAGTAGCTCTATGAGGCTTTACAGAGGCACACTGAACAAAGACGTTTTTAAACATCTAATGTATCTAACATAACCAATCTGCAAGCATTTTTCTGCCGCTGTTTGAATTCTCTGCAGATCCACCTCAGAGTTTTTCCTTTCTCTTTACCTTAGTTGCCAATGTTGAGTGAGAGGCATCCACCTTTATTTGTTCTGTAGGAGGCTGTAAAACTTTCCCAAAGGACCCGATACGGCTCAGTGAGTCAGTGAAGCTCACGTCTGACCAATGACAGGAATACTGAGGTGAGTTGTTGAGGATATGCTGAGGTTTCCTGTCAGTAAGTGTTGCTGGTTTTGCTTCTGTTAACCTCTTTAAAGTGGATCTAATGCTGGACTCTGACTCTTGTTGTCAGCTGTTATGGCCCGTCTAGGCGCAGCCAGACCACAACATAAAGGGTGATCCATCCCCATCCAACCCCAAGCAGCACGTCACACAATTAATACTTTGTGACAGTGATTTATTTACAATGAGTGAATTTAAACAAAGGAAGGGAGCGAATTATAAGTTCGGGGTGAACCAGAGGCCAAAACAACAAACAAAAGGTAGCCTCTCTCAGGAGTAAATACAACTTACCTAGTCAAAAGAACTAAACCAAACGACAATTACTTTCCTCCCTACCTAACCAAAACAGGAGAAAACTAATTAAACAAAAACTCGGGCCACCCCTACATGCTCCTACATTAAACCAACATAGTGAAACAGTGAACACACGGTCTGCCGGTTGGGTTGGGCCGAGGATGAATGACCTGGCAGTCCCTGGCGGCGTCTTCTTATGCGCTGCCTCCAGGTCGTTAGCCAATGGGTACGATCCATCCACCCTGGATGCACCAATCATGGAGGAGCACCTGCACACTCAAATTTACATATTATAATTACGACAACAGTCGTAACACAGCTGTCTGAAAATCCTGCATGTCTAATCTGCTGGTTGTAAATAATTGTGACAATATCAGATATAAATAAGCATGTTTATGCATGTTTTAATTTTTTCTGACTTCAGTGTAGAAGATGATGTTTGAGGTGAGGAGGAAGAGGAAGATATTTTATTAATATGCCGGTTCAATTTTCTCTTTCTTTTGCATTTTTGCTTTTTTGGTGAAGGGGACCCCTCCCACAATCTGTAGGTACAGGCGTGAATTCAAAATCCAACTAATGGCATTTTACACATGTGGCTAAAATCCAACTAATGGCATTTTACACATGTGGCTAAAGATATATGTAAAACCCCATTAGTCAAAACAGACATGTCCGTGCTGGGGAGTGTATTCAAATAAGGCGGAGAGAAACCGCAAACCTGCTCCTGTGTATTAACATTTATGAGTACAATATCCTTTTTTTCATTAAATAACTTACTGACTGCTTACTGACTGTACCTGCAAGCTCATGGACATCTGAAGAAACCTGCCAGTACTGAAACTTGTGGGAAGTGAATATTTGGATTTTACTGCAGTTTGATTTTTAAAGCCTGAACCTGCTGCAAACATTGACCTGTTGTATTTACCTGTGCTGCTCATTTAAACCGCTGAACCTTTTCCAGCCACCGAGTCTTTTGGATTTGCCAGATATTGGCACAAAGATACGATGTTTGGTGGCAAAAGCTAACAGTCCATTCAGTGGCAGCATAAACTAAAAGTCTGTCAACCAGGAAACCATCTTGGTGCCCTGTTTTTGTACTTTGTTTTGCTTCAATTCTTCTTGTTCTTTGGTTAGGTTTGCAATAAGAAGGTATTTTGGATTCAGATGTGTTCAGTCACATCAACTCTTCATATTGGATGAAGGATTGTTTTGAAAAGTAATACCAAGGGCTCCTGACTGAGTGTGCTGTAACCGTTGCGGCACAGATTCAACAACAACAAAAAAAGCACATTCAGCATATCTTGAAGACTCCTGCAGGTTTGACAAAATAGCAGAATTTGACACCCTGGAAGCAAGGACATACTCCAAAAACCAAAGCACTGCATGACATGAAAGGGTCCAAAACCCAAAATACCTTGGAAAAAGAAGTTTGATGAAATAGCCCTGAAACAAGGTGTGCTGTCTTTTGCAAGGTGTGCTGTAGTTTTTAACCATATTCCAATCATTAGTAGAGTTTGCTCTGAAACTTCTCTGGATGTCATCAGATGTAAGCAATGAAATGAATGAGAAATTTATATATCCGGCTCTGAAGTATGGGCCTTTTTTGCTCCATCACAAGAATTGTTAACGATCCCCTTCAAACAGAGAATCTGCCTCCAAAGCTCACAGACTGCATTAAGATACAGTGAACGCAACCAAGACACAACCATTTCAAAGCAAGTCTGTAAAAAAGCTACAAAATCTGTTAATAAAATTCCACGTTCCTCACCTACTACATGAGCTACATCACCTACTAGAATCAATTAATGCAGTTCTAATTTTAGCCTGACAGGGAGAGGGGAGAAGAGAGGGAGGCTGGTGTCTGTAAGGTATGTTCAGAGTGTGGACGCTTTCTTTGTCAGGATTTGGAGAGTGCTGACACAGTGCTCACTGTAAGAACAGTGTAACTTCTGTGTCCATGCTTGTCAGTCATCTTTTGGCCAAGTTCCTGTTTCTCTTGCTGTTAGGAACTTTAATGATGCTGTGCCTGTCTTCCCCTCATTTTTCAATCTTCTTTTCACTACAGTTCGATTCATCTATCTTCTACTCTTTTCTGCTCCTCTCCCTTTATTCTCTCTATTTTGCTTACATCTGGTCCCCCTGCTTTCTCCTCGTCTTCTTCCTCCCTTTTATCAGTATTCATGATGATGTGGCCTAGCTATCCTAATGAAATGCTGTTGCATTTAGAAATGTTGAAGTGCTTCAGCTCAGCCACCAGACTGCCAGCTAACTTTGGATCATTATAATGAAAAATAACTGGGACTTCTGGGAGTGTGTGTGTGTGTGTGTGTGTGTGTGTGTGTGTGTGTGTGTGTGTGTGTGTGTGTGTGTGTGTGTGTGTGTGTGTGTGTGTAAGATAGAAGCAAGTGAAGGTGTGTGGGTGTTGCAAGATTTGCTATATTAAAAAGAATGACAGATATTAAATGCACACTTTTATCATCTCAATGCATCGTCACATGATCATATTTAAATAATAATAATTTACACATTTTCAAATATGGTGTGTGTGAGTGTGTGCATCTCTACCTGTTTGCATGTGGGTTTGAAAGTCCCATGCTTCTGGTTGACCCATAAAAACAAGCCATGTCCACACCATTTGCAGATTAAATACAGATTAATAAGCCCCATTCAGTTAGTGCTCAAAGCTGTTCGCGTTAAATGTAAATTACTTCTATAGAATTGTCGCAACAAACTATGACTGCAATGAATGGTATGAAAGTAAAAACAATAGATACCAGGAAAGATGAGTCAGTGACATCAGCAACAACCATGACCCTGGTAAGATGAAAGAAAAATAAACAAAAAATGATGAGAATTTAAATGTTACAAGGAAAAAATGTCAATAATAATATCTTTGACTGTTGTACGCCAAAATCTCCATCCAATGGCTGTAGCACTCCCCCTCAGCAGTGGTCTCCCACAGCAGGGTGATGCTACAAAGCCCACTGAGGAATGGTTCATATATAGAAAAATGCAGAAGAGCAAAACACCCCAAGGCTTCCAAACTTCCCATATCATAACCTTATAGAGCAACTGTGCGCTGCACCTAAACAAGCCTGATCTATGAAGGACCCCTTCCCAGAGCCAGCTTCCCTCTGCCAGTCACAACAGGACACCTCCAGAGGTGTTGTGTCCATGCCCTGATAGGTCAGAGGTGTGTTTGTGGTAGGACAGGAAAATGTCATCATATGATAAAGAATGTATAGACCCAAAATACAAACTTGGAGGCTGGAGCTGAATAAAAAGCAAACTAACCCATATTTAAAAGAAGGAATTTTCCAGCAAGTGTCAGAAAGCAAAGTCGACAAGTGGAAGAAAATAATACCCAGGAGGGAAAACCTCACAGGCAGACACAGAGAGTGAACACTGGATAAACCCTATGATGCATCAAGGTACTAAGGTGGGGAAAACACGCAACTGAAAGAAAGGGAAGCAAAACTAAACACGGTGTACGCAAGATGAGAGACTATCAAAAGGAAACCGGAAGTAGCCAAAGGCAGAAATATTTAACACAGAAACATAGACTTAACAAACACGGGAAACACAGGAGGGTGGTAAAACTGAAACTAAGAGAATTAACTGGACAATAACTATGATAGAAATTACAAATGAAACAGAGCCTGAAGGGAGAATAATGTCATGGAAAACAAACGTAGCCAGCATACGTCACTCTGTGACAAAAATAAAAAGCAAACTAAGCAGGAAACATGACAAATAAAACTAAAATGTTGAATTTGAAGCACAGGGTTGAAGACCCCCAGGGGGCTGTGCAGCATTGACTCATGGGGCTGTTTGAGTGGCTACATACATTCAGATCTCATTTCTCTCACAACAACAGACCAATATATTTTGCTCCACTCACCAAGTGAGATATCACAGCTGCCCAGATATCTATTTTGTGCTGTCTTTAGTAAGCTTGGTTGCAGTCAATCTTCACAGGTCAGTAGCAGTCAATAGGAAAAAACATAAACACACACACAGATGCACACACCTGCTGTTTGTAGCAGCACCGCTGACTTTGCATTTACAGTCTTTTTTTACAGCTCGCTTATTGGCTTAGCCAATGCTGACTTTGCATTTTGCAGGCAAAATGAAATAACTGTAACGCAATATGTACAAGCTATAACAATAGATTTCAGCGTCCACATACTGTATTCGAGTTATAAACCATATCAACAACCACTCCATAAGCCCTGTCAGTCATTGAAAGAATAAAAATACTTTATGGATGGTTTGTAATAGCTGTGCACAGATAAAAATCAAACTGAATTAATCACCTTAATTTATGCCAATAATCTTCAAATATGTTTCAGGGATACTCACTTTATAACTATGTTCACTATTTGTTATCAGTGACACACAGGTTATGTGTGGATTATTCAGAACAGGCTGATTACAACAGCCAATCGTTTAAATCATCATCCAATGTGACCTTGAACACCATGTCAGGCGATTTCATCAGCCTTTCTACAAAGCCTCCCAAAGGGTCCTTTACACTTGATTTAACCTGGATTTCACATGAATTTCATATCTGAGAACAGACTGTGTGATGATGTATGTCTTTTGTTTCCATCTTTGACTGTCCATATTCAATATGCATTTCTGTTGCTTCCAAACTCACATCTGTATTTAAATTCAGGGAAGGGACTAGAAGCAATTTGCTGAATTGCCTGTGAAAATATGCATTATGAAATGAAAAGAAACAAAATGAGAGAGAGAAACAGTGGGAGATCTTTATGGTGCTTTGTGATACATTATTCTGACAGACCAGTTTTTATTATTCAATTGAGCATGAAAATGTCCTAATTTTGTAACGCATGTGTCACCTATAGATAATCTTCATTTATATGTATTGACATAATCTCTTTTAAGCCTTTGGTGATTGCAAAAATGACCAAAGGAGGCCTCAGATTTGCAGGGCAAACGTTAGTGATTGTAGTTGCATAGCCATTGATCGTAGGCAACCTGAGAGTGGAACAATCTCTAGTGATCTGAAGCATAAACTTAGGTTTGAGTCTTCCATTCGTTTTCTCGACTGAATCATAACATTCTTCTTTGGAAATGTGGTGGTTTCTCCAAGCATCACAGGAACATTTTTCCACATGCTGGCAGGGTATTGTCATCATTCCTCGGATGAGGCAGCGTGGAAACCCTGCTTTGTCAATGCAATCTCAATATCAGTGACCTCGAACTCAAGGTAAGCTCAGAGATAAAATTTTCTAAAAATCTTGAATGTGATAAAACAAGAAGAAAGTCACCTAGGATTTTCACATTTGTGCAATAGGTTTATCTACTAAAAATCTCACATGAGTTCACATCTCGAGATCACAGGTCAAGTTTTCAGAAAATCTTTTCAACGTGATACCTCAAGAAAGATGTCACCTAGGATTTCCAAATTCATACCCTAGGCACATCTACCAGGAGGCTTAGGGGTAGCAATAGCAGCTGCCAGTGTTTTTTGTTCAGTTTTTAGACAAACCAGCGAACCATATCTTAACAGTGGTTTACCATAAAATGTGGTCCAGAAAGTCTCCTAAAGATGAATTATACTGATTTTGTTGATGCCCTGTCTGTCTCCAGATAACCTCAGTCACAGCTGAGCTGGTGCAGGACAAGCTTTACCTTCACGCTATTTAAGAACCAGATATTACATAAATTTATGTAGCAGACGTTGGGGTACTATCCATGAAACAGAATCCAGGCTGCATATGTCATCATTGAATTTTTGATCCTCACTTTATGGATCAGCAGCGTGGTGGGGTGCTGGTGTCAGCTTTTTGATACCATCCAGTTTTGTTTTGTTTCGATTCAACCAGGAAGTAACATCCTTGATTAAGATTCTGTCCTTTGAGGTATCAGTGCTAACCATGCTGTATTTTCCTTCTGGTAGAAATGCATAAAACCTGTTATAGAATGGAGAGGAGAATAAAAGGTACCTGCAGGTCATCAACATGTTCATCAGCTCATCAGGTATTTAAATTCTATGTCACAATGGCCCGAAAGCTGGTACCAGAACTGGACTCAAACGCAGAAACCCAAGGCAGAGATGGCAAAATGTTTTAAACTACCACAGGTTAGACTTAACAGTACTGGGCACCAGGAGAAATGACATGCATCTATGGCGTGTGGCGTGGTGCCGAGGTCCTGGACCTAGATGGGAATGGGACTTGGAGGAGCGACTGGAGCGTGACAGGTATGGCTAGAGGTCGTACTGAGGAAAGAGGAGAACGGCGTTAGAATGGTGGAGTAGAGGAGCACTTGAAGGATATGAGTATATCTGGATGTTTACCTTACTTGTAGCTGGAGTGAAACAGGCTTTGAGGGAAAGGCGATGTGTTCGATGGTGCAGACTGGCTGACCTGAGTTCTGCAGGATCCGATATTGTGTGATGGCTGGAGGGCAGGCAGGTGAGGCTCAGAGAGATTTCCAGAGTGAGATAATTATCCAAGACGAGAAGCTGAAGCCAAAGGCAAGTGTCGTAGAGAGTCCAGAAGATCTAAGACACAGGAAAATTTGATTTTAAAAAAAGCCAGACACTTAATAACAACAGCATGGAGGCAATTACCAACTTGGAGTAGATGACGAACTGTCAATGAAGGAGAGTCAACTAGAGCTTAAATCTCTCAGCCTGATTGTCTTGAATCAGCACCAGGTGCGTGGAGCTGCTGGAGAGGTGGAAGCCCTGCCCAGGGGCGGAGACTAGAGAAACAAAGGAACCAGGGGGAAATTTCCAGCCACTCACCCAATTCATGACACCCCAGAAACTATGATAGAGAATTTAGTCATCCAAAGTGGTGCACTAATGCTTAAGCTTAGTTTAACTTTTTTGTATTGTTTTTTGTGGTTCTACTAACCTTTGTCATATGCTTAGGTCTGGTTCTTTCACTCATGTTTGTGCTCGTTGCCTACCCCATATTTCCACCTCTTACTAAGCCTGGACAAAGCCAACATAATTTCTTTGCTTTGGCATAATCTCAGCTCTCATTAGCACCAGCAGTACCTCACTGAGTTTCAGCCAGTTCTTCCCAACACTCTCCAGCCACTTGTCTACAGGGTACCACCAGCTGTACTTTGTACTCATGCATGTGAACAGACAACATATTATAAACATCACTGTGTGTTAGCATGCTATAAGAAAGCTACCTTTGAGGCCTAAGTAGCCCCACTGAGTTGCTAACATAGTGGTAGACTCTTAGCATACCATTGTCCCATAAATTAGAATACTGCATCGTCATTTTAACCAGGAATTTGGATTAGAATTAAAGAGTTCCTCACAGCTAGAAAAAATGTACAGTGGGGCAAAAAAGTATTTAGTCAGCCACCGATTGTGCAAGTTCCCCCACCTAAAATGATGACAGAGGTCAGTAATTTGCACCAGAGGTACACTTCAACTGTGAGAGACAGAATGTGAAAAAAAAAAATCCATGAATCCACATGGTAGGATTTGTAAAGAATTTATTCATAAATCAGGGTGGAAAATAAGTATTTGGTCAATAACAAAAATACAACTCAATACTTTGTAACATAACCTTTGTTGGCAATAACAGAGGTCAAACGTTTACTATAGGTCTTTACCAGGTTTGCACACACAGTAGCTGGTATTTTGGCCCATTCCTCCATGCAGATCTTCTCGAGAGCAGTGATGTTTTGGGGCTGTCGCCGAGCAACACGGACTTTCAACTCCCGCCACAGATTTTCTATGGGGTTGAGGTCTGGAGACTGGCTAGGCCACTCCAGGACTTTCAAATGCTTCTTACGGAGCCACTCCTTTGTTGCCCGGGCGGTGTGTTTTGGATCATTGTCATGTTGGAAGACCCAGCCTCGTTTCATCTTCAAAGTTCTCACTGATGGAAGGAGGTTTTGGCTCAAAATCTCACGATACATGGCCCCATTCATTCTGTCCTTAACACGGATCAGTCGTCCTGTCCCCTTGGCAGAAAAACAGCCCCATAGCATGATGTTTCCACCCCCATGCTTCACAGTAGGTATGGTGTTCTTGGGATGCAACTCAGTATTCTTCTTCCTCCAAACACGACGAGTTGAGTTTATACCAAAAAGTTCTACTTTGGTTTCATCTGACCACATGACATTCTCCCAATCCTCTGCTGTATCATCCATGTGCTCTCTGGCAAACTTCAGACGGGCCTGGACATGCACTGGCTTCAGCAGCGGAACACGTCTGGCACTGCGGGATTTGATTCCCTGCCGTTGTAGTGTGTTACTGATGGTGACCTTTGTTACTTTGGTCCCAGCTCTCTGCAGGTCATTCACCAGGTCCCCCCGTGTGGTTCTGGGATCTTTGCTCACCGTTCTCATGATCATTTTGATCCCACGGGATGAGATCTTGCGTGGAGCCCCAGATGGAGGGAGATTATCAGTGGTCTTGTATGTCTTCCATTTTCTGATGATTGCTCCCACAGTTGATTTTTTCATACCAAGCTGCTTGCCTATTGTAGATTCACTCTTCCCAGTCTGGTGCAGGTCTACAATACTTTTCCTGGTGTCCTTCGAAAGCTCTTTGGTCTTGGCCATGGCGGAGTTTGGAGTCTGACTGTTTGAGGCTGTGGACAGGTGTCTTTTATACAGATGATGAGTTCAAACAGGTGCCATTCATACAGGTAACGAGTGGGGGACAGAAAAGCTTCTTACAGAAGACGTTACAGGTCTGTGAGAGCCAGAGATTTTCCTTGTTTGAGGTGACCAAATACTTATTTTCCACCCTAATTTACGAATAAATTCTTTACAAATCCTACCATGTGGATTCATGGATTTTTTTTTCACATTCTGTCTCTCACAGTTGAAGTGTACCTCTGGTGCAAATTACTGACCTCTGTCATCATTTTAAGTGGGGGAACTTGCACAATCGGTGGCTGACTAAATACTTTTTTGCCCCACTGTAAATAAACTGCACAAGCTTGTGAAATGGACTCAGAAATGCAGTGGAAAACTTAAAGCAATAAATCTTAAGTATTTTGGGTTTTAGTTTAGCCACGAGTGTTATGAAATTGTCATTGATGGATGTCTGATGTTGAATATATTGCACATGTCCATACAAATCCATACATATAATCAGTATGTATGAATTTTGGACTGAGGATAATCTTGTTTGCTGTCATGTACCTGTCATCATCATCACAATATATCACAAAGATGCCGTCGCTGAAGTCAGCACAGTTAACTAAATGCTGCTTGACCAGACAAGTGTGAAAAGGTTTGCCTCACATCAGTGTAAGTGCTGTCAAAAAGATGATGGATGAGCTAGTCCATGAGGCAGAGTGGATGGGCTACAACGCATTTAAAAAGGCACTAACAGACTATGTTCTTCTGGCATGACTGGACCCTCAGATAAAAACATAAATAGTTTTGCTAAACCTGCTAATTACAGTAAAAGATGTCCAAATGCAGGCGGTTTGAATATGAATGTGAGACATATCAGTTGCAATAAAAACTGGAAACAGTTACGTTCTTAATCATATAAATGTAATTTAGCTCATATATATTTATTTGCACTTCATGACATAGAAATGAACATAACTTTTCAGGAGATGCTCATTTTTAGGGTCTTCATTAGTGCATTTGATCTAATTTAAGCTACATGGCTGTGGCTCAGAATGTAAAGCAGGGCATCTACTGGAAGGTTGGTGGTTTGCTCCCTGGTGCCTCCAGTCTGCATGTCAACGTGTCCTTGGGCGAGACACTGAACCCTGAGTTGTGCCCGATGCATTCACTGAAGTGTGAATGTTACACAGGGTGCTTAGGCATAAAAAAACGCTGTATGATTGGGTGGATGAGGCATATAGTAAAAAGCACTTTGAGTGGTTAATTAGAATAGAAAAGCACTTTATAAGCACCAGCCCATTTACTTCCTATTAAATGTTTTACTCCACCTGAAGGACTGATACATAGTTGGTGCATTATATTACTATTACTGTTAATGAAATTATTGTCACTGGGATACGGATACCGGATGACCACAATAGCACAGTTGTCTTTTAGTTCATTTCAGTTAATATACTAGAAAATTGGTTTAAGAGGGTTTAAGCACTGAAAATAAAGCATATTTAACGTCAACTTAAGACAAACAATACATGAAAAACTAATGAAACAACTTCATTTATCCTCCTTTCAGCACAAATAAGACTTGTATGTTTAATATAGTATAAAGAATTCAGATATAGGCATGGAGGGAATGCGTAATGAATTCATGCTTTATTTTAAATACATTATGCTGTGAGCTCCTGCCTCTGTGCCGATGGGAACCTTTTCAATTTGAATGTGCCCAGATAAACATAATTGCAGAATCATGTGTAGGCTCGCTCGGAGACATGGTAAATGTATCTGTGCCAGCCTGCAGCAAAAACAAACCATTTAAATGGAGTATTTCGTGGGACTGTGACATGAACAGAGTTGGCTGATGCAGCAGAAGTCCTTGAGCATGAAGCAGGAGATGAGTGTGCTCGGGGCTGCAGATGAGTTGGTCTTTCCAGTTTATTTAATGTGAGTTTAGTTAGAACAGTCGCAGAGCACAAAGGAAAAAATCTGCACTGCTGGGCTGTCTTAAATTTGTCTTGTCCACACTTTACTGATTATAGATTAAAGTGGAGGAAAAATCAGCAAGCAATGACCCTGAAACATCATATAGCGCCACATATTTGATTGCTACATTCACTGTGTGATACCTCAACAATAATTCACAAAAATATAGCATCTACATAATGTGCTGATGTAGAAGATCCAGTAGCTTCTTCTTCACGTCCTTTTTTTCACTGAATAAGATAAGATAGAACTTTATTAATCCCTCGGGTGTTTATAATGAGTTTATACACAACTCTGTATTTAAATCATTAGTTATTATTAATTTCTGGCTTTTCCTGTTAAAATGATGTTTTTCCTTCCCACAAAGCACTTGCTCATAGAGGGTCATCAGATTGTCGGGATTTTTCTCTGATTTCTCTGTATAATTGTTGGGTCTTTACCTTATAATATAAATCACCATGAGGGAATTGTTGTTGCAATTTGGCATTATATAAATAAAACTGAATTGACAAAACACAAAACAAAGTAGTTAGGTGATCTTTAACGTGGTGGTAACTTTTTATATGATCAACAATAAATCATCTATAACACCAGATTACTTTTTATATCGTTTTATTTCATCTTGCCACGCTCTGTCTGTGGTTTATTTACACAACAGAGTTAATTCTTTTCCTAGCTGGATAACTTTTGTCTCTGCTGCCGGTCTTTTTGATATACTGTTTGCTTATGGGCAAAGGCAACATTTCATTATTTTATCTAACAGATAAAATAAGTAAATTGTCAGTGACTTCTGAGATAACATTTAAGACCTTTTCTATATTTGCATGCAGTTTAAAAAAAGATTAACTCAAACTGCATTCAAAGGTGAAGGCCAATGGTGGTTCGGTGAAATAACAAGACCTGAGTTCAGTACTGTTTTAACCAGGGGTCCCCAATCCCAGTCCGCGAGAGCCGGTGTCCCTGCAGGTTTTAGATCTCACCCTGTGTCAACACACCTGAATCACATGATTAGTTCATTACCAGGCCTCTGGAGAACTTCAAGACATGTTGAGAAGGTAATTTATCCATTTAAATCAGCTGTGATGGATCAAGGACACATCTAAAACCTGCAGGGACACCGGCCCTCGTGGACTGGGATTGGGGACCCTTGGTTTTAACCCTCAGCTTCAGGTAACATGACTATCTGTTTACAAAGGATTTGAGTTAAAGTAGACGCTCTGTTTGGCTTTTTTTCCTGGGGTCAATACAATCTCCAGACAAGACACAAACAAGAACTACTCCCTTCTTTAACTTTACAAATATTCAAGTTCAAATAACTTTAAAGATTAAAACTTGGATAAAATTGTTAGATGTAAGAAAAGAACATGAGAAGTTTGAGATGTACCAAGGGCTCAGAGTCCAGTGGGAACTTCCAAGCTAGGTGAGTGGCTCCAGCAGATCCCAGGAATAACATCCGAGATCTCTGTCCAGAAGAGCGTAGTCCTAGGAACAGCTAGGATGCTGCACAAGACCCTCAAGCTCCCGGGCCTCTGGTAGAGGACCCGAGCTTGAAGGATAGACCGCCGCGGGGGCAAGTGGGGAATTTTTATTTTTTTATAAACTTTATTGTAAGCATGCATTTCTCAGCTTTCTTTTTAAAGAGGTTTTGCATGCATGTTACTCCCACAACTAGACTTTAACCCCCTTCAAATATCAACCACTTCTGCCTGACAGCTGTTATTTTTCCAGTGAGGCGGACCAGTGATGTACCAGTAAAACAGCAGCCCACAACACAAAAGTTACTCTTAACTCATAAACATAAACGCACGAATGCCCTTGCTGCATACAACTTTAGCTTAATGAGCCAACAAATAATCATGTACTGGGGAGACGTCGACCACTACAGGTAGCATTTGCTGCAGAAGTTCAGACGCAAGTGAAACCTGTCCAAAATAAACGTTTTCATTATCTGATTATTTTCTTGTTTCTGCAGTTTCCTAGAAAAGGGTAAAGGGGACACGAACCAATGTTTTGGTTTGAAGAATAAATTTAGAAGAATAATTTGAATTGCTTTCTTCTTTTACTCAATTCGTGGAAGCTGCTGAAAAGTGAGAAATTTGAACATTAATCCTTTTTCTGATATTTCTTTGTGGGATCAGCAGAAGCTTGGATAAAAAAGTGTTCCTCCCTTGAACTACCTCGCTGTCATTTACAATCTCTGTCTCACAGTCATGGTGCGTGGGGCGGTAATGGGAAGTGAGGCCGCATTGTTAGCTGTGAATGTGTGTGTCTGCTAATCGCCTAATAATTGGATATGATGGCAGAAAGTAGGCCCGTGATGATGAATTACCGGCAGCCGAGCACTGAGCATAGCAGGTAGGTGGCAGATGCTGCAGGTGCTGAGTTGGAGAGTCTTGTGGCTTCCTGCTGGTTTTACCCACCCACAGACACACACACACACACACACACACGCAGATACTGGCACATGCAAAGCACACAACTGTGTCAAAGGCACACGCTACAGGTGAAGAATCTGCATATAGGCTTCACCATGACAGTCACACACCTATAGGAAGACTTCAAACGTAATGTCAGAAGGATACAGATCAGTCATAGCTTTGACACACACTCACACATTCAGACTTGCAAGTCAGTCATATGGGAAATCCACTGAAAGAGAGCTTATATAGAAGCTGCTCCCCATGCTGAGATCTATCTCATGTGGCTAGCTGCACAGACTGCTGAAGAAAACTTGTTTAATCTACTCTGTCTGTGAAGCGGTGGCAGTCACGCTGGTTCAATCACGGTTTCGGAGCTCTGAAGGAAAAATGTTTCCTACCATTTTCTTTTGTTCTTTCATTTCATTGTGAGGGCTGATTTCTGGCCTGCATAGAGTTGTCATCCCACAGAGTCAAGCTCGATTAAACTGGTGAGATTGGCACTTGATTTCCCACAGAACTGGAAGGATTTATTCCACTTAAATCTTTCAGTGACTTCCTAATCAAGGCTCAAGAAAATAACTAGAGAAGCAACAAGTATCACTCCAGGAAATTATGATTCATGAAATAGACTGTGCCTTAAAGTATGTGATCTAATTGTGTCAGGTAGTAAGTAGGGTTTGGTCAGATTTTTATGTTTCCTGATATATTTTTTTCATCGTCTCTCTGGAGTTTTTTCCTTCCTGTCTTTGTCTCATTTTCTTGCCATTATAATTATGTATATTCTTAGCACCATCTCTCTTTTTTTGCCTACTATCCCATTTTATTCCTCCTTTATCTGAATATTTTTTCCATGTCTTCCTTGTACTTTCAAAGTTTTGAGATTGTTTCCCTTTTCTTTAAATCTATCCCGGCAATGTTAAATGGTGTCTTTTTAAACACTAAGGGTCATGAAAGATTCATTTTTTCCTACCTGACTCCATTTGAATCCTCATTTTGATGTTGTGTAACAGTTTAACTATATTTTCATTCAAGGGGAGAAATAGTGCTCCTCGGAGATGGTGTTTTCCTGTTGTGCTGTGTCATATGCTTACTTTGCAATAATGCTGAATGACAGGCAGCATATGAATGAAAAGAGTAAAAGTAAAAGAGTAAATTCAGTAATGGCTGAAGCTCACTGAACTTATTGGACTTCTTGCTGCACTTCTCTCACAGCACCTACGATGTCCCCTCCCCTCATCGAGTGATACAGAGGACTTGAGTCCTAGTCCCAACAGCAAGCTGAGATTGTGTGGCTTCTCCAGCAGCATTAAGCACTTTGGTTGATGGATGATGTCCATGCCAGCAATAGTAGATTTCAAAACTGGCTGTTCTAGTGTCTGTGTCCTGTAGAATTTAAGGAAGAAGAAATAAAAGCAAAAGCAGCAGGACTTAGGATCCAGAGCAGTGGTGAAACAACTGAAACAACAGAAATAACTTCTACAGTAAGACATGTGACACTTTTAAAAGAGTAAATACATTCCCTGTCAGGCCATTGGCTTCATTACCATCTTAATCTAACCTTAATCAGTCTGAGTTTAACTTTTTGTTAATAAGTATTGACTTAAAACATGCTGCTTATGAGCATTTTGCATCTAGAAGGTGTGATCAAAAATCCCCAAGACTGAGCACAAAACAGAAGCAGCCATCCAGCCATCGATCGTCTTCCATTTTTCCAATTCAGGGTTGTGGTGGTGGTTTCTCCATGCAGACAGGCCCTGGCCAGATGGTGGATTCAAACCTATGATCTTCTTACTGTGAGGTGACAGTGCTAACCACCACACCCCCATGCTGCCCACAGAAGCATCCATTTTTTTCTCCTTATCAAATTCACAGTCATGGACAGGCTGCCAGTCTGTTGCAGAGCTAACACATAGAGATGGAAAGCCATTCACACTTACATTCACACTAATGGCTGATTTAGAATCATGAGTTAACATACCATGCTTGTCTTTAGACTGTGGTAGGAAGCTGGGAGTACCTGAGAGAGCCAGCGCGGGCACAGGACAACATGCAAACTGCACACAGAAAAGGCCCAGATGATCAGTGGATTCAGGATATTCTTGTTATGAGGTGACAGTGCTAAGCCCCACACCAGTGAGCAACAAGAAAAAGTTCTCTCTTTGTGGATGAACTAGGAAGTTGTAAATGCCGCATTATGGGAGAGAGATGAGTGAAGATTGTGCTGGCGTGGGCAAAAAAAGCTCTTTCGATGAGCTGATGCCTCAGATTCTTCACACAAACTCACAATAAGGAACATATTCACAGTTCACTACTTTGTGAGTGTGGAAAACAAGTACAACTATATTCCTGGTCACACTCATTCAAATGAAAACTGGTGGATCGAAGCTCATAACCCATCAGTTTCAAACAGAAGTTGATGCTTCCTCTCTGCAGGTGTTTGAAGACCGTGAAGGGGAGACGTCCAAATTTAAATAAAGTGTGTTTTTTCATTTATATGAGCTGAATCCTGGAGCTTGTTGGTCACATCATTTATACTCAAAGTTTAAAACATTCTTCATTATCTCGATTAAAAACAGAAAGCATAAAAATTCCATGTAGGATTAGGGATAGAACATCCAAACAATCAGTAGGCAGTGGTAATGAGTAAGGACACAAAGCTTGTTTTTGATCTATTGTGCTTCTCTTTGCTTTTATACTATAGAAAATGTTCACTTTTTCTGGTAGTTTTGAATATTTGTCTTTGTTGTGGTCTTTTATTCCTTTTGTCTTCTGCTAAACAAGACCCAAATCAACAGCTTATCAAAAAGAAAAAAATCTGTTTCAGTTGACGGCATTCTCATATTATTTTTCACAAAATTCCAGCAGACTAGGCTTAAATGAAGTGTTTTTTGACTTGCACCACTGCAAAAATTGATTATCCTCCCTGTTAAATAAAATTGAATTCACATCTCAGGTTTTTGCTTTGCAGGTTTTTGCCATTGCTGCAGATGTGCTTGCTTGCATGCTTGCTGTCATAGCGTACAAATGCTAAATGATTCAGAACTAGCCCCAGGACAAGATTTGGGAAAGAGTACATTTCAGCAATGACAGAAAAATAGAGAGAAGGATCCCTAAAGCCCAGGCAGAACTCCGTGTTCCACAACAATTTTGTTGGATTGTCAAGGACCTCTCGACTTCATCCTGCTGTTCACAGTCAACAGTTTTGGAGAGCTGCAGTTTTCTCACCTCTTCCCTGGAGAGTCACCTGTTCAAAGGGTGCACTCTTAACAGCACACCTGACTTTTTCAAACTGTTATCTATCACCTAGAGCTCCCCCATCATGCCAATTCATACATTTATTTGAGCGTTTATAAGGCTCATATCATGGATTAAAGCTGTTTTTACCTGTGCTCTCAGAAAGATTTCATAGGTCAAGTTTACAAGGTGTTGGCATCTCTTTTACTTTCACAAGTGTCAAGTATGATTTAGGGAAACACTGTGCGAGCTGTATACTAGAAAATGTCCATCAGACATGAAATGAGCATCTGCTCAAAAGCCAAAGAAGATCCTACATAAACTGAGGACGATCTGTTTTTCCTGAGATATGAGGGCAGATTCTTGTTGAGGTTTTCGTCAGCTCCACGAGGATTAATGGGGTAGTTCCCACAGTTTGTCTAAAGAGATGTACACAGACAACTGACAAAAGAATAAATAAATAAAAGTGTATAGTGTCTGTGTCCCTGAAGTTTCTAAAAATTCTGGAGCAATGCAAGAACATTTGTCCAAAAGATCAGACCTCATTTGGTATTCGATGGCACTAGAAAACACTTTTTAATGGACCCGTCCAAAATCTGCTTAGCTGCACAAATGGGTTCATTGCAAAGGCCTTTGGCTCATAAGGTGCGTCATTTTCATACTCATCAAATCATTTAGTGACCCCTGAATGACATTGTCATGCTGGAAGAGACCACTCCCATCAGGACATGAGTTTTTCATCACAGAGTAAAAGCGATCACTTAAACTTTGTATTGATTTGTAGTTACCCTTTCCTTTAAGCGGGCAAATGAGTGCAAAACATGCCAGCAAAGTGCTCTGCACAGCATACAGATGCCTCCACTGGAGAGATTGCGCGTCAAGGTTTTCCTTTTAATTTGTATATATGACAGACTTTAGGAAGAGTTGGTTTAAGAAGCTTAATGCAGTTATTTTTTTGGGCTTGTTGATCTTGACTGATAATATTTAGTCTCTCCTTCAAGGTGCACGAATTCAAAGAGCTTCTTTTTTTTCGGCTCTATTGAAAGGGCCCATTTTTCAGCTCATTATTTTGGTTTTATGGACTTCAGCTTTTCTGCAGTTTTGCTATAGTCCCCCACTTCACCCACCCCCAGATGATGACCCGATGAGCTTTCATGAGATGTTATACCATATACAAAAGCAGTTTTTGGAGGGGAGGGGGTGTTTGATCTTTTTTTGTTTTACTTTTTTACACCAGACATAGGCCAAGGTTGACTTGGCTCATGATGTCTTAGATAATTAAGAACTAAAGGGATGCGTTGGACTTATACTTTGCTGACATATTAATTACAATGTAGGTCCATCCTACAGCTTATCCTGCTTTATTGCTTGTTGTTTTTTTGTTTGTTTGTTTGTTTTGCAAAATATGACCAGCATGTACAAAATGAACATCAGCTTGTATCGAAGAAGACTTAAATCTAGCATCTGAGAGTATTAAAAAGGCCAAGGTTGGGGGTTATATCAAATTCCCATAGACTTCTACACAATCTATTTGCACCTATAAGATTTGCCCCCCCTGCTGGCCATTAAATGAGTGCAGGTTTAAGGTGCTTCACATTAGCTTCATTTTTTAGTCTTGGAAGTTATGTCCATCCTCTGGATGCAGTCTTCAGATTCAATACAATAAATTGCTACCACTGTTAGGCTTTGTATTGTTGATTGTCATTTATGCTTAGAAATATCTACTTATATATGCTTAGAGTTTTATAATTAGTTGTAGATTGGTAGAGGTTTGATCCTTAATAGTCTGAAAACTTTGTGTGCATTCCAGAGCACTCTGGGAGCATGGGAGAGGTCGTACCTTCTCTTATTGTTTTATGGTAGGATAAACGTATCTATATCTGTTTTAGTCTAAGTGCCTTTTGTTTAGATCAGGGGTGCCCAATCCCGGTCCTCGAGAGCTACCGTCCTGCAGCTTTTAGATGCATCCCTACTCCAACACAGCTGAATCAAATGGTTTGATCTCTACAGCATGCCATCATGTTTGGCAAAGGCCTGATAACAAGCCATTCATTTGATTCAGGTGTGTGGGAACAAGGATGCATCTAAAAGCTGCAGGACGGTAGCTCTCGAGGACCGGGATTGGGCACCCCTGGTTTAGATGAACTGCTGGACTTCCAGACCAGCAGGTTTAGGGAAGTCATTTATGGGGTCACACTCTGACCCCACACACACACACACACACACACTTACACAATGCACAGGCAAGGTACTCTTTGTTTGTATGTAGACGTCATATGTTAATGAACCTATGCATATTCATGTCACCTCAATAAAAGAGCAGTGTTACGGGGGAGCGGATGAGAGCAACTGGGGTCACGCGAAGGAACGGCGTTTGTCCGGTTCTCTCCCGTGCACGAGAAACACGAAGAACTTTGCCTACTTCGTGTCTTGCTTGCTGTGTAATTATATTGTCTTCAACGTTCTAGCGAATAGGTTCAAGCTACAAACCTATCAACCACCAAATGAAATATGAAGACAGCTGGGAACATGTTTGAACAACAAGAAGTTAAAGAAACCTCATCTCAGCAGTAACCAACAATAGACACTTAATCCACTTAGAAAGAGAAAATGTGATTCCTTTGACATTAGTTTGACATTTTCATTATCAGATGTGGAACTACTAATAAAAAGTGTACAACACACAATGAAATTGTCTGACTGCATAACTACTCTTTGCCCACTTTGTTAGGTGCATCTGTTCAACTGCTTGTTAATGCGATCTAGGCATGTACACATGATGAACATTTTGATGTTTGCTTTGAACCGCTAAGTTCAAAGCAAACATCAGAATCCATAAAGGGTGATTTAGCTGGATGTGGTTGTTGATTCTAGACAGGCTGATCTGTGTAAATCAGAAACTGCTGATCTACTGGGATTTTCCCAAATTACCAAAATTTTCCCATCTCTAGGGTTTACGGGGAATGGTCTGAAAGGGAAAAAATATCCAGTGAGCAGCAGTCAGGGAAGAAAATGCCTTGTTGATATCAGAATTCAGAGGAGAATGCGAGACTGCAATGAGCTTGTTTCAATTCTGCATGTCTTCCCCCACTCTCTCTCCCCACTTTCTTGTGCAGCTGAAAGAAAGCAGCATCAACTATGTATGAATGAATGTATGAATGTTTACAGCACCTTGCTTAATCGATGCCATGAAAAATAAAGGTATTACTCTTCCACCCGTCCTCATCAGGGTTAAGAAGGGGGCTGGAGCCTATTCCAGTTACCATAGGGTGAGATGTGCAGTACCTTTTTAAAAAACATACGTACAAAGTTCAAGTATTTCGTGGTGATTATTCAGCTGGAATCAGCATTCTAGTTTGCACTAAGAAAAAAGAAAATCTAAATCAGTGTTACTGCACATGCTGTTTTTTAATAAAAAGAAGTATCTGATCACAGTTGAGAGCAGGGTTGGCAGCATCACTCTGTACTTAACTTTGTCACAGTTGAAATATCTAATGAAAGATTACCAGAAACACACGTCAGAGACTGTATATGCTGGCCTGAGCTTTCTTAAGTGTCTTAATTCGGGACACTTGTTATTTCGTTCCAGTAATGTTCCCCTGTCATTCAGTCGCTTGTATTTGTCACCGTGTGAATTAACATAATTCTTCTTGCTCTTATAAAAGAATTTTCAAAATAATTTGACTTCTGTCAGGAACGAGGGGAAGGGACTGCCGGGGAGCTACAAGTCTCAACCCAATTAGTGACCTCGTTCACTGAGCACATCGTGTCTTTTTTTCCCCCTCCTCTCTTCATCACGCTTTCTATTCACTACCACCCTACATAACCCTCCATCCTCTAAAGCCATCCTTTTCTTCTCCACAGGACCTTCTGTACTCCCTTTTCTCTGCTTTCTCCTGTTTCTCCCTTCCTGTCTCTTCACGCAAATGAGTCCATTTTGCCCCGGGGATGAGACCACAGTGGTTAAATCAGATTGGGGCGAGGTTATATTTGGACTGTGGAGAGAGAGAAAGGGAGAGAGAAGGAGGCATCAAACAGCTGGGTGATGACTGCATGGCCTATTTTACATCAGCAAATTGGCTGACAGTGAATTCTCAGGGCACTTTGAGCTAACAATATTAGTAATATTAGTTTATTTTAAAAAAATCTCCAACTCATTTGAAGCTTCCTTGCCAATTATAATGAACACACATCGAGGAGATACAGCCCTGAGCCACAGTGCTGTTATGCAGGAAAATAAAACTGGAGATCAAACTGTGACCTTCAGCCAGAGTTAAACAAATATTTGACAATGACTAAGATTCAATTATAACGCTTTATGCTGTGATCCAGATGATCCAGATCCAGATTAAATGAGTAACTGAAACAGACAGATAAACGTTTCGACTTGTTTTCGCAGGTTTTGCATGCAGCAGAAATAAAGAGTTTAAAGGCTTTAGGTTCCCTTTAGTTTCCTCTGATATCACAGAGACTTTCAGTGCCACACGGAAAACACCAGCATCTCTGTGCCAACTGCTATGATTCATACTTATATAATGGCATGAGGTGTGTGGAGGCACTAAGAAAACAAGTGAAGGAACATAGTTTGGACAGTAGCTTTCATCCTCCACCAATTGTACCAAACTTTGCCTCAGAGCCACAGTTAGAGTATATTTTCATATTTTACATAAGTTTGTTTTGTTTTTTAATGGCATTAGTTTTAAGTTAGTTTCTAGCTTTTTTTTTATCTTTATTTTTTTCATTCAAAGAAATTAGGGGCAAGATTTCAGAAGTTCAGAACAGGCATTGCAGTAAAAAAAACAGCTGGCAGGGTCGCTAGGTCTTGAACCCAGGGTGTTTAAGTTTGACTCTATTTTGTAATATTAGTAAGGTTGCTATTTTCCTTTATGCTATTTGTTTTATCCTCTGTTTGTAATCTGTTCATATTCATTTCATGAAATGCTCCAGCTAAGTCCATGTGTCTTGGTTATCTCCTTTTGTGATCCCTTTCTGTTTCCCCAGTTGTGTCCTCATGTCTGACCGGTCTCTCTTTGTCCTGTCTTGTTATACCATTTAGTAGTGTCAGGTTTGGATGTTTGAGTCTGTATTTCGGTGTTTAGTTTCCGTTTTATTTTGATAGTTTCGTGTCTTGTGTGCTTCGTATGGAGTTTCGCCTTCCGTGTCTAGTTTTCCGGATTCGTTGCAGCTGTGCCCTATGCTCCAATGTTTCCCATCTCCCTAATTACCTGGTGTTTATTTATTGTCTGAGTTTCCCTCTGCCCTTTGTCATGCCCTCCCACATGCTAGTGTGTTTTCTTGCCCTCTGTTATAATCAGGGTTGGTTAATGTTGTGAAATCTGTTTATGTTGTCCTAGTAAGGCTACCATGAGGGCAGGCACTAGAGGTCGCTAGGAGACCGGTGTGTATATGTGTTTTCCAGAAATTGATGTAGCAACGTACACTGCTGCTACAATTCAATAAAAAGCGGTTCGTGCTTGAGAACCCTGTGTCTTATTGCCTCCGAACATGACATGGTGTCAGAAGTGGGGACTTCACGCCGAGTTACACGAAGAAATGGCTAAATTTGGACCTCCAGAGCCGTTCGACTTTACACAGCCGGCAGAGTGGCCGATATGGCGGCAGAGATTCTCCCGTTTTCGAGTGGCGTCCAAGCTAGGGATGGAGAATGTGGAAATATGTTGGAAAATTCCTGCCAGGCCTGTCCACGGTGCTGCACCCCCTCTCCAATCTACTCAAAAAAGAGACTGTATGGGTGTGGGGCGAGCCTCAGGAGCAAGCATTCAACAAAGCAAAAGCAATGCTCGTGGCTGCACCGGCACTTTGTTATTATGATGCAGGCCGACCAACAGTTGTCAGTGCGGACGCCAGCAGCTGTGGCCTGGGTGCTGCACTGTTACAGGACAATGACGGGGAGTTACGGCCTGTTGCCTTTTGTTCTCGCATGCTCACAGACGCAGAGAAGAGATATTCGCAGATCGAAAAAGAATGTTTAGCATCTGTCTGGGCCTGCGAACGTTTTACCCGCTACATCCAAGGCATGGGTCATGTACGTCTACAAACTGACCATAAGCCCTTGGTGCCTTTGATCAACTCATACGACCTTGATAAAACGCCACTGAGATGTCAGAGATTGCTGATGCGACTGATGCGATTCAATGTTACTGCTGAGCATGTTCCTGGTAAACAGTCAGTGGTGGCGGACGCACTCTCCAGACATCCACTGCACGGATGCTACCCGTCCGAGACAGACAGCCAGGTCAAGGCATATGTGAGCAACGTAGTGACAAGCAAACCTATCAAGTCACATAAGTTGGAGGAAATTCGTAGAGCTACACAGAGGGACCCAGAGCTTCAAAAAGCAATCATCTTCACCAGACAAGGGTGGCCTCGGAGAATGGCAAAGAGCTCACCACTGCAAGGCTTTTATGCAGCCAGAAGCCACCTTTCACAATCAGATGGTCTAGTGCTCTACCACGATCGCATCGTAATTCCCACAGCACTCAGACCCAGTGTCCTTGACCAATTACATGAAGGCCACCAAGGACTAACTAAATGTAGAGAGCGCGCAAGATCAACAGTGTGGTGGCCCAACATTGGACTTCAAATAACACATAAGGTGAGGTCATGCAACTTTTGCAGAGAGCACAAGCCTACACAGCGACGGGAACCTCTCGTGACTACTCCTCTGCCCAATGGCCCCTGGCAAAAGATTGCAGCTGATCTTTGCGAGCTTGAGGGTAAGAACTTTCTTGTCGTTGTTGACTATTTTTCAAGAGACGTTGAGATTGCTTCCCTCTCTACAACAACCACCAGACAGGTCATTAACAAGCTTAAACACATGTTCGTTAGATGGGGCATCCAGTTAGAACTGGTCAGTGATAATGGGATGCAGTTCACATCATCGGAGTTCCAAGACTTCAAACTGAGTTATGGCTTCACCCACACTACGTCGAGCCGTCATTACCCCCAGTCAAATGGAGCTGCTGAAAGAGCTGTCCAAACGGCCAAGTACATTCTCAAACAGCCTGACCCCTGCTTAGCCTTAATGAGTTACCGCTCTACACCAATTGCAGCAACCGGTGCAAGCCCAGCTCAACTTATGACAGGACGTCAAATCCGCACCACCGTCCCAGTACTCGAAAAGACATTGCTGCCCAGTCCAGTCAATAGGGACACGGTGTGCCAAAGAGATGCTGCAGCTAAGGACTCTTACAGATTCTTCTACAACCGCAGACATTCAGCTCGTCCACTTCCTGAGCTTCTCCCAGGCCAGGATGTTGTAGTGAAGCTTGACGGGGAAAAGGGGTGGACGACTCCAGCTAAGGTCATCAGTAAGTCTAAGGAGCCGAGATCCTACTTGGTGGAGATGGCGAATGGGAACGTGACTCGCGGCAACAGACGACACCTTCAGCCTGTCCCAGGCACCGTTGATCCTGAGGAGCAGCAGCAGAGCACTGTTCCAGCTACACCGACTACTCCAACTAAAGGGGCGGCTGCTTCCCAAGAACCACCAGTAAGGCAGACATTGCCAATCCCTGTCTCGGGGTCTCCTCTCCACCCTACCACACCTGTGAGAGTGACTTCCAGGGGGCGGGAGATTAAAGTACCTCTCAGATTCAGAGACTGAGGACTATCTCCTTTCTATGTTCTAAGGGCAGAATAATCCCTTATCAGGACTGAGGGTAGTCTACCCCCGTGATGTCCTGCGTTCTGACAACACTGTTTTATGTTTAAAGTACTTTTGTTAAAGGGGGAGATGTTGTGAAATCTGTTTATGTTGTCCTAGTAAGGCTACCATGAGGGCAGGCACTAGAGGTCGCTAGGAGACCGGTGTGTATATGTGTTTTCCAGAAATTGATGTAGCGACGTACACTGCTGCTACAATTCAATAAAAAGCGGTTCGTGCTTGAGAACCCTGCGTCTTATTGCCTCCGAGCATGACAGTTAAATTCCCCATTCAGCATATGTTTTGCTTTAAGTGAGTTCAGCATTAAAAGCATTTTTTGAGTTCAAGTCCTGTCTCCTGATTCCTGCACTGGGATCCACTTCCTGACTTCCACGCTGTGAAACCAGTTGACTCGCAACCATTTAGACCAGGGGTGGCCAACCAGTCAGAGACCAAGAGCCACTTTTTTTTTACTGTGTTACCGCAAAGAGCCACATCATACGCATGGGCACACATGAACATCACCCATCCTTTCCTCTCTCTCTCTCTCTCTCTCTCTCTCTCTCTCTCTCTCTCACACACACACGCACACACACACACACACAAAATACACACATCTCTGCTCAGCCAGATTTATTGTAAATGTCACACACACCCATGTTAATGACAGAAATGGACTCCTACAGTACTAAAACCACAGACCAGTCATTTTCAACAATGAACATTGTGTGCACTGTCTCACACACACAAACTCTCAGTTCAACCAAGTCCACAAACAAAAATATAATAATCTACAATAGCATTTACTTTTATAATGCATGTTGTTTAGTGGGACTTCTGGCATTCCTTGCCTTGAACAATCCTCTTTAAATCTGGCTTGTATTCCGTTGTTGTCACTCGAAGCAATTCTTTCACATGTGTGTCAGTCAGAACAGATCGATGCTTTGATTTCACATGTTTTAGGGTAGAAAACACAGACTCGCAGACGTATGTTGACCCAAACATTGACAGTATCTTAAGCGCAGCCCGTTTGACATTGGGGTATTTTTCCATTGGCACACTTTTCCAGAACTCAATGGTCCCTTCCCTTAAAGCAGGTTTCAATTGGTCCTCTTCACAAAGATCGATCATCTCCAACTCAGCCGCAGCTTCATCTGTGACTAGCGGGACTTTCAAACAGCCGGTCTCTGCATTAAATGGGTCGACGAGGAACGTAATCTGTGGCCTTTTCAATTGTAGATCATGGAACCGGGTCACGAAGCTTTCGTGCAAGTTTTCAATCAGCGTTGCATATCTGGCTCTTTGCTTACTCAGGGCAGCGCTGGCGACTTGCCCGCTGGCTTTTAGCAGAGTGGGAAAATGCGTTAAATCTCCCTTTTGAATATGTGTCTTGAACAGCTTCAGTTTGTTGACAAACGCAAACACACTTTGCACTAGGTCAGGGAGCATTTTTAACTTACCCTGCAGGGTCAGGTTCAGTCTGTCCAAGTGACACAGCATGTCGACCAAAAAGGCCAGATCCATAATCCACTTGAGGTCCGAGAGCTCGGGATAGTCCTTGTCCTTCTTTTCCATAAACAGTTTCACGGCATCCAAAAGCTCAAAGAAGCGAGAGAGTACCTGGCCTTTTGACAGCCACCTCACAGTGCAGTGCAGCGGCAGGTCACCTGGAAGCCCTTGGTCCAGCTCAGCGATGAGATTCTTGAATTGCCTGTGGTTAAGCGCATGTGTGCGGATATAGTTGACGATTTCCATCACAGGCTTCACGACGTTATCTAAATTCAATGATTTAGACACGAGTTGCTCCATGTGGATGATGCAGTGGAAATTCCAAAAGTCAGGAATAGTTTGGTCAGCTTTGCACAGCCCCACAAGCCCGTTCACAGATCCCATCATGGCTGGTGCTCCATCCGTGGCTATTGCAGTTAATTTTGTTATGGGCAGATTTGCTTTTTCAAATGCAGCCATCATGGTTTCTTTCACATCTATGCCACGGGTTCTGTCTTTTAATGGCACAATATCCAGGAGTTCTTCTTTGATCACACAATCGTTTGAAACAGACCGTGCAAATATTGCCAACTGAGGCTTGTCTTGTATATCACAACTCTCATCCAATGCGACACTAAAATACTCACATGCTTGAAGGTCAGAGTGCAACTGTGATTCAATAGCCGTGTTAATGTCCGATATTCTGTGTTCAACAGTGTGGCGGGACAGTTGGACGTCTGATACCATGCGTTTTAATTTGTCGTTTTCAGGAGACAAGATTTCAACAACATCACTGAGGCATTTTTTAACGAACTCCCCTTCATTGTATGGCTTTTTAGCCCGTGCAATGTTCCAAGCCAGCTGATAGGATGCGAGCGTTATGGTCTCTGACCGCTTCGTAAATTTTTGGAAAAACTGTATCTGCTTTTCTGCCTGACTTTTCAAAGTGGCCAACTCGTGCTTGCGAAGTTCAGTCCCTTTTGGAAATTCCTGGTCGATGTTAGCATGGAGTGAGCTGAAGTGGCGCTGAAGATTTGAAGCTTTGAAATGTGCTAATGACGTCTGACATATAAGGCAGAATGGCTTACCATTGCGTTCAACAAAAAAATATAAACTCTCCCACTCCGTTAAAAACGTCCTGTGTTCATCTTCATATTTTCTTTTTGCTGTGCATTTTTTTCCTGCCATTTTAAGGGCGAACTTGCTCCTACTGGGAAACTTTGCGGTATTTTCATCTCACACACATGCGGATTTGATGAAAATACCGTATTGAACTCAAGTGAAGCGAACGCGCACATTTTAAAACAACAACATAAAAAAAATCAAAACACAAACTTTGATATGAACGTAAGAGCCGCATGAAACCAGGCAAAGAGCCGCATGCGGCTCGAGAGCCGCGGGTTGGCCACCCCTGATTTAGACACTCCAATACACTACTGTAATAATCAATGTTTATGAATGAATATTTCCTGAGTTTTATTATGGCACGTTTTGCAAACACAAAATATTATTTCAGTTGTTTTTTTTTAAACGTCTAGTTGTTGCTTTTAGTTCTGTGAACTAAAAGTGGGCACTGTGGGTTTTAAGCAACTGGATAAGAGAAGCGATTAAGGAAATTCATGGATAGACAAACTAAAATGTATTTCAGTGTATTTTAATGTGGTTTTAGTTACCCTTGTTTGGGTGTGAAGAAACTTCACAGTGTAACCAAGTATGTAATCAGCAGATTATGTTTTAAAAAGCATACATAGCAGATCGTTACATGGAGAAACCTTTTGAATACAAGCGTGCTGATCCACACAGGTGTTCACAGACACAAACTACTACTGTCGATCTTGCGTGCTGCACAATAACATGTAATATTTAGTATCTACTGTTATCTACTGTTAGCTAGTTTATTGTGATGGTGTTGTATTTATTATGTTGCTCTTTTTTGTTTGTTTTCTCTTCTGTGTTTTTTTTTTTATCTCCATACAGGTGATCCTGGTGTTTTGTTTGTTTTTCTTTTTTTTCTTCCCCCCTTTCTCACCATCTCTTCTCCCCTCTATTTTTCTTTCTCTCCCTCTATTTCTTTCATTCTTTCTCCCTGTCCTATCCCCCAGTCATGTCTGTCCCGTCTGTAACAACCAAAAATCAAATCAAATAAATACATAATTATAATAAAGATCAATCAAATGGACCAATATGGCAAGGCCATGATAATTCAGTTGGTAAAGTAGATCCGCTTGGCATCTTTCTTGCCCTTCAGACAACAATTCTGATGGCTAAAGATCCAAACGGGACAGGCAACAAAAAAAAAAAAGTGTACATTTGAGAAATCCATAGTAGGGAGATGAACTGGAGTGCACACCGAGTGAGAAAGTGATTAAAGTTATTGTCTAAAAATGAGAAACAGAAGACAATTATGCAGCCCTATTTATCTTTTTATTGTTACCACTTTGTCCTCTTGCACTGGCCCTGCCTTTGTTTTCTGCATCTCCTCTGCAATTGCAGGAGTGTGTTCCTCGTGTTTCAGTGGGTAGGGGCAAACCCAGTGCATTCAGTCATCCATCCTTCCCTGGATCATGTGCTGCTCACCTCTCTAGAAAAGTTACAAAATAATGGGTTGTAATCTGATTTCGATTGATGTTTGTAGATACCTGGCCTGTCTTCCCCCTTCAAAGAAAAGAAGTTTGGGTGTGTGAACACCACCCTCTTTGTCGGTCCAGCTGATGGACAGATAACAATTCAGATGTGTCTGTTGCTCTTTGAACCAAGAAGGATGTGCTGGTTACAGGATGTTGCAGTGTGTGCTGGGATACTAGCAGACACTGCAACACTACTGGAACGATAGTGATGTTGATTATAATGGTTGCTTTGATCCTATACTGCATCTGTGAAAATTTCACAGCATTAATATGTCTGAATTTAGTCACAATTTCAGCAATTTTTACTCCACTCTTTTACTTGCACGTATTTGTAGGGATCCACCCACGTATATAACCATGAAGTGGCTGCTTTTTATACCCTAACAACAAAAACAAGTTCTGGCTTATATAAATTCAGGAAAACGCTGACTAAAGAAACCCAACCTTGTTATTTAAGTTAGGAAAAAAAAGTGGCCTGAAAACATCAGACCAGATCCAACTCGAGGAATCTGAATTTCTTTGCCTGATGTGAAATTAAAAGAAAGAAACATGATTGCTACAACAATCCTAAGATGAGCTATTGGTGATATACTGTACCATAGATTTCTCTGTTAATTTTGTTGAGTATATTATCTTCTATGATAGCAGTCCACTAAAGCAGGTGATCCAACATAACATTCACAGGGTTCAGTTCCACCCCTGCAGACTTAGATAAATAAATTTCATTCTCCCATCAATCACGATAAAGGAGCGAAGGCCTCATTCCTGCATAAAAATTCAAAACCGATGTCTACCAAACACGATAATTCATTGCGGCGCAGTAAGAATGACACGCAGTTATTGTTGGTTTGAAGGCTTCATGTGTTTATCTCCTTTGAGACGCATCTAACATATCATATGAACTTAAAATATGTATACAAAAGATTTCTCACTTTCTCCGAGTGGGGTTGCAGCTGATTATTTTTGATTTTTATTATGCGGGACTGCTGACATCAGTAGATTTGGTAGAGTGCTTGCCTCCAGTGTTGACATGCTGTCACAATAGTTTATGATGTGAAATGAAAAATATTGCAGACTACAAAAAAATGCCCCTCGTCCTATTTGTAATTGCCATGTAAAGGTCGACGTGAACAGCTTTCCCCATGGGGTTAAAGGAAAATGAGTACAAAAAAACTAAGTACAACTCTTCATTTCTAAAATAACTCTTAGGGACCTTTAAGATCTAATTGCGTAGGATTGTACAGAGAGGACTTTTTTTTTGAGTGAGCCTTAAAAGTGGGTTTATCCTTCTCTACAAGTTAAACCAGCCTCACAACAAAGGATTACTTGTTCCTCCTCACCTAGAAAACCACAGCAGCACTGGGAAGCTGTTGTTTCTTTGATACATACATTATCAAAAAATACAAATGCAAATGCGACTGAAAAAGCTAAAGACAACCTTCGCGCAGTGCCGGAGTAAAGACTGTCAGTTGTCAAAACCGTTTCCACAAGAGAGTCTTAGTTCAATATTGAGATGTCACGCATTTCATCTAAGATTTAATTTTCTGCTTGAATCTCGGAGAGAGAAAGTAATCATACGGACGTGTGTCATCATTTAGACAAGTTGTCATCCCAGCATTGGAATTTCAAAATGGCAGCAAACATCTGTCATCCCCAGATTAGACTCTCCATCTCTCCACAGGTGAAGTATGGTATATACTAACAAAGATTTCGATCCAGACAGTTTCCACTTCTCAAGCTCTGCGATTCCTATTGGCGTGACAGTAATTTGTCAGATATGTACAGAAATGTAAGCTTTTATCAACCAGCAAGTAAGATGAACTTTTCAGTTTGAAATCAGGTGCACACACATCAGTAACAGAGAAGAAATCCAAAATAGATTATTTCAGTTCTCTCTTTCATAAAATATGCTCTTAGCTGTAGCTAATTCCAGTCCCATTTAAGGTTAAATTGCATGTTTTATAACCGTCTGGTTCCTCAAGCCATTACGAGTATGCAGTGGAGACAATTGAAATGATTGCCATTTATCTCTCACATTCAAAAACGGACTAACAAAGATCATGGATCTCATCAGTAAAAATCTATGTGTGCAATCATGCATGTGTGCATGTTCTTGAGCATCGCGGGACTGAGGTTTTATCCAATTTGTTAAGCCTATGAATAATAACCAGTACCCTGCACAAATGTATTATATGAGGTTTTCAATGGCTGTCAGCTGTGTATTATGAGGCACGTCACTTGCTGCACTTCTGCATAAACAAGTCTGGCATTTTTCTCTGTATAGCTGCAACTCTCTAAAGATCAGACCACGTTTTATGAGTGATCAGTTCAGAAGACTTGGTAATTACAAAAGATTCACACAGGTCACAATAACAGAGAAAACAATCTGACTGATTAACACGTAAAAGGTTGTACTTTTGATGTCTTTGTTACAACGCTGAATAATCTATCGCAGCGCGTTGGAAAAAACAAGTCAGCTCAATAGACTGATATAAAAGATGGATGTAGTGACTGTGATATTTCCCGCTTGTTAGTAAACTCTGTGTTCTGAAGCCTCTGTTTTAGCTTTTATAATGACAACCTGTCAGGGTCTGCGGAGGCAGACCGTGCGGAAACGTGTGTGGTGGACCCAGGTGCGAACACAGGCGAGGATGCAGGAGTGGATTTAAACAAAAGCGAGCCGTTTATTATGGCTGATGAAAAGGAACAAAACAGAGTGAAGGCAGCATAAGAGTAACCGTTCAAACGAAAACCTAAACTGGAAATAAACTAAGGAAAAGCTATGGCTTGGAATACGGAACACAGAGGTGGTAACACAGACGACGCGACACAGACTGTATGAAACACAGAGACTAAATACACATGAGGGATGATCAGGGGAAGTGGATGCACACGGGGAACACAGGTGACACTGATAATCATAACAAGACACGGCAGGAGTGAACGTAACACTGATGGGAGATGGGCAAAGTAAAACAGGAAGTACACAGAGGTTCAAACAGGAGGGGAGAGAGCACGGGGAGAACGCAGACATAACGGGCTGGGGAAAACATAGAATAAAACACAAAGAGAGACGAGGGCTCATAAATACAGAGAGGGGCACACAGGGGGTGAGAGTCACGAAGGGAAAACACATAAGGAACAACGTAACAGATCAACCCAGGAAGCATGGCCTAAATAAAGAACAAAATACAAAAATACATGAAAACTAAGAATACTGGGCCCACATGGCCCAGGACCATGACACAACCATCTTCATTTCCTGGAACGAAATGTGGCCATGTCTTAACAAACAGCTCATTAGCCTTGACAATCTAAGAAAGTGATTTGTAAAATAAATAAATAAATAAATCTAATAAAAAAATTCTTTCACCAGATTTTAAACATTTTGACATTACGGGAAAAAATCGGAATCTATGAGGACTGACCCTTTTGGAACAGCCTCAAATGGCCATAAAGAGCAGCTGGCGTTTATAGCACTTCTACAGTGGCTTCATTGTTCTTATATTGTGTTTCCTGTTAGCAGCCTTCTTTAATAGTGTCTGTCACCATCTGATGTTTCCTGTAGCTGCTTATAAGCCTTGCACAACAATCAAAAGGAAATGTAGACCACCACTTCCTCCAAAAGCCTTAGTGCATCAACATTGGAGGAAAGTCTTGGTTGAATAGCCTTATTCAGGTCATGGCAGAGCATCTCAAGGTTAGTGCTCTGACTTCATTTTCCACTGCTCTGATTTACCTCTGTGCTCTGAGTCTTTCCATTAAGTTTTAAGTCATGGACCGAAGCTATGTATTGTCCTGAAAGATTACTTGATGTATTCTTGAATTCATTGTTTCCTCAATAATAGAAGGGATACAAACTATCTCCAAACCATGATGCTCCCTCTGTGAAGCTTTGTGTTTGTGTGTAGTGCCTTTTCCCTGCAAGCACTGTGGATTTTTACTAAGAATTATGTTTTCTAGATGAGCATCAAGGTCATTTAAGACACGGGGGCTTTGAGGTACCTTTCCATTAACACCCATGGTGTTCACGTGTCCTAAAGTTGACACATGAACAAAGATTTTAGCAGGTTGCAGACATATCCGCAGGTGTTTCCTGTTTCTCCTGGCCTCCTTTTCAGCTCTTTCACCTTCGTCACATATTGCACCCCTGGTGTGATCTTTGCAGGACATTCACTCTTGGGCAGTTCCTTCATTTGTTGTCTTATCATACACCAGAAACACCAAGGCCCTGTGACGGTTGTTATCATGGTTCACACCAGCCAGTCTTTCTTGAGAAGATGAATGTTTGTCTTTGATTATATTTTCCTTTGGCATGCAGAACATGAGATTCTAGGGTTTTTAAACATAAAAGTCAATAAGGTTTTTCCACATCATCTGTCTTAATGGGCCTAAAGCCGCTATTGTTTTGCCCACCCTCAATCCCCCCAAACCTGTGAAAATTAACAGATCACATGACTGAAGTTCAGACAGAAAGTCACATGATATGCTTTTCTCATTTGTTAGAGAGGACTAGACTTACAAATGAGCCAGTGAGGAATTTAGCTTGTGGCAAAAGTAGTATTTAACTTTACTTTGTAATGCAAAACTGCTAATACAACAATAATAAACTATTACTACAAGTAATGTGCTCCGTTAACATGTTTGAAGAAATAAAAGTACAAATGTATTGGTGTTTTATTGTTGTTGTTGTTTTGTATGTGATGTTATTAGCTAATCATTGTTGTGTTGCATTTATGCATTGCTGTTGGTAGTGAGGTGGGTGCAGAGAGGCGCTTAGGCATTTTATGATGCTTTCAGGTAATTCTTAAAATTCCTCATTCAATACCATACCTACTTGTCTGTATCTTGGAGAGATGGTGGAGAATTTCGTCTAATAAATCCTACTTTTGTGTATATTGCTTAGGAAAGTAACAAGCTCAAAATCCCGTGTTTTACATTCCACTCAAACTCTCTCCCCGCTTAGTGAGAAATGACGGTTTCCGAGGCTGTCAGCGGCTTTATACCACGCAGTTATTGGGACACGCCCACATCAGAGCTCCCACCACTCACAGGGACGAACGTGATTAGGTCATCGCGCCTTTCAGTCACGCCCATCTACCGTGGCTTCCTGTGTGAGCCGTTGGACTCGCTCTATCTGCAGCGAGTCTCCGGTATGGACACAAGCTTCACGGCAGAACTTTTCACAGGAGATTTTATCGCTGTTGTTTTCCATCTGACACGGCTCGTATCACTCGGAGATGGATTTCTGAACGGAATAAGCCGAAGCTGAGCCCGACTCTAGTTAAATCTCCCATTTGAAATCGTTTTTTGTGTGTTGTTTGAGTTGTTAAAGGAAGAGGGGAAAATGCCAGTTGCAACTCTTCTGCCTTTTACCGCGACCCCGAATAGGAAGTCTGCCAGCCCGACTTCTTTCAGGTTGACAGAGAAATTTATTTTGTTATTAGTGTTCAGCGCTTTTATAACCCTGTGTTTCGGGGCAATTTTCTTCCTTCCGGACTCCTCCAAGCTGCTCAGCGGAGTTTTCTTTCATTCCTCCGCGGTCGAAACGAACACCCACACCGGTCCGGACAGCAGCGACGCGGGTTCGGCTGGAAACGACGACAGGCTCCTGGCAAAAATCAAGAAAGACCACGAAAAGGCTCTGTTAGAGGCTAAGGATACTCTACAAAAACTTCCCGACGTGATACAAAATGACATTCTAGCTGATAAAGCGAAAGTTACAAAGGAGAGCATGGGTAAAGGTGCGAAGGATGGCAATAATTTACCTTTCATAGAGTACCACCGCCCGCCAGGGGCGACGGGACTAGAACCCCAGGACCCAGAAACCAGGGAGAGACGGGCTAAAATCAAGGAGGTAAGGATCTGGAGAGGATTCTTGTCAAGCTGAGCTCCTTCTAAAATCCAATATTTTAAATGTGCCTTGGCGTGTGGCTGTTTGGAGTCATGGGAGAACGTGACTCAACACGTTATAGGGATTGTTCACAACCTGTCTGCTATTCGGCACACACATAAAATGCAAAAAAAGAACTAATGTAAATGTAAATTTAACTTTAGCCACGACAGTCTTGTTATCCCGAACCGCTGATTTACTTCACGCAGAGCGGTGGGAGTTGGCGAACACCAGGTACACAATTAATCATTTTAGTTAGTCGAAACAAACTGTGAGGTGGTTCTTATATCCGAAATTCACAGGATATATGTTAATGTTTATCTAATCATATTTCCGCGTGAAGAGATCTCTTTATGCTCTTCGGTGTACCTGGCAGTTTAATTAGGGAGCTTTTTGAACGCAGTTAGTAATACCGTTTTGCCTTTCCACTACACCGGGGGAAAATCAGGAATGCTTGCGAGATCCACTGCCCCCCTCCGGGCTGACCTACCTGTCTTTCAAGTTTCCCAGTCTCAGGGGCTGGTGCAGAATCAACTGGTATTAGTTGGTATATTCTCGGATGGTGGCTGGGAGAGGGGGGTAAAACACACCTTTTGCATCCTTTCATAGATCTTTATGTGACCTAGATTTTCAGTGAGCTCCATCATTCCTAACCTAAAAGGATTTGTTTTAAATAAAGAACGAACGTGTGCGTCTCTCTAATTAATAGTATTAATTATTGCAACAGAAGCTTAATTCGCTCTTGTGTTTATTTACAGTGGTAGTGTCACAGCATCTGTGTTTTTCGTTATTGAATGTTTTTTTTGTCACAGCAGATGGAAACAACGTTAGCCTTGTTGCCTGCAGCAGGGTGAAAATACCAACAGGTAGCATGTCTGCTATTATTGTGTTATGCCAGTGCACAGTGTGCGTGTGTAGAAATAAGGGGAAATCCCAGCCTTGAAGTCACAGAGGTGGTTTCAGGCAGCATCTTATGAAAGCAGCCAACCTGCTGTTTCATCTGTGATATTATGATCCTCGCAGCGCTCGACTGATACTAAAACATCCTCACTAAAACGTTAAATCAGATCTAAACCACTGTGATAGTGGTATGTGTTTGTGTCATTTTGAAAATGTGCATTGCAGGTGATGATCTCAACACTAAACGCATGTTTTGAAAAGTCCAAAGAGGGACTTTTTCTTGATATAATGCAAATGGATTTTGGTGCCAAGACTTGGGAGAATCTATAAAAACAAAAGCATTGGAGAGCAAAGAGGTAGGAAGAGGGTCACCACAGCTCTTAGGGGGTTAAAGGTACCAAACTAATATAGTGCCTGTCCCCTTGTGCTTCCAAAATTCCTTTGACACATTGGGGCATGGACAAAGGGGGCCTTTAGGGTTGTCATGCGGTGTCTGGGGACTCCAGTTTATTAAGCCAATCCTATGGGTGCTGAATTATATCTGCGCATGTAGTTTTTTCTTTGTTTTATTCCTTGAGGTGGTCGTTGAGGAGGCTGCTGCAGTCTGCAGGCAGCACTGCAGTCAGTCTCTGCTTGTAGACCCGTGGTCAATATTAGCAGATACAAATATCACAGCAGTGGATTCGCCTGACTCCTTAAATGATCCCTGACATTAAACCATGATATTTTTACTCTCAGGAGAGAATTATAATAGGGTTTTTACCTCGATACCAAAAACACCAACCAAATGATCAGGGTTGTTGTATGAAAATATATTTTAGGGATATACTTTACTCAAGAGAGAAATGCATTTTTGGCGGTGGCCAAAAAAATAAATAAACAAACAGACTCACTAAAGTAACTGTATGGAGACCAGTTGTTTATGAAATCTTGTCATTTAACATTGATGTAGCTTACTGAAGCTTCATAACAATTTAACATGGCATAGTTTCATATTACAACAGGAGATTTTATTGATACATCACTCTGTATCTGTACTAAAGCCTTTTTTCTATTGTCTGTTATTAAAGACACAATGTACTGCAGATGGTTGACAAGCCGAGCTTAAGATGTGTCAAGTACCATTGAATAAGTCAGAAACCCTGCGGTCGTGCCATCAGCCACATGAATGTGGCATTAAATAAACCATGTCAACAAGAAGCCACTCTCTTTACAAACTAAGCCATGCCAAATGTGCATTTACACGTACTCACGGTCTTCCTGCACTTAGTATCATGATGTTAGGCAAAATAATACCGTGTTAATGTTTGTGTTTTGTTAGTGAGGTCCTAAATCCCATTTCCAACATCTCAGATGGATGTTTATGCTTTAGAGTTCAGCTGTGATTTTCAAAGCGACTTTAATAACCTGGGGGGAAAGTCAGCACACGACTGTCCCATTGAAAACACAATGGTTCTGAACCCTGTGGGGTTTTGAGGTCAGATTTTCGTGTTTATAAAGTACAGTTGTAACACATTGTATTGCTGTTTTGTTTTCAATAACAAAAAAATAATAAGTCCTGTACACAATACTTTGTTTATTTTCTTCCATTTTTGAAAATATCAGACGCTGTGTCGACTTGCATGCATGGTTATAAGTTTGATTCAGGTCAGGTGCTCTATTCAGAGCATATTTTTGAGATGAACTGTAACAACCTGCAGTAGTAAATCATAAAAAGATCCAGTAGTGCTTCAAGCAGTAAAATGCAACTTTTTCTTCATGAGTTCAGCTCCTGTTTGCTTGGCAGTAAGAGACTTTGAGCTGTGATCTTCTTTCAAAACAAAATCAGCTGCGTGTTTTATTGTTAAATGAGTAGACTGAGGCTAATCGGAGGTCACTTTAGATCTCACCCAGACATGCATGTTAATCTCAGTTTCTGTAACTCATAGTCTTGCAAAAATTAAAAAAAAGGCAGAAAAGCAAACGTGTGAGGCTTCACCAACCCCAACTTTAACGAAGCGGCTAATAAACATATTGTAATCTTCTGGGAGAAGCCTTCCTTTGAACTAGAAAACAACACTACATAATAGTTGCTTTATGGCTTCTCATCATGGAAAAAAGCATGTGGCATATATAATAAAGGCTTATAAGAACTCAAAAGAAGTGTACTGACTAGATGTGTACTTGTACCGATGAGATGGTTTGAGCATGTGAAATTGGGAATATATTGGAGAAAAAAATGTTGAACATGGAAGAAGACAACAGAGGAGGTTTGTGGATGTAGTGAAGGACGACATGCAGAACCGGCTGTCGGTGTAACAGAGATTGCAAGGGATGGGAGATGGAAGAGATGGTCGTTGTGGCGACCCCTAAAGGGAGCAGCTGAAAGAAGCCTCTTTGATCACCACTGTTGAGTTGAAACCTCCAGCAGTAGCTGACAGTTAACAAGTTCAGTAAAAAAAAAAAAGTTTTTTTTTCTCCTATCACACCTTTATTACACTGTAGTAGTGGCTTCAGAGATATTAATATCCTTAAAGATTACATAACAAATATGAAGCTGATTTGTATGAAATTTAAGCACAGATGAAGGAAGCAGTCATCAGTTTGGTTTTGAGAATCACCGACTTGATAAGGATAAGCCCAAGATGATGGATGGATGCGTTGTTCACGGTGGGGCATGTGCTGTATCAGCGCCCTTCTAGATATTTCTGAGTTGATTTTAGCCATTCACGTAGTACAGTTGGACCACACAGGTCTCCAGGTTTGTGCTGAACTCCTCTACAGATCACACTTTTATCTTTCTGCCATTTCTGTAAAGCCAGTAAATTTGCTGACCAAACACACTCTTACATGCACCCCATGATCTTTTGTGACCTCCTGTGCTTTTTTCTTTTTTATGTGGAGGATTTTTAAATTATCTGAGATCTGCTATCTCCCAGCTAAACTTCACCATCTGATCGAGTTATCAAGGGATCAGCCCTGCACTGAGCTGTCGTGTCAGCGGGCGCATGTTGAGTTTGAGATGGGCAGAGCGCATACAGCATGGGTCGCTCTGTAAAGGATAAATAGTTTGTTGGGAGTGACCGCCACAATCCTACAATCAGCTCAATCTGTTTGTCTGACTCAAATCAGGCTCTCTGGAGAACCCCGCCTCCCCACTGTCAGGACCCCGGGCTTTCACATAGCAAGCTACTTTTCTGTTAATAACAATTTCTTCACCAAGATTAATTGGATAACATTTCAGTAACATTTGCAGGAAAGTCCCCTCCTGGAACGCCTTGCGATTTTATGAAGAATGAGAAATGTATTTTCTACATTTGTATTTTAACACAACCTGGCAATGCATTGAATAAACTCTTGTTAGCGGTTGAGTTAATGGGCTTATTGCTGACCCGTGTGCTCTGCACTTCCTTTGACGTAGGCTAACCACAGGTAAGATGCAGCTTGAAGCCTTCATTATGCGTTGCTGTGGACATGGACAGCTGGAGACCTGATGGCCAAGTAGCCATTCCTGTTATACCTCTTTGAAGTCCACCACCTGGGGTGCATGCTTAGTTTGTGGATTGCAATGCAAATTCTCCACACGTAACTCCGCGCGTACACAAAAAACAAGCAGGCACCCGGCACCCACCTTCTGATGAAATTTGTCACTCATACCTGAGTGGGCCGTAGTGGACGTGGAAAGTATAATGAAAGATTGAGGGTATTTTTCTTATTCTGTTCGATTTGATTTGATGTCAACATATATTAGACATTATAATGCTGTCGAGGTGAATGTGTAAACCAGTGTTTTTAACATTATTGCCAGCACTGTCTTCTGTAGCTCACAGCGTCTGAAGTTGTTTTTACACGACGCTGTTTAAGCATAGTTTAGCTTTTAAACTTGTCAGCTCTCTAACTGCTTTGGTTGAAAGAAGTAGTTGGATGTATTGTTTCTCAAAAACCAAAAAATTATCGGTGATGGTGGACAAGCTAAAGCTGGTCCTCCCGCAGTGCAGTCGCCTGTATAACATGATAGTTAACGTGTCATAACATTAATTATAAAAAGACTGTTTAGAGTCACTTTCTTTTTTTGTTTTGTTATGACTGTGTCAGATTAAAGAGGCCATTTCCCAGTCTGCAGTGAGCTGCATATTGTCCACAGCTCTTGTTGGTAGGCAGCATTCTGTGCACCATACTGTGCCCTCCCCCGTACAATGTTATGCAAACACAAACATTAGGGAAAACGCCATCTCCGTCTCTTTAAGTTTCAAAAGACAGAGGATGAGGCAACAGTTTGCATTTATTTGCATCTTGTACTGTGGAAATTTTATCTTTCAAAAGACATTTTTAGCTGCTTTTTTAGCCCAAACAGTCCAAGCATTTTTTTTTTCTACCAGTGAAAAATGGTTTGTGCAAAGGTGAGCACAGCCTTAGTTTAGGCAAAGCTGCACATAAGAATGCAAATTTCTGTATCAGTTTGATAAGGCACACAAACACAGTGTTTCACCTACAAACTCTCCTGTAATAGGCCTACATGATGCCTGATTATATCCATAGGAGCAGGTAATTGTCCAAAAATAGGAAGTGGCAGTCACGTGCCTTCTGCCCTCCTGTGTTTAAACTCATGGTTCCAAATTGTGTGACCATTGTCTTTGAGCATTCTCATATGGCTTCAGGTGATGTGTGTCAAGTCAAACCAGTCAAACGAGTATGTCACCTAACAGGAGAGGTTAGCTGCTGCTAATAAGGTGACTCATCAACACCAAAGAAACGTGGCTTATTTCAACAAAGAGCTCAGGCTGAACCAGAGGCAGCCAGACTATTTATTGGACTGTGTGAAAATGTTTAATAATGTATTGGAGACGAGTAAAGTACTGTATATGCTAATGGAGAGGTGACACGCTTGCAAAAAACAAATTGCAGTTGTCATGCTATGTGCAAATTCTACAAGGGGGCTGTCTGAAATATAATCAAAAGAAGAATTGAACACGTGTCAGATCACATAAAGGCTGTGAGTACATTTTGGCATGCTATTTGCTTTGCCTTGGGCACAGAAAGTTTGGAAACCACAGGCTTAATAAAACTGACTCTTTCTAGTAACGCCTGTGAGAAAAAGTGACTGCAAGTTTTGTTCCAACTAGATTCTCCCAGCACTGTTTAGAGTTTGTGTGAGAATGTCAAAAAAGCAGGGACTGGAAAAGCATGTGGATACAGCTTAAACACTGCAGGTCAAAGTACATTTGAACAGTAACAGGCAGAAATTTAGCCACAGATCAAATACATCACATGACAGTTTGAAGGACATGTCGTCCTATTCATAAAACCATGTGCAAGGTATCAGTGCTGGAACTCAGACTGTTCTCTAAAAAGACTTTTCTCCAACTGAAAAGCAAAATCTTTGACAGCTGCTGGTTATATGCATGCCCTGTATATACAGCAAACCTCGTCTAATGGCAAACACATTGTCTTGCCCATTCCCCACGTTATAATGCCTCATAATCCATATCTGAAGGTTCACACATTTTCACTTTGGAAAAATGAGCCACTGTTATCAGCAGACACCTTAAGCTGAAGTATTTAAATTTGTATAGGAAGATGAGGAGTTAGGGCTCTGCTAGAAAACTTATTTAGAAAGGTTAAAACTATTACTTGAAATTTTAACTCTACTTGAAGGCAGAGTAGGGGGGTCATAGGATATTATTAAAATATAGGCAGAATTCATACAGTTTCTCCTGGAGAATTCAAGTGAGGTTGTGAAGTGAAGTCGGTATCGCCTCGGTGCGGTGACCAGATACATTTCTGATCTACTGTGCCCCTTCGTAAAGACATACCAGCAGTATAAAGTGCAGACATAATTGTGCTTATGGTTTGATTTTGAAGCCAGACTTGAATTACAACCTAAAACACACCTTGAAACTTTTCCTTTCACGCTGGGGATGTCCCCGTCCTTAAAGACTCAACACTGAAGCTCTATATTTTGAGGAAGATTTTCGGTGCAGTGAAAGAGTTGTTGCAATGTATTATGCATACACTCACCTTTTCTGCTCTGAGCAACTGCTGCTGTCCTAAGTGACTCATCATCTTGTTCCTTGGTGAGTGTTTGTGTGTGATGAGGTGGAGCTTGTTGTTGTTTAGTATGCAGATGAAATGTAAATGAGCTATAAGGACAGTGTGCCTGCAGTATGTATCTTAAAGGACACATCATCCTGTCAGTCCTGTTACCTCTGTCAGCACAGACTCGTCTTTAAACTTTACACAGTGGAAACTCTAAGGAGGGGCTTGTGCGACCACATCCTGCTGTTCAGAAAACGACGGATAAATGCTGGTTTGTAAAGGTCTTTGGCTATCACGCATCAACTGCTGAGCAGTGATGAAGCATTAGTCTTCACTTTCTCTTCTGACATCTGTACAAGCCAGTCATTTCCTTCCCCCTTATTTTCTTTACTTTCCTCTGTTCTCTTCATCCACTCTTCTGCTACCTTCTCCGCTTTTAACAATTCCTGTGTTAAGGATTCAGTTCAGTGGTTTTTGCCCACTCCCAACACAGTTATGTGCTTTACACTGTGTCTGGTGCTGTGTGTGTGCATGTGAGTGTGGGTGCGTCTTTGCAAGCAAGCATGTGTTTCACAAAAAAGTAAAAGCTGCTTTGCCAGGCTTTGGAGCCTGAAATAAAATTCCAAGTCTTTTTTTCGGGCTAACTTGGCAGCCTCTTAGTCCTATTTCTGTATTGACCCTGTATGTGTGTGTGTCTGTGTGTGTCAGATAGAGTTACTGCCAGCCCCTCCAGGTGCTCTGTTTAATTGTCTAATGGCTATAATAGCTGAGGCCCACAAACAGCCCAGCAGCCTCCTGCATAAGTGTGTGTGTTTATATAGAGTAAAGGACTTGTGTGTTTGCCAATCCTGACAGTGGCGCCTCTCTTCAATAGCAGTGCCATTATTTTGAAAAGACATTAGTCATCAATAGCTGTGTTTACTTGGAATCTTTCATGTCAATAATCTGAATAAAACCCGATCGAAATGGAATTGCCTGACGCAACGCTTTAATCTGAACAAATTGGCTCACTTGGAAAGTAATTTAATGCTTTAAACATTTGTATAATTTGATCTCCAAAGGGAGATTTGTCATATAAAAGGCCCTTTGATTGTGCTGTTGTTTTATTTAAAGGCTGTCTAAATCGTCTTTACATGCACTCGTATTTAAATGAAATCGATAGATGTCACATCTGTTTTCCAGTTTCACAAAACTGTCTCTATGTCCGGTAGAAAGGAAACTAACATCTGGTTTACTTTTTCTTCAAAAAGCTGTGTAATTAATAGAATTTTTATTTGAATTTCTGTTTTAGCTTCTACTGATTATTAAGATAGGATAATGATTGTTGTCCTGCATCTACTTTGTTCTCTGGAAATGTAGATATTAAGGAAAAAGAAGTCTGAATTCACTTCCCACCAGGCCGCGGTATGTTTAGTTCAGTTTACATTTATTTATTTTATTTATTCAGTTCGTAGTTGTACTTCATGGAAATGCACTTTTTTTTTTTTAAAAGCCTGTTTTTTTTCTTCTTCTGTTTTTAAAACGTAAAAATATCACAATTTTTCCAAAGTATATCAGTAGTGGAAGTAAATTCTGTATGAAACTTTGTTTTAAATTGTGTATTTTGTATTTACTTTGAAGATTGTTCTCCACCCTGAATGACCCTCGAATGACAACACATAGTTTCGGCAGACTTGTGACATATTAGCTTCAGCTTGTGGTGTTTACATTAGACCTAATTTAATGTTAATTGTTGCACACTGCACTTTTTGACACCTAGTAATTGTCTCTGACTTTGAGTGTTTATTCTGTTTCTACAGAAGAAGGCAGCTCGGAATTGGAATAGAAAAACCACACATTTGATCCAAGCATAAAATATGTATCTGTATAGATCAGAACTTTCACAGTGAAGATTTGATTGTAAATTCTAATTGTTAATGACTAAAAATGTTGTATGTATCAGGATGTGTACTTTCTACCTTGTGAAGACAGATTATACTGCACCTCTACCCTGAGGCCAAGACACTGGGTGGCACGAAGGGCCGAGGAATGAATACTGTATTAGTGTAATAAAGTCACTGTGGATATACGGTCCTAGTGGATAGCCCACAAGCCTTTGGATATTTTAAATCCATATATTAATATAGATCGTTACTACAAGGCTCTTAAAGAGTCAGTAAGGATTGATTGGTGCAGTGTTTGGGTTTCTGGAAGGTATATAGTAGTTTGTACTGGGAGAGGATGAGGATGAATGTACATGTTCCAGGTCTCCTGGCTGTGAGGTCTCTCTAATGACTCAAGGTGAATGATAGGGGTAATTCTGCATATGCGCACATACACATGCACGCACACACATACTCATCCTATTTCTGTATGGGTGTCATATTTATGTCTATGTGTGTCTCGTAGCCTTTGTATAGTCAGATCATATCACAGGGTGATGCCCTGCATCCCACACACAACAGACCTAAATGCACTGAGGGTGTGGTGTATATTAAGCCTATAGCCTGCATCCGTCTCAGTGTACATCAAGGCCTTTACTGCTGTTGTAGCATCTATCCTCCCAGCTCCTTTTTAGCTCATGCATAGTTATTGGTCTGATAAGCATACGGAAACTGTTTTTCTGCCATGTGTAATTGAAAGGCTAAAATATATATATATTTATATATATTTATTTGTTGGGTACACTGGTCAGACAAAACAAGTAATTTCAGTGTTTTATTTTCAGCTTTAGAGAGTCATGACATTTCACTAGCGAGTGTCATCGGTTCACTGTGAAAATTGGGGGACAGATTTACCAATGCTGAAAATAGTTTGCATGTTAATATTTTGCAGCTTTCTCACACATACACTTTACTTTGTCTGTATATTTTAACAACTCATTCTATTAGTTTTCTGGGTTTTCTTTTTTCTATAATCATCTGAAGAGCAAATGAAATAACTCTCTCTGCCCTTGATTGACCTGTGAATCTTCCCGTTCCCCAACGTGCTCATTGTTTTGATAGAAATCAGTGTTTTTCCCCAAAAGTGGATTTCATTCCACTGTGGGATAGATGCTGAGCAGACGAATGCCAGCTGCAGTCCACGATGGTGGATTAGTTCATCCACAGGGTGAGAGACTAACTGGAATTGCAGCTGATAATTTCTCAGTTATTTATTAGCTTCATAGCATCGACTCTAAATCAGTTTGGACTGTGGATCTAGAGATTATGGCGTATAGACTGGCATAAAGTCGAGGTTATTGCTTATTGCAGAACTAATTTTGATATACAAATCTTGGTAAGGTATTAATAAGTTAAAAGCATTTTACACTGAGCTTCATTTCAGAGGTTTTGATGAATTAAGATGTCAGGCAATGCCACTTCAAACTGTTAATACTGCATGTTTTTAAGCATTAAGTGATGTTAAATGAACACAGTTTGCTGCACAGGATAATGATGTTTTGTTATGAGTCATATTGTGAATCTGGAGGTTTGAAATGTGCTTTCACTCATCCAACAAAAGTAAAATTGTCAGTCAGCTAATGCGGCAGTGCCTTTAGCGTAGACACCACTAAGAAGCTAGCTAAATGAATTGTCAATAACGATTCATCAGTAACCCTTCGTGGGCCCTCCACGGATCATCCAGATCACCTCTGTCTCCTTCAGCCCTCTCTCCTCCCTCTCTCCTCCACTTACATCATATTGTTTAAGCTTCCAGAGTGCTTGCAGTCCAACCATCAGCAACAGGCAGAAACAAACTGAGGGCTTTTAAAACTGTCTAAACAACACATGTATTTGTAGTCCCACATAAAAAGATCTGAAATGGATTTGCAGGTTGGTCTAAAGGAAGTCTTGTGGTGTTTCAATTGGTACTCTCGCACTCAGACTTCCAGTGTACACCGGCTGACATTTTTACCTAAAGGTGTGCTTTGCCTCTCTTTACCAAGTCCTGTCGATACACCACAGGCTTTGGCCGGCAGTAGGCAATGAAACTGGGTTTTGGCATTGGTGTGTATGTGTGTGTGTATATTGTTTTCTTCATCTTCATGCTGTGGGGAATTGCCTATTGACAGATTTCACTGACTCTACCACTGTGACTGTGATTTATCTGAGAGCATTGCACGTGGATTCTGTTCTTTTTTCCCTACAGTCATTGTCTTTGTTTCCACTCATGTTCCCGTTCTCTTTTTACAAACAGAAATCATAGTAATATATGACAGGGCTGTATTTTTTTATTTTTGTGTATCTGACTGTACTTTGATAAGAAGGCTTCTTGTTCTCCGATCTACAAGGTTTTTAATGTGAAACATTTATAGGGAGTGTGTTAACTGCAAGGTAAACCTGGAACAAAGAAAGGAATCAACACTTATCAATTAATTAGCGAGCTACAACAACAGTGATGTTGAAAGGAGAAATTAGGCTGCTCAGAGTGCACTGGGGCATTCAGTATGTCATGAAAATGCATTTCATTTCATTCGACAACTATTATATGGATAATTAGTCCGTCTCTTCAAACCTGACTGTTGTTTGAAAGCAGGCTTTTGTCGTGTAAATTGGACTATTTGTAGATAGAAGCTGAAAAAAAAAAGAAAATGGGGAAAGAATGGGAAAGATGCAGGTCCCAGGCTGGTTTCAGATCTGGAGTGCATGCTGTGGATTTTATTTTAGATCATTAGCTATCTGCCGTGGGAGTGCAATATTATTAGCCTCCTTTTTCCTTTATACAATAATATATGCTTTGTGGTGCTGCTGCATGGGACTTTGGGTGAGCACATGCATGTAAAACATGTTAATCACCATCCACACTTTTAGTGAGATTAGTGAGGCCAGGAGGTGAGATAAACAGTCAAAAATAAACAATCTAACAGTCCGAGCTCATTATAAGTTACAGATTACATTTTAAGTCCCTTAAGTAACTAAATTGGAAAATCACATTTTGTTGAAACCAAACCAAAAGAGAGAATTGAAACAGAATTATCTTAAACGATTTAAGGTAGTTTAAGATAAGAAGATATTTAAATTTATGCCAAGATGCATAAATTCAACACTGTGAGTCTGCTGATCTCAACTAAACCAATATTGTTCTTTGTTGTAATGACTTTCATCTTTAGTCTAATCACTTTGTTTTAATAGCATTAGCCATGTGAGAGGAGCTCGTGATTAGAGTATTTGTGAAAACAATTGGATACTAATGACAGAAAGTCAAGAGAATAGGTTTGTTGAAACAGGTTTTTTTTCTTGTTAATCATCACTATATGACAATAAAACATTTTTATCAACCACCTACATTAGAAGAATAATTTAAGATTGTTAGAGGATGGGCTTCGTCGCTCCTATCTGACTTTAAAACTGAAAATTATATTAAATTCACATCGATTTCTTTAAAACAAATTGATTTAACTGTTTTCGTAGATTACAGCGGTGCGATCTGTACCCTTTTGTTAAGTACTGCAGTCAAAATGGGTCATCTTTGTCATTCATGTAGATCTGAGGGGGAAAGTTAATGACAGTCATGGGGAAGTATTTCTCTGTCATGGCTTTCATTGTCTGCACGCCTGCTGCAAAGGATTTTTGAAAGCAAACAGTGGGATAATCCCCTGACTGTTAATTAGCATGATAAAAATGTTTGTTTTGTTTTTAAGTGTGAGGAAATGGAGCATGGGCTGCGTGGCAGGTAACTTTAACTATCCTTACAGTAAAATCAACCAATAAATCAACATTTTAAAGCTGGCATTTAAAACCCTTTTCTTCTCAGGGTGGTTTACATCTTTGTCACATTAGTTTTACCCTTAAAGAGCTCGCACCCCTGAGCCCTTTCGCATTCTGACACACAATGATAGACGAGAACTGAGCTAATCTAGTTAAAAGTTCCGTCCCTTTATACAACTTTCATATTTTACATTTCATGGCAGCTGCAACAAACAACATTGATTTAAAAAGATTGAAAAGACCAATATTCCCATGAGGCAGTTTAGAAGGGCTGATTTCGTCTCAGGGGAATACTGTTTTGTTTGAAGTTCAGCATACAGTAACTTTGTATTAGGATTCTGATAATGCATCTATGATATATTTTCTTGTGTTATTAAGGCAAGTTGTAGGTGGATTTCTGTTTACTGCAGATAAGTGATTTTAATTCTGGTAAGCATTATGGTTGTTTAAAAAGTGCATAAAAATAAACACAGAACAACAGTCGTCTGATATATATTTCTTTATTTGTAAAAAATAAACCCTGAACACAACATGTCAAAACTAGTCTGCGGTGGTTTTTTGGTGGATTGAAGTTGCTCTTTATTGTAACATTGCCTGGAAAATGAGACAAAGTTCAGGCCATAATGATCACATGTCATTTGATAAGAGGCCACAGTCAGCTGATCGTGTTTCCTATAAGGTTAGGTTGCAGCTCACTCAAGTTTCCTCTTCATTCACTGGTTAGCTTTGATGTCAGCACATCTTTATATGCTACTCAATCACGTAGACAAAGTCCAAGAACACTAATGTGCAAATTCATCTCCTGTCAACAACTTGTCTGCGTATTCTTGGCAACCATCAGCTTTTAGAGGCTGGCACAAACAGGCTGGCAGCTTTCAAATGCTTGAGTTGGTTTGGATTTGAAGCCCTTCAGGCTGTGTTCTCCGTAGGAGATACGGTATTTTGTGACCAAGCTTTGTAGCCCACTGATGGTGAATGCTCTTGGATATTCAATATTAATGTGTCTCAAGCACTCCAGGGGTTATGGCCGGCTGATTCTCTTCTCGTAATCCAATTCAGACTAATACCCAGAATCACAAGCTGTCAATCACATACTCCATTTATTTTTCAATCTCCCCTTCCTTCCTGCTTGCCCTTTTTTCCCAGTGTGAAGGCTAGCATTTTAAAACTGCAGCCCCTGACTTCTTGCATATTATATCAGCTAAAGACCTGCTGATCTCCTTTCACAGGAAAAGATTGGAAGGATTTTTTTTTTGGGCTCTTGCAGGGAAAAGGTTGTGTAGTATATTGTGATTCAACAAGTGTGTGGCTGTGTTGACCACAGAAAAGACCTTGTCCTGCTTTGTACTAACTCTTATTACAAAGTAAGAAACTTTTACTGCTACTGCTGTTATTGTTGCTGCTGCTGTGCTGTGGTTTTGGTTTGAATCTGGATGCTTTGTCCTTTCATTCAATCCAAACAGAGCAGCTGAAATAAGTTTTAAGAGCTCAAGCAGCATAATAACGTACACGTCTAACTGATTAAATAGTTTTGGAAGTTGGACCATGTTATCCACCAGTATCAGTCAAGTAATAAAACACAGATTAAAAACAGAGTTGATATATATTTTTCTGTAATTTCTAAACTGGTGCATCCATGTACCATAGGTTGATACTGATTGCTGTCCAGGATCATCAAGTCATCATCAGGCATTTGATCAGGATGCCTCCTGGATACCTTCTTTTCAAGGTTTTCTGGGTTGACCTAAATAGGAAGGAATGCTAGGTTGGACTCCACTTGGTGGAGAGACTATATCTCTCCCTGTGAATGCCCAAGGATCACCCCATAGGAACTGGAAAATGTTGTTGGAGCAAATCCATCCATCCATCCATCCATCCATCCATCCAGAATTAAACAACAGGGCAGTGAAAGACTGATGTTTTGGTGAAATTATGTAACTATATATACCATCTATTTATTTATGTTGCTGATGATAACAAAGTCAACTAAAAGGATTTCCTTGTTGACTTGGAAGTTCATGATCAATACTGGAATACTGAGATCAGCATCTTCAGATGTAAAGCCAAGATGCAGTTATTCTGAAATACTAACAAACTAATGACATCTAAAAATATTTCAGAAGACTTCTCAATGCCTGCTGTGAAGGAAGCAAAATACTGCTTATCAAAATCCACGCCTCCTGTATAGAAATGTCTCACAAAGAGGGGTGCAGTGCCAGAGTGTCTGTACATCACAGTGAATGTCAAGTTTAATGACTGTGTGGCTGTTACTTTGGTCATTAAATTTGTTTTCTCTTTGTTTTTGTAGAAATGTTTATCAGGTAGTAACAATGCTTTTCTCTTTCTAGAAACTTTCCCAGTACCGCTTTCCTGCACTTAAAAAAACAATTACATGCCCAACCACTTCTGTCACATTTATGCCATCACCCTAAACTTTTAGGCCACCCACCACATTCTCCCTGAACATAAGATGCAGATAGTTGTCTATGCAAAAAATTTTAATTGCTGTGAATCTTAATAACTCAGGTCAGACAACTCACACCATTGTATATGTTTTCATGCTTTTATATAAAATTGCTTCAAATTGCTTCAGATGGCACTGAAGTAAAAAAGAAAAAGAAAATCACATCACATGGCTTGCAGTTTTGTATTCAACAGTAGAATAAACTTAGAGGTTAAACCCCAATTTGTTCTCTAATGTGAAGGTGGGTACTGTAAGACTAAGTCGTTTGCCTTCTACCTACCTGTCTTCTCTTTATTTATGCCCTCTCTGCTTTTCCCCCAGTGGTTTGAACTTCAGCGTGGATTCTTTTTTTCCCCTCCTGTCAGACACTTGCACTGGCTCTGTGCTGTAATGTGCTCAGTTCAAATTACTATGGAGCGAGGCAAGCCAAATACACAAGCTAAATTATTCAGCCCAGCATCCTGCAGCCACTCTAACACATAGGAGAAAGACGAGTGTCTTTGTGTTATAATGGTAACAGCTGAGAAGTTGCATTCAGTGTGTTTTGAAAACAGTTTAAATAAATGGAGTTAATGAGGCTTGAACACGGAGATGTTTGTGGGCATTTTGCAATTTTACTAGAGGTATTTAAATAGAAGAGTCAGCAAAGGCATGAAGCAACCATCCATCCAGCCATCCGTCCATCTGTCCATCCGTTCATCTGTCCATCTTTTGCAGCAATTCTAGATATGGGTTGTAGGGGCCATAGACCCAGACCCCCTTCCCAGCTACCTCCTTCAGCTCACCTGGGAGGATACTGAGGCATTCCTTTGCCAAAAGGCATACTCTCTACTGGCTTTAGGGTGGGACCCTAGTGACCTTGTCCTGGTTTTACCTTGGGGTCTCCTTCTAGTTGGCCAAAAGTTTCACTTATAAGGCATTCAGGAGACATCACATCAGAGATTTATTGAGTGCAAAAGGTCATTATCACCAAATAACTACATCCGTGTAGCCATAATGATCTCAGTAGCTGTTTTCATAGCCATGAGCTAAAACTCCTGTCACCTGATGTCGACAGTTATGACTGTGAATCTCGGTGTTTAAACACATCTACCAAACAGCAATAAATGTATCCCCGTGGCACTAGACATTACCAAACTCCACACCTTTCTCTCCAACTCATTATCTTTTTTTCCTTCTTTATGGATTTACCTGTTTTATAGATTTTTCTCATAGCAGACAGTGTTATGGGCGAAAAAATACAAGCATATCTAATAACATCTATAAAGGCTTTGTTTTGCCTTTTAAGTGAGCCAGTAAGTCAAGCCGGTGAGTCAATATGCACAATACCGAGGCCGTGGTATTATGTCCTCCCACAGGTTAAATTCTCCAGCAGCAGGAGCCGGTGCCCTCACATTACCCTCACTGAATGGTATCTTTACTTTAATGGTCACATAAATAAAGTCGGGGCATTTATGACCCATCGAGAACTACTGGAGACGACTTGCGCTTGTGTGTTTGTACCACAGCGAATGTAGTTTATATTACTTACTCTCCGAATCTTTAGGTATCTTTGTAGAAGTGGTCTTGGAGAGTTCTTGAATTAATTTATGGGATTTTCTTTTCCCCCACTAAGGAAAAAGACTGATTATCACTCGGAAACATTGAGTAATATAACAGAAAACTCTGGAAAAACAACTGTTATTTCCTGTTTTGGTTTCTTCTCTAACCTCTAAACTCTGTGTATGTCAGTGAACATATGTCTATACTAGAGCTGGGCGATATAAGATTTTTTTCATATCACGATATGTTTTTTTCATTTCATGCGATAACGATATCTATCACGATATAAGCCAAATAACTATATTTGTAAGATTTAAATGTGCCGTTGCTCACAAGTAAAATGTGAAATAATCAGCAGCTTGTTTTGATTTAAATATTTATTTCCCATAATAAGTTCAACAGGGTAGATGTACTTAAGGAACATGAGACTTTTTCAGATAAATAAAGGCAAATAGTGCAAACTACACAAAAGGCAGCCGCTAAAGCGTTTAAGTTTCAAAATAGAACAAACGAAACAGACTAAATTGTCAATTCCACTTAGAAACAAAATATTAATTCTAAAAATAAATCTTAGTTTGTTTTACAGAAGAACAGACAAAACTGACTAACTTTTGTTAATATCAAATAAACTGAGAACTAAAAGGAAATTCTTAATCTCTCCTTGTTTTATAGCTTAGCTTTTCAAACAGTTTTAACAGTTACTTTAGTCTGACAAAAGCCGACTGACGAATTAGCGCTTTCAGTCAGAGATTGAGCATGCACCAGTTTATTGTATTTCCAGACTTGCTTTCGGCACAATTTACAGTGCGCGCTACTCAGTTTTTTGTCAGACAGAAATAGCCGAAATACCTTCACACTACGGAACTTCTATGGCTCTTCCGTTCGACAATCTCTCCGGCATTGGAACCATCATCTGTTTTCTCTTCGGTAACCCTCGGTCACGCTTTCGGTTGATTTTTCTCTAGTTGGCACACTCATTTCCTCCATTATACGGGCGGCACGGCGGCTGGCTGCTTCCCAAACAAATACACATGTGCAGCTTGGCACTTATGCTGTACGTAACAAGTCACGTGACGTGACACTGCGGCTGTGATTGGTTCGGCTCTGCGCTACTTAATTTGGATTGGCTGTTCTTCTTTTTTTTTTAAGAGTACAAGAGCGGTGAGGTCTATCGCAATAGTTTAATTTTTCTATCGAGAAAAAGTTATTTCGCAAAACATATCGTTATCATTCTATCACCCAGCTCTAGTCTATACCTTAACACCGTAGACTGATGAAGACTGACCCCACCCCCACCAGAAACTGCTCTAAAATTACCGTGCACAGTTTGACTTGTGGCAGCTTTACCAGGAGCAGTTTGCACATAGTTGTGTTTTGTTTATGTAAAGGAGTTACGAGCAAGATATTTTGACAGCTCAAGTCAGTTTTTGCTTTACATATTTATAGCTGCTGTGGTTTCTAAACGCTTTCAGCTTGGAATAACGCCACTGAGTTGATTGTGTAATAGCAGGAAGGGAAGAAACATCGCAAACTAGTCATAACGGTTGCACCTTATTACAGTGCCGCACTCAAACTCTTTAGAACGACTTGTTCTTTCATGCATGTTTGAAAAGGCAGACTACACGGCTAGTTGCTTCATTTAATACACCTGTGGGAATGTGTCTAAAAAAAACACCTGACTTCAGTGATTAAGAGGTTTGTTCATATAGTGTATGTTTTACTTTTCCTGAGCACTCAGTGGTTTTACACTACAAGTCACATATACCCACTCAACCACACGTTCATACAGTTTTATTAGATGCTTTTACTTTTTTTTTGTTTTTACCTTTCACTCTGATGATGTATCAGGGGCAATTTGTGGGTCATTATCTTACTGTACCCGAGTTACAGCCTGTGTTTGGCTGCCTTTTCTGGGACCTCAGTTACCATTTTCCTGCTGAGTTTCCTGCTGGGCTCATTCTGTAGATTCAGGTCTTAATAATACCAGCAGCAATGTTGATTTTGTGAATTACAGTCCCTGTGCAGTGGTTGTACCCTCATTTTATATGCAGTCTATGGAAACAACCAGAATTTGGATTTAATTTGACTCATAATCCAACAAAAACTACATTCACATCAAATCCTCCAGCAGAAATCCACTTGTAGAAAGCATGCCAGTCTCACACAGCCACTTCTGCTTTTCTGGGAGAGGAAAGATTAGGACCGATCTGTTTCACAGAAAAGGAAGAAAGGATTTGGGCTGGCCATGTCCCGCCACTGCTCTAATAGTTACAAATGGAAGACTTTTAAACTGTTTTAGCTGGCTAAAGAAGATGTACCCAGATAGTGCGGTAGAGGGATTTGTGGGTTTCCCATTGGGACCTTTCCTGGACAATTTCTCCTGGAGTTTATCTGCGTGTCTGCGATGAAAATATATTCAGAGAAAAGCTTTGTTTTTGTGGGAATTAATCAATTGTTTCTGTCTTGAGTGCAGCAACTTTATAAGCAAATTTTAACCAACAAACTGAAAAAGCCCATTCTTGTTTGGTCTGAACTTGTTAATGTATCAGGTAGGGCACCAGAGCTTTTACTTTAGTGCTTAAACAGCTGACAACTTTATCCTTTACAAGGTTGGAATAATAATAATAAAAAAAGATAAAAACCTGTTTTCCTCTACCTTTTTTAGGATGCTATGTACCACATTCATCCTTTAATGTGATATTCAGTAGTCCTAAACTGCACTTCAATGGGCAGGTTTTTAATCACTGCATCTTCCATAGCTGTAACTGTGCAGTAATTATGGCTGTGACTTTCCAGGTAATTTCAGGTAATACATTTGCCTAAAAGATTACAACATGCCATGGCAACCTCTTTTTAATGGGAAGCGTAATTACACTGGAGTAGTGTGAAATGTTATTTGGTCTTTTTAGTGGAAACACGGTCTAATTGTTGCATTATCACAAGTTAACTGTCAATAGCCGGGAAAATAATGAATCTAAAAAGAAGAACAGCATCTGAAAAATAATACGTAATGAGAGAACCGTACATGTTTTTCTGTTCCTGTTTTTGCTTTGACAGCAAATTTCCCTAATTTATGTGGATGGTTGAAGACAATGAGCCTCACCTATTCTATGGAAGTCTATGGAAAATCTGCCTATGACCTCAGTGAAAAGTTTACTGAGGACTTTTTGGTTTCAATTGTTAGTTTCCAGTCTGGCTAAATACAACATGATGTTCATTTATATGTTATTGTTGCTGTAGAAGTCGAGAAGCAGGCTAAAGCAAGGGTTCTTTGGATTGATAGCTCAGATCTGTACAAGTGTACAGAGTCCCTTGATTTTTCAGTCAGATCCAACAAGCTGGTGGTTAGGAAAACACTTAGGTTGAGGCCTCATCTTGGGAATACAATGGGACTGGCTGCATCATCCTGCACAGTGTGGCAGGAAGTCGTCGGACACAGGAGTGGTATAGAGAACCGGCCAACTTTTTATATAAAACGGTCCAATGCAGACTGAACCCAATTCTGAAATGCTCCTAAGATGATTTTAAACTCTCCAGACGATAGTGGGTACATAATGATGGTCATGCCAATAGTTTGCAACCCTGTACTGGATGAGTAAATGTGGTCTACATGAATTTTAGTGGGACGCATCAATTAAAGAGTTGCAGTAAACCGGGCCCATTTGTTTCCACTTGAACACCAGTTACCAGTCCAACTGATTAATTGTCCAGTGTCATTGTTGATGTTATAGAAGTGTTTGAAAGCATGTTTAGTAAAAAGGTTAAAGCCATAATAATGTGGCAGCGGAGACAGAAAGCTTTTTAATTTGTTTCTGTCAAATGGCCAAAATGGTCAGTTTCCAGATTTTCCCCTCAAATCAGCCAATTCAGTTTCCAAATGTTATTCTCTGTTCTGCTGGCCCAACTCATTTGAACAAGTGCATTTCATTTTCTGGCGTCCTCTGCCGTTGACTTCTCATCTCTGCCAACCTGTTAAGCAGATGAGTGATGAGCTCAAACTCGGCCGCCTCCCGCCTTCTCTCCCGCCTGCTTGTACTGAAGTAGGCAGTGGACGTAATAGAGGGCAGCAGAGAAAAATCAATTTGCTTTTCGCAAAGTCTTCATTAGTTTGCCTTTCGTCACGTTCTGGGTCAAACCCAGTTGGACTGCTTCCTACAACCAAGAAAAAGGTCAAGTCAATAATTGTGTGCATGTCTTCCAATACAGCTGTACAGAGCGTACTGCGCCACTGAGAGTTTTGAAAGAGAACGTTTACTTCTCAGATGTATGGTGCCAAAGTCACAGTGAAATAACTTTTGTTTGATAATGCTCAAATAAGTAAAATAATCAGAAGATGTCCTGATAGGCCGAAGGACACTGTCTCAGCTAAACTATGGACACGCACACACACACACCTACACTGATAAGCACTCACTCATCCCCCTCCCTTTCCAACGCCTTCGATGCTTGTGCCCTACCGGGGATGATAGCAGTCAACTGGACCAGCACAGATGCTGCAGGACCGGATGCGCTGTCTACGCCGGCTCTCTCTTACCCTTTACCCGCCCCTGTTGCTTGTCTCGTGTTTCTATGGTGTATTGATAGTCATGTGCTTTTGTGCTGAGGTGTTTTTTCTTTTATCAAACTGTTCTCCCACTAGGAGCTCAGTCTGAGTGGAGTTTTTTTTTCTCCTCCTCTTACCTCATGTAGTGTATTTTCGTTGTTTTTTTCCTATCAGCCTACCTTCTGACATGTCTGCCCAATGTGATGTTTGTGTAAAGTTGGTCAGAAGGTTCCTTTGTGAGTGCGCATGCGCCATTAGCGTGCTGCCTGCTGTAACCCCTAATTTCCCTCGGGATGAATAAAGTATTCTGATTCTGATTCTGATTCTGATTTATTGTTTAGGAAAAAGTTGCCAGGAAGTAAAGCAAAATTTGGCTCGTAGTTCAAATTCCTTTCCAGCATTTTGAGCCAATGTGTTGTCAGTGACCTTTCTCTTGACCTAATACATCAGGGTTCCAAGGATTTTGGCCTTCTACCAAAGGATTGTAATAAATATTTTTAAACCAGTTTCCCTAGTTGTAGTGCAGCCAATAGCTGTCACAATAATTTCAAAAGTGGATGCCATCACTAGATTTGTTTGTTTGTCCCCCGCAAAATCCAACTAGCCACTTTATTTTCACAAGATATCCAAGTTATTTTACAACAGTTTCAATCAGCGATTAATTTAATTTTAGTGTTCTTGACTATAAAGTAGCCAAATGCACAAAATAAAATAAAAAAACTTCAGCCATTCTTTGGTCTATGTGCAACAAAGAAAGGCAAATGTTGAATTTGAAATACCGGTAATCAAACAATACAAATCATTGTGTTTTGACAGTGTATAGAAGGAAGTACTTTCTTGGAGCTGTAGATGTGATTTGGAAAAGCTGTAAGAAGAGCAATGAGTCCACCATTGCGATTAGGCTTAATCAAAAGTATTACCTCTACTTCACCTCCACAGATCTGGCAGAGCAGTTTCAAAATAAAAAAGTTTATGCATTGTTTAAAGAAGGTTCTGAATGATTTCACACTTTTGAAGATGGTTGTTACATTGCAAAGCTTTGACAGAAAATTTGACACTAAATTCACTCAAAAAGACAAATCCATGCATCTAAACAAAAACATTTTTTGCTCGTGGCTATTTTTCAATCTCAATTTTCAAACAGATGTTGAGCTCAATCAAAATATAGTCATGACATAGTTTATGTGCCAATTTTGATACTTGATATGTATCCATTTATCCAAATAAATCATCCAGTGCACAAATTGGGCATGATTTACTTGATCATAAAATATTTTTTTTTATTAATCACATTACCAGAAACAGCAGGAACATGCTTGAACTTATTTTAAGTAAAGATAAAGGCCCTTATGTATACATACATATACTCAGTTTGTCATGTTTTTCTGCAGATAAAATGGAAACAATCACATCACCACTATTTTAATGTTCATCTTTTATTGTAACATCTTTGTTGGTGATAATTGAGCTTCCACTTCCACAGTTATTTAATGTCAGGTCTTTAACCAGTCAGTCACAGATATAGATTTCCTCCCTCTCTTCAATTTCATCCTCTCCCTTCCTCTGCGGACTGCCGTCGGCTAGTATTGATTAGTGTGTATTGTTGCTTTGTAGGTAGGCTCAGTCTGCTGACCATATTATCAACACTGTTAGGCACCAATCAGGCTCTTGGAAGCAACACATTTATGACCCCGATAAGGCCAACGAGTTGTGGTACAAGCTTGGAGATTTTTCCTGTACAGAAGAATTCCTGGGATACCCCAAAGAAAAATCCACCCACAATATAATAAAAACTTTTTTTTGTGAAAATCTAAATGATTTATTAGTATTTAAATACATTTTCAACTGGATTGGCTGAAATACAAGATTTCAGTATATAATGGCCAGAAATAACAACATCCATGGTCACCCTCCAAGGGCTCATTCTGAACCAAGAAGAAAACACAGGAAACAGCAAATATTAGATGTGCTGTCTGCAAATGACTTTACTGGATTGCAACTGAAGTACTCCTTGAAAGAAGTCCAGCTTTATTTAGCCAGGGAAGGTTTGACAGGATAATTTGTTCGTCTGTAGCTCAGAAGTTCTTTTTTTAAAATGCAGAGAAAAACCTCTGAACCCTATCCATTCAACAGAGATTACTAGATACTGTGTCAGATTGTGTGTGTGATAAAGCAGACTGTGTTATTCATTAGTTTTACTTTGTTTTGATATAATAATATCACAAAGATGTCTTGCAAAAACATGAGTTTGACATGAAACTCAGCGATGTTGTGGCTGCTTCTCTTTTATTTAACCTCAACTGGTGCTGCTGATTGTGTTGGGAATAAAGTATTAAACTCAGGATTTGCCAGCAGACTGTGAGAAAGTAGTACAAAACTGACCCATACAGTATATAATTGTTCGAAACACTTAACTGCTTAGGAAATCCCCCCATGATCCCTTAAGACCCTGGGCCCAAGAGAGGGATTTCTTCCTGGGTTTCTGAGCGATGAGGACATGTGAGGAAATGGGGTGGAAAAATGGTGAGGTGGGGAAGTTGTGTCTCAAAGCGGCAGCAATGTCAGGGATTTGTGGGCTGTATTTTCTGATAACTTCCACTGGCACAAAAGCAATTGTGGCTTCCAAGGCATTGTTTTCTGCTTAACTAAGTCAGCACACAGGGGAATTGTCCTGGGAATAGTGCACTCATCTGAGTGACACAGCTCTCTTGTCCTTGGGGCTAATTGCATATGCATTCATGCTGAGTTAGTGCTATCAAACCAGAACTCTGACAACAAAAACCTGTCAGAATTACAGCTACCGTCCTATATCTCAAGCTCAGTTATGATACAGCAAATACAAGAGGGAAGCGCCTCTCGTGCCATACTTATGGTTACATTTATGTTTTTTAGCTGCCAGCTTCTTCTTTGAAAATGCCAATTCACGCTTATTCTCAAGTCTGAGATGTGCACGACGTGATATGAGCTGAAGTCATCATAGTTCAGACTGTTGGAGTTTTCTATGGCAGCTCTGGATTTTGACTGCAAGAACTCAATTTTCTAACTGACATCTTTGCCCTGCGGCGGTGGTGAAAATTAAATTGTTTTGATCAAGCGTCCAAGTTCTCAAAGTTTGGAACATCAAGTTCAAACTTTGAACTTGATGAAAAATCATCTTTGTGTCAAAGTTGTGCTTATCATTTTGAGGGTTAAGGCAAAAATCTCAGGGACTAATCATGCTGATGGAGATACTAATAGACTACCACTATTATACCTCTAAAGAAGAGCTTGAGCTCTTTGTTTTATTTTGTTTTTTACTAGGATCTGGTCAATTCTCCCATTCATCTTCACTCATCTATCCTATGTGGGAAAAAGGGCCACTGTACCTTCCTTTTCCCTGCCTTTAAGCTAGTCTTCTTTTGATTGGTTGCCCCTCATAACAGGTTGAAACCTGGGTGGGTGTGGCTTATAGTCTATGGTTTTGAAATAACCATATAAAGCAGGGGTGGGGAACTCCAGACCTTTAGGGCCAGTGTCCTGCAGGTTTTAGATATCACCCTGGGTCAACACTCCTGAATCAAATGATTAGTTCATTACATTACGACTGTTCTCTCCTCTGATCTCTGTTTCCCCATGTCTGCTTGTGAAACTGGAGCTTAGGAGAGACAGTGGCAGTGTCATTAGTTATCCGTGTTGTGTATCTTACTGAAGGTCACCAGTGATGTCAAATGTGCATACTGTATGACCTTTTGGAAGAGTTCCTCTGCTTTATATACAATGATTTCTTATCATTTCTCATCAGCTTACATAAATTAACACGTGTTACTGTTCCAGATAGTTTTCCTTGTAAATGCGTTTCTGTGAGTTGATGGATAACTTTTATGACAATAAAAAACGGAACACATTATGCTTACTTTAGACAAACTACGTGACTGAAATGATGTTTTACAAATTGATTTCCATGCCATAGAGGGAGCAACTGACTGCCTGGGAGGCACGAATCCATGCTGAAACAAACTCAAAAACACTGCATCATGTTGGAAAATAGTCATCAGTTAAATGAAAATGTGATTTATAGTAAAAGAGTAAAACGATACAAAAACATTTGAATGATCCGTCAGGCCTTGAGGAACAAATGTCTAACTGCTACTCGTCCACAGCTTTTACGCCTTCACACATAAATCCAAATCTTGTTGCTTTCGTGGAGCCTTTGTTTCTTTCATGCTCGGGTCTGGATAAGCATTTTGTGTCACAGGCTTTTACTTTGGTTTGATTGTTTTTTAGTTGCTTTATCACGAAAAATCTGCCCCTTTATTTCACCCATTAAACTGCAGCTCTGTGAGGAAATTGCTGCACCTGGGTTACTGGCCATTATATTTGCGATGCTAATTATTTGTTCCTGCATTCATTTCCATGTCATACATGCATAAAGAAATACTGAAAGTACACTGGCTGCTCAAAAGGCACCCGCAACTGCTTTTATGCTGTGCCTGGATGGCGTCCTTTGAATGGTAGTCAGTGTGAACCACCTAACACGGGTGTTGCTATTAGCTCAGATAATGGCTGCATTGTATTGTATTTAGGTGTGCTGCTTGCATGGTCTTAGTGTTGTGATCAGAGCTTTAACAGCTCCATCTTTTGTCTTCACCCAGTGGACCCATTTTATTTGCCTCTTGAAACTTTTGTATCTCATTTTTCATGTTTTGAACATAATGATTTCCTTCACCAGGCTTTCTGTGTAACGGCACAATAGTTCATACAGTCTTCCGACATCCTCTCTAATATACAACATCTGATTTTAAAACACAAAAATGTTTCATAAAACTTGAAAGCTTTTTGTCGGATCTCCCATGTAAGATAAGGTCATCTCCTTGTGCATGTCCAGTCAGCTTCAAGCAGAGCAGAGTTGTGAGATTGCTCCCTGGAAGTCTTTTTCTTACTTCCATCAACTTTATTTCAAATTGGTGCAAACACAATGGTAAATGGGGTTGGTTGAGGTTGTCCCGACCAGAGATGGGCAGTAACGCGTTACTTGTAACGCGTTACTGTAATCTGATTACTTTTTTCAAGTAACGAGTAAAGTAAGGGATTACTATTGCAAAATCGGTAATTAGATTACCGTTACTTTCCCGTAGGAACGCTGCGTTACTGCGTTACTAAAACCGTGATTTTTTTTGCGAGAATGTCTCATGACAGTGACGTAAGCAAGTGCGACGTTGGTGACAGCAGCTGTGTGCAGATCAACAATGGATAATATATCGAGTGCGGGAGAGAGTATGAGCGTGCAGCGTTTAAAGTGTGGAAGTACTGACCTTACTTTGAGTTTGATTCCATAAAAAGTGACAAAAACATTAGCGTCCATCGTGCGTGGGAAGAAAACTTCTTTTTACAGCGAAAAAAACCCCTAAACTTCCGAGCAAGCACCGAGTAGCTACGACGTGATGGGAAACTCACAGAGACACTCGCGCGGATTCTTCAACTGACCGCAGCACACCTACACCAGGGTAACCCTCCGCCTACCCTGCTCCTGCTTTACAGGTGAAAATAGAGCAAAAGGACCGCTGAGTCTTTGACTTTATTTATTTTCTGCTGTGTTTTACTTGCATCTGTTTGAAAGAGTGAGTGAAAACACAAAAAATATTTTATTTTATGTGCTGGAATGTGTAGAAAATAGGTTTAAATGTTAAACTAATTTATTCAAGTCAGAGAATGTTGCATATAATTAAATGTTTTGCTTGATGCATAAAGTTAAAAGATTAAAACTGATAAAACAAGTTTTAAAAAGAGACTTTTCCATTTGATTACATTTTGTATGATGGATTATGTAGAAAAAGTAGAATTGGGCTGAAAGATCTATCACTTTATCACCTCTTCAGGTTGTAAATCGTGTTTTTAAAAAGTAACTAAGTAACTAAGTAACTAAGTAATTAATTACTTTTGAAAATAAGTAATCAGTAAAGTAACGGGATTACTTTTTTGGGGGAGTAATCAGTAATTAGTTACTGATTACTTTTTTCAAGTAACTTGACCAACACTGGTCCCGACTCAGTGTTGGAGATGCAGTGCCCATTGTGGGGGTTCAAGTTGAAGGCACTACTAGCAGATGATGGCTAGATAGCAGATGATCCAGAACATGAGATCAGCTGAATCTATAAAATGTTAAAGACTTTTAAAATGTAATTTCTAAAGGTCCACTCTGATTTGTGACATAGTATGCATCTGCTTAATGCCAAGTAGCTGCAGTGGCTGTCTGGGCTCAGAGATGGAAATGAGAAGCAATTTTCTATATCCCCAAAATAAATCAGGGGATGGATAACAGACAGATTCCCAGTAAACACTCACAGCCCGATGTGAAAAAAGCGAAAAAGCAAATGCTAGTATTTAACCAAACGTTGACGTGCTTCTCTGCTTTTGCCTTATTGTTTAATATACTGTTTAAAATTTATGATGAATTACTGCCGTTTTTTCTTTTGCTTTCTCATCTCTTACAACTCTACATGCCTTTTTCAGTCATAAATGTTCCACAAAGGCTTCACCTGTGAAGATATTTTTTTTATTTTAAGACATTTAATGAAAGCCTAAGGTTTGTTCTTATAAGCACCACCCTGCACACCGAGGAGGACCAAGCAGAAAAAGCCTTGCTTATCTGTTTTTACCAGAGGTAAACAGGAAGTCACATATTTAACATAACCGCTGTCACAGAAATAAAAAGAAAAGCAAATTGTATCTGATTTCTGGGTAAGCTCACGTCCCCGGCTGTTTGTGTATTCTGCAGCTATGATCGACTGCTACCAGTGTCTGGCTCCTGTTCATGTTTCCTGCAATTTGTTGGCTTGTAAATAACATAATTGGGCAGGAAATGTTGATCTGAAAATGCTTATAGTAGCAGTTTCACACACACACACACACCCAAAGTATAGAGGATTTATTCTAGTGAATTCGTGTGATTTGAAAATGATTTGACTCACAAATATCTTATAGTTTAACATTACCTGAAGCTAAAGTCACACCAAAATTAATTCTTGAAGCATAAATGACTTTTTGTGAGAGCCCAACAACTTCAGATATTTGGAGCAGGTACCAATAGAGTTCAGGAATACCAATTTTGTCAGCTGTGGTGCTACCCTGCTGCATGCACTATGCACTGAAGGCAGTTATTATGTTTTCTCTGTGTATTTCTCATGCTGTCGTATTTGAGGGTCTTCAGCTTACAATATAAAGCACCCTGGGTGTAATTTGGCCATATAAATAAAACTGGACTGAATCTATGCCAGTTATATCAGTTACGGTCTTTAATAATTTCTGTGTAAAGAAAGGCTTACCTCTATCTCACAGTGCTGGATATATTCGAGGGGAGAATTTGTTTGTGTTCATGTTTGTGGTGTCCACATACGGTTGGGTTTTCTCATGTCCTTATCTACCCGACAACCATCAGGTCACCTAGCTTTCTCTGATCTCACATTCACAGTCGCTCTCATTTGCACAAGCCACCTGTTACAGGGCGTTGGCACAAGCATCTCCGCAGAGAGATGCCGTCGGAGGATTCGGTTTCAGCTTCGCTTTCACCACAGCAGCCCCGGTGGGAGCGCGCACACACAGACGCACACCCACACCCCCATCTCTTTCACAAAACCTGTTTTACACACATTCCCTCAGTTACAGAATACTAAAGAGACCCTAGAGCAAAGAGGGTCATTAACCCCATATCTTTGCACAGCAGTTAATGATTTCCCACAAAGTGTGTGTACAAATAGGAGTAAAATACACACACCGGGGACTTTTAAATAAGGCCTCCATGGACTTCTGCACCCCATCGCTCACCTGTAGCAACACTTGCTTGTGCTTTATGTCATTGAAATGCTCTTTGGCATGCTGCTCAGTAAGCAGCTGTCAGACTTGGAAAAAGCTTCTCTTTTGAGTTGCTGCGGGAAATCCAATTTTTCCATTATAGATGTATTTTTGAGAACTTCATGCCCACTTTGATGTGCTGTCCTTATTGTTCTGAAGGTGAAATTCTTCTTAGTGGAAGAAATTTGGAAAAATGTTATCTTTTTAAGCACAATTTCTAAACATACTGATTTTAAAAAGAAATAATTCAAATCTTCTGGAGTCAGTGAAGTAAAGCATAAAATCTCACAGTGTTAGTGTGAAGAAATACATGTTGAATTCTCCAGAGTTGGAAGTCTGACCATATTTAAAGTGATTTGCTTACCATGCGTAGCGAGCTGTAGTTGAAGCTAGGTCCCATTGGTAGTCACTTCATTTGCTTTCCTCAAGGTTGAGATTTGTTTAACCCACCCGAAGGTTACTTTACCTGACACTGCTAAACACTGCTCTGGTTGCCACATTGCTTCCTGTGTGGACACTGATTTTGTATCAGGTGGGTTAAACTCGTTAACATGTGGGCCACAGACATCTTAGTTTGATGTTGAGTGAGCCGGGCCAGTGAAACTCCACTTTCTGGCGTTGTACAAAAGTTACACATTTAATCCCGAGGTATAAGAAAAAGAAGTTGAGTTAAAGAAATGCTGCTGCTAGTGAATGAAAGACGTCTGTCAGCATTGACTCTATGGGCTTCAATTGTGAGGAAAAAAAGTGTAAAATAACAGGAAGTTCTGGTACGCACACTATCCTGTAATTATAAAACAACATTTTTGCTTTTTTTGTTTTTAAAACTGTGGAACCACTGTAACAAAAAACTATGGGCACGGGAAAGATGTATATTAGAAACAAGCTGTAAAACTAATGAAAACAGAGTTAAAAGTCCAAAATTTGTGCACTTCTTCAGACTTTCCAAAGGTGGAGGCTTTGGAGTGCTTAGAGGATTTTTTAAATTATCATTGTGAACTGTAATATTTAGGAGCATGGGTATAGATCAATATTAATGCAACTTTTAGTCTTTTGTCAAATGTTTAAAACAAATAAACAGAAAAAAAATTCTCCAGAAATCTACGTATGCAGCCAGATCTGGACACCTGGCACCTCCTTCCTTGCAAGGCTGATGAGGTTGTTCTTGTCCGTTTACCCAAACAGTATCCCCACTTCTTAAATTTTTTTTAGTTTTCTCTCATTGTCACAGTCTTTCTTATGACCTTTTGCATTATGGTGTAACCTTACTTTCTGGTTTTGCCTTCATGTTCCTCAGTATTTTCCTTTTCTGGGTTCTTCCTGTCCCGTTTACCTTCGTGGTTTGCTCTTTTCTTTATTTTGAAGGTTACGTGCTCGTGTGGCTTTGTGCTTTCGCTTTCCACCTTTGTTCCCTTTCCAGCCATTATTATGTTATATTATCTCTTTCCCTAATTATTGACGCACCTTTGTCACATCTTCCTCTGGTTCTCGTGTCTCTGTTTTTTTGTGCACTTCTGTGTCTTATTCTTTGATTATGTTATTTAGTGTTTTCCTGCCAACACGCTGCGCTCCTTTGTTATTATTACCAAGAGTTTGTGACTCTCTGTTTGTGTTTCAATTTACTTTGTGAACCTTAGATTTGGATTTGGGGTTATCAAATCAAACATATTAATGAATGTAAGATGCTTGATAGTTGCCTTTTCTCTTTTTCTAGGTAGTAGAAAACTTTCAGAGTGTTTTTGTGTGTAATCCTTAGAAGTTGATGAATAGGCCTTTATGACTTAGAAGGCTAAACGCTCTGGAGTTATTTTGTATTCATACTCCTTAAAACCCAGAGGTCACCTCTTGTTACTTATGCTTACGCATCTCTGTTTGTTTGCATTGCACTCTCTGTCATTTATCCCAGTTATATTTCTCTCCTTGTCTGAAGGAGAGAAGTGACGTCAGAGTGTACAAATCAGATCCCCACCTCTTTTAAAGCCAAATGACCAAAGACAGAATTTATCGGAAAGGAAAATGGACACTCAACCTGTTAATCCCCTGCGAACTTAAATACTCACGAGTTAGTTTTTAGAAATAAAATCTTCTGAAATTTCATCAGAATTTCAGAGTCGGTCATTAAAATTAAGTTCGAAGTTTGAATTGAGCTTCGAGAAGAACATACCGTGACCGAATTGCGCTCCGTTTTTGTCACTCGGTGAATGGTTGCTGTGAGTGTTTTGTGTTTGTACTACATTCTGATGCGTGTTGGCATGCTGTAACACTAATTTTCCTCCATTAGTTGTCCTGCTGACAGGAAACTGTTTTACGCAGGCAAGGTTCTGGCTCTGTGTGCGGATCTGCGGGTTTGTGCTTGTATTATATCAGTGAACACAGCTCGGATATTGAAGCAAATCAATAAACGGAGAGGGGAGGTGGAGCAGGGGGGACAGTGGTGATTGTCAACACTTTTCACACAACCTTTTTTTCTTTTTGTAGAAAATAAGCTAATTTTTGGTCTCTGTGTGTCCGCGTGTGCATGTGTCTGATGTTTTGTGTTTGTGTATCTGCATGCTCTCAACAAGAACAGGTGTGTGTATACTTCAGATCTTCCAGCTAGACTGCACTTGATGATAGTGCCCTAGAAAACCATTGCACCTTAAACACAGAGCCAATTAGCATGGAGCTGTTGTGTGTCTGAAATAGCTTCAGCCACCATATCCACCGGTCAACCTCGAAAATCCCAGGCAGTTAATCCAATTAAAGTCAACACATAGGGATCCTGGACATTTAATCCAATAAGAGTCAACACACAGGAATGTTTTAGTAGTGAGAGCTACGATATGAGCCAACCGATGATTTAGAACACTGGTTGCATGTTATTGGCTCAAATTTATAATTGTGACCGTTTACTGTGGTGATATCATGGTTCCAAATCTCTCACTTACTGGCAGATTCTTATGTTTTCAAGGGTTGAGTAACAGTCCCACTTCAATTCACCCCTTATGTTATTACAGCAAATCTTTGGTTAAAGGGCTCTTCCTTTTGTCAACACTGTTAACAAAACAAAACTGGTGAGAGCACACAGTCTTAATAAAACTTTTACACACATCTTAGCTTAAAGCACATTGTAAACACAAATAGCACGTATTTTCTGTAATAACATGTTTACAGTACAGACAAAACTGGTCAAGTACCAGAAGTCAACAAGTTTCCATTATTGTGGTGAGGGCTCCATACTCCATACACTTTTGCATGCAAGCAGACAATAATCCTAATTTGACTTTTAATGTAGTTTTGATAGTTATTTATAGGAAATTAGGCAGAACCAGTGCTGATCTCAGCTGCTTCAACAGAAGCAGCATTGGACTCAAGCTATATGCAAAGTAGACAAGCATTTACTTCATAAAGAGTGCCCTACCTGAGACCAAACGCTTTGCGTAGATTTCCTGGACATGCAGAGGACCAAGATGGCTCTATCAATTAACATACTTTGATCTCAATAACAAGATCAAGGAAGGTTTCTGTTACGAGTTGGCAGTATCCGAGTGACTGGAAAGTGCATATATAAGATGGCTGTAGTCACCATGAAGATTTTTGCATTTTGAAGTATCAAAGTTAGCATTTTGTCTACTGCCATCCTAGTTTTATGAAGCTAAAAGTTACAGTATTTGGATTAGAGAATTAGGTGCCAAGTTAGCAGCTAACATTAGCATGCTTGGTTTTCTCGCTGCACGGGTGCTTCAAATAGACATGCAAAGTAATAAACTGGTCTGTCTCTACTAAACAAACAGCCAAGGTATTTGTTAGGTAATTTCATTCAAACACTGCTTTTACTTTTACACAATGAATTCAGAGGGAATCCATTAGAATTTCAGGGCTATGCTATGTACATGCTATCTAGTGACTAAAACTGAAACAATAGCAAAAGGAGCCTTTGGTAATAATGTTAGTTAGAACTGATCCCAGGGTTTTAAGTGAGCCAATACTGATCATGTGGAGTAAAACGTGTGTTTGAGTGGATCTTTTAATGTGACATGCATATAGGGGCAGTAATTAGCAGCTTCAGTAGCTTTAATTTAGGGGGGTTAAATGGAGCACGGCTATCACCTCACGTCCTTTAGATGTGCGTGGGGGAGGATATCAGAATGAAGTGCCATTTGTCATGTGTTTGTGTGTCTACTTAAAAAACCAACACATTTGACTATTCTTGAACCAGCTTAAAGTCCATGGATGAATAAGAGACTATGTGAATGTGGCATACTTGAGTGAGAGATGCACATGGAGCACATGAGACAGGAGATGAGTGTAACACTAATTAGGCCGCCTCTATTCCAGCAATGCTATGGCATATTTTCCCATGCAGGGCTCTCTAATAACCAGTTGTTCTGTGGAAAAAGCTTTAAATCAGAGGCTATTCATGCACAAGCCTCTTCTGCCTGCATGATGTAACCTGCCTAAGACCCAAACTGAAACGTTGTCAGTCATCTGAACAATGCGAATAAAAGAATGAAAGCAGAGTTTTATTCCTCTTCTGCCGTGCACAGCTCTTGTTGCCGTCGGTATCATCATGCTTTTAAATCACCACAGATACACCGCTTCCTTCAGCAGAAACATTCATACCTTTCTCCTACAGTTGTAGTCCTAGTATGTTACTTCCTATATTTCCAGGCTTTTGCCTGACAAACAGTAACAGTAAGGGTCTCTAACCTTGTAATAAACTCTTAGTCTTTTATTTTTATTAAAAAATATATATATTTCTTAGCTTTTGTTTTTTTTTTTTTTAAAAGGAGGAATAAATAACTTTAGGAAATTCCACTGTTAAGAGATATTAAAAAAAAAAAAAAAAAAAAAAAAAAATATATATATATATATATATATATATATATATATATATATATACATATATATATATATATATATATAGTGAAACAAGAAGTTTCACTATATATATATATATATATATATATATATATATATATATATATATATATATATATATATATATATATATATACACACACACATATATATATATATATATATATATATATATATATATATATATATATATATATATACATCTGTGGATAATCTCACATATATATTAGGCTTCTTTCATGTGCGTGGTTGTGTTGTAGCAGTGGGGAAACCGCTTTTCCTGGATTCTTGCTTAAAGTCCTGCCTGACTGACTTCCTAATTGGCTGTCTCGTTGTTTGACTGCTTTACCAGCTGACTTTGCTAACTTTCCCTGGCAGCCAGTCACACTGACCGAGTGCCTCGTTGACCTGTTGGTTTGCTGCCTGCTGCGGTCATTTGTGTCCGCCGTTAAAAGTGATCACAGTTAATTGTTGATACTCTGAGTGAGTGTGTGTCCTTGAGTGAGCTAGCTGTCAGTGAGTCAGCAGCAGCTACAGAAGTAGCTTTCTCACTCAGATCTGTTCACCACAAGCATGCATGCAAATGAGTGCACTCATACATGCATGTACGCTTGAATGTGAGCAGTGAAAGAAGGGTGTGTTGTACAGAAATTCACTTCAGCTTGACTGAATGCAAAGTTTGTACTGCACTTATATTTAGGTGTATAAAGATGGCAGTGTGGTGCATGTGGAAGGGGGGCATGATGTTTGCTGTTGGTTACGATGCAATAGCAACCTCTCTGTGATGAGAAAACAGTCATTTAGAGTGTGTGTTTGTGTGTGGGCAGACTTACTGTTTCAAGGTGGAGGATAACGGGGCTTTAGTGTGTCTAATCTGCAGCTAGGTTCTAAAAAGATCCGGGACAGCGCTACATAACCTGGATTAGTTGAACGGACGCAGGCAGAGCTGGAGGAGGAGCCACATCCAAGACTGAAATAAGTGTTAGGGTGTTAAATTGGAAAGCAGCGTTCACATTGCAATCAAGCCCCGGCCAGCGCCAGATTAAAATGAGATGGAACCTCAATGACTCCCACTGGGGAATCAGGTGGTTTCAGCAGCAGATAATGGGACTGAGCGGAGGAAGATGTCCCTTCACACAGGGAATTGAGCGATGTGTGGATTTAGCACAGATGAGGCAATCAATCAGCCACAGTCATAACTGGAAGAGAGAATAACATTAAGTAAAAAGCTGCTTTTCCACATGATTGATATGTTTGTCTTGATGTGTTCAAATAAACAAAATATTATTAAAAATTTACAAATGGAAAGAAAAAAATATAATCACCCTGAATGTCGACAGCATTCCTGCAGATCTTCAAAAGCTCTTGAAATTCAAGGTGCATCAAAAAGAATAATACAATTTAAGTAAAGTAATGGACAAGTTTTAAAATACATGAAAGAGTATGAAGCCAAATGTAAAGTTTTACATATGATACAACTCTTCCCATACTCGAGCAAAGTCTGAAGTAACTGCACTTTTTTCCTTAACTTGGGAGGAAACAAATAGATGCTTTTAGTTAAGGTTACATTTTGTTTGTTACTGTTATAATTGCAACTAGAACTACAGCAATTAGAATTTTAAATGACACAACTACATCAATAACAACTACAACAACTGAAGTTGCCTAAGGCTATAATCTGGCATATTTACATTTCTTAAAATGTTCATTAATAGTTATTGTCCCTCTTTTTTATTTAAAAAATGAAATAAATAAAGTAGCTACAACAATACCTAGAACAAGTACAGCAACATCTGGAAAATCAACAGCAATATTCTATTTCTGGAACAACTGCAACCAATAACTATAACAACAACACTACAAAGACTAAAAATAACTTGAACACGTACAGTATTACCTAGAAACATTATTTATAGATTACTTTTCTTAACAAAGATACAGAGAGCTTCACAGACAGAAAATTCAAATAGTAAGACATACCAGAAATAATTAAAAGCAGAAAAGAACAAAAAAGTCAATTCACATACTGAGAAATCACTTCTTGTTTAACACGTTTTAAAAGAAAATAAAGAAATTGTCACTCAAAGCGGTCGGCTCCATTTCTCAGATCAGGTCAGGTGTAAATTCTTTGTGCTCATGATAAACAGATGCCATTCCTATAAACCAAACAACAGCATTTAGACAGTTTTATGATGTTGTTTCTGGACTAAAGCAGACAGGGAAGACACTGGGATTAAAACACTTAGCATGGCTAGAATTAGGATTGTTCTACCATGGAGTTTTCTGTTTTTCTGTATTTTGGTCTTAAAAAGGTACTGAAAAAATCTTTTGTTTGTTTATACTCTGTACCCCAGATACCCTGCTTTTTTCATGACTTTTTTAGGACCTTTTCTTGTTTTTCTGAATAAATTTCGACTTTAAATTCAGGTCTGTCTAAACAGACTTTTAAGCTCGATTCAGAGCTTAAAATTTCACAGTGCTCCTTTTTATTTTTGGGAAACATGATCAGTGAGCATCTTCAATAAGAGATTATTAAATCTGATATCAACTCAGTCCATTACACTTGTAATTAGGGCTGCCACAATTAGTCGAGTAGTCACGATTACGTCGACTATCAAAATCGACTGATTTAATAGTCGACGCGTCGTTTGAAGCTTTGTAAGATCACAAAAGACGCAGGAATAAGTAGTAGAATTTAAGAGTGTAATAACGGACTGAAACAGAAGATGGCAGCACTGCATGTACAAGGATGCCAGCTGCCATTAAACCACAAAGAAGTAGCTCTGTCCCAGAATTCATAGCGCAGCCCAGCTCAGTTTCCAACAATGGCGGCATCTAGTTAGTTTTAATATTACTCTTATTATTCTTTCTGGGTCACAAAATAAACTTTTAACATATTTTTAGGTGTAAACCTCAAATATCAGCTCAGTTTATCAAAACACCACATATTTTCAAAATCGCTCCGACGTTTGTTACCCACTAGTTCGATAGCTAGCCGGGGGCAAGGCTTACTAGAGCCTGAGAGAACACCGGACTCCCGGCAAATCGTTTTCAAACCCACCGTGGTCTTTCGCTACTCAGGTTAAACATATACAAGTCACTTAGATAACTTAAAAATGTTATTGTTTGGCTTTTTGTTTGTATTTTATTTGTTCCTGAGTAAATCGGTTTGGCTGAGATTAAAGTTATAGTTTTTACACAGCTGAATAAACGTCAAGCAGACAGCTGATTATCAGAAGTGTGAGATGCTCGAGAATTTACTCCAGTGTCCTGTTATATTTTAGATAGCAAGGAGTTTGTTAAACTTCACCGAAACAATCTGCAAATTTCATTAAAATTTAATGAACTATCATCTTGTCTTTATTTTTAGTTAGCACATACCTTAAACACTTCAAGCTGTAAGCTAATGATAGTTACATAAGAGCAGATGCATGCTGGTGCAATAAGCTGTACGCTGTGCGTCCAATGGATGCATGATCTGATTAGTCGACTAATTGCAAAAATAATCGGTGACCAGTCGACTATCAAAATAATTGTTTGTGGCAGCCCTACTTGTAATTAACCAAAGAAAATCTTCATTGACTGGTTGGAGAGTGGGAATAATTTCAGTCTGTTGGTTGCAGAGAAAATCATTAAATCATTAGCCCATTTTGATGAGAGACACAGCTTGACAGCTGGAGCCCGTGAAGCTTTGGCTCGAGGTTTTGTAAAAGAACTTGACCAAACATACTTAGAGATGTTTGGATGTTCGTGTGCTCAAAGTTAAAGCCTCAAGTGTTCAACACAAGCTTTGACAGAATACCCAAACACTGACAAGTTAGCTTAATGTTTTCTGCCTGCAATATGAAAATAGCTGCTCACTGCTGAAAATTCAATATATTAACATAAAAAAAAAAACAGGTTTGTCATAGATCAAGTTAAAGACAATTCTACTTCATTTTATTTGAATGAAATGTTCCTCCCTCCCTCACTGAGTACACATAACACGAAGTAAAAAAAAAAAAAAAAAATAGAAGTCAAGTTTGTTTTACAGTCTTGCCTATCAGTCTTTGTTCTCTCTTCTTATTTCAGCTGTTGCTCTGTCTGATCTCTTTTGTGTTCACGTGTTTATCGATAGCTTGCATGAGTTGACTTTTGTAATCCAAACACATTATATCAAAAGGCTGGACAGAGAACAAGGGATGAAAATGCTAAAAATCTGTTAGAAAGTTGGATACCTTGTCAACTCCCAAGTAAATGTTGAGTAAGCATTAAAAAAAGCTACAGGGAGCAGTCTTGGTGTACGATGGCCAAAGTTGTCAAAAGCCCGGGGTCTATTCAGTACACCCTGTTTTCTTTTTTTTTTAAAGCAGTCTGTACCAACCTGCTGCAATAAGTAATGAGTCAGTTTCGGAAAGACTTCTGAAAGGAGCTGCATGATAAAACCTGTGGATGATACAGCACTGACGAGAGCCCTGATTTAAATATCCCTGGTTGTAGTCAATACATGGTTCAGAGACTTCTGAAGCAAAACCTTTTCCATCTGTGGATAATCTCACAGATGCAGAATTTATTTCCCTTAACAGTGACGGGGAGATTAAACAGGCACGATGGTTATGCTATGTTACTCACTGGTCCTGATTATTTTCCCAGAAGGAAAGTTGTTCTTTTATTATAATGGTGTTTCTTGAAATCTTGCGCTGCAGTCTCAGACTTCCTGAACAGAAACTTTTATTGTATGTTTGAAGGGCAAGAATGACAACATGTGCTAACGAGACACATTGTCACCCTCCTATGAAGTTTTTTCCCTGCTGTATTTGTCATGTATTTGTCAGTCATGTGTCCAGATAAGACCGACAAAAACAAATCTCTGAATATCTTTTAAAATTTTGATTGAGGGAACGCCACAACAGATAATGTGATTCATTATATTCATTCATGAAGCTCTAGACCTTTGAGACCGTACCAAATAGAAGGACTTGCCCTAAATATAAAAATCGTTTTACAAGAGAGCTTTTGGTCAACAAGATGTGACTGAGAGGAAGTAAACCTCTCAGGGTTTCCTAGATGAACCTGTGGAAGGATCATTAAGGTTTGCCTGCAGCTGCCTTTATCCCCAGATAGCTCAGGGCCCCTCGTGCTGTTTGCATTATGCAATAATTTACTGCTGGCTTTAGCTCTGTGTAGCTACAGTTGACCAGAGGCTCCAAAAACCTCCAAACTGCCTGATCAGGGAGTAAATCCTTACACGTGTCCCCACTACCATAACCCTTAACTTTTAAAGTTTAAGGAAATCCTCTATAAATAAAAGACACCTTGCTTTAAGTTGAATAAATACACAATGAATAATACTAGCAGGCAGTCCACATTACAGCATTGCCCAAAACAACTCTGACTATGATTTTTTTTTTTTTCGAGTATCCATTATTTTTCTCAACCTTCAGTGACGTTAATCTGAAGAACTTTGGGTCTTGGAAAGTTGGCTGATTAAATCAAGACATTGTGCTATGTCAGCTTGAGCAGTGGGAATATCTTTCCGACAACCATTGATTGAATTTGGGGTAGTTGATGTCAGTTGCAGCTCTGTATTTATTCATGCATGTGCTGGATATTTTTTAGGGTAGTTTAGAAACGCATAGTTAAACGTACAGGCTGATTCACCGAGTGAAAAACGAGCCTCATCGCTCGGTTAAAATGATTTGATTCTGTTGTTACGGCTCACAGTTTATTGTCCCGTTTAACTCTCTTCATTTCTCATCTTCTCCTCCTCCCTCTCCCCCCCTCCTACCCCTCCTCTTCCTCTCCCCTGTCAGATGATGAAGCATGCGTGGGACAGCTACAAGCAGTACGCCTGGGGTTCCAACGAGCTCAGGCCTGTCTCCAAGCACGGCCACTCCAGCAATCTATTTGGTGAGTGAAAGACCACGTATGTGTGCACGCCCAAACACGCGCACACCCAAACACACACGCACGCACGCGCGATTGATCTCTTGTCCCTGCCACCAGCAGCCTTGGCCTTTAGATTAGCAGCCAAATTGGCCGTCAGTTAGAGTCATCCATCTACACATGCCTCTAAATGTCAACTTTATCATATATTTATATTCTGTTTGTGCTTCTTCCCAGTTGTCAGTGTCTGTGCTCGTAATGAGTACGGTGATGCGGGGTGTTTTATTCTCTCTGTCTTCTTTTTTTTTTGTTTTGTTTTTCCCTCTCCTCGGTTTCACACTTTTGTAACTCTTCTCTGAAAGTCTTAATTGTCTGTCAGCCTTTCAGTTTTGAGGCTAGAATTACCACCTCTTGGTTGAATGTCTCCTCTCAGATCTGTCAAGTTTCAGTTTACATCCATGTCTCTCCACACTTAGAATACATGCAGTGAAGACTTTGAAGCAATTAAATAGGTGGGCACCAGAGATTAGTGTCACCAATTCAATAGCAGACTGAATGTGAAATATGATCCTTTCTGTTCCTTAGTGATAGTGGTAAATAAAGGCCAAAATAATGCTTTATGGCAGTCTCTGACCTTTCTCTTATGAGTCTGCTCAGTTCAGTTTTATTTATATAGTGCCGGTTCACAATAAATATGTCAGACCTACAGTATTAGAGATAAAGCACAAAGAGACAATCACCTCAGACCAGAACTCTGTAATGCCTCTTATTTTTTTCATTTGTATTTAGAAAAAAGACCCAGAGCCAATTTTATCCTATTAGTTTTTGTGCAAAATTTTTACCATAAGTACCATATACATTTTTGAGTTACTGCCAGAAATATTGTCAAAATTCTCACATGTAATCCTGACCTTTGACTATCAAAATCTAATCCAAATGAACACAAAGTAGTACAGTGATAGTAAATGTATTTATATTGCCTCCTTTACATCAAATGCAACCCCAGAAAAAAACCCCAAAACCCCCCCAATGAAACTGAATGTCCCAGCGCCAGTTTAAAAAGATGAGTCTTCAGCTGCTTTCTGCTTGAGTCCGTCGTAGACTGGACGGCAGAGAATTCCTAAAATTGCAAATTCCCTCTAATCTTTAGTTTCTTAGTGTACATTAGTGTACCCTGATCAGACCTAAGAGCTGCTAACATATCGCTGCACAGATCTTGGCTGCGTTTAACTGGACTCAGAAAGACAGTATACTGACAGTATACTGCTACTGATGATAACACATTTAAAAATAGGTATATGATAATATTGCAAACAATCCAGTGGCAACACAGTTATAGTTACATCCTCACTACTAAGTTCATCACAGCTCTCTTCTCTTGATTGATAGCACTTTAAAAACAATTCTTCATTGCAATCTTTCAATAAAAATGGTCATTATCTATACTGTATATTCTTTTAGCCATGCTAGTCATACAATGAAAATCTGAACTGTGACAGCTTTATTAATGTTAAATGGAAGTGAAGCATACATCATTTCTGCAGGTGTTTGTGTGAGCTCTGTCTGTATGCGCCACAATAACTTTAATTAATTGCGACCGATTGAATAAACGGGAGCAGAGACTGTGTTTTTAATTTAAGATCTTTCTCTCTTTTGTCCTAATAACCCCAGGGTGTTTGTTTGGAGTCCTTTAGCTGTGCATATGTAGGTGGTGTATGACGGTTTAGTGTGGGTTTGTATTGTGAGCTTTTGATAAGATGACAGCCCCATGTGACAGAGGTAGCTGAGCCTCTTCTGCTGATAAGGTTTATGCCACGATACTCTCTAGCTTGATCTGGTTTGAAGTTTTCCTGCACTCTTGCATTTTTTTTCTTTAAAAGTTGCCCTCTAATGTCACGGTGCAGTGAAGGCTTTTCATTTTTAATTCCCTCGATAATTTCAAGTAAACTCCCTGTAATTAAGAAAAGAATGAATGTTAAATGGGTGTGTCAGCTGAGTGGAAGGAAACTGAATAATTGAAGTGTTGTTTAAACTGATATAAATTAATTATTTTTTCACTCAGAAGCAGCTGTAAAAGCTGTAAACACAACAGTGACGCGTAGATTTAACATCTAGTGGGTGTTTGTCAGTTTGCCCTCTTCGTTCCTAGGGTGGTGTAAAGCTTTAACAATCAACCTGTATCCCCTCCCGTCAGATCTATCTGTTTTGGGGCAATATTTCCAGTTGTTGGTATATAAAGCGGACTATGTTATGTGGATCCGGTGCATAAGTAGGACACGGCAAAGCTATTGCATGCATTTAGTACTCCTTTTCCTCTGTTTTTATATTTTGAGGTTATTTTCCCTTAATATTGGCTTTAAAAATCAAAGCTAGGAGCAAAAGATGCTAATATACTCTGCTGAGCTGAGACTAACCAGATAGATTACATAAGGAGAAGACATGGCGCTCAAAGATTCCTGACCTGGAATCTATGGGAGGATTCTGCAGCGCAGATGGAGGGAGAAGTCTAACTTCATGTGAAGGTGGATTAAAAAAACAAAACTTTTTAAAACCTTATTTTGGGGGACACTCTGCAAACTTTTGAAGAAGTTTTCATCCGATTCGACTGATTCTATACATGCAGTTTTCAAACCCTGACGACAATTGAAATAAATTTAACTTAACCTAGAAGAAGTGCCTGAGGTAGTTTAATGGCTGCTGGGTTGCCTCTGGAAGGTCTTGTGGGGTAAACTGCAGATTTGGCTTCTCAACTACAGCTGGTTTCATAATATATTGAGAAATTATTCCACTGTTAAAAATGTGAGACAGTGAGAGGGGTTTTAAATTGTAATTGTAATTTCCTATTTGTTTTAAATAAAATAAGTTGTACTTCCTCAGGAATGATATTTTGGCCAACGAGTGCTATTTCTGAATGAAATAAAAACCTGGTACAGTTGTGAATATTACTGCACCACTTGTCCACAACTGTTTTGTTCTGTTGCATTACATTTACAGGAGCTGTGGTTATTTCGTTTTTTTCTGCACACAGTTTTATGCAGAGTATAAAAAATAAAGAAAGTGAGGTTTTCTTGCTCCTTCTAAGCAGAACTTCTGAAATTTTTCTGTTCTATTCTGTTCTATTAGCAAAAAAAGACAACCAGAGATTGGCTCTTATTTAAATATTTGGCCGGAAATATAAATCGTAGCATATCAAATGTAGACTTGGCCCTGTAAGACAGTGTTTTTCATTTTAGATTATGCCACTTTGAGTTTTTGCCTCACAAACCCCCCTCAAAGTCTTTTTCAGTACACAGTCAGGAAGATTCGGAGCTCATTTTTAATGATTGCCTTCTTATGTTTAATGAGGAAATTCAATCAGCTTTGTGTAAATTTCATCTACAGTTTCATTACTGAAATTTATCAAACGTAAACGTAGGACTAGGGAGGAAGCTGCTGTGTGAATATTAATTGTCAGATCACCTCTTAGAGTTGGTCTTTCTACGTGTTTCTCTCTTTCTCTATCCGTCCCTGTGTCTGTGTGATAGAAAAGTAAATAGGTTTTAGTTGGTTGCTCCAGTAGACCCACTTCCATCAGTAAATAAGACAGCTTGGCCCCAGGGCCTTGTCACTGCCTTTTCCAGCTCCTATAGAACATGATGTAGGACGATGATATTAGCCTGACCTGAAATATTATGCAATGAAGCCACACACCTAAGGCTGCTTCCATGATATATATACTCTTACTTGGATTGCTGAGTCAAACTAGCCAGGAGAGGTGTCAATTAGAATGATGACAATGTCCTCTCAAAATCAACAATAAGAGCACAAGAAGTATTACGAGACCTACTCTGTGTTTTCCTCGAGACAGGATTTAAAGGATTATAAATTACTCATGGTTATTCTTTGCCTAATACCACTTAATGTTAATACACTTTAGCGTGTTGCGTAAGCGTGACAACTGTCAGAGGGATAAAAATGAAACTTCCAGCTGCCCGTTTTATTTTGGTGGTGTTCGACTTTCTGGCTCAGAAATTGTCACAGCGGGTTTGAAACCAACGGTGGTTTAAACCTTTCCGATTGTCCCATTTATAATAAATGTTAGGACTGCAACTTTAAATGATTGTAATATTGTTCTGCCTCCAAAATCTTTATTAGCCATCCATAATGTTGTGCATGGTACTGTCAAAGCACAATATAGATCATTGTTCAGGAGTTTAAAAAAAATATACAATAAATTGACATTCTGATCCTTTTTTGTGAGTTGGGCTCATGTGGGTCTAAATATGTGTTTTTGAACAGTGCGATGTCTTGGATAACGCACATTTTATTTCTGTCAAACTGCTCCAGATGGGGTGGTTCTACTTTGGGGAAAGTTGGATGCGTCTCCTCTGTGGTCACTCCCTGAAGCAACAAAACTCCTTGGTCTCAGACGCCAGCTGTGCTGTCAGCTGTTTCCACTGTATCGAATGTGTTTGGCTGGATGTTGCGGCACTTTTGGGATGTATTGCAGTGCTTTTGTTTGTCCGCGTAAAAATCCTAGTGTACAAAATTTGAAGAGCTTAAAAAAAGAGGGCAACTGGACTTCTTTGAGTTTTGTGAAGACGTGTCAACTCTCATCCAACCCAAAAGACCAGGCCTCTCAGTCTTCTGGGGACCTTTGATAACACTGTGATGGCTTCTGCAGTCTTTTATGCAGTGGTCTGCTGGGAGGTGGCAGCACAGAGAGGGGCAGGAAAGAACTTGTAGACTGAAGAGGGCCAGCTCTGTCCTGGCCTGTCCCCTAGACTAGACCGCAGAGGAGGAGGGGGGAATGAAGTTTAGCCAACCTAATGTCCATTATGGACAACACCTCTCATCCCTGCATGAGACTGTGGGGAGGCCCTGAGCACCTCCTTCAGCAGCAGATTGTTAGAGCCATGGTGTAGGACAGAGCAATCAGACATAGGATAAACACCTGCTAAAATATGTGTATATATTATAATTCCCACTGCACCTTATGCACTATAAAGAATGTCAGTAACAAGGTTTTAGTCCATTTTTGTGTAAATAGTACAATTTAGATATTGTAAAAATTACTTTTGTATTGTATTTTATTGATTTGGACTTTTAGGAGTTTTTATTTATTGATTTTGTATTGTTTTTTTTTTATATTATCTCATTCACTGGGTCTTTCTGACCCTTCCACTGCTGTAAAAAGTCTAATTCCTCAGTGTGGGATTAATTAAGTCTATATCTATACCTATCTATCTATAGCAGAAGGTGAAAAGCCTTAAGAGTGTTAACCAAGATAAAATCATAGCCAAAGAGCACTGTAGAGTTGTCTGCACAGATCTCGAACTAACTTATTCAAACACCTGAAAAAGACTGGAGCACAAACTGGAGTGTAATTAATGAGCGAAGGCCAGAAAAAACAATGCAACAATTGCTAATGTGAATCGGCCAACATCGGCTCGGACGTCCATGAGAACGAGCCTGTACAGCACATTAGCACATCCATTCAGCTCACAAAGATGCACTGGAATCACCGGTGCAGTCGCATTCCATTTAGCCAGCTGTGTTATCTCTTCATGCAGTTACTTTTCCAAAGTGGTAATACCTGCACTGTGTGCAAAGTACAACAGAGGAAATGTAGAGGAATCTCACTGCTGTCAGCCACTTTGCTGCAAGTTTTATTCACATTGATTTCTAAAGATTAATTAGCATAATGTATGAATGTAGCATATTACGGCAGCCTTTTTGGTACAGTTTGCTTATAAATGTACTTTATTTTTCATCTAGGACTTGAATATTGCTGAATTTGAGTGAATACGGAAGGCCGGTTTTGTTTTCATGCAGACATTTGGACAGATTTGAATATGTGAAAGGTTTCTTCTTACATGGCGGTGCATTAAAAACATCAATGAACATTCATGATCTCAATATTTAACTGAGTAACCATGATTATCATTTTTGACGTAACCAAGTATTATTATTATACTTGCACCGCATAATATTTGCAATATGCAGCAAATTTTCCTCCGTTCTTTCAGCAGCTGTATACAAAATGTTTGTAAGAGTTACATGATGCATGGAGGTGCTCGGGATAAACTGGGAATAAGCTGAATTCTATCCCAGGCTGGGAAATTTACCAGTTGCCACATATCCTCCTAAAATATTGGCAGACTACTGTGTTTATATTCTAAGCCCTCTACTTTGGCAGACTACCAACGGTGATTTGGATATTATTTATCAACCAACATTACTAAATCTTTCTTAACCCAAACACTTTAACAAGAAAGAGCCAGAAATAATGAGGCGGATCAGGTCCACTTCTGAGCTTGTATTAGCATATAATTAAATAGCCCTGCCCATGTCTTTCCATTTGTGTAATACAGTTGCTCTCTCCACACAAAGCGTCTTTTAATTTAGGTAGTGTTAAAGGGAAACCAGTATTTAAGACATTTTTGAAAAGGTCAAGATGTTGATGAAGTGACTTGAAATGTGTTGTAGAAAATGGCCTCTTGAACAGAGGACAGCGTAGAGGAGCATCGCAGATTGATTTCATATACTGTTGCAAATGAACTGCTTCAGTTTTGGTTTGAAATTAAAAATGACTTTCAGTAAAAGTTTATTATTATCACATTTAAATGCAGGTTTCCATTAGAATGATTACTGAATTTCACAACATTGACTCTCTAATGTTTTCATCCAGCGTCTAGACTGCAGCAGCGGCTTTTCATCATGGTGCAGCAATTTCAGTCAGAAGCAATATGTCAGCTGCCCACTTTTCAGCACTGATCAATAAATACAAATTGTGCAGCTCTCATATGATCTGCTTAGCTGCGTAGAGGCTGTCTCACAATGGCATTTTGGATGCCATTTCAATACAACTGTTCAGAGGTGAGTGATTAATTTCATAAATGTGCGCCGTCTCATCTGTCTCAATGTAGGTAACAGTAGTGCTGCTCCGTGGCAGGAATTTCAAGTCACCCTCTTCGCCTTCATCCGTCTTCTCCAGATGTTTTTTTAAATGGTTTTGAAAAAGAACAAAACTGGTGCTTTTGAGCAAATATCTTAAAACATAGCCGAGACCGTTTCAGCTCCTGTCCCATGAGATGCTGTAGATTCAGCGTGTTTGCTAAAATTAAATACAGCCCGAGGCATTGATGGCATCCATCTCTCATCCTGTCATTTCCACTCCAACTCTTCCGCTCGTAGCACTCACCTCAGCTGTCTATAACCAGCTTATTGCGGTAGAGAGTCACCGACAAAGAACAGGTACAGGCAGGCACGTCCAGAGGGAGTTCGCTAGAAGGCATAGCAAGCGCACTTCTTTTATTCATCAACTTTCACAATAATTCCCACGATGTTTCGCTTTGGAAAAAAAAAGTAGATGTTTCTGATTAGCATCACCTATTTTCATGAGTTTACCTCGTGTGTGTGTGTGTTTCTTTTATTAATTATATCTGGCTGAAAAAAGGGCGATCGTGGCTCAAAGAGTTAGTTCGTCCTGTAACCGGAAGGTTGCCGGTTCGAGCCCCGGCTCGGACAGTCTCGGTCGTTGTGTCCTTGGGCAAGACACTTCACCCACCGCCTACTGGTGATGCCCAGAGGGGCCGATGGCACGATATGGCAGCTTCTGTCAGTCTGCCCCAGGGCAGCTGTGGGGAGTGTGAATGTGTGTGAATGTGAGAGTGAATGAATAGTGGAATTGTAAAGCGCTTTGAGGGCCCCGAAAAGCGCTATATAAATGCAATCCATTATTAAAAAGAACCCCATTGGTGGTGAAAATGCCCAACTAGCTTTCCAAAAACTCTCAGTTCCAATTATAGGATTATACATTCCAGGATATTTTTGAGTATTACACAGACACAGACATCTTGTAGCTGTCCTTTAAACTTCCATCATTAAGAGCTTTTTCCCCCCCATCCTAATTGTGATGACTAGAATATGGAAAATGTCCCCTGGAAACTGAATTATCGCCTTATTAAGTTTCTCCAGATCATCTAGAGCTCATTTGGATCTGGATTTATCGACCCCAGCCTTCAGCTGTACCCTGACGCCTGTTAGACATCATTGAATTTAATTTAATCTCAGCCCCATTATAAGCCAATTATCCTGAGGTGAGTCTTATACCGGGACATGACCTCAGTGTCTTCAGTGGTAGCAGAGAGCTGGAGTCTGATAGTCATATACGGTATGTTATTATTCTGTATAGTAAAGATCATTTAATGTGATACTGAGCACAGATATGGTGGGTGGATAACAACTTTTTAGGCCACATCTACTCAAAAAAGGGGGAAAAAAACCCGAGTCCCACACAGACTCCTCTGGTTTCTTTTAGAGCGTACAGCAGTGGCTCCAGTAATGATGTTTGTGTTGCTCTGAGTGTCTGTGTGGTTTCCTCTCTTTAATTGACAGCGCTGACAGGCCACTGGTTGTGCTTCACATCCGCCAAACAAGCTAAAGCGAATTGTTTCCCTGTGGCTTGCCTCTCATTTCAACCGAGGCCCAGGACGGGAATGCTCTCATGTGTTCAACCGACAGAAAACTCAAACGGGGAGTGTGTGTTGTTGTTTTTGTTGTTGTTGTTGTTTTCTCCCTGCCCATCTTTTGACTATGCCACATTAAAGGTCATCTCTTCTTGGAGAGCGAGAGTAAAAAGAGCGAAAATTTTTACGTTAAGTGATTGAGTGCGTTATCTGGTCACGTGTATGTGCGTGTGTGTGTGTGTGTGTGTCTAAGAGCTACACTGCCATCTGTCTTGCTGGTATAAGCTTTCGGCTGTTTCTGAAAACACCTGAAGATCTGACTTTTTGCAGATGCTGTTAGACAAGGAGATCTAAATCAACACTGGGCTATATGTCTCACAGTACAGTTTAGATTTTTTTTCTCTATCCTCAGCCTGCTCCCCTTTTCTACTCGGGGCTAGCTAATTCACATTGTCCTCTGACAGCCTCTTCAGGTTCGTTATTTGCTGGACAGTTGGATGGATCCATTGCCACAGGCAGTGTGAGGAAGTAAAAGGCTTGTGTGTCTTCTTGTGAGACACACGGGCTTTGCATTGGGGGTTATCTGCTTGGCCCTGCCTGCAGTGCTTTGAAAGCCCATTGGATGAATGGCAGGGTTTGCCACAGATGCTGCCAGGGTTTTGTGATGGTTGTTTTTCTTTGTGTTGTTTTTCCTTCTTGTCTCCCGTGGCCCTCTACTTCTCGCCAGACCTCTCAATGGCTCAAATGCTTCTTGTAGAGTGATGCTTCAGCTCCTCGTATCAGTTACGTGATAGTAGAAATACCCATTTGGTGTAAGCCTCTTCCTCGACTCATTTGATCCCAAATGCCAGGTTTATGTTGCATTATAAACAGCCGTTATTAGCACTCAGTAGCACAGTGATCACAGAAAGAACAATGGTACTTGTAGTCTCAATTTCCCCTATTTAATGGGCATACGCTTTTAATGAGCTGCTCCCTTTACGGCTCGCCACAGCAAATCATCTGTCTCAATCTCACCCTGTTCCCAGCATTCTCTTCTGTAACACTGCCCTCTTCATGTCCTCTTTCACTATGAATCTTAAGTGATTGTCCTCTTTTCCTCCTGCCTGGCAGCTCCATCTTCTTTCCTCAGTATATCCACATCTCTGCACTTGTCCAAACAAACTCAGCTTTGCCTCTCTGACTCTTATCTCTAAAACTGTTCAACCTAAACTGTTCCTCTAATGGACTCACTTGCAATCCTGTCCATCCTGGTCACTTGCAGTAAAAAATCTTAGCATCTTGAATTCTGCACAATTCTCCATACATCATAGCAGGTCTCCCTAACATCTTGTAAACTTCCTATTTGAGTCTCGCTGCTATCCTTCTGTCACAAATGACCCCCTACACTCGTCTCCACCCACTCTACCCTGCCTCTACTCTCTTCTTCGCATCTCTTGTGTAGTTGTTTTGGATGATTAACCTCAGGTATGTAATACCACAGAAAAACAGTCCACAGAAAAGCACAATAGCTCTCCTTTAGTGGTTAACACATCCACCTGACATGCAAAAGATCCCTGGTTTGCGATCTGTGCCAAATCAAATATGCTGATTCATCTGCTGTGGCGACCCCTTGCAAATAAGGAAGAAGCTTTTATAATAGATCTTTAAGGTTTTACTATAGTCTCTACAATTCTATATACCAGCACATTTTGCTCACCTGGGTTTGATTATTATAGCTTGAAAGCAATTTTCTGTGCCTCTGCTGGTTTTCTGCTCCAGCTGATTTGCTGAGCAGTATTTCCTGTTTCTTTTCTGTGAATGTTATATGAGATTGAGCAAGTCTTTGGCTGCAGTAAGCTTGCTGCCAGAAAAACTGATTTTGGTTGTTGGTTTAAGTCCAGCACAGATGCCTGTTTAGCCCCGGTCTGTTGTACCATTAAATGTCTTCCAGCTGGCTTTTCCACTGGCTTTTAAAAAAACAACAAATATACTTTGCCTTTGACTTCAATGTGCCTTTTGTTTATGACACAAATGAGTCCGAGCAATACAGTTAATTAAACATTAAACTATCTAAATATCTGTTTGGCTGCTCTGTACATCTCATGATGCTTATTAGTATTTTCCCACATTTTATAGATGAACAAGGACATGCTCTGTGGTTAAAATTTGATGGGGTTCACAGAGGAGAAGGTGAAAAAAGAAAGAAATACACCTGCAGTTCAGCATTGTGGGATCATTTCTCTTCATCTCTAACCATAAATAAAAAGGAGAGGAACTTCTTCTGTTTTCAGATCACACCCTGCAATATACACACTGTCTGATGCAAGGTCAGATGCGAAGAAATATTTTTTAGGATGGACTAAATAATTCCACCTATGCTGTATTAAGCAGAAGGCTACACCACAATAAGGATGATTATATCAGTGCTGAAATGACTTTCAGCCTTGAATGCAGCAGCCTTGTGTAAGAATAGACCTCGGAGATATTTCGGGGATTAAAATGTAATAAGAGGCCAGACTTTCAAGAGCTGGGAGTTTAAACCAAATGTTTACAGGGGACATCAGTTAAGTGAGGCGAGCTGAAAGACGCGGCGTTGAACTGTGCTGATAGTCTGCAGTTACTTAATGTAGCACTGTGTCAGTGATTGTGGGGTCCAGATGGGGCAATAGAGCTGTGTTGGCAATGAGAGAGAGACTTTGTACTTTACTTTTTCATACTTAAAACATTACAGTCTATTCAGTGCGAGAACTGGTTAATAAAGGGCAAAGAACTTACCTTGCTACACTAGCATATAGTGGACATAGATCAAGTAAAGGCTTGAACATTTGTCTGGTTCATCATTACTTTTTGTAGCTTTATAGGTTGTTTCGTATGTGTAAAATCGATAATAGAAACAGTGTTTGTATTGAAAACTAAATAAAATCCCTTGTGTTTAGGCCTGGTGGGTCACTGGGCTCATAATACCCTGACAGAAACCCTCACAGGTCCACAGAGCTGGCTGCCCACAGTGCCAGAGTGATGCCGCACAGCAGCATTTCAAGTCAGAGCTTTTAACAAACCTTTTAAAAGGTTATCTTGCCAGCACTGTTTTATTTTCTGGGGTTTCACAATCAAATCAGGAATGGCTTCAGGAATCACTGCATTAGTTTGCATGACAGACTTTAATCTTTAATCATACTTTATATATATCATATATATTTTTTATATATTAGCTGCAGGGCAGTAGAACTCAAACTCACACATCAGATGTTCCAACATAACATCCATGATCGCATGTGATGCTGTGTGTATGCACTGCAGCCAGGAACCTCTGGTTTCTCTTTCCTCCCACCCTATACCCTCTTACAGCCCTGCTGTGTTGCTAGCAAGGCTAAAAATAATGTCAAGTCATGAAGGCTTATGTTTTTGGTGTCTTTCTATTTCCAGACAAGTCATTTAGTTGGTTATATAGTTTGACATTGAGTCCTGGGCTGCAGCTTCGGCTTCCACACAGCACTGTGTGTGTGTCTAAATCAGATATTCAATCTCGATAATTGAAATGGATGGAGTAATTCTGCTGTGGCCTTCCCTCAGGTTTTTGGGGTGGGTGGGTTGGTGTGTGTGTGTGGGAGGAGGAGGGGGATAGAGTTGTATTTGGTGTTGTCTGAAATGATGTAGATCACGCTCTGCACAGAGGTGGGTGGGGCGCAGATAAGGGAGCACCGCTGCAGCTGAAATCGGGGTATCCATCACGCCGATGGACACCCCTTGCAGCCCCGTGTTGTAAGAACTCATCTCCTGAGCCTTTGTTATAGAACCTGGAGCCTGCCTCCACATTAATTAATCACACACACAAAGACACACACTCATGCAGCTCAACAGCAAGCCGTCTCACCTGGGCTTTGCACGCCCGCAAGGCCTAGAACAACGAACACAACGTGAGCGAACACACACAAACACACACACACACACACACGTTTCCTCAAGTCTGTCTGATACCTGGAAGTTCTCAGGCCTGAATTAAAGAAGTGGCCAAACAAAATTTACTGTACTTGGTGTTATCACAGCTTTCCTTTAAATCCCTCCTTTCTGTATCAGCATCGCAGTTTTCAACACACACACACGCACACAAATGAAGGGTGGAAATGCCTTTCACTGTAACCTTGACAAAATGTGTTGATGCTCGAGTATCTGGCAGCTGAAGTCAAGAGGTTAATGTACTTTGGGATGTGTGTGTGTGTGTGTGTGTGTGTGTGTGTGTGTGTGTGTGTGTGTGTGTGTGTGTGTGTGTGTGTGTGTGTGCGTGCACACACGCACATGCTTTTTGCCTACGATAACATGATTAGCCAAAGGCTTAGCCATCACTTTTCCTCACCTCCCCTCTGCGACCACCCAGAAAACTCTGTGTAGACTCAACGTTGACATGCTAGTTGGGGCTAAATGGGATCACCAGCAGGGCTGCGGGTGTTCAGATCAGGATCAAATTGCAGGATTAGGGATCAGCCCTGGAGTTTGCATTACATTAACATTAGGATATGGGACACGTTGTATCTTGGAAACATTGTTTTGCTGAAAAAAGGCAGTGAGCTGAGGAGAAAAATTCAGAAAAGGATTTTTTTTAAAGACTGAATTTTCATAATATGAAAGCAGTCTTCAGGTCTGTGACACTTTGGCTGCTGTCAGTCTGTAGAAGGCCGAGGCTGCTATTTTTGAGGCGAAGCTGCTGAGTCAGGGTGTTTTTTCCGATATTCATTTATCTCTACTGGTAAATCTGGATGTGTTTCTGCTGGGTGCTCGTTTATATGTATGAAAGTTTTAAAAAGTAGGTAATCTGGTTTGGATGATGATATAGAACCGATGCTTCTCATGTGAAGCAATTGGCACCTAAGGCTGCTCGATCACAGCAGCACACTATCACAGGTAATTGCTGTATTATCAGAGACAGATTGTATGTAACTCCCAACTTGACCCAAGTCAGTCACAGGGCGGTCTCCACCCGGAAAACCACCAAACTTTGCTTAAAAAAAAAAAAACCAAAACAATTTCTTTTTTATTTAAGTGGATTTCTCAGAATTTTAGTAAGCGAAGTGAACTAAAAACTAACTAAATGAAAAATATAATAATAATATGAGCTGAATTAAACATGCCACATGGGGTGGTGGTGGGACTTAAATGAAGGTGTAAAACTAAAGAAAAGGAATGAAGATAATTATTGCAAAACATAATGAGGCACAATTATTTCATCGGGATTATCTCGTTTTAATAATCAGTAACTGTGCAGCATGCTGTTCCCTGGCAGTTCTCATTTACTTTTGAACATATAAGTTAATTGTTTTTGAGTCGTTGATTTATTTCTAAACGCAAAGGAGGTAACATGCAGCGAAGGTTTGTGTTCCAGATTTGACCTGGGTTGTTAGGGTTATATTTCGTTAGTTATATTTCTGGCTGCTGGCATTGCGTCATTGCATAAATCACTTACTTTCTAACTGCTCCGGGGTGTTCATTAACACTCCACATGCACCGTGAACTTAATTTTACCTGAAGGGAAAAGTAATTATTTCAGGCTGTGCTGTGGAGGTGTGGGCTCAAGCTGGGCTTTTGTCCTCCTCGAAATGATCAAAAATGCAGCAAATTGTGACTTTAAAACAAATTTACATAACATATAAAGATTTATTCAAGAGAACTGTACTTCCCCTCTGCTGCTGTTTTCATTCAGCCTTGTGAGTCTGCATGCATACTGTATAACGACAGTTTAGTTTCTTTGCTGAAACCTGTGGTGATGATCAATTAATCAGATGGCAATTGCAATTATGATTCTGGGCTCCTAACAATCATAAAAACAAGATAACTGGGATACAATAATTACTTTTTTTGGAGTCATTCTACTCAGTTGACTAATCAATCAATTTTACATGCAACCATTTCCTTTACAGTACCTTTTGCCACTTCTTAAAAGCCCCTGACTTTTCCCCTCCTATTTACTTGTGTTTTTTGTTTTTTTTACATTTGAATGATATTTAAAGCTCAAAAAACACACAAGGTTTGCCTTAACAGTGCATCAGATTTTGAGGTCCTCGGTGGAAGGACAAAGCCGTTGTTTTTCCAGTGCAATTCAAGGGGAAAGTTGACACCGTGGAGTAAAAATCTTCAGGCCAAAAGGCACCACAGATTGAGTCAAATTTTATGTGACCTGTAGTTCTAGAGCTGACTTTATTTTGTGAGGGCACATTTGCTTCACAGGGCTGCTGTGATATAATCTGCTGCTCCACGCTGGGGTTGGATTGTGCACAACAATGAGCTCTGAATAAGTGTGAAAGGCAGACGCGAAAGCTTCATCGAGGAGTTCAGTGTGACCCAGAGCTGGAGGGCACAGCTGGCTGTTGAGGTCACGCTTTGTGTTCAGTGTGTTGATGATGTAATCCACATGACACATACTCCAGCAAGAGGCCGAACATGTATGTAGATGTTGCATTATCTTTTTCACTTAAAATATAATATTTTAGTTCAAGTGATGAGTTTGAAAATGGAAAGCTTTTCATAGCCTAATAAATTACTACTCTAGTCATACTATCTAGTCCACAAACTCTGGCATTACTGCTCTACTTTTCAGGCCCAGACATTGCAAAGCTAAATGTGACATTTTGGCCCTTTTTTCTCAGCTAGGATTACGCTCCCTCATAGTTGTCTGCTCAACAGAGCGATGTTTCTTTTGTTTTCATCAAAAGTTGAAGTTGTTGCAAAGTTGTTCATCTTTCCATACTTTTCTGTTTGAATGAACAGATTTTTTTGCACATCTATACAGGGAGTGCAGAATTATTAGGCAAATGAGTATTTTGTCCACATCATCCTCTTCATGCATGTTGTCCTACTCCAAGCTGTATAGGCTCGAAAGCCTACTACCAATTAAGCATATTAGGTGATGTGCATCTCTGTAATGAGAAGGGGTGTGGTCTAATGACATCAACACCCTATATCAGGTGTGCATAATTATTAGGCAACGTCCTTTCCTTTGGCAAAATGGGTCAAAAGAAGGACTTGACAGGCTCAGAAAAGTCAAAAATAGTGAGATATCTTGCAGAGGGATGCAGCAGTCTCAAAATTGCAAAGCTTCTGAAGCGTGATCATCGAACAATCAAGCGTTTCATTCAAAATAGTCAACAGGGTCGCAAGAAGCGTGTGGAAAAACCAAGGCGCAAAATAACTGCCCATGAACTGAGAAAAGTCAAGCGTGCAGCTGCCAAGATGCCACTTGCCACCAGTTTGGCCATATTTCAGAGCTGCAACATCACTGGAGTGCCCAAAAGCACAAGGTGTGCAATACTCAGAGACATGGCCAAGGTAAGAAAGGCTGAAAGACGACCACCACTGAACAAGACACACAAGCTGAAACGTCAAGACTGGGCCAAGAAATATCTCAAGACTGGTTTTTCTAAGGTTTTATGGACTGATGAAATGAGAGTGAGTCTTGATGGGCCAGATGGATGGGCCCGTGGCTGGATTGGTAAAGGGCAGAGAGCTCCAGTCTGACTCAGACGCCAGCAAGGTGGAGGTGGAGTACTGGTTTGAGCTGGTATCATCAAAGATGAGCTTGTGGGGCCTTTTCGGGTTGAGGATGGAGTCAAGCTCAACTCCCAGTCCTACTGCCAGTTTCTGGAAGACACCTTCTTCAAGCAGTGGTACAGGAAGAAGTCTGCATCCTTCAAGAAAAACATGATTTTCATGCAGGACAATGCTCCATCACACGCGTCCAAGTACTCCACAGCGTGGCTGGCAAGAAAGGGTATAAAAGAAGAAAAACTAATGACATGGCCACCTTGTTCACCTGATCTGAACCCCATTGAGAACCTGTGGTCCATCATCAAATGTGAGATTTACAAGGAGGGAAAACAGTACACCTCTCTGAACAGTGTCTGGGAGGCTGTGGCTGCTGCTGCACGCAATGTTGATGGTGAACAGATCAAAACACTGACAGAATCCATGGATGGCAGGCTTTTGAGTGTCCTTGCAAAGAAAGGTGGCTATATTGGTCGCTGATTTGTTTTTGTTTTGTTTTTGAATGTCAGAAATGTATATTTGTGAATGTGGAGATGTTATATTGGTTTCACTGGTAAAAAATAAATAATTGAAATGGGTATATATTTGTTTTTTGTTAAGTTGCCTAATAATTATGCACAGTAATAGTCACCTGCACACACAGATATCCCCCTAAAATAGCTAAAACTAAAAACAAACTAAAAACTACTTCCAAAAACATTCAGCTTTGATATTAATGAGTTTTTTGGGTTCATTGAGCACATGGTTGTTCAATAATAAAAATTATTCCTCAAAAATACAACTTGCCTAATAATTCTGCACTCCCTGTACTTGTTGCCATTGTCACGTGGACGACCCATCGCTAGAAATGAAAGCCTATACTTTCCTACACTATTAGCACATCTTAAGGTTTTCACCTTGTTTTTTTTAATCATTCGGACTTTCATGTTATCCCACACAGATATAGAAAAAATACAAATTAGGAATATACTGTATACAGAAATAGGAATAGCTGCATGGCAACATGTGTGCAACATGTGTATGCAGTATAAATGCAAATGTACTAACATGTGAAGTAATGGGTTATAAATATGTGAAGATATTAGAATATTTTTCTATAATGCTTGGAAATGGATGTAAATGGATTCATGTTGACCGCAAACTGAATAAGCAAGATTTGTGTGTGTGTGTGTGTGTGTGTGTGTGTGTGTGTGTGTGTGTGTGTGTGTGTGTGTGTGTGTGTGTGTGTGTGTGTGTATGCGTCAGTGAGAGAGCAACCACACATTTGTCAATCTCCCTAACTAGCTCAGTCACTCATGCACACACCCACATCACAGATTACAGCTCTGACTTTGCTGCCTGATTGCGTGAAGTGAAGGTTATTTTGTTCTGAATAAGCAAACAATGCATCACTCTCCTGTCCAGCACTCACATCCGCTCACACGGTGCGACAGTGTAGGAAGGGAAGGATTCAGTTGGTGTTACTGAGTGGTAGAGCACATTCAAAGTTTTCAACTTGGTTAATTATTATGCTGTTAACACTGAATTTCTCCTCCATGTGCGGGTCTGTGTGAGTGGAGGATTAGTGCGGCCTTTACAGGTGACGGATAACGATGCCTTCAAAGTGTGCTGCTTTCTTTTTTACTTCATCCATCATTCTATTTTTTGCTTTTTTTCTGTTAGATTAAGGAGGAGGGGGGTAAGAGGTGAATGAGGACACAAAGGAAAAAAGAAAACAAGGTGGTGAAACTCTTTAAAACGTGAAGTTAAACACATTGAAGAAGGAGAACGGATTGATGGATGCCTCAATAAAAGACAAGTGGGTGTTCGAAGAGGAGCAACTGGATGGATGATTCACAGGGACAGAAGGATACTGTTGGTTAATGACTTTTGGACCTTCACACTCCCATTTTTCTGTCATCCCTCTCCCATTTATTCTTATTCTCTGTCTTAGTACAGAAGGGTAATCATTCTTGTCTTTGCAGGACACTGGCTCTTTCATTTTTCATTTTTCCGTCCATTTCTCTCTCAATCTTGCTGGGCTCTATAGGTTATCTCAGTCTTCTAGTAGCATTTGGTAACATCAGCAAAAGTGAACAGGAACTTTAAATTCTGATTTTCACATGACAACAACTTATTGGAGCCAACCTTCATGGGTAGATAAATCTCAGGACTGTTGGTTGGTGAAGTTTGAAAATTACAGTGAAGGTATTGGGGGAAAAAAGGACCTACCAGCTTTGAAGCCTCACTTTTGGTGCTTTAACTTTTCTCGCCATTGCAGAAATGTTGTTAATTTGCACTGTTTTAAATAGCCAGCAAGGCTCAACTTTCATGTTGCAAAGACTTGTAGTTGTAGTGAAATGTATGGGAAAAGAATGGCTTTGGTTCCTTTATTCTCTGTAAATAATTTTCTGTCAGCCGTCAACAGAGGTGTGGTCACTGATGAGCAACCAGTCAATCCCAGCCAGACTTTAATGAGCGGATGTGACGGCTAGCAAACGGTTGGACAACATCCTTCTGTCACTCAAAGGAGGCACAACTTTAATAATACAAATTTTATGTTTCAGTACAGTTTTATTATTTACCCCTGACACTGCTACGAAGGGATAAATTAGCCATAGAGACCAAAATCATATCTGTACCGAGCTGTTAACACGTTTATGTTTATGGCATTTTAACGTCAGAATTTTTGGACGTTGACTTACTTTTAGAGCCTGCCTCAAGTGGTCATTAGAAAAACTGCAGCTTTTGGCCTTTAGAAACAAGCAGCAACCTTCTGGAAGTGGAAATATAAAGCCAGTGTTGCAGTTATTCTAAATCCCATTATGGCTTTTTCCAAAACAGAATCAATCCCCATGAACTCCTGTGGTAAAACTCTAGACTAAACACCTTTAAAACGCAGGTTTTGGAAATGTTGGTTTAATTTTTCAGTCCCAGAGATTACCGCTTGCCTAACTTGAATCTCTCAACAAAGCGTGGACAGTCCATTTGCAAATGCAAATAAATCCATGTAGAATAATGTGTGGAGTTGTGCTGCATACATTTAGTCTTTGTTCCCCTTCCTGTCCCTTTTATCCCAAAGGGGATAAAAAGTTCAACATATAACTTTCGTCAAATAAATCCATCTTTATCCTTTTCACCTTGACATGCAGATATCAGTTTCAAGCTAAAGCCAGAAGGCAGACGTGATAACCACAAAAATCAGAAGCAATAGAGTAAATAAAAAATATAAGTTAAGGAGACAAAGACACTGAGAGACGGTGCTGAAAAGAGCCTTCACCAATAAAATACTTGACATGTTTGTATGCAGCATTTTTCTGTGTATCTGCCAACTTGCATGCAGACTTAGCTTGTTGCTGTGGGCAATAACAGCAACGAGCCCAGAACTATTTGTGGATATGTGGAGAGAAATTTTGACTAATGTAAGAATTCCCCCATGGCGACAAGCCCACTGCCTACAGCAAATATCAGAAGGCCTGCCCTCCCCCTATACTGCTCCATCTTCATAGCAGCATCGCTGTGGTTCTCCTCCTCCTCCACTACCACTCGTGTTTTACAGAGGCATCAAAGACTCTGCCCTCTGCTGAGCCATCTGCTTCCTTACTATGTGCACAGTCGCAAACAGAAACAAAATCCTCAGCAGCGCACACATCACCTCCAAGATCATCAGACTTTGCTTTCTCAACCTCACAGACCTCCGCCGGATCTCATCACGGCTTTTTTTCTCTGTGTGTGTGTGTGTGTGTGTGTGTGAAATCCCATCTGGACATTGACACAAATCCTGGATCTAATAAAGGGAAGGGAGAGAAGGGGGAGCTGATTTTAGCAGATTCTTGGCATTGTGACCCTGCACAAGCTGTCAAACTAACATCACAGATCTTAAAGCCCCAATACATCTGTGCACTCTCTGGAAAGAACAAAAAGACAAGTGTTCTTCATTTTATGAGGCATCAATCAATGAGCAGGAACGTAAGGTCGTAGCTATCTGCTATTTTTTATTACTGATCAACCTGCCAGCTATGTATGTTGGCATTTGCAGGGTTTATCTGCACTCAGAAAGCAGTCTGTTATTTTATATAAGGTTGATCATGCTCACACTTGAAATCTTTGGAGGGGACTTCAAGTGTGAGCATGATTGACCTTATATACAATAAAGGACTTTTTGGGAGTGATGGGGTGGAGTACACCCAGGACAGGGTAACCACTGGCAGTCACTAGAAAGTCTAGAAACCATTACGTTCCTCACAAATACTTTCCGTTTCAGTGTTTTCGTATGTGGCATTAGTATTCTGGGCACTGTTTTGCCATCTGTATCTCTCACATCTCACACACACACACACACACACACACACAGAGGCAGATATAAGATCAGTGAGGGGAGAGGAAGCACAGCGACAGGACAATGGACGGCAGGAAAGTGTCTCGTCCTCTCTTTGTTGCTCTGAAGGCTTCAGTGAACAGAAAATGTGAGATGGATGAAAAACAGGAAGGGCAAGTGACTACAACAGTAACTGTATCTGCTGACACTTCCAGTTACACGCTTCCTTTATTACTGGAGTAAGAGTTTGAATAAACATTAAAAACAGATGACCATAAGACATCAGTATTGCTTTAGTGTTAATCTCTCATTATAAGTTGGATTTTTGTCCCATTTCTGATCATTTTAATGCTTAAATGCTGATTTTTCTGCCACTGTTCATCTTAATCTCTTTATGTGGGACTGCACAGCATCATCCCACATTTTTATTGGATCTGGTTTCCAACTGCAGGAAGTCTGGCTTTAATGCAATGGATGTGAGGGAAGAAGGGAAAACTGTTATCATGGATCAAGCAGAGGTTAACATGTCGCCGTCTTTTGCTGCTCGTGCAACGCCCAAATGGAAAAAAATTGTGAGTCTATGCATTTTACTAGACAACGACAATAAAACATGATAGAGAAAAGGAAATACAGCAACATTAAAGCTGACGAAACAGCTTATAACTTGGTGAATACAGTTTTTTTTCTTTTCTTTCCATTTCCCACTGCGGAGAATTGTGACTTGAGTCCATATATTATATGAGAATTTCTCTCTCTCACTCAAAAAAATAAAAAGGTGGCAAATCTAAAAAACGAGATGTACCAACCTATCTGTGCACCCTTACTGAAATCTAGAGACGATTACCTCAGTTATTAAGATGAAAAAAGGAATACATGAGTGTGAGAAGACATTCTTAATGCCTACTGTAATTTGCCTGTATGGGGTACCAGAGATCTGTGCTTGTGAACAAATTCTCAGACTAGTTTTCCGCAGTAGTAACGTGTCCTACATTTAGTTTGTGGATATCTGATCACCCTACTCTCGTCTGTCTGCAGTGTAACTGCAGCCTGAGATCCTGTGATTGATACTCAAGCCTGGGGGTATTGCTTTTGTGTTTGATATCTCATTATTTGAATCGGTCCACAAACATCTAGCAGATGCAGCCATTTAGGACAAACTGGTCACAAAACCAGTACCCTCACTTTATAGTTAAACTTCTTGAACGCTCCTTTCAGTCAATTTAAAGGCTATTCATCTCAGATTAGTTAGTTTAATATTGGTTAATTTAAATCATCAAACTTTGGCAAATTGTGGCCCCAGGGGAGGCTGTAGCTCAGTAGGCAGAGCAGGTCATCTACTAATTGGATGGTTGATGGTTTGATCCCTGTATGCACCTGTCTGTATGCCAGAGTATCTTTGGGTAACATACTGAACCCCAAGTTGCTCTCTGATGCATTCATCATAGTGTGATTGAATGGAAAGCACTTACCCGAAGAAAAAGTGCCTGTATGAATGGGTGTGAATGTGTGAATGAGGCGTGATGTATAAAGTGCTTCGAGCGCTCGAGTAGAGAAACACTCTGTGAAAACCAGTGCATTTGACATTTATAGAACACCTTTATTTTATTTTTTCCCATTTTTTTAAAACATGTTTTAAACTTTATTCTATTTAGATTTCTAACTCATTCTTTTAAAAAGTTCATTTACTGTGTAATTTCTACTTTACTGAGCTGTCTTGTCTCATCATACCGCCTTTATATTTTATTGAGCTATTCTACGTTTTTGTTGCGTGTGTTGTGTCTCAGATTTTGAATAAATTTTCCAACTCAGGATCTGTAGATGACTCATGTAACTAATGCACATTTGCTAATGTCATCAATTGTCCAACTTTGTACAGTTATAGACTGTATAGGAAAAAAAACAAAACAAAAATACTGGTAAATTCTACCCTTAACATTTCATATATTGAAAATTGAATCAAGTCTTTTAATGGCTGGTTTCTGCAGAGGCCATGAAGCTCCCAGTGCACAGTTTTTGTGCTGATGTTAATTCCAGAGGAGGTTTAGAGCTCTGCACTCGCTGAGTCTGTGGACTATTACTCGACAACCCTAAATCACTCGAATTCAAAGATTCAGAGGAGAGGCCCAATACTTTTTGTCCTTTTTTCCCCTCATTGGTTATTTGGTATTATATAGACAAACATTTTGAAATATTATTCTGGTCACATCCCAGTGAATCTCCAAAACCTCTTTAGTTGACACCAAAATGTGGGTATTAACGGCAAAGAGCTTTGGTATTATCTGGTAATGAATGTGCTTACTGTTATTCACATATGTATCTGAGATGTGTAATTATAAACCTTTTTACAACTGGAAACAGTGCAAAATAGTTTCTCACTGTGATGACTCTAAAGAAATAATAGATATTTCTAGGGAGTGAGCACAGTAGTTGTGATGGACAACAGTGTCTCTGTGCCTCGGGCTGATGATTCAGCGATGTGTCTAATGGAAAGCTTTTAGCCGCTTTTGAATCTTCCCACCACTCACAGAGGAACATAAACCAACAGATCCACACAAAAAACAAACCAGCCGCCCTCTCTGGTTTTCATCTTAACTCGAGCCACTCTGCAGCCGCATCTTTTTCAAACTTGCTTTAATGACTTGGTATGTCCTTATTATTATTTCAGTATGTTCTCCGCCCTCGCTGCTTTTCCTTCTACCTTCACTCCCTGCCCTTCTCTCTAGGTCAGCCTCCTGATGCTGATTCGCTGGTGTTTTTGTTTCCCCTGTTTCTCTCCCATCCTTTGCCTTTTCTTTCTCACCTTTAAGTGGTCAGATACTGTAACTCCTATCTGGTGTTTATAGCAAGTATGCAGGAACTAAAAGCTTTACTCAAGGCTCTACTCTGCATGCATAATGATTTATTGAGGTGTTGGGATTGTTGGGTGGGGGAGCTTGGATAATGACGGTGCTGAAATGATGGTTTGTGTCTCTCTGTGTGTCTTCCCTCCTGCTATGAGGCTAATCACTGGAGATAAGCAATACTCCTGCCGTTTCATCAGTGCCGATAATCGCTACCTCTCACCATCTGTCGAGCAAAAATAATTTATTCAACCTCCAAACATAACTTCTAGCTTCTGCTGTTTATTCACCGCTTTTCTAGTGAGTGTGGCGCCAACACCTGTTGTCATCCCTGCTATAAAAGGAATGGTTTGCTGACTAACAAGCTTTTAACATTTTGAAAGAACTTCACGGGAGTTTTTGCTCATTTCAAAAGTTCAGCTTGAGAACTTTTGTTACCAGCTTGCTGTCTGACATTCCTCTGTTTTTTATACCGGGTGCTATATGTAACAGACAAAAGCCTGCGGGAGTGTGTAATCTGTTTTTAACCTTTTGTTCTGTGTTCCTTCTAGGAAGTATAAAAGGAGCGACAATAGTGGATGCTTTGGATACCCTCTACATCATGGAGATGTTTGAAGAGTTTGATGCTGCTACTGACTGGGTGGAAAAGAGCCTTGACTTCAACGTGGTAAGTTGCGTGTGTGCTCTTGTTATGGTCAGGTATATAGCAACAATAAAATATTGAATATTATATTTTTTTGTGCAGGTAAATATTAGATTTTCTTGATATATACGATATAATTTGGAGGCTACGTCGCTCACCCCTACTACCCACTGTCCCACTGTGTAGCCCACAAAAGCATCCAGTATTAGTAGTGCATGAGTCTCTTCTATTCTGCTGAAGTGAAACTGTCACGGTCTGGCTGGGGGAAGACCGTATGTGTTGCAGGGAAGGACTCAAGCGCAGACCAAAACGTGGTGCGGATTAACAAAACAAGCCGTTTATTGAGGTTAGCAACGAGGGTACAAAATAATAGGGCATCGGTGAAAACTAAACAATAACCTAAACTGGGTGAACTAATAACAAAACATGAAAAACCTTAACCATAATGAACTGACATGGGTACCTGGAGATGAGACATGGATGAGCAGACGACCTGACAAAGAATGGCTGAGATCACACAGACTAAATGGACACAGGAGGATAATGAGGGAAGTGGCAACACATGGGGAACCAGCTGACACACATGAACATAACGACGTGACAATGGGAGAGTAAAACTGAACACGATGAACACAGACACACCAGACCTCTTCACAATAAGACAGGAAACAGTGAGATATAAACATGACAACCTGGACTGACAACATACGCCACAGACATAAAATACATGAAAGCAGGGGAGACTTAACATAGTGGAAACACGAGGGGAAAATAACTAGTAACACCTAGGCATGATAATGATAAACTTAGGAAACCTGAAGGCTACATAAACTAAACACAAAACGCTGGGTCAGCAGACCCAGGATCATGACAGAAACAATATTTAACTACATCACAGAATTACTGTGCGGGTAATCAAAGGTCCTCGACAGGTGTTATGTTGAACCAGCATCCTTCTACCTTCTAACATATATAACTCTCTGATAAATTATTAGCAGAGTAAGGTGAGTTTCAGTTGTGTCAACTAGACCACAGCTTGTGGTTAAGTAAAAGTTATGTAAACATGAAATGAAAAAGCTTTTGACGTAGCCGGTCTGAAACGCCTCCGAGGTGGTGTTGCTTTACAGTTAGTTTCCTCTTTGCTGTGTTAGCTCTCCTGCATGGTATGCTGAACAAAAACTAACATAGAACTGAGCTGACTAGATCGGCTTGCTGGCAACAATATCTGTTGCGGGATCAGAGCAATATCTGATCCAAATATCGGATTGATGCATTCGTAGCGAAAATGCCTCTAACATTTTGCACAGAAGACCAGTTTTCCTATAGGTCAATAAAAGTGTCATTGAAGAATAAGGTTCTAAAATGTCTTTTAATTTCCTGATAATTTGCTTGTAGGTATTTAATTTGAAAATGATTTCCTAAAGACTGGTAGAAAAGAGTCATAGCTCATGAATTTGACCTTTTTATACCACCATAGTGGATTATAATGAAGACTTCAGCTTTAATTCAAGAGGTTTAATAAAGTATTGCATTATTAAATTTTAAGAATTTAAATGCATGTAAATTTATGGTTCTTAGGCCATGCATTTCTAAATAAACTAATAAGATGGGAAAAAAGTGTGTGGTTGGGGGGGGGGGGGGGGGGGGGGGGAGTCAAATTTCATTCAAATAATCATCAGTACAAGCATTTTTTTATACTTTCCTCTATAAAAAGGACATACATTTAACTGGGTTTCACTAAATATTACCCCCCCCCCCCGATCATCCATGCTCCACCTTCCCTATTTGAGAATCACCGGCTTGGCTACTAAACAGTGGACGAATGTCACTTGAATATCTGAAGATAAAATAGAGAAAAATCTCAACAACTTTTTTTAAAAATAACTAACTCCTAACTCCCTCAGAAACTTTTCATATATAAATTCCTTACTTTAATTTAAAAACAAATCCAAACGTGTATTAGTTCACATTCACTTATACAAAATAAACGTGGTGTACACATCTCTCTGTTTATATCTGGTGGCATGATCGTGTGGTGGTTAGCACTGCAAGAAGGTCTAGTTTGAGTACTTTGTGTGTGTAATTTGCAAAATCCACAATAACTGTGGTGGTTCATGTATTTGGATCTTGAAAAAAGATTGATTTGGATTATTCATGCCATGTCATAAATTATCTTCTAAGTGTTCCAAGTGTCTGGCATCTAAATAACTGCAGAGATGAAACTAAACTCAAAAAGCAGTTAGCAGCTTTGGTCAAGTGGTGCTTACACTCAGCATTGTTTAGTTTGTCATGTGACGCTGAGTTTCTTGCAACAGCAAATGAAATCACAACTGTTTGCTCACAGATTTCCTGAATACAACAGTCCCACTTAAGAAAAAAAAAAGAGTCTACTACTGGCGGAAATCCCAAATTTAGATCACCACCTGTGTGCTGAGCTTCGAGCCAAATCAGTTCTCATTTTGAGATTTGTTCCTGACCAACACAGAGGAGTGAAAATAAATTCTTGAGAAGGTGTGATGTTTACTGTCAGTCTTAAATGGTCTTACAGGAGGAGGTGTTGTATATACAGACATTTAATTGAAAGTAAGAAAGATCACATTTGGAGGCCTGGTTTGTTTTCTGCCCATGTGTCTCCACTGAGTCATCACTTGGAATTTAAAAGCTTTTTTAATCCACAACACGCTGAATTACAGAAGTATGGATGTCTACTCAGTATAGCACACTTAAAGAAATGCTTCAAGTTGAAAGGTCCTTACCAAGGACACATGCTTTCACGCAGCACTCCTGAGGCTGTAAAGTTTTACTGTGAGCTTGTGAAAAATAGCAAAACATGTCATTACTTCCTGTAGGTCACACGGTGCTACTTTCCAGTTTGAAAGGCATGTTTTTATTGGAAGTTTGAATGAATGTGATCCAGCCTATGACCTAATGTATGAAATCTAACCTTTATATAGATACATGAAAAGGTGAGCAGGTGTATAAATACATATCACAGTGAGGGCTCTTTGTTGCTCTCTTAACTTGGATGTTAGATGAACCCTGCTTGTGAATGTATCTTAGACTGCATATAAAAATGAATGGTACAAACACCACGTTTGGAAGAGAGCGTGTAGTGTTGAGTTATTGGCCTAAATACACTCCTGTAATAAGTTGTACTAAAAATGATTCACATAATACCAACAGCACAAACGAGATCCCAAAACCAAATTCAATAGCGGATATAATGCAGCAGAGAAGTGACTACAGCTATAGTAACTAGCTCAGCACTTAAGTGTTACACAAAGCTAAGGCCCATAGTGTTGTGAACTTAAGCCTTAATACTATTTAAATGTGTAAATAAAAATTCACTGATGCTAAGCCTAGAAACCAGTGGGTGATGGGGAACTGGCTATATCTGTCTTTTATATACAGTCAGTGCATAAGCATTAGTTTCCCTTTAGTTTAAACCAAAGATCTCTAAAAGTTGATTTTGGACGTAGCGTCATCCAAATGACTTCTTCAGTCTTCCTGAAGATGAGTGACGAAACGTTTCTCCCACAAAACGCTGCGTCCACATGAACAGAATCAACTTTTGGAGATTTACTTTCCTGGATGATTGAGAATGCATCAAGACGTTAAACCAAAGATTTTACCACGTTTTTGTACAGGAAGCAGCCTGTGAGCATGCACTTTTTTTTTTTAACAGCAATAACAGTTTAGTTTTATTTAAAGTGCATTTCCATTGCTAAGACATAGGCTTGTGCTCATTTTAAGGATAAGACACAATTTAATAAAGATACTAAGCTGTAAACTGCCTGACATTCCAGTATTTAATGCAGGAAATGTGTCCTTAGTGATATTATATATAGACTAATGTAATTTTCTGCTGTCTATAAGGTTAGAAACAATTACCTGGTGTTCCAAAGAGCTCTGCTGATAATGGATCCCAATACAATAAATGCGTTACCAACAATAAATGTGTTACCAAAATTGTTAAAAATTATGCCACTTTGACTCTCCTGAACATCTGGAAGCATCCAGGAAATTGGTGTATTGACGCTGAATTCTGTTCCATAATGGTATCAATAAAAACCCAGAGAGAGAGCCCACGTACAGGTATAATGTTTGATATGTTGCTCTTGAGTTTTCCAGGTTTATTATTCATCAACTTGTAATTGTATGCTCATGGTGCAGGAGTTTACTTCTAATGAGCGTATGTGAATATGTAAAGCAAACAGTGAATAATATTAAAGTGCTTTTAGAGCACTTTCTGCACGAGTTGCTCAGTATTTACATACATTTACACAAAGGAACATGTTAAACTTTAGTTTGTAGAAAGTTGCGAGCAAGCACACGGGATCGTAATTGCCACCTGGGGAATATTGATTCATCAGATATAAATCCTGTCAACTAGAACTTCTCAGCTGTTATGTCCACTCGTGGAAGGGCTTATAATTCTAATAAAAGATTACACTTAAAAGTTACAGATCTAGTGCAGATTTCTTACACAAAGTCTGACGTGGATATCTCATCTACTGTATGTCATTTCTGCTTTTGCTGATTAATTGTGTGGGCACATGTTAAAGAGTTAAACACAAACATTTTCCCTCCTTCCTTTGATGTTTGCCGTCCTCATTATAACATCCCCGTTAAGAGCTCCTCATTAGGGGGAAACAGCAAAGCAGTTTCTTTGTCTTTCTTTTAGCATGGTTCTGATATCAGATTTATGAAGTCTAATTCTGAAAACCAAAACATACATCCACCAAACATGATATATAAAAGCTCAAGTAGTGTTGTCAGTTATTCCTTCAGATCAGCTTTAATCCTCATTACTGTCTCCGAAACTGTGCATGTTTTGGATGTTTTACTCGTTGAGGTTTCCACGTCTGAATTTTTGGTACCACTGCTTTGTGCATAATCCTTACTGATTTCCAGTATTTGCCAGCAGTCGCCCTGTCAGTCAAACGGCATTGTAACAGCAGGAAGCCCATTGTTTTGTGATCATTTCCTGCAGTAGCATAATGTCGAGATGTAAAGCTGCTTTTGATATTCCACTAAAATGCTTTTTAATGGGAAGGTTTCTGTAGGCGGCTTTGAAACCACCCTCACTGGGGTTAAAATATCAACTGAGTTAGCCGATGTAAGTCTGACAAAAAACCAACCCAGATTTCACTGAAGAAAAACACTAACCGGCATCATGTATTATTAGCAACAATTAAGCATTTGGGGTGAAACGAAGCAGGAAAATGAGTATCAACAGTCAGAAGAAAAGGTTCAACTTTACGTTTGGGTTGCTTATTTTTAAAGCAAAGGAACAAGGCAAGTGAAAGAGATTAAAACAAAGAAAATAATAGCAGTTGTTTGAGACGTATTAATATTAAAGTGATGCCATTACTAATGCGTTTGCCATTGAAATGTGTACAAAGAGGACATGAAGTACATAGAGCATAAATATTTCTCTAATATTAAAGTCAGTATTCTCCAGTACTTTCTGTATGTGCTTGCCAGGATTATCGTTCATCCTATAGGCCATCATCAGGCTACCACAGAGGCTTACAGTCCTTAAGGTTGGATGGAGTCATCCAATTTTTCTATGACTATATTTGCACCACATGCAATAATATCTGGCAAGATTGTAATACTCTTTTTTTCTTAAAAATAGGATAAGCTGTTAAGAAGATGGATTGATTAATGAAATTCTTCCTGAAGAGCCATATGTCAGATCATCGTTTAGAGATCCTCCCTCCTCCTTTGTAAACCAATAGATTTTACTCTTGCCTGTGGGATCACACAATCTGTGTATGTAGCGACTGGAATGGTGTCCAAAGTTTGCTTGTACCACAACACCTGAGAAAGTGTGACACCTCACTTAGTCTTTGAGACTTTAAGAGCCCCACTGGTAATTTATTACTGTTTATTTTCACTTAAATAGCGAAGTCCTGAATCTTTTGAAAGGCAAAGAGGAATAGAGTTGGAATTGTTACACTCTTGGGACGGTTTGTTCATTACAAAACACTGAAACAACATTTCTTGTGATGAGATAGCGGGACTTATAGGCCGGTACAGTTAGATTTTTACAACTGGCCATGCAAGATCTGTGGATACACTTTGATCTGATGAGTTGTTGCTGGGAACATTATCTCCTGGGCTCATCTTGTTTCAGTCCTTAATTAGTTCTCTGCTTGGAAAAGCCCATGCTTAGTCAGTTTCCTGTGCGGAGTGTAATGGACCGAATGTTGCAACATCAGGAGACTTGACTGCTTGCCTGCCAGCTCTGTCAGGAGTGAGATAATGTCACACTGCTGCTGACTCAGAGGGTCATTGTCCAGCAGTTCAAAGCAGTGTTGGCTTCTTCACACAGTCACAAAACACTGCAGGATGACTGCTGGCTGAAGATGTTTCCGTCTTTAAAATTAAATTTAAGTATTTTTAAAATTTTGACTTTGATGTAAAGCATCATCTTTTAGCTTATTAAACCTCCGCTGCCAATAGACATTAAAACGTAGGAAGAAGTATTCATTGTACTTTTGGATTACAGCTGCCTAAGTGTTAAAACAAATAATTAAATTGTAATTAGAACGAATTAGTGCTGCAATCTCCCCACTCAATCAGTCACTAAGACTTGGGGATGAAAAAAAGACAGGACACATTTTGTGTGGCACATAATTTGTTTTTTTCCCCTCCCCCTTGCAGAGTCTGTTATCCTATCTCTAGTCGACAGCAGTCACTTATGAGAGCTGTCAGTCAAGCACAAAAACTTCATCCGCCTCGGGAATCTGTTCATAAAGGACGGACGTGAGAGAGAAATTACGCTTCATTGTTCGACTACTGAGACAAATGGCTATACAACTTTAAATTTTTTGTTATTTTTCCCTCCATTAATTCTGCCCAGAAATAAATGTATTGTGTTTTTAAAGATGGCACACTTTATCTCCGGCTTTTAAGGCGGTTTTTGGTACCTAAAGATTTCTTTAAAAACTTTGGAAGTCACTTCTCTTTTTCAGGCTGCCGTACGTGTGCCCTTCAAGGTATGCAGTGCTTTATCAGCATTCTTTGTTTTTTCCTGTCAAACTTAAAAATATGCTGATGAACCAATGGTCAGAATAACTCAAATTTTGACACATACATTAAGGGATGTCCTTTGCATAAACTATAACAAAGGATTACATATTATTAACCAGGTAGTTCTTTAAAAAGTCACACAACTGTGTGTCATACATTTGAAAAAGTAATGCTTGCATACTAGACTAGTATTTATCTTGTGTTTTATAGCTAATTTGTTTGAATTTAACAATACTAAGACTCATCACTCAGAGCAATGACATTCAAATAATACTTTTTAATAATACTAATAATACTATAATACTAATTTTTGTCTAACATTGTTTATTTTATATAAAAAACTCTTTATGATCCATCTCTATGGATACATTTCTAATGCTTATTCAATTCCAGCATTTTGCTGAAAAAGCATAATATTCATAAAAATAGACAAATATCGTCATTACTATTAGACTTTACCATTAGATGTGATTTCTGTTTTCCCCGGTATCTTCTGAATAGGGTCGTTTTTAGTGTCAGAGAGATTAGTTATTCTGTCTTGGACCTCCTGAACAATTTTTGTCCATTCCAGTTAGAGCTGGGCGATATGAGATTTTTTCATATCACGATGTTTTTTTTTCATTTCAGGCGATAACGATATCTATCACGATATAAGCCAAATAACTATATTTGTAAGATTTAAATGTGCCGTTGCTCACAAGTAAAATGTGAAATAATCAGCAGCTTGTTTTTATTTAAATATTTATTTCCCATAATAAGTTCAACAGGGTAGATGTACTTAAGGAACATGAGACTTTTTCAGATAAATAAAGGCAAATAGTGCAAACTACACAAAAGGCAGCCGCTAAAGCGTTTAAGTTTCAAAATAGAACAAACAAAACAGACTAAATTGTCAATTCCACTTAGAAACAAAGTATTAATTCTAAAAATAAATCTTAGTTTGTTTTACAGAAGAACAGACAAAACTGACTAACTTTTGTCAATATCAAATAAACTGAGAACTAAAAGGAAATTCTCAATCTCTCCTTGTTGTATAGCTGAGCTTTTCAAACAGTTTTAACAGTTACTTTAGTCTGACAAAAGCCGAATGAAGACTTAGCGCTTCCAGTCAGAGACTGAGGCTACGTCCACACGTACACGGGTATTTTTGAAAACTGAGATTTTCTGTTTTCGTTTTAAAAAATAATCCCGTCCACACATAAAGGCAGAAATGAAGGAAAACGCTGCTATGAACATGCCAAAGCAGCAGGTGGCGCTAGATTCCTAACCGTGCAGAAATGTTGGCCAATCAGAAGTCTAGAAGCCTCGTTGGGAAAAAGTAAACAAAGCTGCGGCATAGAAGCAGAACCGAGTCGTATGTGTGGAGGGACAGTAACTGTGTGTATATGTAAGCATTTAAACACTGCAGAGAGTAGAATTAACAGTAACAGTATTGTAGAAATTCATTTCACCGAAACAATAACGTGGCGCACAGTGTGACGCATGCTCCAGTTTATTGTATTTCCAGACTTGCTTTCGGCACAATTTACAGTGCACGCTACTCTGTAGCGGCTCTACGGCTCGGCTCTGCGCTACTTAATTTGGATTGGCTGACCTTTTTTTTTTTTCTTTGAGGACAAGAGCGGCGAGGTCTATCGCGATAGCTTAATTTCTCTATCGACTAAAAGTTATATCGCGATACATATCGTTATCGTTCTATCGCCCAGCTCTAATTCCAGTGATTGTTGGAAAGTTTTCAGTTAACCATTCCTTAGTCATTGCTTTCTCAGCTGCAGTTTTCAAATATCTGTCTGGTTTTTTGAGTACAGTTGGCAGATTCCCCAAACACATAACATTAAAATCAAAGTTGATCTATGGGCAGATTGATGATCTTTCTGTTCCCACATCCAGCCAGTCAGAGCAAACTAAAGAATGGTCCTGAAAGACTTCAGGAAGTGTCTTTTTTTTAATATCAGTTTTGCTCACTAAACACTAAAGCAACATCTTGGATGGCCTGCCCACAGGGGACCGTAATGTTGGACCGATAATCCTGTTAAAATGCTCCAAAATAGAAAGGAGAGGTGTGACTCCAGGCTGTTGACTACATTTGAGCACACCTGTCAGACAGAGTGTCCACTACCCAACTGGATGACATTTAACAGTCATGGGGAAATTACCTGCAGAGATCAAAGACATTTTTGTACCAAGCTGTAAACATACTGTGAGGGTTTCTGGATTGCTGCCCGGGAACAATATGTTTCAGATGGTTTGGAAAATTTGGTGCTGGTTCTCAACTAAAAACATTCGGTAGATCCCTTCTTTAATGTACCATCCTTAGCCATACACAAAGCATGGCTAACCCTAGTTATTCAAAACTTCTGAAACTTTTAGTGAGGGAATTTCCTTCTTCTTGGTCTATCAGAGATCACTTACCAGAGTCACCCCACCCCACCCCCAATCTGGGGAAACCGAGTTCTTCCCTTTTCTGAGCTTGCCTCGAATAGTTAACATGCCTTAACTCCTTTATAAAAACCTGCCACATACCTAATGTTGTGCATTCAAGGAGTGATGCATGGAAAGGAGCATGCAGCACACATGATTTGCTTCAGTATAAATGCTCTTTGTTATCGCATCATTACATATGTCAACCGGTGTAACAGTCCTCTTTTGTCCTTGGCCAATCGTGCTTGCCAAGTGGTCCTGCGCAAGTTTCCTGAATGTCCTCCCTGCACGAGTGAACCTGATCTCACAAGATTTCCACAACCCTACTCATGCGGCGTACTCGCACGCCTCCTGAGCAGATGCTTTCATGCAAACACTTTGTGGGATAAGCCACTTTCTCTTTCATTCATCCTGGCTCAGTTCTAACACACTCATTTGGCTACTCGGTCATTCGTAGCAGCGCGGAGAAACCTGGTATTCAAATTTATTCAGCTGTTTACAGCATCAGCCTGAAAATATCTGTCTAGACTGTGAAAAGCTCACCTCTGTCTACTCCTCCCTGAGGCCAAGAAGAAGCCCAGGAACGTTTCAGTTTTGAGTTGTCTGCTTTCTTAGCTCACTGTTTGTGGGAAAACAAATGTGTATTCATGAGTAGTTAGCAGTTATATTTCGTCTCATATTTCTTTTCTTTTGTCTTTGCCGCAGAATGCAGAAGTGTCGGTGTTTGAGGTGAACATCAGATTTGTTGGAGGTCTGCTGTCCGCCTACTACTTGTCTGGAAAAGAGGTAAGTAGAGAAATAAACCTTCCTCTGTTTTGCTTTTATTTATTTATTTATTTATTTATTTTTCCGCCACCTCTGCACTGAATGAAACTTCGGGGAGTCTTTGGGGAATCTCAGCCTGTAGTCTGATTGATGAAACAGATGGTAGAGTGGAGACTGAATGAATTAATGTTTTCATGTGCTCAAAATCTTTGGCATTGTCCCCTTTAATAGCTGGTACAGTTAGATGTCTCCCATATTGCAGGGTGAATTTAAGTTCTTTGTGAGTACCATTGCGCCGTCATCTAGTTTGATTGATTTGCTTCCAGCCTTTCTATGGGTGGAAGATTAACTTCTGTGTTGTTGTTCTTGGATCTTGTCTTCTGTAGCGCCTTTTGGCTATTAACAGTTCTGAAAGCTGTTGTATTATTAAAGAATTGAGCAGGGAATTTGCTTATAGACAAAAAACCTTTAGAGGAACTACTGCAGGGACCAGGGCCTGAATTAAGTTCTGGAGTCACCCCCTAATGTCCTTACTTTGGTGCTGGTACTTTAGGTTTGTGGCTTACACCACCAAAATTTGTGACCAGTCAGTCTTCTGCATTACCACAGCCTTCTGGACTTTACTGGAGACCAGTGGCATTCAGCAAATCATGATTAGAAATCTATGGGAGAATTCTGAAGTGCTAATGATGGTTGGCTATCTGCTTCCAGCGAGCCATCAACAGACAAAATGGGAAAACATATCAACCAATCTGGTTGTTATGCGGACACATGCGAACATTACAGCCTCACACTACTTTCAGCTGTGTGGTGGCAGCCATGACTATCTCCCCTTTATAGTTTAATAAACATACTTTGTTTTACTTTTTCTTTGCATATTAAATCCACAGTGCAAATTAGCGCAGCATTTGTTCAGTGTTCTGGTTGGATAAGCACAGATCCTGTCTGCAATGTTGTGAAACTATGTGCAAGTGTAGTAGAAGTGCAATTTTAATAAAAACCAACCAGATTTTACTGCTGTTTTTATGTCAGTGTGACCGAACGGCTTCAAAATAGCTGCCTGGAAGTAGAGCAGAGCGATATGACTAAAAATATTTATCACGATATACATTTGAAAATTTGCGATAACGATATAACTGACGATATAATTGACACTAGACAAAATACTTTACAACTCTACAACTTTATTAGTGCAAAAAAACAAAACAGAACATCAATGTATTTTCACTTAAACAAGAAGCTGTTTTTTATGTGCATTGAAGTTATATAAAAATGTAACAGTGCAAATGCAAATTCCTTGCTGACAGTTCAAGCGGTGCGGGTTTGTAGCTTAGCAAAGTCGTACTAAAACATCTGACAGATTTTCGAGCACCGTGTACCACATAAAAATTTTTCGAGGTCAGTAAACACAACCAGAATTCATACATAAGGCACACGGGATAACATGCTCTACCAAAAATAGTGCTTTGTTGTGTATCTGACGGACGAAAGCTAAATCAGTTCCACACCACTGAAGTTGCAGCATTTTTACAAACCAGTTCTGGTTCATCCGTTTCATTCAATGATCCACTTTCGCCCTCCTCATTCTCCGTCGCTGCCATGCTTTTTCTGCCATGTGTGTATGAAAACAAAGGCACTGCGCAGGCGCGTTTTACCCATATTCTATCGCGATATTTCATTTTCTTATCGTTGCCCAACATTATACCGGTATTACCGTGAACGGTATGATATGGCCTAGCCCTACCTGTAAGTATTTCAGAGATGGCTTCTGAATGGAAAGGCTTGCTTCAGGAACACGTGAGCAAAATATAAGCCGAAATTGGCCAGCAGAGTATCTCACTCATGTTTACAGTGGCCTGAAAGGTGTAAGAGGCAGCATTATGCAGTTATTCAGCCTGACACAATTCTGTGAATGACTTTAAAGAGCTGCTATTTAACTCTGTTCCTATGCAGTGAGATTTATTAGCGACCTTTGCAGGAGTGGATATCAGCCAGATGGCAGAAAATGTAGGCTGATTTAAATCTCAGTTCAGTTGGGTTTCTTTATGTTCTAAAGTAATATTTCACAGACACCTGAACCATGTTTTCATTTAGTCGTTAACTTGTCTTTCACTTACTTTATTTAAGTTTGTCTCACAGTCTTTTTGGGGGGGGAAAGTTGCTGTGGCCTCTTTTAGATGAAGTTTTGGCTGTGCACAAAATTGGTTCAAGTTTGCCTTTGATGCTTTCTCCCAGATGGGCTCTGTAAGATGTTAAAGATCCTGCCAGTGAGGTTACTTTTCTTGAAAATGCATGTTTTAACCCAAACCCTGAGATCTTCTTCCAAATCTAACCAAGTTGTTTTTGTTGCCAGACTGGAAACTTTTCTCACTTGTACAAAAATAAGGTTTAAAACAGCCATCCCTTTGTCATATGTCAGCAGACTCATTTCCCTCCTCTGTGCTGGTGTTTACATTGAAATGCACCCAGTCATGTGGTCTGAAGCAACTTTTACTTTCTTCTGTAGTAAAAGAGTGAAAGTTCAGGACACTTGGGGTCAGCGTTCTGCTTGAAAGGGAACTGAGCGGTGGTGTTCCCTCCACCCTCAGAGACTGAATATGTCCTGAAGTGTCTTAGTGCTGAAAAACTGTTTCTGCAACCTTGTTTTATGCAGGAAAAACAAGCGAGAAGGGAGATTCCTCAGGGCTTCTCACTTTACTCATAGTGCCAGACCTGTTGTGCTTGTGTGCATGTGTATAAATCTGCTCAGTGACAAGAGGCTGTGAAAATGACACCTGCTGGGTATTGCGCTACTCTGCCGATGCAGAAGTGGTGTCTTAAACTCAGTTTTTTCTTGATGCCATATCTCCTTTGTATCTTCAGCTTATGACGTTCAGTCTCTAAATGAATGATGAAGCCCCACTAAAGAACAGATAATTCTGCACATCATTACAGCCCCAAAAACCTGATACCAGCATAAGTATAGCCCATACCCCAAAGATCTTCACAGTTGATTTCTGTTTTTTAGACTGATGTCACCAAGTGGGATTTTCCTTTAAGTGGCTTCTTCATTACCGCTGACACTTCAGGAGTAATCAGTTCTTTACATGCAGGTATACACCTTAATCTACATCTTCATCTCGGCAGTGAATGAACGAGGCTTGTGAGGCTAAGCGCTTCTTTATTAGCAGAGGGAGGCGGTGTGGGCAGAAGTCAGACTGGAGAGCAAAACCCATTTCCAAGTTCAGTGAGCATTTCCATGCTTCACCACACACAGCAAATCTGGAGGAATATTTTTTTCTTACTTGTCAAGCGTTAGATGTATGGATCATGTCATAAAACTAAACAGTAAAACTAATAAGAACAGCGAGCGCTACTTAAAGAGTGCAAAGTGGTTACGTTGTAAGAAGACAATAGTTTAATCTTTCCTACTTTGAGTCCTAAAGCTGATAACAAAGTGGGCAGTATAATACTAATGACGGTATGAGCCTATGTGTGTGTCACCATAGTAAAGCTTTTGAATAACCATATGTGAGTCATTTTTTCTTTTTTTGTTGTTGTTTTTCTTTTTTTTTTATTATCCCTTAGTCATAAAAAGGTGATTGGGTATTGTCGTCACCACACCGGGTGGGTGGGTGGACAGAGTGGACACTAAAATTTGTGGACACAAAAACTTGATAAATATGTCTCCAAGGATTTTCAAATGGATACCATAAGTGTATCTATAAAAAAAATCTCAAATGAAGTTGTCATGATTCGCTGTGTGGCAGGCAGGAGGAGGACCCAAACGCAAAACTCACAGACACGGGGATGAACTCAAAATCACAGCTTTAATGCTGGAATGGCAGAACATAGGAAATACAAAACTAAACTGGGAAAAGTAAACTAACATACGCAGGGAGAGCCACACAACATGAGGGAGAACGCGACGCCGAACAAAGGGAGACGCAGACAGAAATACACAGAGGGTTAACGAGGAAAGAGGGAACACACGGGGAACACAGGTGACACTGATAATCATAACGAGACAGGGCGGGGTGAACTGAACATGACATGTACAGGCGTGAGAGTCACAAAGTAAACAGGAAGTGCACAGAGGTTCAGACAGGAGGAGAGAGAGCACGGGGAGAACACAGACATAACGGGCAGGGGAAACATGGAATAAAACATAAGGAGAGACGAGGGCTCACAGATACACAGAGGGGCACACCGGGGGTAAAAGCCATGAAGGGAAAACACTTAGGGAACAACACAACAGGGCAACTCAGGAAACATGGCCTAAATAAGGAACGAAATACAAAAATACAAGGAACTAAGAATACTGGGCCCACATGGCCCAGGACCATGACAGAAGTTGAACCTTGGTGAACTTGGCCTCAAGGTCAGAGGTCAAGTTTTATTAACTCAAGAAGGAAGTAAGCTTTGATTTTCAAATATATATTATAGGTGCAACTACTAGAAGGGTCAGGGGTAGCGCTGGCGGCCGTCAGTACATTTTTTGCCCACACGCTATTTGTCTGTGGTGGATTTGGCTACAGTGTGGCTGTGGTTCAAGAGGTAGAGCACAGGGTCAGAGGTTTGATCCCCAGCTGCTCTGGTCTGCATGTAAAATGTGCTTTGGCCAGTAACTGAACTCTAAAATTGCCCCGATTCAGCCATTAGAGTATCAATGTGTGAGGTAGAAAATGTTTGAAGGCATTAAAAAAAAAAACTACCCCCCCCCTCATTTTTTTTTTAATGTTTTGAAAGCTGATAGCAAGCTTCCTGCATTAATCTTTATTGGCAGCCATAATAATGAGAAAATTAGAAGCTTTTGGTATCATCTGAACTGATTATCCTCTCAACATGAGCGAGACAGTGAATTGAAAACTGACCCCCCTCTTTCTCACTCACCATCACTCTTAGATCCATTTCTTTTATGAGTGTCGCTCAGTTCACCATCCTCTTCTATTTCATTGCTGCTACACAAGGTCCCATTCATTCACCTGAAGGTCAGGGTTCTCTCATGGATAGATGGACAACAGGTAGCCTTGGAGGACTGAAAGCGTGTGATAGTGAAGATGACTGAATGTGGGTAGTGGTGATGCTTTAAATGACCGTCGGTGTATGGTTGCAAAATTGCTGGGTAAAGCTGCTTTGCAGGCTTATGCTTTAAATAAACATGTTCAATTGCTCATAAATGTAAATATCTAATCAGGCATCTAGCAGCAACTTCATTTAGTCATGGCAACATGGTTAAGATGGTGAAGTTCAAATGGAAAGGAAGTTCACGTGAGTGATTTTGAATGTAGCATGGATGTCAGAAACTGCTGATCTGCTGGGATTTTCCTGCACAACTATCTCCGGGGTTCAGAAACAGTCAGAAACAAGACACTCTAGACTGTCGCGAACTTTAACTCAAACAATCACTCATGGCAACCAAAGTTGGAGCATATCTGGATGCTCAACACACTGCAACCACTGAACATCCAAGGTATGGACATTGAGGCTGTGGACAGCTACAGGTACCTTGGTGTTCATCTGAACAATAGACTGGACTGGACTCATAACTCAGACGCCCTCTACAGGAAAGGGCAGAGCAGGCTGTACCTGCTGCGGAGACTCAGGTCGTTTGGGGTGGAGGGCCCACTCCTGAAGACCTTCTATGACTCTGTTGTGGCTTCTGCTATCTTTTATGGCGTGGTCTGCTGGGGCGGCAGCATCTCTGCTGGGGACAGGAAGAGACTGAACAGGGTGATCCGAAGGGCCAGCTCTGTTCTAGGATGCCCTCTGGACCCAGTGGAGGTGGTGAGTGACAGGAGAACGGCGGCTAAGCTGTCATCCCTGATGGACAACATCTCCCACCCCATGCAGCAGACTGTGACAGCACTGAGCAGCTCCTTCAGTGGGAGACTGCGGCACCCACGGTGTGGGACGGAGAGATTTCGCAGGTCTTTCCTCCCCACTGCTGTCAGACTCCATAATAAAGACTTTAACTGATCAAGCACACACATCCATACATATGCAATAATACTAAGTGCAATAATCCTTTCTGTCATCGTTGTATTTTTACTCAGTTGTATATAGTATTTGTATTTGTATTCTATTTTTATCTTATTGTATATTTATTTTATTTTATTCTACTGTATATAGTATTTTATTTTATTCTATTCTGTACAGCTGTGTACTGTATTTATTCTTATTGTATTCTAATTTTTGCCTCATAACTTTTGCACTGTCCACTTCCTGCTGTGACAAAACAAATTTCCCACGTGTGGGACTAATAAAGGTTATCTTATCTTATCTTATCGGACCTTGAAGCAGAAGACCACGACTGTTAGCTAAGAACAAGAAACTCAGGCTACAGTTCACATAGACTCACTAAAACTGGACAATAGACGATTGGAAAAATCTGATGTGACTCGATTTCATCTTTTGATCATCGATTGATCATCTCAAACTGGTTTCTGGCATGACAATGAGTTCACTGTACTCAAATGACTGTCACAGTCAAATCGCATAGAGCACCCGCCCTGTCAACATGGACCTAAATCTCGGAGGAATGTTTATTGAGTCTAAAAAGCAGTTTTTAGGGCAAAGAGGGTCAAACACACTACTAGCAAGGGTGCAAATCTAATAGAAAAAAGATGTGCTCCCTGCTACAAACAAGTTAAATTCCATCCCAAAGTAAACAAACATCTATATTGTCTTACAGGTGAAGTTTAAAGCAGAAGACAGAAGAATTTGTGTTTTTCATTTTCACAGTTGGTAGGATTACAGACCTTTAATTCTTCATTTTCACCTAGCGAGGTTTTCTAGACGAGTCACTGACAGGCTTAAACTCCCACTACCCACATCCAGGTACATTATGTGGAGAGATATTTTTATAACAACTGAACACTTGATAGACATTATGTAACTTCCAATTTAGAGTAGCCAAAGAAGATACTTTTTAAAGCGAGAGGCAGCCAGGTGAATACAGAAAATAATACTGTAGATAAGATCATGACCTTACAAAGCATTCCGCCTCTTGACTTTGTCTGCATTTTCTAGTGTTGTCGTCTGAATTGAAAATGAATTCATTAGAGATAGGAGACCTTGTCAACAGCCCACTTAGCATATTCAGAAATGATCCTTTCAATTAAACAAAACCTCCCTTAAATGCATCAAAGTGTTCGCTCTGACCAGTGCAGTTGTGTGTGAGGCCTTTTATTGGTATTTTAATGTATTAGTATTAAAAAAATGCTATAGAATGTAGTGAACAGAGATGGGCACTAACGCGTAATCTGATTACTTTTTTCGAGTAACGAGTAAAGTAAGGGATTACAATTGCAAAACAGGTCAATAGATTAATGTTAGATTACTTTAAGCACACTGCGTTACTAAAACCATGATTTTTTTGCGAGAGTGTCTCATGACAATGACGTAAGCGAGTGCGACGTTCGTGGCATCAGCTGTGTGCAGATCAACAATGGATAATATAACGAGTGCGGGAGAGAGTATGAGCGTGCAGCGTTTAAAGCATGGAAGTACTAACCTTATGTTGAGTTTGATTCCATAAAAAGTGACAAAAACATTAGCATCCGCTCTTCACTGCGTGGGAAGAAAACCTCTTTTTACAGCGAAAAACCCCCTAAACGTGCCTGCCCCACTCCTGCTTTACAGGTGAAAATAGAGCAACAGGACCACTGAGTCTTTGATTTTATTTAGTTTCCGCTGTGTTTTACGTGCATCTATTTGAAAGAGTGAGTGCAAACACAAAAAACTATTTTATTTTATGTGCTGGAATGTGCAGAAAATGGGTTTAATGTTAAAATGTTAAACAAATTTCTTCCAGTCAGAGAATGTTGCATATAATTTAATGTTTGCTTGATGCATAAAGTTAAAAGATTAAAACTAATAAAATAAGTTTTACAAAGAGACCTTCATTTGATTACATTTTATATGATGGATTATGCAGAAAAAGTAGAATTGGGCTGAAAGATCTATTGTTTTATTACCTATTTAGGGGATAAATAACGTTTTAAAAAGTAACTAAGTAACTAATTACTTTTGAAAATAAGTAATCAGTAAAGTAACAGGATTACTTTTTTGGGAAGTAATCAGTAATTAGTTACTGATTACTTTTTTCAAGTAACTTGACCAACACTGGTACTGACAACCTAGTGGTTGCTTTAATACATGTACGAATAAAATACAATGGTCATGTTTGAAGACTAGAGTGTATATTCAGACTTTTTACATAATGTCACACCATTATGTGACAAAACCATTTTTTCTTCTGCTGCCTTTCAAGTATTTTACCAGTTTTTAATTCAGATGCAGTTCAGATCAAGCCACTAAACTTCTTACAGTATAGGACTGCATGTGGACATGCTTCTTCAACCCTTTTCAAACAAGTCCTGTTGACCGGTTGCAGAAATCCCTTCTCCACAGCAACTCAGATTGTCAGTTGTTGGGTCATCTAAACTGACACTGGTGAGAATTTTAAATGGATCGAGCTTTTGAAGTTTTTCACTTCTCAGTCTTGATCTTATGACCTCTGGACTCTTGCAAATGAGATTTTTAATCTCAAGAGTATTGTTGTGCCATGAAGTGAAGTTTAAGTTAATAAAAAAGTTCTAATGACCCTGAAACTAATGAGTGATCTTAGATAGCTGGCTAACCTTTGCTAATTAGAACTTACCACTGCAATAAAGAATATCCTGTCCTCCACCTCCCAAGCAGCAGAATTATTGACCCGTCTCTATTGAAAATACATGGAACGGATTCTCCAAGGGATAATGTGTAAATCTTCTTCAAAGTGGAGCTCTGGCAGGAACTTTGCTCCTGTTAGTGACTGAAATACTGCAGCAGCTGCTGTACACCTGCACATGTACAGAAATCTGTATTTTCATGTTTTAGGAAAGATTTTGAGAGTGCCTTTATTAGATGGTTACAGCTAGATGACAGGAAAGTAAAGGAGAAAGCGCCGGGAGGTGACAAGCAGGACATGGCCTGCAAAATTGAACCCAGGCTGCACAGCCTCTGTGCATGTGGTGTAAATTCCACCAGGTGAGCTGTAGGGTGTCTGATAATTGGCAGGGTTTTGCTGCATTCGTGTGGAGTGTCCAGCACTGGCCAGCATCCTGTAAAACCTTTTTTCTTCTTTTTGCCTTTCAAGGCTCCGTGACAAAAGAACTTGAATAAAATGAACTCAATACTCAAAAAAATTAAATAACATGAAATAAAAATTAAAACAACCTTGCAAAGGCCTTCACCTGGAGATCTTAAGATGTTTTCATGTTGAGATGTTCATTGGGTGTTAAGGCTGAAGAGCCAAGAACACTCGAAAGGTCACTTTAAATGTTGAAATATCTTTTATATCAAAAAGCCTTAAATGGGAATAATTAGCTTCCCATTGTAGCTGCCGAAAACAATTAAAAGTTTAAATCTAAGGCCTGTTGGTGATTGAGCTTGGATGTGAAAACCAGTTTTTGAAAGTTTAGAAGATGAAAATAAATGAAGTGTAAGTTAAAGTCAGGTGTCATGTTTTAGGAGCATTCAACAGCTTTTATCCATTTTGGAGTCTTCGCCAGTCTCGACACCATCCTTCTTGAAAACAATCTGAACTGAAATGCATTTTGCAATTCTGCTTACAGCCTAAATTTTGGGGCAGTGGTGAGATTGTTGTCTTGACGAGTGTGATAAACCAGGAGAGAGTGGTAAAAAGTGCTAAAGATGGCCAGAAGGAGCAGATAGTAGAGCAGAGGGACTCTGTGTCTTTGGCTCTGACTCAGAAAGACTGACTCTTTGATGAAAATCTGATCAGAAAAGTACACCCGGTACTGCACCCTACTGGCAAGCTTTTAACGTCTCTGCCTGCATACAGATGTTAGGATGTGACTTCATCTACTGACGAAAGGGGGGAAAAAAACAAAGTATAGAAAGGTGTGCAAAGTGTGCGGCTTCCAGTCATCTTCATAATCAAAGCTAAGTGCTTAACGTGGGGGAAAGACAAAGAAAGGACAGACTGAGTAAGAAATGTGAGCAGGTAAGCTGAGAGAGTGAGAGAACAGGAAGAAGGAAGCAGTGCATGAAGGAAGATATTGTCTGTGGGAGACCTGAAGGAAGTGTGGAAAGAGGTGATGATGGATGGAGGAACGAAACTGAAAGCAGTGATGGAAAAAGTTTGAAATAATACAAAATAGAAAATCAGGCAGCAGGTGCTGTGTCCCAGCTTCATCCACACGATAAAAGCAAAGAGAGGAATTTTGAATTGTAATGTGTAAAATTTAAATTACAGCACTGGAAGAATTAACACGTCCTCACTGTGAAAATCTAATTACATTTTGCATTATTCATTGTAAGAAGAGATTTTCATCCTCTTCAAACATTTATTCCACAGTGATTAGAATGAATTGAAGTGATGAATCCTGATTATGATGAAAACTAATCCCAATCTCCTTTAGTTGTGTCTGACAGAGTAATCTGATGATTGCAGGGATGAGTGTCCCAGCTGCTTACCTCATCCCTTAAACCAACACAGATTAAACTGAAAAATCCTGTCACATGATAACAAGCCTAGACACTCGACTCTCGGGTGTGTCATGTACCTCTTTTAAAGACAGATGCCAAAAATAATCATATTTATCTAAAAGTAATGTAAAAAAAAAATGATCCTGTTGTCTTTGCAGCTTTGCTTGTAGAAGACAGAGCATCCACACACTCACGTGATATTCAAATGTAATGGTGCAGAATGGGACCAAACTATCCTGACATTGACAGTATAGGTGGTGTTAGGAAATAGGGCCTTAGTAATGGTTAAAAAAGGGGGTATGTGTAGTTGACGATTTAGTGTTGCTGTATTATCATTTCAAGGTATCAAAAATGGGAAGCATCATGGTCATAGTGTGCAGGTATTGGTGGTTGCTTCAGTTGCTTGCCTCTGAAGTTAAGAGAAGTCAAGAGGAGCCCCTTTGCTCTTCCACCAGCAGGCTTTTCATTCGATATTGCTAAAGGTCTCTGGTCTCCATGTTGCCGCTTGTCACTTCCTGTGTGGACATCCCTTAAAGTAGGGATTATACATGGTTGGACATCTACAGAAACAGGTGAATAGTCTCTCTGTCACAGTCTGGCGAGAGCAGACTGTATGTATTGTGAAGAGTGGACCCAAAATGCAGACACCAAGGAACTTGGATCAAAACTTGAGTATCAACAAAAAGCGAGCCGTTTAATGAGGCTGGCAGAAAAGGTACAAATAAAGGGCAAGGCAAACAGAAATAAAACTAACATTAACCTAAACTGGGAGAACTAAACAAACAACATGGAAAAACCCGGACATGAAACCTAGAAACATGGCATGGAGAACATGGCGTGAACAACAGACGACCTGACAAACACACACTGAAAACAGAGGACTTAAATACACAGGAGGTGATTAGGGGAAGTGGAGACACATGAGGAAACAGCTGGCACACATGAACATAATGACGTCACAGTGGGAGAGTAAAACTGAACATGATGAACACAGAACACCAGACCTCTTCACAATAAAACAGGAAACATAATGAGACAGACATGACAACCCGAACTTGACAACGTAAGACACAGACATGAAACGCATGAAGAGCAGGGGAGATTTAACATGGTTGGAAACACGAGGGGAAAATAATAACTAGAAACACTTAGGCATAATAATACAAACTTGATAACAAATAAACTTAGGAAACCTGATAAGCTTAAACATACACTATGAACATCAAAAGAACTGAAACTCAAAACACTGGGTCATAAGACCCAGGACCGTGACACTCTCCTGTTTTAGTTGTTTCAGTCTGACAGAAAGGGGCATACATAGTTGGTGCTAGAGCAGGGCGATATGGCCAAAAATATTTATCACGATATATATTTGAAAATTTGCGATAACGATATAACTGACGATATAATTGATGCGAGACAAAATACAACTCCACAACATTACTAGCGCAAAAAGACAACCTTCCATTTATTTTCACTTCAACAAGAAGCTGGTTTTTATGTACATTAAAGCTTTATAAAAATGTAACCGTGCAAATGCAAATTCCTTGCTGAAAGTTTAACCAAAAGGCATTTCCAGTAGAAATGTGCTGACATATCCTGAGCATAACCATGTATAATATCCACTGAAGTTAAAAAGAGGTGCTTTGCAACATTAAACTGCAGTGTGCAGTACATATTTTTTGGACCATAAGGTGCACGGGATTATAAGGCACATTAAGAAAAACAAAGCAGTCAGATAAATCAAACTTTATTAAACTCATTCTTCTTGCTTCCTCCACTTCTGTACCATTGATTCATTAATGTTGAATTCTCTGGCAGCTGCTCTATTCCCATGTTGTTGCAGTATATTAATGACTAACCTCGTATTGTGGATGGATTATCTCAGTTGTTCTCCTGACTGTAGTTTGGTCCGTTTACAGCATCCTGCCATGCGATTGCATTTGTCTCTAACCATGAGGAACCTTCAAGCTAACTTTTATAAGTGGAAAAGTGTTAGTGTTCGTCCTCCAGCTTCACTGTTTATGTTATGCTAACATAGCTGTGTCGCTAGCGATCACGTAGCACATCATTATATACCAGCTAGCCCAACTTCAGTAACCCTACAAATGTCACTGCTGTTTAGTTTCCTGTCTTCATTTATGTTGGAAGTGATAGCAGAGATGTACGTTTGAATTTTTTCAGAAATCTCTCAGTCAGAACATGCTATATCATGCTTAGGTAACTAGCGAAACTAGCAAGCTAACTTCCGCTAGCTTCCTGCTAACTTCTAACTCCGTTAAATGTAATAAATTTTGTTTTAATGGATGCCTGGAAGCTAAACTTCATAGTTACACCTGGTAAAGCAGCAATGCTGATCGTTTTACTAAAGATGAAAGAATTTAGACAGTTTTTAACGCTCAGTGATGCTGCAGTGTTGTTTGACCTGAAGCATACAGAGTTTAGGACCCAGATTACTCCCAGATTTAAGAGCATCTTAGTCCGACAAATACGACAATAACGACGGCCGCTTGCATGTTCTGCAAAAAAAATGTGCTTTGTTGTGTATCTGATGGACAAACACCAAACCAGTTCCACATCACAGAAGTTGCACCATTTTTACAAACCAATTCTGGTTCATCTGTTTCACTCAACAATCGGCCATGTGCGTATGAAAACAAAGGCACTGCGCATGCGCGTTTTTACTCCCATTCTATCGCGATATTTTATTTTCCTATCGTTGCCTAACATTATACCGGTATTACCGTGAACGGTATAATATGGCCCAGCCCTAGTTGGTGCATTATAGGGTATTGTCTTTGCATTTGTCCACATGGAGCCTCTCTCTTGGTCTAATAACAAAAGTTATGTCAATCGGCTACAATTGTTGGAATAGTGTGGAAGCTACACTGTTAATCGTACCCATGTGAGAATAATGCTTCTTTCAGCTGCTTCCTTATTCACACACCAGGCGGCACACTGTGGTACTGGATGGTCGACCCCAAAGGAATTTGTGTCTCCTTCCGGTCTCAAACCAGAGCTCTTCGGTGCGTTGGGCAAACTTGCAAAGCATTGAGTGCATTGTCATCCTGTGTCTGTACTCGGGCCTCGCTCTGCCCTAAACCTAACTGAGTAGTATTTCCAGCTGTGTAAAAGCATCTCAACTAGACACTGCTGTTGTGTTCTCATAGGAAAAGGAACAGTTTTAGATAACATCCTGTCAAAAATAAACACTTCTAACTGCTTAAAAGCTTCTCACCCAGATGATCTTAATCTCAATTATGAGATATATGAGTGGGTATTTGTGACAGGGTTCTACTTAGTGCTGCTTTCTTATAACTTAGCCATTTGTCTGGAGAAGCATTAGCTGTCTGGCCTCCCCCCCTGCATTATTGAAAGCACTTGATTGTTTCATGGATCTCAATGGCATCGAACAACAGAAATTAGCTGAACATTGGGTTCCTCTTGCCAGGCCTTGATTCATTTCCTGAAAGGTTTTATTGTCACTGATTGATCCGATGGCACAAGAAGCTGGGCGGCCTGGCTTGGGATAGCACAAAACGCCTTTGCCAATTCCTTCAACTAAATTATAGGTCTCCATTAAGATAAGTTTTCCCCAAGTATATTCACAAATTTTAGCAACACTCTAATCTCCAGTCTTTCACTCTGATACTCAGCCTTTGTGATCCAATCAAACAGTTAAAGCTGCTTGAAATAGCCTGTGAGTGAGCTGAAATCAGGCTCCTTGGCGCTTTTATTAATAATTTTCAGTAAGCCTTGCCCATATTTCAGAGTCATTAAATAATACTAGCATTACTCTCATGCAGACTGTGAAATCAGTTACAAAATCACTATTACCAGGTTATTGCTTAACATAATTTGTTTGGTTTGTCACTTTTCTATCTCTGTTATTTAGGTAGAAACCAGGTTTACACAAGTCAGGATTAATCTTTATCTTATAATTCTTGCAGGACTACATAGAAATACACACAATGTTTATCCTTAATAATATGTTAAGTCAATATGAAGAAATGTGGACTGCCTCAACAGAGAACAGGCATGTTCACTTCCTGCATTTAAACACTGCGCCTCATGATGACAAGTACAAGAGTCTATAAGTGCTGTTTTGCTTATAATAACATTTCTCCCAGCCAGTCGCTGACAGTCAGTCGTTCTAATATGACATGAATGCAGCATTACACAGAAAATAGAAACGAGGCAAGATCAAGGCAGAGAAACGAGGAGGCACTCTGAAAGAGGCTCAAAGAGGAGTTGGCAGTCCCTAAGCTAAAGTTGAGAAACAGCAGGAAGTCTAGATGTGCACTTTTTTTTATGTTATTCGGACATATGGCTGACAAGGCGGTAATTTGAATAGCTGCTTCCTTAAAAAAAAAAAAAAGGAAAAAAAACGATTTTTGTGGCTTCTTTCATTTTTTTTTTTCAAATTTTCTTAAAAAAAACCCATCTTCCAAGCAGCTTCTTCACAGATGTTAGCCCAGCAAATAAAGAACAGAAGCAAATAAAAACAGCTGTAATTACTATGCTTACCTCTGTGCTAGCCCTTATTAGCCCTGGGCTTGGAACACTCATGTGACTTGTAATAGCAGATAGTTTATCCCAAAGTCCGACTCGTGGTGGGCAACAAAGCAATTGAATGTTTATTGCATAAGCAGAATTAAACTAGATGTCTGCCATCAGCAATCTTAAAATGTTCATTCAAGGCTGTATTGTTGAAGCATGACTCATAATCCAGCATTTAATGACATCCCTGGGTTAATAATAACAAATAAAATTAGGGATGTGTTTTTAATCTGGGGTTTAGGTTAGTGCATGGCTAAGCAGTACAAGTTTTTCATTGACATATTAAAATCAAAATATTATCAGAGTTTGCTCATACACTCCACCTTCTTGGGTTTTTAACTCCAGACTCCCTCTGGCATTTCTTTATATTGTAATGTTCCCTTATAATATATAATGTAATCAACTGATATGTGTCCAGTCATTTCCCTCATTTAGTACCAATGAGGATGTGCTCGGCTGCGGCAAATCTACTTTTCTGGTTGTTGCATGGAGAGAGAGTCATGTCCAAACAGAGGTCCTGTGTTAAAAACAACAAATGAGATGATGATGTGAAGGTGTGGAGATAAAAAGAATGTGCTCCTGCTGTTAGCCAGAGGCTCAGACAATGAGAAATACATCCGAAGAAGAAGAAGAGCAAATATAGTTACGATAGGTGGCTGGCGTGAGAAAATAGAGGAAGGATGATTGTTTGGGACCAGGAATGAGACGGGAAGCTGCAGATAACAGGCTGTTTTGTTTTTGTTTGTTGTTTTTTATTTTAATCTAGTTATTCAGGAAGTACAGTAGTCAAAAAACCTCTGTGTTCACTTGGATTTTCCTGACCTATAACATGTCTGCTGATTTCCAGCTCCATATTTTTATTGTTGGAACCCATTAGATTAGCTTTGTACAATCCACAGATCAAAATAATCCTTATTTGTCTTATACTGAGCCTTTGTGCTGCCTCAGTCTTTATCCTCTGTTTGAAACAAGCAGCTTATATGATAAGTTTATGGTGCTTTTGTCTATACCTAAGTCATTTTATCTAAAGTTCGGAGTCTAGTGTATCAGGGGCAGTCTTGCCCATGGATACTTTGCCACATGAACAGGAGGAGCTAAGGATTAATCCACGGGCCTTCTGATTGGTAGATGACCTGCTCTACCACCTGACCCATAACCAGCCCAATCATCACAATGCATCCATCACTATATGAGGCAAAGAATGATGCTGCATGAATGTGTGTGTGTGGGTTACAGTGACTTTAGATGTACAAAAAAACACCAGTCCTTGGTAATAGAATATACAGTACATATCAGTAAATATGGAAAATCACAGTAGGTCCCCTTTAAGGTCATATCGGATTGTTTAACCCACTTAAAGCCTTTGATTAAAAAAAATGAAAAAATGAATCAGACAGAAGATGAAGCCAAATGGAGTGATCGAACATAGACGGCGGAGAAAAACTCAATTTATGGATTGAACTGGAAGCAACGTGGATACCTACAGACAGGAGCGCACATGCGCGCACTCACACACACACACACACGTAACAAAGCCAAAGCAATCCACATTGATAGACCGCCTCCTGAGACTGTGACTTCCCATCAGACTCCCATCGAGCGTGACACACAAACACACACACCCACTACCACAGCTTTCCATTTACCTCATCTCACTTCATTGTGCTGCCACAAAACAGAAGGAAGAGAGAGATAGAAAGCTGGCTGGATATCATTTTATTTCACATTTCATTCAATCAGTGTTTTATTTTTGTTGTGTGTTCAGTAAGGCTCTTAAACAGTCAAGGTTCAGGTTTGATTTCCATTGGGACCTGCGATTCTAAAAATACTGGCAGGCATGGCACAGTAGGGCACTGTACCTAGACTTAAAAGCATCCAATAAATGGTGAAACCTTGTGTAATTGCTATGAATGTGAAAGTGTAGGGCTCTTGTCTAAATGGATCCATGAAACACTGCAAAAAAGCACCCCGTTTTATATCTGCATTTGTCTGTTTTTTATGTATTTATTCATTTTTAAAAAATGTAAATATAAAGAGATTCGTAGGCACTGAGGAAGTTTGATTCAGTTTATTAAAAACTATTTAGTGTATGTGTTTTCATCCCCATGTTCAGACCGTGTTGGGTATTGAGGGTTCATTTTAAAGTTGTAAGACATCATATGACTGGATTATGTGAATCTGAATAGGTTTTGTTGTTAATACAGTAACACCTATTTGTAAAGCTCACCAGCTACACAAGCCATTAAAACCCTGACTGCTGGAGTATTTTTTAAGAACTGCAGCTTATGAGCCTGAGAGGTTTCAGTATATTCAAAGATTCCTAACAAACTGTATAGATTTTTAGAGAGTGCCAGGTTAAACCAGTTGAACTTAAATTCTTTTTTATTATTTTAGCCCATAAGCCATTTCCCCAGTTCTCTGCCAGTCTACTGCAATCTCTCCAGATATCATTACAACAACTATGATGGTTATTTTGTAAGCAACGTTTAGTTCAAACTCCTCATGTGAAGAAAAATGTAAAATGGAGCAGACTGGCTGATGGACGTAACCAAAATTCATCCTGCTGTTGGTCCTTTAGCTTACCTGTTGCTCTGCAGGTGACAGAGGTCACAACAAACACAAAACTTCTTTTGTAGTATGCTGTAACTGTTAAAAACAATAAGAACCCCTATCATCATCCTGCTGAACTCAAGTGCATCCCCATAACATCAACACTGGTTGAATTCCCACAACTCCCCTTTTTGTGTAGCCAAAAACCAGCCGACTCCACACAAACAGTGGGGGACCACAGGTAGTGCATTAGTTTGACACACCGCACTGATCAGCCTTTGAATGTCAATAAGTAGAAGATAATTGTTGTTCAGTTTTGAAAATGATCTTGTGTGTGTCCAATCCCAGAGAGAATTAGCCTCGTGGTGCTGCTCTGCTCCATCAGAGGTACTTCTCAGGTGGTTGAATTGGTTTGGAAATCATCTCTCAAACCATCTGATATGACAAGAGAGAATATTTTGTCCAATAACTCCCTCCAAAAGATAGCAGTCTGTGACATTTACAGCCAATTCGTTATTTTGATGGGCACACGTGCAGTATATAAAGAAAGACGTATGATCACTACCTGACTCTGGTACACACAGAAGCAGGCAGGGACAAGCTCATTGACACAAAGCCACCCAGGGTGTAATCCCATCTCTGACCTCTCGCTGTGCAGGTCAGCACACAGCGCTATTGACCACTGACAGGTGAGACATCCACAACACACACAAACACACACGCACACACAGGGTAATACATTGTGTTGGGCGGAGCTGGCAGACAGCTTCTATCTTCTGTCCTCAGGAAATCCATTTCACTCACTGAGAAAATTGGCTTTGCTGGAAGAGAAGGAAAGAGAAAAACAGCTCCCCCCTCATCCCTTTCCCCTTTTGGCCATCTCTACTTTCCTCCCAAGTAAAGCCCCTTACATATCTACACACATTCACACACATACACAGCCGAGTAAAGGTTATTCACCAAGCGTAGAGAATGGATATTCTTCTGGATATCTATCTTAATCTCTTTTTAGACCGGTCTAATCTGCGCTGAGGAAAGAGAGCAGGGCTACAGTTGGAGAGAGAAGGATTGAGGACAGAGGAAGGGAAGGAGAGGTGTCAAACTAGCGTGATACACTATTTTGTGTCCATTCCCATAGTAACCCTAGTTGACTTGTTCTTTTTCTCAATCAGATTAATCTCTTTAATTATTGTTGTTATTTGCAAACCTGTGAATCATGAGGCAAGAGTGTTAAAGGTTTACCTGTCAAACACCCACCTAACATTTACCGCTGCTGTTTTTTTTTTTTTTTAGATGTTTTCAACTCTGTAGTTGTACCAACCAAACCATTTTTATCATGTAATGTTAGGTAGAAAATTTCACCAGTAATCATAGGAAGTTTACAGGTAATTTGTTTTAGATTGAGTTTTTATGGTTGTATCATTGAACGTGCACATTACAACACTTGGAAATAACTGCTGTGGTAACCGGCAACAATGTTATTTTTAGATCAATTTGAACCACTTACCTTTGAATTTATGGCCAATTTATCTGGAGTGTGGTGTACTTATAAGGGAGCACGTCAACAGTAGTATACACATTGTTTTCAGCAAGTCACTTTGCTCTCTGTTAGTGTCCATTTAATGAGCAAGTGGGGAAAAAGGTGCAAACGTAGGATCATTGTTGGACATGAGTAAAACGTCTAACAATGCAGGTTAAATAAAACAGATGCTGAAGAATCTGTTATACCTGGTTTGGGGTGCTACAGCTCAGTCCACGTTTTATTTTGGACTCTACTGAGCCTTCACTTACAGGTCAAAATAACCTTATTTATCCTCCCTATTATCCTCACATAAAGCCTTCCTTCTTATTGGCTGCCTCTCTCAAACAGAAGGTGGGTGGGAGTGGTATGTGGTTAATATGTGAGATGATTAAATTACAGACCCCCTCTCAGGCTGTGTGTGTAATACAAAAATGCACACTGAGTGAAAAATAGTTTTACTATAAACAACTTAAAGATGCTCAGTTATACAAGGAAAGCAGAAAATGTTTACACCATTACATTGCCTGTTTGATGAGCAAATTTGTTGCGATTCAGCTTCCCGTTGACCCACCAGCTGATAAACTGAGTGATCCCAGCTCTACCTACCCAGTTATCAGTTTTAGTCATCATCCCTGTCTGGTGGCCCACACCAGTTTTCCACTTGTCAGGACACAGTAATCACACCATAGCCTAAAAGCCTTCAGTAGGTCAGCTAACACAGAAACAAAGGTAGTGTTGTGCGTTTCTGTCGTCTCTCTCATTGGCTGTACTTTCCATGAGCGAAACAGGAACACTATTAATACCACAAATTGATGGTTATCAAAAACACTCATTGGCTATGATTAAAGGAGTAAAGGGGTTTGCAGCTCATTCTGTTTGTAACACTACTGAAGTTTAATAATGTACGAGTTATAAAAAATAGGCACCAAAGTCCTGCAAAACATAAATATTTAGGGTTTCACTGTAAAGCTGTATTCTTATGTGATCTTTAATGGGAAGGTTAAAAAATAGCCAAATTAAAAATGCAACCACACAAGTCAAATCACACGTGTTAAAGGTGAACCATGTTGTGACGCTTCCAACAACTTAAGTGAATCAGCAGTATACATGAAAGTGATGAAATTGATTATCATCCCACCATAAGACAATTGATCAGCAGAAGGCTGTAAAAAGGATTGGCAATTAAGTAGTGCAAGATTTTTCAGCACGCCACTCTGATCTGGTTTTTATATTGTATGTTGAGGCTAAAATTAATGTAGTTCATGGTGATGTTAGTGCTTCACAGTGAAGTGGTAACAAATTGGAGTGGATAAAAAGCTAACAGGGTAGTCGGATAAAATTATGCAACATAATAATGTTCACGAACAGCAAGAAAAAGTAACACAAGCAGATGCTTTAAAGGGGTGAAATAAGGCCGTGTAAAATGAAATACACTGACAATAAGGGAGCAATATTTAAATGAATTGAAGACAAAGCAGATAATATTTTTTGTCAGTAAATCTAAGCCCAACATAAATTTAATGTATGATTTTTCAGTCTCCAGCCTGATGTTGACATGTGCCGTTGAGATATTTCAAATCTAATCGCAACAATGTTTTTTAATTTAATGGGAATCGGTACTGGAAGTATAGAGGAAAGCTGTGTGGAGGCATTTATGTATAAATTTTACATTTTAGATTTTGATTTTTTAGTGAGTTTCCACTTCTAATCATTACATCATAATGCTATGAACAAGGTAGCAGAGTTGAGTGTCCATGTTTCCCATGGCTTACGGAGTAGAGCAGCGAGATTTCAGAGGCTGATGGTAAATGCCGGCTCAGTTGATGAAGATGAGTCAGGTTAACTCCTTAAATCCTCATGTCATTAAAAGACAACATTTTAGAATATCTGTCGTGGATAAATAAAATGGTATATTTGTATATTCCTTGGTTATTTTAGTGTGCACTGAATCCCCAATCCTGGTTTATTTGAAACTATTTTTTCCCTGTTTCCATTGCTCTCTTGCATGCTCAGGATATTTTACAGGCTGTTCACTGAAGGCTTGCTTTCTGTTGTATTAAAGCAGTAATTGGCAGATTTGTGTCTTTGGAACAGAAAGCGGTGAGGATAAGTGTGTGTGTACGTTGGCAGCATCTATTTATCTCCTATTACAGATTTGGAGTGATGGATGTAAGAAATGCACCCTATGCTTGTGATATTAATGAATCACAAATAAATCCAAATCTGGGACAAGGTTAACAGTATCATATTATCATCTTGTTACTGCTCATGAGATAAAGCTTATTCTCTCAGAAATAGGTTGGTATTAATAGCTTTTATTCTTTAATGGTCTCTGAAGTTGTTTTGATTCATTTGTGGAAACAATTCTAAACAATGGTATGTGGCTATATGTACAAAAGTACGTATGATTATTAATATGAAGGGATACATTTTGCAGGAATCATTTCCTCCTCTCCTGCAAAGTGTATTCCTCACGTGCATTAAACACTATTGTAGTTAAGCTCTTATTTAGATGTCTGAACTCGTATCCAATCTCAGTGCTAATGTCTGTCCGCATGTTAGGTAACGACGTCGTTTAAAAAATGTTTCCAGGACCAAGCATCTCTATGAGGCTTTTGTTTCTCTATTGTCTAACATGACTCAGAGTTTCTCTTGTTTTTGAATGGAAAAAAAAAATCTTCCAAAGCTTCTCATTTTTACCCCCCAACTGTAAAAGGCTGATGAGGTATTGTCACCCTGCTGGGCAGGCAGGCAGCGTGGACAGTTTATGAATAATTTGAGAACGAGGCAATGTCGAACCTTCCAGTTGATACCGTCGCTGCAAGTACTAAAAATCTCAGACAATCTCAGCGACATCAACCTCAAGGTCAAGTTTTTTGAAAGACTTGTAAATACGATAACTCAAGGAGGAAGTCGACGAGGATTTTCAAATTGATATCATAAGTGCAGCTACTAAAAATCTCGCATGACTTTGAATCTCACTGACCTTGATCTCAGGGTCAAAGGTCAAAGTTTTCTGAAAATCTTGTGAATGCCATAACTTGAGAACAAAGCAACATGGGATTTTGCTGGGAAATTGATAGCGTAGGTGTGTCGACTAGGAGGCGGAGAGGGTAGTGCTGGCAGTCGCTACTGTTTTATAGCACAATGCTTGTGTCGTGTACATCTGTAAGCTTTTTAAAGGTCACTGAGTACACCGCAGATCACACTTAAAAAAAATCACTGTAGGGTCGACTAAGATTTAAATTTGGACAAAAAATGTTTTCACAGCAGATGGGATCTGCTTACATGTTTTCTTGGCTAACGTTTTGTCTATTTTGGTGTCCTTTTACTTATAGGATAGATAATTTAAAGATAACTAGGCCAACTTCACTAACCCTCCAAATGCTGTTGGTTTCCATCTTCATGTCCAAAGTTATATCAGTGCTAAATGCTTTATTAGTTAATTAGTTAGAAGACGGTATATCATCCTCACATGCTAACTGCTAGCTAATTCAACTAAACCTTGTAAATCCTCTTTTACTCTTATTTTAATTTTAAAACCAAGGTGAATGGCCACACCGATAGATTTGTTTATCTGGGCTGGTTTGAACTCTCAGTGACGCTTCAGGGTTTTTTTTTTAACGAAGCATTTGGACCCGGAAATGGGAAATGACGTCAGTGTCATGAATCGCTGTGCGGCAGGCAGGAGAAGGACCCAGGATGCAGACTCACAGACACGGGGATAAACTTAAAGAACACAGCTTTAATGCTGGCACGGCAGAATACAGGAAATACAGAACTAACTGGGAAAAAGTAAACTAACATTCGCAGGAAGGCACAGGAAGATCCACACAACATGAGGGACGACGTCACACTGAACAGAGGGAGACGCAGACAGAAATACACAGAGGGTTAACGAGGAAAGTGGGAACACACGGGGAACACAGGTGACACTGATAATCATAACGAGACAGGGCGGGGTGAACTGAACATGACATGTACGGGCGTGAGAGTCACAAAGTAAACAGGAAGTGCACAGAGGTTCAGACAGGAGGAGAGAGAGCACGGGGAAAACACAGACATAACGGGCTGGGAAAACATGAAACAACCACAAAGGGAGACGAGGGCTCATAAATACATAGAGGGCACACAGGGGGAAGAGAGAGCACGGGGAGAACTTAGACATAATGGGCAGGGGAAACATGGAATAAAACATAAGGAGAGACGAGGGCTCACAGATACACAGAGGGGCACACAGGGGGTAAAAGCCATGAAGGGAAAACACTTAGGGAACAACACAACAGGGCAACTCAGAAAACATAGCCTAAGCAAGGAACAAAATACAAACATACAAGAAAACTAAGAACACTGGGCCAACATGGCCCAGGACCATGACAGTACCCCCCCCTCAAGGGCTGGCTCCAGACAGCCCAAACACAGAAAAACAAAACCAAACAGAAAACAACCCAGGGCGGGCGGCGGGGGCCCAGGACGGAGGGCTCGGAACAGAAAACAAAAGAAGAGCACAGCAAACACCGGAGCCCAAGAAAACAACCCAAACACAGAGCAGTTCAGGGGGCCGACCATGCGGAAGGCAACGGCGGAGACGTGGAAACAGTTCAGGAGGCCGGCCGTGCGCAAGGCAACGGCGGCGACGTGGAAACAGTTCAGGAGGCCGGCCGTGCGCAAGGCAACGGCGGCGGCGAAGGAGACAACAGAGCAGTTCAGGAGGCCGACCGCGCGGAAGGCGGCGGCGGCGCCGAAGGAGACGACGGAGCAGTTCAGGGGGCCGACCGCGCGGAAGGCGGCGGAGGCGCCGAAGGAGACGGAGCAGTTCAGGGGGCCGACCGCGCGGAAGGCAGCGACGGCTCTCCAGTCCCAGGCGTGCTGGCCATGGCCTGGTGGGCACAGGACCAGTCGAGGCAGGACCAGACGAGGACGAAGACTCGGAGGCCGGACCAGACGAGGACGAAGACTCGGAGGCCGGACCAGACGAGGTTGCAGAGGCTGAGGCCGGACCAGGCGGAGCTGCAGAGGCTGAGGCCGGACCAGGCGGAGCTGGGCCAGGCGTAGCAGAAGCAGAGTCTGAGACCGGACCAGGCGTAGCAGAAGCACAGGCAGAGGCTGGCCCAGGCGTAACAGAAGCACAGGCAGAGGCTGGCCCAGGCGTAGCAGAAGCACAGGCGGATGCAGCCGGACCAGGCGACGACGAGGCGGTCGCAGGTGGCGGCTGGACAGGCTCCTCGAGCCCTCCAGCTGATGCGGCGTGAGGCTGAACGGGCCCCTCGGACCCTCCAGCGGATGTGGCGTGAGGCTGAACGGGCCCCTCGGACCCTCCAGCGGAGACAGGAGGCTGAACGGGCCCCTCGGACCCTCCAGCGGAGACAGGAGGCTGAATGGGCCCCTCGGACCCTCCAGCTGACGAGGCGTGAGGCTGGACAGGCCCCTCGGACCCTCCAGCGGAGACAGGAGGCTGAACGGGCCCCTCGGACCCTCCAGCGGAGACAGGAGGCTGAACGGGCCCCTCGGACCCTCCAGCGGAGACGGGAGGCTGAACGGGCCCCTCGGACCCTCCAGCGGAGACGGGAGGCTGAACGGGCCCCTCGGACCCTCCAGCGGAGGCTAAAACAAAGCCAACAGGCATGAAGTCCTCTGGCGGACATGAGGACAACTGGCGCTGCACTGAGCACTGACTCTGCCCAGGCAATGCGAACATGGTGCAGTTCTTAGGGGGCTGCTTAAACTTCAGGGGTCCAGAATCAGCTGGGGACTGAGACCTAGCCTCTGGGGAAGCCCTGGAGTGGCCAACTGTGCCAACGGCGGCTAAACCATGAAAAGTACCCTGAGTAGAAATCAAGTTACCTCTCTGCATGGAGTGAATGAGCAAAACTGGCGACACAGGAGACTGAGCAGAGAGAGGCTGCTGGGCAGCTAACTGAGCTACTGGAGACACGGGTGAGAGTGGGAGCTGAGCTACTGGCAACACGGGTGAGAGTGGGAGCTGAGCTACTGGCGACACGGGTGAGAGTGGGAGCTGAGCTACTGGAGACACGGGTGAGAGTGGGAGCTGAGCTACTGGCGACACGGGTGAGAGTGGGAGCTGAGCTACTGGCGACACGGGTGAGAGTGGGAGCTGAGCTACTGGCGACACGGGTGAGAGTGGGAGCTGAGCTACTGATGGTGGTGAAGTAGATAACTGCACGGGAGACTGAACTGAGGGCGTCTGCACTGGCACAGGGGACTGAACTGATGTCTGTTGTAACGGAGGTGGTGAGAGCGGAGTAGGCAGGGGAGTTGATGACTTCACAGGAGAATGAACCAGAGGTGAGTGCACAGGAGACTGAGCTAGAGGTGGCAGTGATAGTTGAGGGGAAAGTGGAGCTGGTGATTGAGTGGATGACTGTGCTAAGGGATGCTGCACTGGGGACACTGGAGACTGCACTGGGGACACTGGAGACTGCACTGGGGACACTGGAGACTGCACTGGGGAAAGCAGGGCTGCAGGAGGCTGCACTGGGAACACTGGAGACTGCACTGGGGATTGCAGTGATGGTTGTAGTGGAGGTGTGACGGGTGGAGGAGTGGCTGAAGTGGCTGCGGGTCGGGCGGCTAGTGGCTCAGCTATAGAGCATATTAACGGCAGGGCTATGGGTTGAATGTCTGACTGAGTAGCAGCCTGAATGGCTGGGTGTAGTGATGGTGGTGGTGGAGGGGAAACAGGTGGTAGTGTGGATGACGGAACTAAGGGCGACTGAGTGGCAGACCGAACTGATGACTGAAGCGATGGTAGAGGTGAAAATGGAGCGTGTGGTGGAGTTAATGGCTGTGCTAGCGGGGACACAGGAGATGGAGCTAGCGCTTCTGGTTGGGCAGCTAAGTGAAAAAACACAGCCCCGGAATAAACAGTCCCAAAGTCAGGAAACTCTTGATTGTCCCTTCCACTCACCACAGCTGGCAACTCAGACGTCTCGGGGTCTGGCTGTGGCGGTGGGTGTCGGCGGCGTGAATGCCGTTTTCTTCGGGAAGCCGGAGGTGCGGTGATGGAGGAAACTGGCAACGACGGAGAGATCACGGCCGGCTCCTCATCCTCCGACCACATTGCTGCGAGAAAAGCAGCGGGTGAGTGACAGTCAGAGTGGAGGGTGGATGGAGAGGAGTCCAGTGGCAGCGGCGTGGAAACGTTTCCCGATTGTGGCGGTCGCTGTTGCGGTATGACGAGCTCGCGAGCTTGTACTGTCTCCTTGGCTTTCTGCAGATTGGACAGTAGGCCCGAAAATCCTGAGAGCTCGCGAAGATGGGGATTCCCCTTGAGAATTGCCTCGATGGCGTTTATCCCAATGGACATTGCTTTAATGTCCGAGGCATGGGAAACTCGCTCCCACAGGCTGAAGATGCGGGCCAAATCGCTTTCCCGGGAGGAGCCTGCTGGGTCCATGTCTGGTGACGTCGTACTGTCATGAATCGCTGTGCGGCAGGCAGGAGAAGGACCCAGGATGCAGACTCACAGACACGGGGATAAACTTAAAGAACACAGCTTTAATGCTGGCACGGCAGAATACAGGAAATACAGAACTAACTGGGAAAAAGTAAACTAACATTCGCAGGAAGGCACAGGAAGATCCACACAACATGAGGGACGACGTCACACTGAACAGAGGGAGACGCAGACAGAAATACACAGAGGGTTAACGAGGAAAGTGGGAACACACGGGGAACACAGGTGACACTGATAATCATAACGAGACAGGGCGGGGTGAACTGAACATGACATGTACGGGCGTGAGAGTCACAAAGTAAACAGGAAGTGCACAGAGGTTCAGACAGGAGGAGAGAGAGCACGGGGAAAACACAGACATAACGGGCTGGGAAAACATGAAACAACCACAAAGGGAGACGAGGGCTCATAAATACATAGAGGGCACACAGGGGGAAGAGAGAGCACGGGGAGAACTTAGACATAATGGGCAGGGGAAACATGGAATAAAACATAAGGAGAGACGAGGGCTCACAGATACACAGAGGGGCACACAGGGGGTAAAAGCCATGAAGGGAAAACACTTAGGGAACAACACAACAGGGCAACTCAGAAAACATGGCCTAAGCAAGGAACAAAATACAAACATACAAGAAAACTAAGAACACTGGGCCAACATGGCCCAGGACCATGACAGTCAGACTTTAAAATCAGGTACGGCTACGACTGCAGTTCATTTAACAGTCTGATGTAACAGGATTAGAAAGCTGAGCAGACAACAAACTACGACAGGATAATCCATGTTGTGTTACACATGCAAAGATGTGTGTGTGTTGGGGGGGACCTTATATCAGCCTTGAATCAGCCTGTGGCTTAGTTCCCTAAGTACTTTATTAGTACACACTCTTAACTCCATTCGGCTTCAGAAACACACACACACAGCCTGTCACAGCAGTAGACTACTTGACAAGGGGAAAATTGGTTTGGTCAACAGGGTCGCCATGGGCTGAGTCTTCGCTCTTTCCTGTAGCTTACCAAAGCCTTTATCAGCACTGTGTATGTCCGTGTGTCTGAGGGCACACATGTAATTCAGCCAGTTGTGAGGTGTGATTTTGTAGCTCCCTAACAACTACACACTCTTGAAGAGTGTGACAGAAGAGGAACCAAGCCTTTCCTCATGCAGTGCTTTGACAGACTGTGTAATTGCTACACCACACTATGCTTTATTTTCCCCTCGCTCCCCTTTTGTCCTGTGCCTTCACACACTGCGAGCAGGAGGACACATTGGTCTCTGTAAATCATTCATGCCAAGTAATATTTGAACCTCCACCATTTATAACAAAAAATAAAAAATAAAAATTATATATATATATATATATATATATATATATATATACATATATATATACATACATGTATGTATGTATGTATGTATGTATGTATGTATGTATGTATGTATGTATACAGAGAGGAGAAAAGGAAGATGTGCAGCTGTGGTTAGCTCAACCAAATGAGGGGATTTGCTTACATGTGCAGTACAAACACGCTGCTCTACAGCCTCCTAACAGACTGCAAGGAAGAACAAACACACAGGTTGTGCTGGTACCTGTTATCATGCTGTCATTTTTTTAATTCACTGTCTGTCCTGTTTTTTTTGTCTTTGTTATATTTTAATGCTTTTATTTTGATGCTTATATTTTTCAGTTTTATTATTTGGTTAATTATGTTTTTGCACCTCTGTTTTGTTCTTTTTTGTGCTAACTCTCAATTTCTAAGTCCATGCTTTTATTCTTGGACTCTGCTGGAGTAGATTTACATAATTCGCAGTTGAACTTGATGCTTTCTTGTGTTATACTGGGTGCTAATTCTAGAGACTTATTCATCATGAAGAAAACAAGACAGTCGATCGATCCATTACTTGCGCAAGGGAGGCCTCGTCTGTGTCCCGCACGACAATGACCACGATGGTGGCCTCCTCCTCCTGCCTTTTATTGACAAACTTCAAACAATAGTTTACAAAACACCTCCCCTTGCAACCCCCTTTGGTTACAAAGACAAGGCACTGTATGTAAATGTATATGTGTGAACTTCTGTAAGAGTGTGTGTGTGTGTGTGTGTGTGTGTGTGTGTGTGTGTGTGTGTGTGTGTGTGTGTGTGTGTGTGTGTGTGTGTGTGTGTGTGTGTGTGTGTGAGTGAGACCTCCTGCTGACCAAAGGGTCATAAACCCAGGAAGCTTACATCAAAAGAAACAGATCTTCCAGATAGGATGTATCTGCAATAAAACATTACAGCCCCCACCAGAACCTCGAGAATCTGGGGGGAAGGACAGTGGAATTTCTTTCATCAGAGTTATCAGAGCCTGATCTCTGATGACAACGAGACGGCCTACCTGAAGGAGATTAGGAATCTGGAGAACTGGTGCCAGAGGAACAACCTCCTTCTAAACGTCAGTAAGACAAAGGAGCTGATAGTGGACTTCAGCACTAAGCAGGAGAGGAACTACCAGACCCCCGACAGCGTCTCTACCACCTCAGACGCTTGAGAGACTTCCAACTGCCCTCCAAGGTGCTCAGGAACTTTTACTCGTGCACCATAGAGAGCATCCTGACGGGAAACATCTTAACCTGGTTCGGGAACAGCACCATGCAGGACAGACGAGCTCTACAGAGGGTTGTGCGATCAGCTGAGCGCACCATCCGCTCCGAGCTCCCTGACCTGCACTCAATCTACAGCAGGCGGTGCTGGACCAAGGCCAGGAAGATCGTGAAGGACCTCAGCCATCCCAACAACAGACTGTTCTCTCTGTTGAGGTCAGGAAAGCGATTCCGCTCCCTGAAGACCAACACAGAGAGACTGAGGAGGAGCTTCTTCCCGCAGGCGATACGGTCTCTCAATCACACCACCACACAGTACTGACCCACACATATGGTTCTTACACACACACTGGACTTTCTGGACTTTGGTTTTGCACAACACTGGTTACTATATTCTTCATTTCCGGTTAATACTTGTACAGCTGCTGTTATTGTGTATATATTTATTTATATTTAGATTTCTTCATACATTCTTATATAGTTCTATATTGTGTATTTTGTTGTACAGTTATTTTATTTTCAACTTTAATTTATATATTTATCTTTATCTTATTCTTCCCAGTTAAATTTACCCTTCATTCTAATTTGTGTTGTACAGTTATTTCATTTTTAACCTTAATTTATATTTTATTCCTTCCTAGTTAAATTTACCCTTTTTAATTTTTCATATTTATTTCCTATCTTATTCATAGCCTTTTCCTTTTTTTGTTTTCTTTAGGTCACGAGCAGTTGTCCAAGCATTTCACTACATATCGTACTGTGTATGACTGTGTACGTGACAAATAAAATTTGAATTTGAATTTGAATTTAAAACAATGTACAAATGGTGAACATAAAAATGACAAACATCTAACAATTCAACTCTAACAATAGGATAGAAAGCAAAGTAAGGAGATGGCAAGGGGGGGGTGGTAGCCTGGGGCAGCTTGAACAGGCAGCTCGGTAACGACTTCAGTCTTCAGTACATGGGTTGCTACAGGTGACCTGTCTGGAGGGTTTAGCATCACTATACCAAACGAATTCATCTGACTGTAGTGCACTTTATCTGTGGTGTAATATTGGGCTTTTGTCTTCTTGTGACTGAATTAACACCTTGGAAATCATAGAAGTAGCATCAATTTTTGGAGATTAGTTTTCTGAACAAAACTTGGAGTGTTATAAACTGTTTTCTTCAACACTCCAAAGCTTAATGGGAGACTGTCATTGGGGCTTTTTTGGTCGAGGGAGCCACAACAACCCTAATTTCAGGGGTTGCTTTTAAAAAATGTCATTGCTGGAGTATTTTGTTGTGAATATCCAATCCCACTGACATCACACAGACCCAATGTTAGAAAAAATGTCAAGCAGATCTTTTAGAGCAGTCTAAAGCCCGTGTTTGGCCCTGGTTAATATGAATATGCACTACTGTCGCAGAACATATACGACAAAGAATAAGGAAGTAAACTTTAATCTTACCTTGATGTTATTTCTTTGATCATAACTCTATTTTTGGATTTTACTCTTAGTAACTTTATTTATGTAGCACCTTGAAACAGTTATTATAATCTTTCTCGGTGAGCACTGGAAACATTTTTAAAAAATCAATATTTATTACAGGAATAAGAGAAACTTTCTGCTGGGTTGGAGAAGAGCAGCTGCATGGCTGCAGGCTGACACTGCAGAGGCAAATTGTGTTAGAAAATGGACACTAAGATATTTTGATGGGTTTTCTCCACGAGGTTTAAAGAGTAAGTTACTCTCCCTGCCTGCCCTAAATAAACATTTGTCACACAGCCTCATTTCTGAGATTAAACTTTCCACCTGCATTAAATAGCAAGACATTCCTGCCAAAAATGAGTTTTAGGAGCATATTTGCACATGGATTAATGCACAAGTTTGTAAATTCACCTGAACTTGTCTCACTATTTTTTTTCTCCTTTTAAGTTTCCTCAGATGTATCTCTTGGGTTAGCCTATTTAGACATCAAAACAGTAATAAATAAAGGCACTGCTGCTGTACAGGTGAGAGCTCTAAAATCAAACATATGATGAAAGAAACAAAACCATAGAGCAAGCACGGGAGGGCAAAAATGTGTCTATACTTTAAGTATTACCAGGGAGTCCCAGGCTTAAAAGCAAGGAGAAACTATTTTCCAGCTCAAAAATAAAATCTGTGCTCTAAAGGATTAAAATGGAGTGAACAAAATACTGTTCAACATTAATGCTGCTGCAGTCTGGGGTGAAGATGATAAACATTGCATAAGCTTAGCATTAGGATTCTTGCTTACAGGGTGAGATGCATATAAACGATGATGCAAGATTCAAACCTAATGGAGTAAAGACTCCTGTTTCCTGTCTCATGGTAGTAGGAAGTTTAAATTTTTATTATCCACTCAGGACCTTAACATTTCACTTTCCTCTAAAGGGAAGATCATATGCAGGAGATTTCGTTTGCTTGGGGATTGAGTAGATTACTTTGATATTTCTGAAACTACAACGGTTGGTGTGCAAATGACCCATGAAGAAAAACACCAGTATATACTTGACTATTCCTTGGCTTTTATTTAAGGCAGACTGAACCCAGTTCTTTAAGGAGATAAAAACTATTCATTATTAAATTCAGAGAAGTTCCTGGCAACTTATGTAAAAGAAGTAAAACTGTGAAAATTGACCTGAATCTGACAAACGGATTAAAAATGGTCCATGCAAACATATCTTGTGTAGTTATGAGCTATTTGAAATCGCTAATCACATTCTTTAATAATCCAACACTGGTTTAAATGCCAATGCTGCAGTTCCACAACAGAAAACGGTGGTTTTGGACCACTGCACAGTCAAAACTATTGTGACTGTGTTGCTTCAAAGATTGGGAAAAGATCTGCAACCACTCACCTTCAAAAGTGACTTTGATACGTCAAGACTGCGATTAAAAAGGGAATAAGAGTCAGTTTACTATAAATTTGAGATCAAAGGGCATCAAGTTAGCATTTAAATCTACGTGCAATTTGTTTGTGATAATACGGCGTTAGCTGTGATAAATTAGTGAAAATCACAAATCTGTCGCAGAAAATTACCTGAACCTTGAGAAAATCAGAACGTCTTCCACAAATGGACACATAGTTGCTTGAGCGTGGTGATTTCAAAGCAAAATAAGACTGAAGTTGCTGCTTGCTTTTGCATTCCTCTACTGCAAAATGACACGCCTTAAATCAGTTGCACTCATTGGTG